>NC_089265.1:30620073-31343560 GCF_963930625.1 Muntiacus reevesi | reverse complement strand
GGGGGGCTCCAAAATCACTGCAGATGGTGACTGCAGCCATGAAATTAAAAGATGCTTACTCCTTGGAAGGAAAGCTATGACCAACCTAGATAGCATATTAAAAAGCAGAGACATTACTTTTCCAACAAAGGTCCGACTAGTCAAGGATATGGTTTTTCTAGTGGTCATGTATGGATGTGAGAGTTGGACTATAAAGAAAGCTGAACGCAGAAGAATTGATGCTTTTGAACTGTGGTGTTGGAGAGGACTCTTGAGAGTCTCTTGGACTGCAAGGAGATTCAACCAGTCCACCCTAAAGGAGATCAGTTCTGGGTGTTCATTGAAAGGACTGAGGTTGAGGCTGAAACTCCAATAATTTTGCCACCTGATACGAAAAGCTGACTCATTGGAAAAGACCCTGATGCTGGGAAAGATTGAGGGCAGGAGGAGAAGAGGACGACAGAGGATGAAGTGGTTGGATGGCACCACTGACTCAATCGACATGGGTTTGGGTGGACTCCGGGAGTTGGTGATGGACAGGGAGGGCTGGTGTGCTGTGGTTCATGGGGTCGCAAAGAGTCAGACACCACTAAGTGACTGAACGGAACTTAACTGAAAGATGATTAAGGACTCCCCAAACAAAGAGGAGATTTACCTTAAGTCCTAGTTAAGACAATGGAGGCATCAGGCTGTATCTGATTTTCTTTCAGATATGAATAGAAATGAAAGGACTATTTAGGTTAATACCTGCAAACAGCTGTATACTAAATTGCCAGGAGCTTCAATAATTTGTTAAAGATATGTGAAATGAAATATTTCTGTGAAATGAAATATTTTCTGCTATACCAGTAAACAAGCCATGTCACAGCCATCAAGGATTTCATTTCAGTCTTTCAAATGCAAATTTCTGAGCCCAGGTGAAACAATACCAGACTTCAGGCAGCCATTAGCTACATCTGTCACCCTTTATGGTAGAGAAATTAAGGATGAGAGGGTCAGAAAAGATATGGCCCCTGATAGATGAGATAGATGCATATAAAAGAAATGATTTCAGTAAGTTTAGATGCTTGCATCTTCCCATACATCAAATTCCTTAGTGCAAGAGGTCTGGTTTCCCTTAATTAACCATAATCTTTTAATATTCAGATTACCTGCCCCTTGCTGCAAATTTCTATATAGTCTGGCTCCTTTCTCCACCTTATCAAAAACAGTTACCTCAGGTCTTCAGGATTCCCACCAAGGAAACCTCTCAATTTTTAGACCACTTTTTTTTCAATCAACAGTTTCTTCATCTGGATCCACAGTTCAGTTCAGTTCAGTGGCTCAGTTGTGTCCAACTCTTTGCCAACCCCATGGACTGCAGCAAACTAGGATTCCCTGTCCATCACCAACTCCCAGGGGCTTACTCAAACTCACATCCATTGAGTTGGTGATGCCATCCAACCATCTTATCCTCTGTTATCCCCTTCTCCTCTTGCCCACAATCTTTCGCAGCATCAGGAAATTTTCAAATGAGTCAGTTCTTCGCATCAGGTGGTCAAAGTATTGGAGCTTCAGCTTCAGCATCAGTCCTTCCAATGAATATTCAGGACTGATTTCCTTTAGGATGGATTGGTTGGATCTCCTTGCTGTTCAAGGAAAGTTTTGGAGTGCTGTCTCAAGAGTCTTCTCCAACACCACAGTTCAAAAGCATCAATTGTTTGGTGCTCAGCCTCTTTATAGTCCAACTCTCACAGCTACATATGACTACTGAAAAACCATAGCTTTGACTTGATGGACCTTTGTTGGCAAAGCAATGTCTCTGCTTTTTAATATCCTGTCTATGTTGGTTATAACTTTTCTTCCAAAGAGCAAGTGTCTTTTAACTTCATGGCTGCACTCAACATCTGCAGTGACTTTGGAACCCCCCCCCCCAAAAATATAGTCTGTCACTGTTTGCATTGTTTTCCCATCTGTTTGCCATGAAGTGATGGGACTGGATGCCATGATCTTAGTTTTCTGAATGTTGAGTTTTAAGCCAACTTTTTCACTCTCCTCTTTCACTTTCCTCAAGAGGCTCTTTAGTTCTTCTTTGCTTTCTGCCATAAGTGTGGTATCATCTGCATTATCTGAGGTTACTGATATTTCTCCCAGCATTCTTGATTCCAGTTTGTGCTTCATCCAGTCCAACATTTCACATGATGTACTCTGAACATAAGTTAAATAAGCAGGGTGACAATATACATACCTGATGTACTCCTTTCCTGATTTGGCACCAGTCTGTTGTTCCATGTCCAGATGGAAAGAGTGAACATTGACATTTTAGGAATCAGAAAACTAAAATGGACTGGAATGGGTGAATTTAACTCAAATGACCATTATATCTACTACTGTGGGCAGGAATCCCTTAGAACAAATGAAGTAGTCATTATAGTCAATAAAAGAGTCTGAAATGCAGTACTTGGATGCAATCTCAAAAATGACAGAATGATCTCTATTTGTTTCCACTCAATATCACAGTAATCCAAGTCTATGCCCCAACCAGTAATACTGAAGAAGTTGAATGGTTCTGTGAAGATGTACAAGATCTTCTAGAGCTAACACCAAAAAAGATGTCTTTTTCATTATAGGGGACTGGAATACAAAAGTAGGAAGTTAAGAAACACCTGGAGTAATAGGCAAACTTGGCCTTAGGAATATAGAATGAAGCATGGCAAAGGCTAATAGAGTTTTACCAAGAGAACACACTCGTCATAGCAAACATGGTCTTCCAAGAACACAAGAGAAGACTCTACACATGGACATCACCAGATGGTCAATACTGAAATCAGACTGATTATATTCTTTGCAGCCAAAGATGGTTAAGCTCTATACAGTCAGCAAAAGCAAGACTGGGAGCTGACTGTGGCTCGGGCCATGAACTCCTTACTGCCAAATTCAGACTTAAATTGAAGAAAGTAGGGAAAACTACTAGGCCATTCAGGTATGATCTAAATTAAATCCATTATGATTATACAGTGGAAGTGAGAAGTAGATTCAAGGGATTAGATCTGATAGAGTGACTGAAGAACTATGGATGGAGGTTCATGACATTGTACAGGAGGCAGTGATCAAGAACATCCCCAAGAAAAAGAAATGCAAAAAAGCAAAATGGCTGTCTGAGGAGGCCTAACAAATAGTTGTGAGAAGAAGAGAAATTAAAGGCAAAGGAGAAAAGGAAAGATATACCCATTTGAATGCAGAGTTCTAAAGAATAGCAAGGATAGATTAGAAAGCCTTCCTCAGTGATCAATGAAAAGAAATAGAGCAAAACAGTAGAATGGGATCCACAGCTGAAATTGGCATAAAAAGGAGACTACATACCCAACAATTTACCATTATTATCCATCTGATTTTTTAACTGGTCAAAACATCAATCTAGTAATGATATGATAAAAATCATCAACCCTGCTATTGCCTTACTTTCTTGGCAAAATGCAGTAAAGGGATTTTCACTTGATCCTTTGTACTGCAGTAGACCCAACTAAAAAAATTAGGAAACCCACTAGGGATTCTTTCAGTTTTTATGTATAACTATTTCCACAACAACTTAAGAGACTGGGGAAAAATCTATAGGATGACTGCACTGTATTCACCGTGAGATAGATTAGTGCCATTGGATTCACTGTGAGGCAGACTGGTGCCAAGATTTCTTACATGACCTGTGCTATACAGATCCCATTATGACTAACAGAGCATAGGGTTATTTTGTTCTCCAGATAACAGAGTTAGAGATGAGCCAACTTTTGACTCTCACAAAAAAAAAAAAAAAAAAAAAAAAAGCTTGCTTCTAAGATTGTGTGCAAGTTTTCATATAAATTTTCATTTCTTCTGCATAAACACTTAACTGTGGAATTGTTGGATAATTTGGCAAAATTAGACTGAACTTAAAAGAAAAAAAGACTCAAATTGCTTTCCAAACTGATACTATTTTACATTCCTACTAGCAATGTTCAAGTGTTCCAGTTTCTCCACATCCTTGCCAACATTTATTATTTTTGTTTTTTTAAACTAGATCTATCCTAATGGGTGTGAAGTGGCATCTCTGTGTGGTTTTGATTCACATTTCCTTAGTGGCTAACAATGCCAGGTATCATCTCATATGCTTATTGGCCATTTGCATATTTTCTTTGGAAAAGTATTTATCCAATTCCTTTGCCCATTTCTAAACTGGAATGTCAGCGGCTTTGATTTGAATTGTAAGCACTCACCACAATATTCTCAAGTCAAAGGAAACCAATGGCTAGAGGAATAAGATTATATATAGTAAAACAACTTATAACAGCAGAATTACTTCATAAAAATAGTAGGTTTTGTGTGTGTGTGTGTGTGTGTGTGTGTGTGTGTGAAGCTGTGATGAAAGTAAGGTTTCAGTGATTCATTTTCTAGCCACACAGGAAAGACATTCAGTGATGGATAGTTAATTAATTACTATTTGATTGCAGCCATCAAGAAATGTTTCTAGAGAAAATAAACGAGAACAATTTCTTGAAGAGTTGAGAACACTGGGAACAACATTAATAGTTAATTATGAGCAAACCACCAAATATAATATTTTCATATTTCTCAAATCATCTGAATTAATATAAAATAGTTCTTATATAGAAAATAAACTATCCTATATACAATGAGATCTTTTACATAAGCTACTAAATAAATATTTGTGAACAATTTGATAAACAAGGCATATGATTTTGATTTACTTGTACTGAATTTTGAAGAGTACAAAATTCTAATTGATTCTGCTTAGTTGTTTATTCAAGGAGTCAACGCCAATATGAAGAGATTGAAAAATTAGAGTGCCACCTTCCACTAAGAGTTTCCATGATTATAGGAAGTACTTTTTAGAAGAAACTGAGAAAACATTAATTTAGTATAACTTCAAGTGGAATCTGCTAAAAAGTATTAAAATTCATCATAGAAAAGTATGTGTAGAATAGGAAAAAAAAAAAAAGCTTCTTTCTATAAATTTACAAAAATTGTGAATAATTTGTTTAAAACCTATACTATTCATTGTAATATTTATCAACAGACATTTTGAAGAGAAAAGTAAATGCCTAGATTTATAATTAAATCAGTACTATGGTATATGTCATTTACACTGTGAACCTGATCATGGTTAATGCTGTGAGTTTTTATCACATCAAAAGCTTAGCATCCAGTTCTATTCTACAACACAGCCATTTTATGTGTTAGCAATGGTGAGGTTCTATTTCAATTTATTGAGCTCAAGGCCAAGATTGAAGTTCTTCTGAATTGCAAAAACCACTCTCAGTCACTATTATTGAGCACTAAATGGCTTTGGAAATTCACTTTTGCAATATACTTGAAAATATTTCTTAGTAAATTCAGGTAAAACAGTGATTACGTTGAAACTTACAATGTGGCAGTCATTTTGAGAGTGAATCACAAGTAATGTCAAGTTCCTTAAAACAGCTTTCACCCTGTCCAAAAGTTAAAACAAACAGAAAGATCTGTAATTCTGCAAAAATTTGCTGCAAATATATTTTTTAAGTTCAAATTACACATCAATAACATTTTTCAAGCCTTGATACAAGTACAAAGGAAATTTTTGTATTTCACAATCCATTTAACTGTGTAATTGAGGAGCTTCCACCTAAATTTAATTTGGAAGTGATTGATCTGCAATGTGATGACGTGCTAAAAGGTACATACCAAAGGAAGAATTTAAACAATTCTACAAATGCCTTTCAAGTGATAAAACATTCAATTAAAACCACACACTCACAGATAGATAATAGAATATAGCAGTATCTATCTAAGGAGAAAAGATAAACTCAAAGATGACTTATATAAACTCTGATTACAGATTAGCATTAACAGATGAAGCTTTGCAATTAATTCTGTTAATGGTAAGCACTAACTGAATGCTAATTAAGAGAACTATCCTTTCAAACAATTCCATTCTTTCCAGTATTATAAAAATTTTGTGTTAAATTTTAATTTTTATATTTGTCAATTAAAACTTGTGAATTTTTTTCTTTCTTGTTACAGAAGCATCTATATTATACCCTTGAAAATGCTGGTGACTCAAGATTTACACTATGCTATTTTGTATAAGGAATAAAAGGAGAAATATGAAAATACTTATGTATCTGTAGTTTTGAACAAAAAGACACAAGAAAGGTAATGAGATATTAATGACATTGGCTGCCTGTAAGGGATGGATAGAAAGGGGATGGAAAGGATATAAGGAATGAAGGAAATAAAACACTTCTCTATCTTTTTGCAAAAGTCCTGTCATTTCAAACCATTTCAATGCTTCACATACTCATAAATAAACAATTAAATAAACACAATTCATAAAGAAGAGGTAAAAACCTATAAAATTTAACATATATTCAAGTGAATCTAACCATATATCAAATAAACAACATAATCACACTAAAGGGAATAAAAAATAATTAAACCAAGTAACTTTTAAACACAGAATTAGAATCAAATATCCTTATACTAAAGGAAAAAAAGAAGTCCCAACAGATATTAAACTCTAAATAGTAGGTTTGTTTTCCAGAGGCAATAGCACTTCTGATATCACGTTTTGTATAGTCAAAATTTCAGCAAAGAGCTGCTTGTATCTTGGATAAAGGAAACCGAATTTCTCACTGTCAAAGAGTAGGGAGTTAAAAACATGGAAAGGACCAAGGATAGAAAGACTGTGACTTTTCATTGAGATTGGAGTTATCAACATAATCTGATGCATTTGTCTATGCAGCTTTGAATAGCAAAATATAAAAATTGATATAGATACAGGTGGGTAAATACATGCTGCAGAAACTATACAACTTGGATAACTCTACAGAGCATAAATATGCAGACTAGAAACAAATCATAAATTATCTAGAAATAAGTTCTCAAAAGAGGGGTTTTACTTTGAGATTATGAATCACCATATTTTGGATGCAGACTATTTATTTCAGTAGAGCCCAGGAAAATAGCTTTGAGGGGGAGGGGTTATGCTCCATTTGTTTTTTAGCCAACTCTGGTTATCCCAGGTTTGAACAGATTTAAGCTGTCAATTTACAAATTCTTAAACTAACTAAACTACCTGGTCCTGGGTATGCATGCATGTCTATAGATACACGCATTTGATATGTATGTGAATAAACAGTTATATTTTATATCCTAACTCTATCAGTTGAGAGGGTTTGAATGCAATGACACCTTAGTAGCAAGGAAAGCTAGCACCCACATTTTGGTTATTGAATACTTTTCTTCTCTAATGGAAACTAGGGATTCTTGGAGATATAGGCAATTGATGAGTGTGGAATATAAGAAAGAATAAGTTCAGCCTGAGATATTTTCTTGTTTCCCCCAAAAATGAATTTCTCAAAGAATTGAGAGATGTACAGAAAGGGCATGTCAAAAATCCCCCAAAAAACTGGCTTAAAAGAATCAAATCTGGTAAAATTTCATTTACTAGACAAACCGAGAAAATCTGTGCATCAAAACAAAACAAAATATAAAAGTAAAGGATTGCAGCCAATTGGAAGAATCAGTAAGTAAGAATCACACTATTGCAAAAAAAAAAAAAAAAAAAAGGTAAGGAAGCGAACAAATAAACAAAATAGAAAAGGAAAATTACTCCTTGCAGTATGATACCCAAGGAGAAGGAATGATTGGATTAGGAAAACTACTGTTTGGTAATAACAACAATTATTCTGATTCTGTTAGGAATTATTAATGGATTCTAAAGTCCAATGGATTCTAGTGACTGAATGCGTTTAAGATTACAAAATAAGTAAGTCTTAAAATGATTTGTTCACAAGATATTTATTATTTTAAAGGGTAAACTGGTGATATAAACACAGTGAAGACACCTACCACTCACTACCTTAAACAAATGATGACTATTAAACCTTGCCAATAATGGGAGTAATCAATATGATGCCCCAAGGCAAACTCAGCATCACATATTTTGTGTTCCTGCCCAAACTGAGCAACTCATATTCAATAATGAGAAAATATGAAGCACACCAAATTAAAAGATGTTTTACAAATGTGTAGCTTTATATTGTTCAAACTTGTAATTTTATGAAATAAAATGAAAAATTAAGGAATTCTTCTAAAGGATCCTAAAGACACAAGTCAAAAAATGGAATGCAATTTATAATTACAAATTTTTTTGGTATAAAAGACATTATTTGACCAACTGCCAAAATCTAAAGTTTTCAAATTAGAAGGTAACATGACATCAATGCTAATTTTCCAGTTTTGATAATTATAAGAAAAACCCTTAATCATCAAAAACACAAGCACTGGAGAGTAAAAATAGAGGATTATCTGTGATACTACAGTAAAATTATCTCATAGAAGGCATTGAATTTGAGAGCAAAACATATATTTTAGATTTTTATTCTTGAAGTAAAACAAAAAGACTATAGAATACTATAAAAAAGAAGAAAAGTTAAGAATTATTACTATATAAAATACAGAAGTTAATTATATTTGCTAAAAAACAGAAATGTTGTTAAAGATTACATTATTAATAAATTATATTTTCTATTTAATAAAATAACAGATTTTTATTGAAAAATAATATAAAAATTTTCGGTAGTAGCAATTATTCATAAAATATGAATTGTGCATCTACTATTAGTTTGGGGGTACTTCTAAATAAAAATAAAAAAGAAAAAATCTTGAGAAGATTGCATAAAAAGTGAGGCAAACAAAATATGTAAGCAAAAAGTTGTGATTGAATCAAACTGGACTACTCTCTCCTAGTATGCTCAAAAATAAATTCAAAATGGATGAAAAATTTAAATGTAAGACCGGAACCCATAAAGCTTCTAGAGGATAACATTCACAGTGTGCTCTTTTACATCGGTCTTGGTAATATTTTTTATCTCCTCAGGAAACAGAAACAAAAGCAAAAATAAACAAATGGAAGTAAATCAAATCAAAAAGGTTTTGCACACAGCAAAATTCTGTAAAGCAATTATCCTTCAATAAAAAAATAAGTTAATTTTAAAATAAGCTTTTGCATAGTGAAGGAAACTATCAACAAGTAAAAATGCTACCTACTGAATGAGAGACGATATTACCAATGAGATATCTGATAAGTGGTATCCAAGTTGATATCCAAAGTACACAAAAGAACTTATACAACTCAACAAACAACCAAACTGAAAAATAAGCAAAGGATGTGAATAGGCAACTTTTCCTTAGAGGATAAATAGATGGCCAAAAGGCACACTGATACATGATCAACATCACTAATCATCAGGGAAATTCAAATCAAAACCACAATGAGATATAAACCCATATCTGTCAGAATGGCTATTATAAAAAGACAACAAATAACAAGTGCTGGTAGGGTGTAGAAAAAAGCGAAAGGGAATCCTTGTGTACATCTGGTGGGAATTTAAATTGGTGCAGAGGCTATGAAAAACAGTATGAAGATACCTCAAAAAATTAAAAACAGAATTACCATATGATCCAGCAATTCAATTCCAAAGAAAACAAAAGCACCAACTAGAGAAGGTACATGCATCACTATGTTCATTACAACATTATTTACAACAGCCAAGATATGGAAGTGTCCATCAATAGATGAATGAATAAAGAAGGTGTGGTATATACAGGTATTACTCAGCCATAAAAAAGAATGAAATCTTACTATCTGTGACAACACAGGTGGAACTAGGAGGATATCATGCTTAGTGAAATAAGTCAGAGAAATAAATATACTACATGATATCACTTATATGCGAAACCTAAAATCAAAACAAACGGTAAAACAAGAAGAGTTACAGATTTGGAGAACAAATGAGTGGTTGCCAGAAGGGAGATGGAGAGGCAGAAGAAAGAAACAGATGAGAGAGATGAAGCGGAACAAACTTCCAGTTGCAAAATGAATGAGTCACAGGTATGAAATGTACAGTATGGAGAACATATTCAATAATTATGTCATATCTTTATATGGTAACATATCCTAACTAGACTTACTGTGGTGATCATTTTGAAATGTATAGAAAATCAAATCACTACGTTGTGCAACATGAACTAACAGTGCTGTAGGTAAATCATAGTTCAAAAACAAACAAACAAGCAAACTCATAGAAAAAGAGATCAGATTGATAGTAACCAGACAGTGGGGCTGTTAAAAGGTACAAAATCCCAGTAATAAAATAAAGTGAGAGGGGTGTAAAGAACAACACAATAAATCTAACACTGCTGTATGTTACATTAGATAGTTATTAACAGAACAAGTCCTAAGAGTTTTCACATAAAGAAAATTTGTTTATCTAATTGTATATCTATATTAGATAAAGGATGTTCACTAAACTTAATCATTTCATAATGCATGCAAAACAAATCATTATGCTGACACCTTAAGCTTATATAAAGTACATGCATGTGTACACTCATGTCTGACTCTTTATGACCCTATGGATTATAGACCACAAGGTGCTTCTGTCCACGAAATTCTCCAGGCAAGAATACTGGAATGAGTTGCCATGCCCTCCTCCAAGGGATCTTCCCTTGGATCACACCCCTGTCTCTTATGTCTCCTGCACTGGCAGGTAGGTTCTTTACCACTAGCACCACCTAGAAAGCTCTAAACTTAGTGCTGTATCAATTAAAAAGCTGTGATTCAAGGTGACAAGTGATTTATTATAAACATGCATACAGTGCTGTAGTAACGAGGATAAGGAGCATTAGATCTGTATGGTAACACCAGAGAAAGTGTTTCTCTGATTTAATTTTTCAGTAATCCAGGACACAGTTATTAAGTGTCCGTATCTACTTCCTGCTAGGAATTTAGCATCGAAACATGTATATTATCAAGTGTGAAACAGATCGCCAGTCCAGGTTGAATGCATGAGACAAGTGCTCGGGGCTGGTGCACTGGGATGACCCAGAGGGATAGGATGGGGAGGGAGGTGGGAGGGGGGTTCAGGATGGGGAACACATGTAAATCCATGGCTGATTCATGTCAATGTATGGCAAAATCCACTACAATATTGTAAAGTAATTAGCCTCCAACTAATAAAAATAAATGGAAAAAAAATCACACTGGAAAAAATGGTTTTGTAGTAAACTAAACCAGTTTTACATTTTATTTTTGAAATTCACAGGTTCTGGTAAAAATTTTGTGAATAAAAAGTATTTATTATATATGCATAGTACAGTTGAAACCAAGATCCTATTAAAATATAGAAAAACATTTCATAGGGTTTTACATTTATCAGTTACTCATACATTTCATAATATATATTAAATGATTGGACTTTCCTGGTGGCTCAGACGGTAAAGGATCCGCCTGTAATGTGGGAGACCTGGGTTCGATCCCTGGGTGGGGAAGATTCGCTGGAGAAGGGAAAGGCTACTGATTGCTTCTACAGTTTTTGTTAATAAGAATCAGAGAATCAGATGATACTTTCTAACTTCTCTTAACTTCTTCTTGGTTGTATATTTATGGTTGTAAATATTAGTTCTTTGAATTTTGGAGTACACAAGATTTGAGTAAATTAACATTTCTGAGCTCTTTCTTTTCTTTTTTCACTTTACTAACATTATTTACAAGTTACTGTTAAGAGTTTGAATAATAGTTGCCTGACTATGACACTCAGGAAGTCTGTGTGCATAGCTTAGGATTTGGAGTCATACAGCCTGAGTTCACTTTTGACACTATGACTATGCAACCTTGGCAAGATAATTTGTCTTTTGAAGACTTCAGTTACTTCCCATACAACAGGGGAGTCCTAAAATTCATCTCATTGGATTGTTGAGAAACATAAGAGGACATAGAAGATGCGTATCAAATGCCAGCATTATTATTTTTTAATTTACTTTTCAGTCTAGTAAATGGTGAGACTCAATAAAAGAATATGGTAAGCTGCACCAGTTTCTAAAATGATATTAAAATTTTATGAAATAATAAAAATTAATGTCATTTCTTAGAAACAACAACTATTACTATTTTCTAACCATATAGTGAATAGTGAAATCCAAAAATACTATTAATTTATTTTATCAAATAAAAAAATTGCTTCTGCTATACCAGACACTATTTTAAGTACTTGGAAAAATATTAACTCACTTAATGTTCATAGTAACCCTTTGAACTAGGTAAAGAAACTGGGTAATAAGTCATTAAGAAATTACCTAAGGTTGCATTTTAATGTGAAAAATCCAGGATTGAATTCCAGGCTCTCTCTCAAGAGTTTAACATCTTCACTGGATGTTGTTTATTTCTTAATTTTGAGTAGCACAACATGATAAAAATTCTAAAGTCATTAAAACATCTTAGATAAATAAAAATCACAGATGGATCAGAGAAATATTTCATTGCTTACAGGTTGCTATTTCAAGGTAATATGGCATTTCCAAATAGTTGCAAATATTAAGTAAAAAAATCTTGAATCTGAGAAATTTCCTAATTTCAATTTCAGTAACACCCATTTCCTATAAAAAGTACAAAATTATAAAGCTATGGAGAACTATAATATGGATAAATATAACTCTTCAGGATATAATATTAAATATCATTTTATAATAATTGATACCAAATATTTACTTGAAAACAACATAAACAATGAACATCACAAAACTGTTTTGATAATCTCCAGGCTTACAAAGCCAGCTTTCAATTTATATGTCCCTAGGTTGTCCTAAATGTTCTTAAACAATGTCACAAAGTGCATTTCTGATCTTTATCTCCCCATATTGATCCATTTAAAAAGTGGAATATTTTATCTATCACTCTCCATCATCATCATCCTTTTAAAAGCCACCACACACTAATAACAAGAATGGGCCTAATATATTTTTATAATTTTTTTTCATAATTCAGAACCAAATTGTTTACAACAATGCACAAAAACTCAGTATTCATAGTAAGCAGAAATCAAAGTTTCTGTTGCTCATCAAAAACAAAGAAAATTTTGCAAAAAAAGAGTGGTTCCAATAGGGAGATTAAAGTCAACTGAAAAATATTTGAAAACAATAATACATAAAATATATAGATAGCTGTGACTGTGAACAGAAAAACAGATTCAATTTGAATGTAAAATTCAGGGTAATAAGAAAAATAATAGAAGGCACAAGAATTAGAAGGAAAGTAGAAATCTAGTATCAGATAGCCTAAAAATGCACATGGATTATTCTACCTAACCTACAAAAATATTAAAGCTAATAAAGGCAGTTAGAAAATTTGGAGAATATAAAGTCAATATTTTAAAAATCAAGGAAAATTATAACAGTCAATCTAAGGTACCAGAAAGAAAGCAAAAGTCCTCAGGTATAAGTTCAATAAAGATTTAAAAATACTTATTAATAATAACTGCACTAAAACTTACAGAAGATTGCTAAGATAAATGAAAAAGGACCTAGGTAATTAAATGCTCATCAAATAAAAAATCTATTATTTATATATCCATACTTCCAAAAGAGACTTTTATACCAAATGAAATATGAGAAAAAGTAAAAGCAGGCCTTTTTGAAGAAAAATACAAGCTATTTCTAAAATTTATACGATAATGCAAGGCATTTAAACTAGCCAATGCTATCCTAAAAAAAGACAATGCTGGAAAACCTATATTTCTTTATCTCAAGATTTACTCTACTGTTATAGTAAATAAGAGTGTGCAATCTTGGTACAGAAATAAACAAATTATTCCATGAGATATAACAGACTACCCAGAAGTAGTCCTACTTGTATACAACCAATTGATCTAACATCAAAGGTATCAAAGACTTTTAATGTGGAGAGGAGAGATTTTTAAACAAAGACTGCTGTCCACAGATCAAAAAAACAAACAAAAAAAACTTTATCATTCCCTTACATCATATATAAAAAACTAATTAAAGGGTAAAAATAAATTCAAATATTAAAATTTTAAATATTATAGAGGAAAGATATGATGAAATCTTTCCTATCTTTGCAGGCAAGATTTCATTGTCTATGGAAAAGCAAAGATGTTACCCAGAAAATGCTACCTATAAAATAAAAACTGACACAACAAACTTCGGCAAAATAAAACATACTGTTCATCAAAAGATACCTTTAACAAAACTAACAGGTAAGACACCAGTGGTGAGAAAATGCTTAAATAAATACATCAGATGAAGATCTATTAAGCATTTCTATAACTTACTAACAAAATGAAAACAAAAACTGGCAAATGATTTGAAAATTTTCTTTGCAAAAGAAAATATACTTATGGTCAACAAACTCATAGAAAAGTGTTCACTATTACTAGTCATAAGAAAAATATAAAGCAAAGCGAAAATGAGATACTACTTAACACTCAATGGAATACCACGTTTAAAAAGACTGATTTAGAGCAACTGAAGCTCATGCATTATTGGCAAATGTGTACAATGATATAAACACTTCAGAAACTAGTATAAAATTCTTTTCATAAAATTAAACTCCTACTCTGTGACTCAGTGCTTGTGTGTGTGTATTTTTACATTTTTAGGCAAGAGCCTAGCTGGCTACAGTCCATGCGGTCACAAACGAGTCAGATAGAACTTAGTGAACTAAATAACAAATGTGTAACTGGCTTACCAAAGAAAACTTCTCTCTGAAGGATGAGAAGTGAAGGTGATGACAGTGTACTGCAGAAGAACTCAAACCCTTTCCTGCTGCCCTTAACTTCAGATAACTGTGCTTAACTTCAGACATCTCAGGGATAATTTTTGTTCTTGGAAGAGTAGAGTATTCCAGGTGGCAAGCTGGCCATCAGCAAATGATGCAGTAGGTTTCATAATCTTTGGCACCTCTTCTCTTTAGACTCTACTTCATTTGCCTCCCCTGACATCTCACCTTCTCCTTCCTGGACTCCCAAGAGCAGGTTACACATGGCTGCTGTTCTCTGCTAAAGTGTTAGCTGATAATTAAGATAATATCTGAACCCAACGTGCTAGCTGACAAAGTTTAAGGTATCAGCCCCCTTAGTGAATTTATATGCAAATAAGGGACTTTGAAAAACAAAATCCTTGTTTTGTCCTTTTCATTTTCAATGCTCAGTCTTAATATGTTTTCCTTTATTCTGAAAGCATTTCTGTTCATGAAATTAGAATGAAACATCATATTTATATCTAAATCAATCAGTTCCATTATCTACCCCTTCCAATATCAACGACATACAAGATAAAACAGCAAATAGATGTGTGGACCACATTATGCCTATAGTTTTAATTACAATAATTATACATTATATATTATCATAAGTATAGATTATCACTGCATTTATTTCTTTCAGTCAATGTTTTCAACCATTAAAATGACTATCAGTAATTTTAGTTGATATATTAAATCAAAGTATGACTGACCATAGGATTCTCAGCCTCCACCCATATGAATAAAATTTTAGTGATTCCTGAATCCAATAAAAATTCCATAAATCCTCAAGACAAGTACTTTATTGATACTCTTAATAGTATCCATGTATGTTCTAATTAACTACTTGCAGAAAAGGGAATATCATAACTTTGGAGACTGATAATACTTTTGTTCATTTAAGAAGTCTCTGCTTATTTCAAGAGCTATTCTTCTGCAATTTTTGTAGAAATATTATTTTTAAAGTAGAATTGTCTGACCAACACCACTTTCCTAGATGTATACTTTCTCATGTACTCTCTGTAAAAAAAATTTTTATATTACCTATGACTTTCCTATCTAGGTAAAATATTCCTAAGGATTTCATATAAATTTATTTTTAGATGATTCATCATTCTGATCCTTTCATCTGAAATAATTTAATTTTTCTGCTTTTAAATTTATTTCCAGTCATAAATATTGAGGATCAGTTATTGATGATAAGATAGGTAAGAATGAATTATAGCTATCCTTGTTTGCTAATTATGATTGGAAAATCAACTGCATCTTTGGACTTTAGATACAGAGGTTTACTCTGGCATCAGTGCAAAAGGAAGTATATGTTTGCTCAATCATGAAGTCTTGTCTGACTCTCCGCAACACCTGTAAGGCTCCTTTTGTCCATGGAATTTTCCAGGCAAGAATACTGGGGTAGGTTGCCATCCCTCCTCTGGGGGATCTTCTTAATCCAGGAATTAAGCCTGTGTCTCCTGCATCTCCTGCATTGGCAGAAGGATTCTTTTCCAGTGAGCCAATAGGAAGACTGCAAAAAGATGTAAAGGATATTGAAAGTCAGAAGATAATATTAAGGGCATGATGACAATGTGACAGAGTGAAAATACAGGAATGACTAGAGTTATACTAAAGTTAACAATAGAAGTCATGTTATTAAACAAATTATTAACTGTGGAAAAAGATTATGACAGAATCAGGTTAGGGTGGCTATGAATATAGAACTAGCACTAACTGAAATTTGAGGATAATTAGATCAGGTTTAGGAAGATGAATTCAGACTGAAGAATGTGGAAACTGAGATATCAGAAAGATACTCAGAAATATCCTGAAGGAAATATGGAATTTAAAAGGTGACCTTCAGAGTAGGTATGCCTAGAGGTTGATATTCCAGAATTCAAATTATTATAATTGAAAAGTGATTTTTGATTCCAAGAGTAATTTTGTCAGTTCAGGTTGGCATAACAAAACACCATCATTGAGAGGCTGAAACAATGAGACCTTATTTCTAACAGTTCTGGAGCCTGGGAAGTTCAAGATCAAAGTGAAGATAGGTTCAATGTCTTGTGAGAGGTTGCTACCTGGTTTGTAGAGGACAGTCTTTCCACTGTACCCTCTTATGGCAGAAAGCAGAGACAGAAGCACAGAATTTTATAAGGCTTTTTATAAAGGCACTAACTCTACCATGAGGGCTAGAACCTCATGACTTAATTACCTCCCAAAGACTCTATCTCCAAACACTGTCACTTGAGGAGTAAAGTTTTAGTATATGAATGGAATGTAGTAAATATGCAATCTATAACAAAGACACGATACCATTACCAAGGGCAACCTGTGGACTGATAAAAATGTTGAGGAATATGTAAATATAACACATGGGAGGAAGGAATACCAACTGAAGAGACTAATAAATAATCAGAGAAGTATGATGAGCCTGATATAAAATTCACAGAAAATGACAGATCAAGAATACTGAGATGGGGGTGATTTATCAAGATGACAGAATAGAGGACATGGAACTCAATCCCCTATCCCAATAAACACATCAATTTTTTGTGTGTCAAATCAAACAGACACAGAATTGTTCCACATACAAGTGGAACAATTCTCATTGAAAAATAGCTGGAAATTGGCAGAAAGACTTCTGAACAACCAAGACTGTAAGAAAAATCCACAGGTACTTGAGTAAGAAGTGAATAAAAGCAATCAGTTCTGGACCTATGCCCCTGGAGTGGGACTCAGAAGAAAGGGGAGAATAATGGGTAGAGATCTGCTCTGAGAAGCATGCTATGAGAGGGTATACATACAGGTTATTCCAGTCCTGGAAACCTACAAAAGAGAGAAAGAAAGCTATGCTTGAGTGGTTGGGGGATCACTGGGCAGTGAGTAGCCTGAATTCCACTCAGGAAGAGCAAGCCTACACTGGTTTGCCCCTAAGATAGGGCAGATAGGGCAGATAGGGCAGAGAAAAGACTGCTACAGTGGCTGCTGTTTTTCTGCCACCACCTTGATTTGTGCCCTAGGCCCAGCCAAGTGAATGTTCCAGCATTAGTCAAGGTAATAGAGTGGCACTGGATCTAGAGCTGGCACAATGGAGGAGAAAACTGTACCCTAGAAGAAAGGCATTCTGTTTCTGAAGACTGGGTGGGGTGGCAGCAGCAATAGAAGCTGCTTTTCTACACGCTAATAGTGAACTATCAAGGAAAAAAAAAATCCTGTTTAAAATCTCAGCAAAAATAATAAAATACATTTTTATTAGCTTAAGTTAAGAAAGTTAATTTTATTCCTATTCTGTAAACTATAAAACATCAATAAAGGAAATAGAAAAAAGAAATGAAAAGATACTCTATGCTTTTTGATTTAAAGAGTTAATATTGCTAAAATGGTCATACTACTCAAAGCAATCTATAGATTTCATTCAACTCCTAACAAAATTGCCATGACATTTTTCACAGAACTAGAAAAAATAATCTGAAAATTCATATGGAACCACAGAAGGCCCCAAATTACCAAATAAATCTTGAGAAAAAAGAACCAAGCTGGAGGTGTCACCTTCCCAAATTTCAGACTTCAGACTATCCTATGAAGATATTGTAATCAAAACAGCCTGGTACTGGCACAAAAACAGACACATAGATCAATGGAACAAAACAGAAAGCCCAGAAATAAACTCATGCACCAATCTTCAATGAATCCACAGCAAGAGGAAAGAATGACAAATGACAAAAAGACAGTCTCTTCAAAAATTGGAGCTGGGACAACCGGACAAATACATCTAAAGGATTGAGATTACAACATTTTCTCACACAATTTATAAAAATAAACTCAAAATGGATTAGAGACCTAAATGTAGTCAGAAACCATAAAACTTCTAGAAAAGAACATAAGTAGAACACTCTTTGATATATATCATAGCAATATTTTTTTGGATCTGTCCCCTGAGGCAAAAGAAACAAAGGCAAAAATAAACCAGTGGAAACGAATTAAATGTAAAATCCCTCTGCAGAGCAAAAGAAACCATCAACAAAACAAAAAGACAATCTATTGAATGAGAAGAAATATTTGCAAATATATGACAGACATGGGGTTAATATTCAACATATACACACAGCTCATATAATTCAATATTAAAAAAATAAATATCCATCAAAATATAGGCTGAAGCCCTGAATAGACATTTGACTAGATATATATAGATGACTATTAGGCACACAAAAAGATGTTCAACGATGCTAAGCATTAAAGAAATGCAAATCAAAACGACAATGAGGTAACACCTCCCTCCTGTCAGAAAGACATAATCAAAAACTCTACAAATAATACATGTTAGCAAGGATGTGGAGAAAAGGGAACCCTTGTACACTGTCAGTGGAAATGTAAACTGGTGCACTGATTTTAGGAAAATTATATGGAAGTTACTCAAAAAACTGAAAATAGAACCACCATATGATTAAGCAGTTCCACTTCTGGGTATATATTTGGGGAAAAAATACTAATTTCAAAAGATATATGCATGTCAATGATCATAGCAGCACTATTTGCAAGACTCAAGATATGGAAGCAAAACAAATGTTCATCAATAGATAAATGGATAAAGAATATGTGGTATATATATACATAATGCAATATTTTTAAGCCATAAAAAATGAAATTCTGCCATTTTCAACAACATGGAGGGATCTAGAGAATATTATACTAGTGAAATAAGTCAGACAGAGAAAGATAATTTCTGCATGATATGACTTATATGTAGAATACAAAAAAAATAACACAAATAGAGGCATAAGGCAAAAAAGAAACATGGAAAACAAGCTAATGATTCCCAGGGGAGAGAGATAAAAAGGGAAGGGCAAGACAGGGATATGGGATTAAGAGACACAAACTACTATGCATAAAATAAATAACAAGGATAGAATATACACCACAGAGAATTGTAGCCCTTATTTTTTAATTGTAACATTTTCTTATGGAATATAATCTATAAAAATAGTGAATCACTGTGCTATAAATCTGAAACTAATATTCTAAATCAACTAGCATCCAATTTTTTTTTTTAATTGGAGAATAGCTTTACAACGTTGTATCGGATTTTGCCTTACAACACACATTAGCCATACGTATATGTGTGTATACATCCTCACCCTCTTGAACCACCCTCTCAAGAGGTTGTCCTTCCATCCCTCTAGGTTGTATGTACCAAGTCCTGTACTAACTGCTTTATATACCTTATCTTACTTAAAATGACAGAATCTCTTTAAAAGGTTATCATCAGCCACATGAGTAAAAAGCCTCAGGCACTTTAACTTATCTAAAGGTTTCTGTATGGAAATTGGTGAAGCTGAATTTTAATTTTAGGCTTATGTGAGTGTGGTTTAATCACTAAACTGCATTACCTTCAATAATGACTCTAAGATAAGACTGAGAATGAAAAAGGGCCGAAAGTATTTGTTAACTAAACAGTGATCTTCTAAAGACCAGTTTGTGAATATTTACCAGGACAGAAGCTCAGTCACAAGGAACTGAGATGTGACTGGGCAGTAGAGAGTGTAGAAAATGACAAGAAATTTAGCACTGAAATAAAGAGATAGCTTAGCTTGATAGGTTACTGGAGTAGAATGAAGAACATCTTACATTAAATGTCCTTTTTTTTTTTTTTTTAATGATTAGGGAAACTAGGAAACTGCTGCTTGTTAACAGAATCATTTCACATTTGTGGTATAAGTGGTTCTATGGGTCATTGACTCAGAGATGAAAACTGACACAATTGAATAGCAATTTATGCTCAGTGATGCATCACTAGGAAATGACCTAAATTAGATAGCTCTTGTTAAAAGTAATTACATACATGAGATTAAAGAAAGTGAAATGTCAAAGTACTAGACAGAAATAAAAAAGAATCATACGAATCTTGTAGAAAAAATACCTGTTTTTTAAAGACAGATTAGACTCTATAAGACTTATACGGCACCGCTTCCTGATACAGATACATGCTGTGCGCTGCGTTTAGCTGCTCAGCCGTGTTCAATTCTTCGCGACCCCATGGACTGCAGCCCGTCAGGCTCCTCTTTCCATGGGGATTCTCTAGGCAAGAATACTGGAATGCGTTGCCATGCCTTCTCCAGGGAACCTTCCCAACCCAGGGACTGAACCCAGGTCTCCTGCATTGAAGGAGATTTTTACCATCGGAGTCACTAGGGAAGCCCCAGTATAGATATATAAACTTACAAGAATCTGAAAATATACACATATTCTTATAAAATGACTGAGGATGATGGCTTTTAAAATTTAAAAGGAAATGGGAGAGACTTGATTTTATTTTTCTAATTCTAGAACATTAGTAACTTTCCAAAAGATTGTGCTATACCGTAGTAACATCAGTCACAGCATATCTAGCTAAGAGCCACTGTTGGGCACTAGTGAGGAGATCTGTAGAATAGATATTTTGATTGAAGATTCTAATTAATTTGACAGCATCAGTTGAACTTTAAAAGAACTAAACTATTAGAATACAAGATAGGACTGTGGTATGTTTTGAAATATTTCAGTTGACACAGCCCTTAAAGATGTAAGGAGAGCTTATTATTTCTTAATATTTATAACTTCATTTTCCCAATGCACAGAAGATAAGTACTTTTTCATGCTGTGGTAGTTAGTCTTTAATTAAAGCGAAGAGTCATGTACTTGAATATACTAAATGACATTTTTGACACAAATAATATAGTTTAAGACAATACTCAAATATAAACATATACAAAAAGCACATTAAATGGTTCTCCAGGGGTAGGGTAGGGGAAAAGGATACATACACACACACACAAACACACACATACACACACACACCCTTTGTTCAGGTGTGGTCATATGATCACATTATCACCAACACTATAAGAGTTATAAATGAAATTTGCACTCACATGATGGCCTCTCCTGCCCATAGGAAATTGTTTCTTTGGGTCTTCTATTTTTCCAGATATGAGGTCACCCAATTCCGAATATGCTAAAGAATACAATTATACTGGGGAGACCAGAACAACAATAAAGAAGTTGTTGCTGTTCAGTCACTAAGTCATGTCCAACACTTTATGACCCCATGAGCTATAGCACACCAGGCTCCTCTGTCCTTCATTGTCTCCCAGTGTTTGCTCAAATTCATATCCATTGAATCGGTGATGCTATCTAACCATCTAATCTTCTATCATCCCCCTTCTCTTCCTGTCCTCAATCTTTATTGGCATCAGGGTCTTTCCCAATGAGTGGGCTCTTCCAAACAGGTGACCAAAGAATTGGAGCTTAGGCAATAGTCCTTTCACAAAATATTCAGGGTTGATTTCCTTTAGGATTGACTAGTTTGATATCCTTGAAATACAAGGGACTCTCAAGAGTCTTCTATAGCACCACAATTTGAAAGCATTAATTCTTTGGCGTTCAGTCTTCTTTCTGGTCCAACTCTCACATCCATACATGACTACTGGAAAAACGAAAGCTTTGCATATATGGACCTTTGTTGGCACAGTGACGTTTCTGGTTTTAATATGCTGTCTAGGCTTGTCACAGATTTCCTTCCAAGGAGCAAGTGTCTTTTAATTTCATGGCTGCAGTCACTGTCTGCAGTGATTTTGGAGCCCAAGGAAAAAAAGTCTGTAACAGCTTCCACAGTTTCCCCTGCTATTTGCCATGCAGTAATATGACTGTATACCATGATCTTACTTTTTTTTTTTTATGTTGAGTTTCAAGCCAGCTTTTGCACTCTTTCACCTTCATCAAGAAGCTCTTTAGTTCATCTTCACTTTCTGCCATTAGAGTGGTATTATCAACATATCTGAAGTTGTTGATATTTCTCCTAGCACTCTTGACTTCAGCTTATGATTCATCGAGTTTGGCATTTTGCACAATGTACTCTGCATACAAGTTTAAAAAGCATGATGACAACCTTGTAATCCTTTCCTAATTGGAACCAGTCACTTGTTACCTATTCAGTTCTAACTGTTGCTTCTTGACCTGCATACAGGTTTCTCAGGAAGCAGGTAAGGTGGTCTGGTATTCCTATCTCTTCAAAATTTTGCAAAGTTTGTTGTGATCCACACAACCAAAGGCTATAGAATAGTCAATGAAGCAGAAGTAGACCTTTTTTTTTTCTCTAGAATTCCTTTGCTTTCTACATGAGCCAGTGATTGTTAATAATTTGATCTCTGTTTCCCCTGCCTCTTTGAAATCCAGCTGTACATCTGGAATTTCTAAATTGGCATACTGCTGAAGCCTGAGTTCAGTTCAGTTCAGTTGCTGAGTTGTGTCCAACCCTTTCCAATGCCATGGACTGCAGTACACCAGGATTCCCTGTCCATCACCAATTCGCGGAGCTTACTAAATCTCATGTCCATTGAGACAGTGAAGCCATCTAACAATCTCATCCTCTATTGTCCCCTTCTTCTCCCACCTTCAATCATTCCCAGCATCAGGGTCTTTTCAATGAGTCAGCTCTTCACACATCAGGTGGCCAAAGTATTGGAGTTTCAGCTTCAACATCAGTCCTTCCAATGAATATTCAGGACTGATTTCCTTTAGGATGGACTGGTTGGATCTCCTTGCTATCCAAAGGACTCTCAAGAGTCTTCTCCAATACCATAGTTCAAAAGGATCAACTCTTTGGTGCTCAGTTTTCTTTATAGGCCAACTCTCACATCCATACATGACTAGTGGAAAACCAAAGCTTTGACTAGATGGACCTTTGTTGGCAAAGTAATGTCTCTGCTTTTTAATATACTATCTAGGTTGGTCATAGCTTTTTTCCCAAGGAGCAAGTGTTTTTTAATTTCATACCTGCAGTCCTCATCTATAGTGATTTTCGAGTCCCCCAAAATAAAGTCTGTCACTGTTTCCATTGTTTCCCTAACTATTTACCATGAGATGATGGGGCCAGATGCCATGATCTTAGTTTTCTGAATGTTGAATCTTAAACCAACTTTTCCACTCTCTTTCACTTTCATCAATAGGCTCTTTAGTTCTTCTTCAGTTTCTACCATAAGGGTGGTGACATCTGCATATCTGAGGTTAGGGATATTTCTCCTGGCAATCTTGATTCCAGCTTGTGCTTCATCCAGTCCAGCATTTTGCATGATGTACTCTGCTTATAAGTTAAATAAGCAGGGTGACAATATACAACCTTGACATACTCTTTTCCTGATTTGGAACCAGTCCATTGTTCCAAGTCCAGTTTTAGCTGTCACTTCCTGATCTGCTTACAGATTTGTCAGGAGGCAGGTCAGGTGATCTGGTATTTCCGTCTCTTTAAGAATTTTCCACAGTTTGTTGTGATCCACACAGTCAAAGGCTTTGGTGTAGTCAATAAATCAGAAGTAGATGTTTTTCTAGAACTCTCTTGCTTTTTCAATGATCCAATGGATGTTGGCAATTTGATCTCTGGTTCCTCTGCCTTTTCTAAATCCAGCTTGAACATCTGCAAGTTCACAGTTCATGTTCTGTTGAAGCCTGGCTTGGAGAATTTTGAGCATTACTTTAGTAGCGTGTGAGATGAGTGCAATTGTGCAGTAGTTGGAGCATTCTTTGGCATTGCCTTTCTTTGGGATTGGAATGAAAACTGACATTTTCCAGCCCTGTGACCACTGCTGAGTTTTCCAAATTTGCTAGCATATTGAGTGTAGCACTTTCACAGCATCATCTTTTAGGATTTGAAGGAGCTCAACTGGAATTCCATTACCTCCACTAGCTTTGTTTGTAGTGGTGCTTCCTAAGGCCCACTTGACCTCACACTCTAGGACATCTGGCTCTAGGTGAGTGATCACACCTTCATGATTATCAATGTCATGAAGATATTTTTTGTGTAATTCTTCTGTGTATTCTTGCCACCTCTTCTTAATATCTTCTGCTTCTGTTAGGTCCATACCATTTCTGTCCTTTATTGTGCCCATCTTTACATGAAACGAAGCCTAGCTTGAATGATTTTGAGCATAACTTTGCTAGCATTGTGAAATGAGTACAATTGCATGGTAGTTTGAACATTCTTAGGCACTACCCTTCTTTGGGACTGGAATGAAAACTGACCTTTTCCACTCCTGTGGCCTCTGCTGAGTTTTCCAAATTTGCTGATATACTGAGTGCAGCATTTTAACAGCATTATCTTTTAGTATATTAAACAGCTCAGCTGGAATTCCATCATCTCTAGTTTATAACAAAGTTTACAATGCTTTGTTAGTAATGCTTTCTAAGGCCTATTTGACTTCACACTCCATTATGTTCAGCTCCAGGTGAGTTACTACAGCATCATAGTTATCCGGGTCATTAAGACCTTTTTTGTATAGATCTGTGTATCCTTGCCACCTCTTCTTAATCTCTTCTGCTTCTGTGAGGTCTTTACCATTTCTGTCCTTTATCGTGTCCATGTTTATATGAAATGTTCCCTTGATATCTAAAGTATTCTTGAAGAGATAGATCTCTACCCTTTCCCATTCTGTTGTTTTCCTCTATCTTTGCAATGTTCCTTTACGAAGGCCTTGGTATCTCTTTATGCTATTCTCTGGAACTCTTCATTCAGTTGGGTATATTTTTCCCTTCTCCCTTGCCTTTCATATCTTCTCCTTTCCTTGTAAACCTCAGATAACCACTTTGCCCTTCTGCATTTACTCTTCTTTGGGATGGTTTTGGTCATTTCCTCCTGTATAATGTTATGAACCTCTGTCCATAACTCTTCAGGCACTGTGTCTACCAGATGTCATCTTTTGAATCTATTTGTCACCTTCACTGTATAAGCGATTTGATTTTGGTCATACCCAAATGGACTAATGATTTCCCCTACTTTCTTCAATTTAAGCCTGAATTTGATGATTTGAGCCACAGTCAGGCCCAGGACTTGTTTTTACTGACTGAATAGAGCTTCTCCATCTTCAGCTATCAAGAATATAATAAATCTGATTTCAGTACTGACCATTTGGTGATATCCATGTATAGAGTCGTCTTTTGGGTTTTTGGAAAAGGGTGTTTGCTAGGACCAGCATGTTCTCTTGACAAAACTGTTAGCCTTTTCCTTTCTTCATTTTGTACTCTCAAGGCCAAACTCGCCTGCTATTCCAGGTATCTCTTGACTTCCTACTTTTGCATTCCAATCTTCTATGATGAAATGGACATCTGTTTTTAGGTGTCAGTTCTATAAGATGATTCAGGTCTTCATAGAACCATTTGATTTCAGGTTCTTTGGCATCAGTGGTTGGGGCACAGATTTGGATTATTCTGATAGCTGAATGGCTTGCCTTGGAAATGAAGCTAAGATTATTCTATTATTTTTGAGGCTGCACCCAAGACTGCATTTTGGACTCTCATCTTGGCTATGAAAGAAGACGTGTGAGTCCATTAACCATCTCATCTAACAGCACTGCCTTGGTAGCACAGATTTGTCAGATTCTGATAGAAGGAGGGAAAATAATAATCTATCTTACCTAAGCCACTGCACTATTCTGAACTACATCAGAACTCCAAGGGAACATGTATGAAATGTATTTGCCTTGTCAATGACCACAGAAGTAGATATAATTGTCATCTGAATTAATTTCACCCATTCAAGGCCATTTTAATTCACTGATTCCTAAAATGTCGATCTTCACTCTTGCCATCTCCTGTTTGACCACTTCCAATTTGCCTTGATTCATGTACCTAACATTCCAGGTTCCTATGCAATATTGTTCTTTACAGCATTGGACTTTACTTCCATCACCAGTCACATCCACAACTGGGTGCTATTTTTGCTCTGGCTCCGTCTCTTCATTCTTTCTGGAGCTATTTCTCCACTGATCTCCAGTAGCATATAGGGCACCTACTGACCTGGGGAGTTCATCTTTCAGTGTTCTATCATTTTGCCTTTTCATACTGTTCATGGGGTTCTCAAGGCAAGAATACTGAAGTGTTTTGCCATTCCCTTCTCCAGTGGAGCACGTTTTGTCAGAACTCTCCACCATGACCTGACTGGCTTAGGTGGCCCTACATGGCATGGCTCATAGTTTCATTGAGTTAGACAAGGCTGTGGTACATATGATCAGTTTGATTAGTTGTCTGTGATTGTGGTTTTCATTCTGTCTGCTCTCTGATGGATAAGGATAAGAGACTTATGGAAGCTTCCTGATGGAAAAGACTGACTGAGGAGGAAACTGGTTCTTGTTCTGATGGGCAGGGTCATGCTCAGTAAATCTTTAATCCAATTTTCTGTTGATTGGTGGGGCTGGTCCTTCCCTGTTGTTGGACCTGAGGTGAAACTGTGGTGGAATATGAAGATAATGAAGATAATGGCTACCTCTTTCAAAAGGTCCCCTGCAGCCCCTGACCCTGCAGCAGGCCACCATTGACCCACGTCTCTGCTGGAGACTCCTGCACACTCATGGGCAAATCTGGGTTAGTCTTTTGTGTGGTCACTGTTTCACAACTCAGATAACCATTATATCTACTCGATTTAACTCAGATGACCATTATATCTATTAGATTTAACTCAGATGACCATTATATCTACTATTATGGGCAAGAATCCCTTAGAACAAAAGGAGTAGCCCTCACCTCATAGTTTACAAAAGAATCCAAAATGCAGTACTTGGATGCAATCTCAAAAACAATAATGATCTCTGTTCACTTCCAAGGCAAACCATTCAATATCACAGTAATCCTAGTTTATGACCCTACCAGTAATGCTGAAGAAGCTGAAATTGAGTGATTCTAGGAAGAATGCAAAGCCCTTTTAGAACTAACAACCAAAAAAGATGTCCTTTTCATTATAAGGAACTGGAATGCAAAAGTAAGTAGTCAAGAGATACCTAGAGAAACAGGCAAATTTGGCCTTGGAGTAAAAGATGAAGCAGGTCAAAGGCTAACAGAGTTCTGTGAAGAGAACGCACTGGTCATAGCAACAGTCATAGCTCTTTCAACAACACAAGAGAAGACTCTACACATGGACACCACCAGCCACCAGCGGGTCAATACCGGAATTAGATTGATTATATTCTTTGCAGCCAAAGAAGGAGAAGATCTATACAGTCAGCAAAAGCAAGACTGGGAGCTGACTGTGGCTCAGATCATGAACTCCTTATTGCCAAATTCAAACTTAAATTGAAGAAAGTAGGGAAAACCACTAGACCATTCAGGTATGACCTAAATCAAATCCTGTATTACTATACAGTGGAAATGACAGACTTAAGGGATTAGGTTTGATAGACAGAGTGCCTGAAGAACTATGAATGGAGGTTAGTGACACTGTACAGGTAGCAGTGATCAAGACCATCCACAAGAAAAAGAAATGCAAAAAGACAAAATGGTTGTCTGAGGAGGTCTTACAAATAGCTGAGAAAAGAAGAGAAGCTAAAGGCAAAAAGAAAAAAAAAAAAAAAAAAGAAAGAAAGAAAGAAAAGGAAAGATATACCCATTTGAATGCAGATTTCCAAACAATAGCAAGGAGAGATAAAGAAAGTCTTCCTCCATGATCCATGCAATGAAATAGAGGAAAACAGTAGAATAGGAAAGATTAGAGATCTCTCTAAGAAAATTAGAGATACCAAGGGAACATTTCATGCAAAGATGGGCACAATAAAGGACAGAAATGGTACGGACCTAACAGAAGCAGAAGATATTAAGATATTAACATCTACTTCTGTTTTATTGACTACTCCAAAGCCTTTGACTGCGTGAAAGTGAAAGTGAAGTCGCTCAGTCCTGTCCGACCCTTTGTGACCCAAGCGCAACAGGCTCCTCTGTCCATGGAATTTTCCAGGCAAAATTACTGGAGTGGGTTGCCATTTCCTTCTCCAGGGAATCTTCCCGAACCAGGGATTGAACCCAGGTCTCCTGCATTGTAGACAGACGCTTTACCGTCTGAGCCACCAGAGTAGTAGATCACAATAAACTTGAAAATTCTTAAAGTGATGGGAATACCAGGACACCTGTCCTGCCTCCTGACAAATCTGTATGGAGGCCAAGAAGCAACAGTTCAAACTGGACATAGAACAACAGACTGGTTCTAAATTGGGAAAGGAGTACGTCAAGGCTGTATATTGTCATCCTGCTTATTTAACTTATATGCAGAGTACATCATGCAAAATGCTGGACTGGATGAAGCACAAGCTGGAATCAAGACTGCTGGGAGAAATATCACTAACCTCAGATATTCAGATGATACCACCCTATGGAAGAAAGTGAAGAAGAACTAAAGAGCCTCTTGATGAAAGTGAAAGAAGAGTGAAAAAGTTGGCTTCAAACTCATCATTCAGAAAACTAAGATCATGGCATCTGGTCCCATCACTTCATGGCAAATAGATGGAAACAATGACAGACTTTATTTGGGGGCCTCCAAAATCCCTGCAGATGGTGAATGCAGGCATGAAATTAAAAGACACTTACTCCTTGGGAGAAAAGCTATGACCAACCTAGACAGCATATTAAAATGCAGAGACATTATTTTGCCAACAAAGGTCCGTCTAGTCAAGGCTATGGTTTTTCCAGTAGTTATGTATGGATGTGAGAGTTTGACTAGAAAAGAAGCTGAGTGCCAAAGAACTGATGCTTTTGAACTGTGGTGTTGAGAGAAGACTCTTGAGAGCTCCTTGAACTGCAAGGAGATCCAATCAGTCAATCCTAAAGGAAATCAGTTCTGAATATTCATTGAAAGCACTGATGCTGAAGCTGAAACTCCAATACTTTGGCCATGTAATGTGAAGAACTGATTCATTGGAAAATGCCCTGTTGCTGGGAAGGATTGAACGTAGTAGGAGTAGGGGATGACAGAGGACGAGATTGTTAGATGTCATCACCGACTCGATGGACATGAATTTGAGTAAGCTCTGGGAGTTGGTGATGGACTGGGAAGCCTGGCGTACTGCAGTCTGTGGAGTCGCAGAGAGTGAGCCATGACTGAGCGACTGAATTGTACTGAACTGTTAATTACCAACACTAATAGGTGATATTCACATGCAGGCTAAAACTCCTGTACCACCAACAAACACTAATAAAGCATAACCAGAGATGTCACTGATTATGATGTTTGCATCACCTTTTTGGAATGTCTAAAAATTGTTAAATAGTTAAAATCACCTAAAACCCTCCATTTTCTTTTTGACTTATATAAATTAGGAAAAAAAGCTCTTCTGCTTATTCCTTCAAGAATGCATCCCAGAGGCACCCACAGTTAGTAGTTTGGTGCCTTCTCTCACCCAGGTGATACAAATACCTCTCCATATAAAAACATATATACCAATACATAATGCATTTATAAAATAGAATATTATGACATATACCATTTAACAACTTAATTTTTTATTTCCCAAAATATCATGAATAGATTCCTAATTCAGTAATTATAGACATAAATTATCGTATTTTGGAATGCTCCTTCGTTTTCTATTTTTCTACCATATTTAGAGTCACTTGCCACAGTCATTTAAACTGTTGCCAATATTTTGCTATCATTATGTTACATTTATTATGTAAATGATACCTAGGCAGACACATAAATATGTCTTTATGTATTAATGCTAGAATCCTATAAGTACTATTATCTTCCCATGAACAAGCATAGTTCATACTAAAATTTTCCTTCTAAGATGGTAGATCCAAGTTATGGCCATATAATTAATATATATAAATGTCTATCCTTCATTGTTCTACCACCAAATCTTAGGTCTTCACTTTCAGAATGTAATTAATTAAGTAAATAGTAAATAGTAATAGTAAATAACTTGGCTTGATCACATACATATACACAGGGTGTGCATAAAATAAAAAAAAGTATAAGAAAAATAATTTAAATACAGAGTTCAATGAGTAAAGTTGCTAACAGGTGGGATATGCAGTTATCTATCTATCTCTCAATGTGTGTTTGACATATACATAACTTCTTATCAAAAAGCAAACAATAATTGGTTTTCCTTTTTAGTTTATAAAAAGACATTTGGTATAAATATTCTTCTTTTGTTCATACTGATGCTCTAGAACCATCAAATGCTATAATTTGGAGGTACATGATCACAATCATTGAAATATGATTAGATCAAAATTGCTTTCACAATTACTAAGGCTTGAATTCATTTATTTTGGTTAACATGAGTAGGGGGGACACAACCACAAATAAAAATAATGTATCTCCTGCTGTTCATGGTAACAAACCAAGTACCACATCAATATGAAACTAATATAAAGGACATTAACTCTCAAAGGTTCCCATTTGGAATTCTGTTAAAAAAATTAACATGAATGAAGAAGCTGATCTTGATTGAAAATAACTTTATATTTCTTTGATATATTTTGATTTTCCTCTTCTACTTTTTGTCTCTTTATTTGTGGGGTTGGGGAACTAAGTGGTTCTTTTCAGAAACAGTAAAAGAGAAGTGGCTAGAAAACACAACCTAGTAAAATAATTGAGAAATCTGAAGTGATGTTAAATGAATGGGACTTTAAAAGAGGACACTTAATGGACCTGATTTTCCCTGGATCTAGGAAAATCTATATGGGGTTTTTAGAAAAGTGACTATATGGAAGTCATTAGTGAAGATGTCTGCAAAAAAAATGAAATGCACAATGTGTATCGCTGGAAAAATCAGAAAAATAGTAAATAAATATCCCGTGAAACATAGGCTTTGTCATTCAGACATCAGAAGCTTTCATACCAAGTAGCAAACTCTTTAAAAGAAATGGAAGAAAATCACAAATAGATGGTACTGTTCAATTTAAAAATTTATAAGACTCTTGCTTCCACACAAAAAAGCAATACAGTGCAGAACAACCCTAAATTACCATTCTGCCCTCATGCTATGCCTGAGGAGTATTACTAGTAGGAAGACAGGTTTCAGATGATATCAGAGAAATGTAGAGAGCAAATGTGCATATAAAATTTACAGTTGTGCTTGTTTAATTAGATGACAGTAACAGCAGCAAACAATAGTAAAGCATGGAAAAAGTGTTAATGAGATTCAAATAAATCAGATATCACTGTTGGGCTGCAGATAAGAGATAAGCCCCAATATATCTGCATTTTAATCAGCCTGATCACAGTTTTGATGAATGTGCCAAAGAACTGTTCTTTGCCCTGTTTTCACACTGAGTGAAAGGCAACAAAAGGAACAGTTTTGATTCTCACACTTCCTGACAGATGAGTCACATGGGATTAATGCTGGAATTCATTAAAGCTAGAATTAGATTAATAAATTCTAGAATTCTTTAGAATCCAAATAGCTAAGGATCATATTTCACTTGATGTATGCATTGCCATGTTAAAAATGTGATATGTAGAAGTCTGGTTAGCTACTTAACTGATTTTTGACAACTGGGCAGAACTTGAGTATGTGACTCTGGTGTTTGTGTGTGTGATTTGCAAAAATATATACCTAACACATACATAAACACACAGATAACACAATGCATGTCCCATTTCTAGGGAAAATATTCTGAACCATATACATCAATTTTATTGTCACTGAATAAAAACTAGAGCTTCCAAATAAAGACTGGTTCTCATTAGCTAACCATGCAGTAGCCAAGTCTCTAGAATCATAAGGTTCATTAAGAAGATAAACTGCCTCATTAGGCAAATATTTACCAATGCATTGACTACTTAAAAATGTCTCCAAGTAAATACTTAGCCCTTAATATTAAAATTTATTCCAGATGGATGTTGCCTATCAATTTTTACTGAATCTCAGATGCACAGACATCTGAAAGTATAGTACAAATATAGAAGGAAATGAAACCAACTTTACATTGTAGATTTTTTTTTTTACACTGTAGATCTTAATAAAGATGCAAGATTCCTTGAGGTTGATGAAATTGTTGCTGAATCGCCCAAATCACCTAGACATTGACAAAGGAGTCTTTTTAAGGTTAAAAATGGGCAAACAGTTGAATTTAATTTGACAACAATGATGACACTTCAAAAGAAAACAGTTTGAGAATCAAAAGATCCAAGACCTTAGAAAAGGTGTTAAAGATCCTGAAATATTTTTCTAAATAACAATTTCCTGAATTTGCTTCAGAACTGAAGATGAAGTGAGAGATGCTTTATCACAGCATTATACAATACTTTCAGAAACCAAATTAAATCACTAACTTTATTCTTTATTATTCATGAATGAATAATCATTATTGTCCTAATCATTAGGTCATATATATAGTTATAAATCAAAACTTTTGCTCAACACATGCAAAAATTTTTTTATAAATTAAGCTATATTTTAAAGATAATATCCCAAGCAAACTCTTTTTCATAATTTACTCTGAATTTACTAATCTTTAAGTGGAACTTCTTTCAGTTACTTTTTAAACATTTGTCATTAGATAATAAATTCTATCTGTGCATATGATGTTAAGTTTAAACCAATCTGAATTTATCTGACTGACTTCTTTAGGTTAAGATGTCAACTATCAATATTTCCTTAGCGTGGGCATGAAAAAGACACAGCTGCCCTACAGAAGTTCACAGTTTAATCAGCGACTTATTCTCAGCTCCTAGAAAATGTCCACATTCCCTGCCTCAAAGCCCTCTCCACAGAAATGTAGTTTGTTCCTTCAAAGCCAGGAAAAGAATATCTCTGCAACTCTGAATCTCTGGCTATGTTTGTTTTGTAACTTCTGGAACAGATTTTAAGCGTTTGTAAGATTGGGTCAGACCCAACCATACAATCTCTTTCTTGGTATATCAAAGAGTGATTGAACCTATCTCACATGGGTAAATTTCCTTTTTCCATGTCATAGAACATAATCACTAGAAGATATCACTTATATTCACAAGTTCTACCCACACTCAAGGGGAGAGATGTATGTATTGTGTGTACTCCAGGTGGTGGGAATAAAAAAGTCACATTTGTTAGCATCTCCACTGCTCCCATCATAGACTTCCAGCACTGGGAAAGTACGTGGAAAGCTACCAAGTTTAGATGGTAGGAAAAAAGTTTTCCAAAATTCTATTTCATTTTGACAACTCAAAATTTCTCTCTAAATAATACTACCAGTTTATTTGAAGTGGTAGACCCAATTTGTTCTCTTGCCAGAAAATAACTGTTAAATACCAAGTCATGTAGTTTATTTCAAGTAAAATGGTGTTATAAAAAATAGAGGCTATTTTGGCTTATGAACTCAATAAGTTGATACTTTTTTCCTCTGAGAACCATCATATTTCATCATATTCATCAAGGGCCTTTTAGTTGAAACTTGTTTTTTTTTTTTTTTTTTATTTGTAGTTCATGAAAATATAGAGTATGATAACTACTAATAAAGTCTAGTGCATTACATAATTTATGGTAAGGTGGTGGGAATTATTTTTTCTTCCATTGCTTTTGCACCATAAGTGCAAATTTCAATATACTTAAAATGCAAATAATAACAATATTCAGTATATCACTTGCTAATTTATCTGTTAAACAATCATAATGTTTGTAAGGTGATTTCTACTCTTAAAAATGCCTCAATACAGAAAATAAATTATATGTTCATCTCATGATATATAGCATACGTCATTTATGTGGACATAAACATGGTATGAAATTCATATTGTGTAACAGAAATGCAAGAGAGTGTCCTCCAAGTCACTTCCCCTTACAGAGAAAAATGCATTTATGTGTTCCTGGGTAAAAGTTTATCTTTTATTAGCCCAGATTATGAATGTGTCCTATAAACCTGTAGGTCAAGCATGTAGATCTGAGATCACTGGATGGCCACTGCATCATTTGCAGGGTCTTAAAATATTTGTGTCTGACACATATTCTTTGGAAATTGGCTAAATTGTATAATTTATAATGGTTTAGCCATTAATAATGGTAAAGAAATGCCATTATTTTTAAAATACCATAATTTATCCTTTTTAAGGTATTGTATTTCTTAGTTAAGGAAAATTACTGCCATTACTGCTGACTAAGCTATGAGTTGCTACTGATTGTAAGACAAAATCCATTTTCATTCAGAGATGTTAATAAGTGGGAAAATGTTTGTGCTAAAATTGATAAAATGCCATATATGTGCATATGGCAACAAATGAGTAAAATGACATTACTGAATCTCAAGATTACACTTTAAAAATACCCTTATATTCATACTAAATATGTATATCAATTGTCCTACCATGTGAGATGAGTGCAACTGTGCAGTAGTTTGAGAATTCTTTGGCATTGCCTTTCTTTGGGAGTGAAATGAAAACTGACCTTTTCCAGTCTTGTGCCCACTGTTGAGTTTTCCAAATTTGCTGGCATATTGAGTGCAAGACTTTCATAGCATCATCTTTTAGGATTTGAAATTGCTCAACTGGGAGTCCATCACCTCCACTAGCTTTGTTTGTAGTAATGCTTCTTAAGGCCGACTTGACTTCACATTCCAGGATGTCTGGCTCAAGGTGAGTGATCACACCATCGTGATTATCTGGGTTGTGAAGATCATTTTTTGTATAGTTTTTGTATAGTTTTGTATAGTTTTTGTATAGTTCTTCTTGCCACCTCTTCTTAATATCTTCTGCTTCTGCTAGGTCCATATCATTTCTGTCCTTTATTGTGCCCATCTTTGCATGAAATGTTCCCTTGGTATCTCTAATTTTCTTGAAGAGATCTCTAGCCCTTTTCATTCTATCGTTTTCCTCTATTTCTTTGCGCTGATCACTGAGAAAGACTTTCCTATGTCTCCTTGCTATTCTTTGGAACACTGCATTCAGATGGGCATATCTTTCCTTTCTCTCCGCTGGAGTGGCAGCTGCATGGCACTGGAGCAACTTTGAGGAGATACACTCCCCCCCAAGACACACCCCGTCGAAGGGCAAAGGACAAGCCCCAGCAAGATGGGAGGAGGGGCGAATTCACGTTTAGAATCAAACCTCATTCCCACTAGAGACACTCAGAGGACTCAAACAAATCTTGCACCAGGACCCAGAGACCACACAGAGACTGAGACAGAGCTGTGTTTGAGCACCTCCTGTGGAGATACGGGTCAGCAGTGGACTGCCGCAGGGGCAGGGGCTCTGGGTGCAGCTGACCTGGATATGGCATAAGCCCTCTTCGAGGAGATCGCCATTAACCCTACGACAGAGCTGCCAGAACTTACACAGGACTGGTAAACAGACTCCTGGAGGGCACAAACAGAACCCTGTGCACCAGGAGAAAGGAGCAGTGACCCCAGAACAGACTGAGCCAGACTTGCCCGGGGGTGTCCTGGAGTCTCCAGCAGAGGCATGGGTTGGTGGTGGCCTGCTGCAGGGTTGGGGGCACTGAGTGTGGCAGTACATGCATGAGACCTTTTGAAGGAGGTCACCATTACCTTCATTACCTCCACCATAGTTTGGTCCCAGGTAAATAACAAGGAAGGAACAAAGCTTCACCTTTCATCAGAAAATTGGATTAAAGATTTACTGAGCATGGCCCTGCCCATCAGAACAAGATCAAGTTTCCCCCTCAGTCAGTTTCTCCCATCAGGATGCTTCCATAAGCCTCTTATCTTTCTCCATTAGAGGGCAGACAGAATGAAAATCACAACCACAGAAAACTAACCAATCTGATCACATGTACCACAGCCTTGTCTAACTCAAAGAAACTATGAGCCATGAAACTGTAGGGCCAAAAGATAGATGGGTCATGATGGAGACTTCTGACTTAAAATGTGGTCTATTGAAGAAAGGAATGGCAAATCACTTCAGTATTCTTGCCTTGAGAACCCCATGAACAGTATGAAAAGGCAGAAAGAACACTGAAAGATGAACTGCCCAGGTCAGTAGGTGTCCAACATGCCACTGAAGATCAGTGGAGAAATAACTCCAGAAACAATGAAGGGACGGAGCCAAAGCAAAAACAACACTCAGTTGTGGATGTGACTGGTGATAGAAGCAGAGTCTGATGCTGTAAAGAGCAACATTGCATAGGAATCTGGAATGTTAGGTACATGAATCAAGGCAAATTGGAAGTGGCCAAACAGGAGATGGCAAAAGTGAAGATCGATATTTTAGGAATGTCCTGGAATGTCCAGGTCTTGAATGGCCTGGAAAGGGTAAATTTAACTCAGATGACCAGTATATCTACTACTGTGGGCAAGAATCCCTTAGAACAAATGGAGTAGCCATCACAGTCAACAAGAGTCTAAAATGCAGTATTTGGATGCAATCTCAAAAAGTACAGAATGATCTCTGTCCATTTCCAAGGCAAACCATTCAATATTATGGTGATCCAAGTCTATGCCCCAAACAGTAATGCTGAAGAAGCTGAAGTTGAATGGTTCTGTGAAGACCTACAAGATCTTCTAGAACTAACATCCAAAACAGATGTCCTTTTCATTATAGGGAACTGGAATGCAAAAGTAGAAAATCAAGAAACACTTGCAGTAACAGGCAATTTTGGCCTTGGAGTACAGCATGAAGCATGGCAAAGGCTAATAGAGTTTTGCCAATAGAATGCACTAGTCATACAAAGCACCCTCTTCCAACAACACAGTGGAAGACTCTACACTTGGGCATCTAGATGGTCATACACTAGATGGTCAATACCAAAATCAGATTAATTATATTCTTTGCAGCCAAAGATGGAGAAGCTCTATACAGTCAGCACAAACAAGACCAGGAGCTGACTGTGGCTCCGATCATGAACTCTTTATTGCCAAATTCAGACTTAAATTAAATAAAGTAGGGACAATCACTAAACCATTCAGGTATGACCTACATCAAATCCCTTACAATTATACAGTGGAAGTGAGAAATAGATTCAAGGGATTGAATCTGATAGAGTGCCTGAAGAACTATGACAGAGGTTCATGACATTGTACAGGAAACAGGGGTCAAAACCATCCCTAAGAAAAAGAAATGCAAACAAGCAAAATGGCTGCCTGAGAAGGCCTTACAAATAGCTGACAAAAGAAGAGAAGTGAAAAGTAAAGGAGAAAAGTAAAGATACACCCATTTGAAAGCAGATTTCCAAAGAATAGCAGGAAGAGATAAGAAAGCCTTCCTCAGTGATCGGTAGACATCATAATCTTCCACAATTTAGAGTTCTTAATGTCAGTACAAGGATGAACACTGGTGAATATACCAGAGCTATAACACAAGACAACTAATCAGAGTTATCAGGAATGTTGGCTAAGTATCCTAAGCAAGAGGGAAAAAAAATGTGGCATGAATTCAGAGTCATTTTATTAAGGAAAAGCAATGTGTATTTATAGAGGGACATTTATGCCTACAGACTTCCTGTGAGTACACAGTGAAAGTATACTTAAAAGAAATTTCCTTTTAATATCTTCCTCCATGGCAGAGGAGAATTTATTAACTTATTGTAAGCAACATTTATTGAACATACACCATATTCCAGGTGCTGTTCTAGGCAGAAGGATTTAAAAATATATGTGCTATCTTATTGCTATGATAGCATAACAGGATGCCTTGACTGAATTATTCTAATTTCCCCATTACTACAAAATTCACATTGATTTGACTGCCTAAAAGTTATTGCCCTACATATACTTTCAAGATTGCTTAATTGATATTAAACTAAACATTAAAAAGAAAAAAAACAGGATTGCTATCAGATACATGTCTAGGCTTTTGTGTTTAATATTTATTTAATACATTTTCCAACTAAATCATGAAGTACAGATATACTGTTTCATTCCTAACATTCTCATTCAAACAGACAATGGTATAGAGCTATTCAAGAACTCTAACAGGATTGAGGCAGTTTCTAAGCAAAATATTTTATCCTGTATGCTTAGGGTTCATGTCTTTAATACTCTATTTGATTTAACATAGAATATTAAAGAGAAAGTCAGTGGAGCTCATTTAAATATCAGAATTGGTTGTACATATAGTTAACACACAAAAACATCTTGCAAGATATTATCACCAGGATACTAATTTAAATAAATGCTGCTTATGACTGAATGCATAATCAAATGAAAATGAATGAAATTAACATATTTAATATGAAAGACTTTAATACTTGTAAGCACACAAATAAAGAGGAAACATCTTTACAGTTATTCAGAAATGTCAATAATTTTGTGCATATTTATGTTAACTGTGCAATTACAGCATATGAACTAGATACTCACTGATATCTTACTCAAGTTGAAAATAAGCCCATGTTAAATTTGAACATCTCCTCCTACAAGGCTACAGTCCATGGGGTAACAAAGAGTTGGACATAACTGAGTGACTAACATTCTCACTTTCCTACAGGGGCTAAAGTATATAATTAATTAAATTTTGCATGTAAAGTAAATCATACAATCTATTTTAAGGGGAATAAAGTGTAGAGAAAATGCTATTTTGATTGTTCAATCAAACTAAAGAAGATGATTCTTCCCCAAAACAAAGTGGTTAAATATTTATTTTGGATAGAAAAAGTGCTCTCAATTTTAGTTTGTTTTTTTAAAATCATTTTTCATAATTCCAAATTGGAGTGGGATTTGAAGAATGTTACAATTAAGAAGACAAGTGAAAGTAAGGCATCTAAATCAAAATGGAAGAAGTAAAAATGTCTCTTTTGGCAGGTGACACGATAGTATCATAGAAAGCCCTAAAAACTCCATCATAAAACTGTCAAAACAAATAGACAAATTCAGCAAAGTTTCAGGATACAAACAATATTAAAAAAAAATAACTGTGTTTCCCATACACTATGAACTTTGAGAAAGAGAAATTAAGAAAATTTACAACTGCATACAAAAGAAAAAAAAAATCTAGGAATAAATTTAAGCAAGAAAGTGAAATATTTGTACATTGAAAAATATGACACTGATGAGATATATTAAAGAAAACACAAGCAAACTGAAAGATATTCCAGGCTCATGGACTGGAAGAATAAAAACTGTTAAAACAGCCATATTACTATGCACTACAGATCTGAGGCAATTCCTATCAAAATTACAATGGCGGTTTTCAGAGAAATAGAAAAAACAATCCTAAAATTCATATAGAACCACAAAGATCCCAAATAGTCAAAGTGATCTTGAGAAGGAAAATCAGAACCAGAAGCATCATGTTTCCTATCTTCAAACTACATTATGAAACTAAAGCAATCAAAACATTATGAGACTGGCATAAAAACAGACACATAGATCAATGGAACAGAAGAGAGTCCAGAAATAGAACTTCCCATTTCAATGCTCAATCTATTTATAACCTGATGCCAAGGGACTTCCCTGGTGGTCCAGTGGCTAAGTTTCTGTGCTCACAATGCAGGGGCCTGGGTTTGATTCCTGGTCAGGGAATTAACTCCCACCTGCCACAACTGAGAGTCTGCATGCCTCAGTTAAAGATTCTATGTGCTACAGAAAAGATTCGGCACAAATAAATAAACATTACAATAAAGAAGCCAATAATATACATGGGAAAGAGGCTCTATCTTCAATAAACTGGTAATAAATTGGACAAACAAATACAAAATAAATTGGACAAATACAAAAGTATGACACTAGACCCCTATTTACACTGCATACAAAAAATAACTCAAAATGAATTAAAGACCTGAATGTAAGACAGGAAAATATAAAATTCCTAGGAGAAAATACAGGGGCTTATCTCATTGACACCGGTCTTGGAAACAATTTTTAAGTTTTGACACCAAAACAACAACAACAGGCAACAAAACAAAAGGAAAGAAGTGGGACTACACCAAACTAAAAAGCTTCAAAGGAAACCATCAAAAAAATGAAAAGACAACCTAAAGAATGATAGAAGATATTTGCAAACCATATATCTGATGAGAGGTTTGCATCTAAAATATATAGAGAATTCATACAACTCAATGGAAAAAAACAACCTTATTAAAAAATGGTCAGAGAAAATAAATAGATGTTTTACCAAAGAAGACACACAAATGACCAACAAACACATGAAAAAGGTGATCAATAGCACTAATCTTCAGGGAACTTAGAATCAAAACCACAAAGGTACATATTGTCTGACACATGTTAGAATAACTATTATCAAAATTACAATAGATGACAAGTGTCAACAAGGAAGTAGAAAAAAGGGAACTCTTGTAGACTGTTGAAATATCAATTAGTACAGTTGCAATGAAAAACAATATGGAGGATCCTCAAAAAATTAAAAATAGAACTATCAACCACTAATCCCATTTCTGGGGATATATCCATAAGGAAATGAAATTACTCTCTTGAAGAGATACCTGAACTTCTATGTTAAACATAATAGCCAAGACATGGAATCAGTTGAAATTCTATCAGTGGATGAATGAATAAAGAAAATATATCATACACACACATGTACACACAATGATATATTGTTCACCCAGAAAAAGAAGGAAATTCTGCGATTTGTAGTAGCACTGGATGGTCCTTGAGGACAGTATGCCAAATGAAATGTTACACTTACTGTGAAAGACAAATACTATGTGGCCTCCTAAATTTAGAATTGAAAATAACCAAAGTAACAGAAACAGCTGTTTAGTGATTTAGAAACCAAACAGCTTAGTGATTGTCAAAGTTTGGGTTGGGTGGTTGATATGGAGGAGCAAGTCAAATGATATAAACTTCCAATTATAAAACAGATAAGTTCTGAATACATAATATTTAGGGCTTCTCAGGTGGTGTCAGTGGTAAGGATCTGACTGCCAATGCAAGAAACATAAGAGAAATAGGTTACACCCCTGTATTGGAAAGATCCCCCAGAGGAGGGCATGGCAACCCACTCCAGTGTTCTTGCCTGGAGAATTCAATGGACAGAGGAGCCTGACAAGCTACAGACTATGGGATCGCAAGAGTTGGACACAACTGAATGACTGACAATGCATATAATATGCAGCATGTTGATTATAGTTAATACTATAATGTATAATTGAAAGATGCTAAGAAATTAGACCTTAAATGTCATCACAGGAACAAATTGTGTAATTATGTGAGGTGATGAATACTAACTGCAACTATTGGGGTAATCACTTCACAATACATACACACTCAAAAATTATACACTTTTGTTGGTGTTTAGTTGCTTGGTCCTGTCTGACTCTTTGTGACCCCATGGACTGCAGCATGCCAGGCTTTGCTGTCCTTCACCATCTCTCGGAGCTTGCTCAAACTCATGTCCATTGAGTTGGTGATGCCATCCAATCATCTCAATCTCTGTCTTCCCCTTCCCCTCCTGCCTTCTATCTTTCCCAGCATCAGGGTCTTTTCCAAAGCATCAGCTCTTCTTTTTAGGATTGAATGTTTGTTCTCCTTGCTGTCCAAGGGACTCTCAAGAGTCTTCTCCAACACCACAGTTCAAAAGTTTCAATTCTTCAGTACTCAGCTTTCTTTATGGTCTAACTCTCACATTCATAACTAACTATTAGAAAAACCATAGCTTTGACTAGAAAAACCATAGATTTGACTAGACAAACCTTTGTGGGCAAAGTAATGTCTCTGCTTTCTAATACACTCTCTAGGGCTGTCATAACTTTTCTTCCAAGGAGCAAGTGTCTTTTAATTTCATGGTTGCAGGCACTGTCTGCAGTGATTCTGGAATCCACAAAAATAAAGCCTGTCACTGTTTCCATTGTTTCCCCATCTATTTTCCATGAAGTGATGGGACCAGATGCCATGATCTTAGTTTGTCAATGTTGAGTTTTAAGCCAACGTATTCACTCCTCTTTCATCTTCATTAAGAGGCTCTTTAATTCCTCTTTGCTTTCTGCCATAAGGGTGGTGTAATCTGCGTATCTGAGGTTATTGATATTTCTCCCAACATCTTGATTCCAGCTTGTGCTTCATCCAGTCTGGCATTTTGCATGATGTACTCTGCATATAAGTTAAATAAGCAGGGTGACACTGTACAGCTTATGTACTCCTTTCTCAATTTTGAATCAATCTATTGTTCCACGGGATTCTGACTGCTAATTTTGACCTGCATATGGGTTTAAACTTATGCAATTTTCATGTCATCCATATCTTAAAAGAGTGGAAAAATGAAAGATGACGATGAAAGCAGTCTTTGAGTGAGTAATTCCTAAAAAAATTATAACATCCACTTAAAGCAAATAGATATGTAATACTTAAAGCTAATGTGTATTTCAAGTAAGATGACAAAATTTTATTCACAATAAATGACCAAGAAAGTATGTCTTATTCTTAAAAATAAGAACATGGAAATCAGAGTTAAAAATAACATGACTGAAAATAAAAAATCATTGAATGAGTTAGATAAAGGTCTTAAAGTTGAAAAAAGATATATTAAAATGATGCTTAATGATGTCAAATTTCATTGTTGCTGCAGAAGAAATTAAAGTGTAACCAGATGAAGAGAATTAATAAGTTTCTAAACAAATTTTATTGAAATAAATTCCTGAAAGGAAAATGAAAAACATGCTTTAAAATAGGAAGTTTTCCTTAAAATGTATTATACTGAGAACAGTAAAATACAGCATGAGATCCAAAATCTTACTTTTATAAAAGGTGAAAATAAAAGTTAATGATGTGTAAGTTGTGACTCTATTTTAGATAAAGCAAAAGAATTTTCAGTTAAGGTGTGAGTTCAACATGAAAGCATTGGAGATGAAGGCATACAAAGTCACCAGGAAACCTACTGGGGTTTCAATAGCTGAGAAGGAAATCAGTGCACATGTTTTTAAGTGAATTACTGTTTTCATCCATTAGAGCATCTTTCAACAATTAAACTGTTTCCCAGCACAGTAAATGATACCCCGAGGGTCTGTCACGGTTAATATACCTTTAGAAACTTAGCAATTCTTTTTCTCAGCAATAATGTTTTTTTGATAATTACTGTTTTTTGCATGTGGAAAGCACTTTACACACATTAGATCATTAATAAAACTACTCCTGTGGGAAAATCAAATGGAACTTTCTTTTAAAAGTTAGATTTGAATACTTCTTGTAAATATGCACACCTACAATACAGTAAAATAGGCACACATGACAATGTTTAAAAGCCATTATTACTGTTACCGAATTTTTTAGATTATTTGGAATAGTGTGTCTATAGAGATTACTCTAATAAGAAGGGAAATAAAATATTTTAATCCAAAGCTCAACTTGGAAACATGAGAAACTCAGCTGAGATTTACACAGCTAGAGTTCTAATTAAGTTAGTTGCTCAGTCATATCCAACTCTTTGAGACCCCATAGATTATAGTCTGCCAGGCTCCTCTGTCCATGGAAGTTTCCAGGCAAAAACACTGGTGTGGGTGGCCACTCCCTTTTCCGGGGATATTCCTGACCCAGGGATTGAACCTGGTTCTCCTGCATTGTGTCTTTACTGTCTGAGGCACCAGAGAATCCTGTTCTAAGAGCATATCCTAGATAAGCTTTTGTTATATTTTAACATAAATACTTCAATTTCATATATTTTATAAGGTTTAAAATGTTTATTGAACATGTTGTCTCCATACTGTTTCTTATATATACATACAAACACATATATATGCATGTATATGTGTGTATATATATATACACACACACACATATTTGATAAAAAACATAGCATGAAATTACTTACTCTTTATAGCATTCTCTGACCCTATTATAGACAATAAGGGCAGTGAGATCTGAGGATTTCAGTGAACAGCTTTAGAGCAACTGACAAAGTAGTTTCATTACCACAGGCTCAGTTTTCTCTTGTGTCTTAGGCAGTTCTTTCACTGTCCTTATTGCAGTCAATTTGTTATTTTAAGTGTTCTCCTCTGAAATCATGTTGTTTCATTGAGATCCTTGGTCTGTCTTGACTCTCAGGTCACTCTTTAACCTAAAAGTCATTCTGATGGGTCTATAAGACAGGAATTACTAAAAAAAATCAATTTTAAAACCACAAAAATATTCAGTGTGGTATTGGAAATAAATATTACTTTATGTTGTGACACCCATCCCTGAAGGGCAAGAAGTAATATAGTCCAAGTAATATGTTGCTGGCAAATTTTAAATAAGTTCTATCCTCTTATGGGCTGAGAAGCAGATTGCCTATGTGTCACAGGAGCCAAGCGCTTGTCCCAGGAACATTAAAGATGAGCTTTTATCCAGAAGGACCTTTTCAGAAACACTGGTATTTCTGTAGTGTACTTTCTTTGTTCTAATAAAGCATATATATTTTTCCAGTGTTTCATAAGTTTGATATTGTGATCAGATTTTCTCTTGCTAAAGCATATTACCCAAGGCAAGTAGCATCACATTTAGTAACACCTTGTTTAGATTATGAATTTAATCCAAGCCCAGAGAAAGGTTCCTGGGGAGTAGTCTGATAGTAGAGCAGAGCAGGCTCTCTGTAAAAGTAACTACCCTAAAAGATTTTTTGTCTTATTTTAGTGTCATGGCCTTCATAGATTGGGACCTGGGGACTGGAGTTGATGAGAAGAAGGATGCAGGGGACCCAAGTCTCGACTGAAACAAGGGTACTTTATTTGCAGAAATGCATGCTTATATATCTTCAATAAAATTAAAAAGAACGAAATTCCACTAGTTGCAACAAAATGGACAGTCCTTTAAGTAAAAGGTCACTGGAGGGAGTCACTGAAGAGGGTCACTGAAGGGAATCCAAGCAGGTGCTCTTTCCCATGATCTCAGTCCTGAGAACTGCGCACACTCTGCTTGTTCCTGTTTTCCAGGAGCTGATAAGGAACAGAGAGTCCTTGAGAAAAGGCACACAAAGGAAGAAAACAACATATTGGATCCCTTAAAGTTGAACGTCCCCTGACATTTCAGTAATTTACTAATTATAATCTTGAATAGCTTTCAAATTTCAATTGTCTCATAATAAACCTCGACAAAATGCTAGTCTACTACAGAACCCAATCCAAACCCAAATCCACTTCTTCAGTAGAAATGTTTAGCAAACATTGGTTATGAGAAACTGTATACATATTTTAAACCCACTGGGTCTTGACCTTATTTTAAAAAATAATCAGATTCATTTTAAACTATCATCAACGTGTCTGATGTTATTAACATGATCAAGCAAATTTATGGATTTTCTATATGATAACATTCAGGACAATTTCTTAAAACAGCTTAACAAGTAGAAGCTTCTATTTTCTGCAAAGAATGAATAGTCCACCTTTCTAAAGAAGAAATGTTAAAAATGGAGTTGACTAGAAAGAACAAATAACAGAGAGCGGTGGTCTCAATACTGCAGGTTTATCTTAAATATTTGGTTATATTACCCCCGGTCATTTTGAAAATAAAAAAATGAAAACAAAATTATAACCTATTGAGTTGAAATTCATCCTTTTAACATTAGTATTAACCAATGTTATTTTGTTTAAAAGTTGTTACTGATAAGTATTTAAACCATTTCCTAGCTTTTAGCATCCAAAAATGCTTCAACAAATACCTTCATTTTAACTGGCCTTTTACAACACTTGCAAGAGGCAAATTCTGCAGAAGAAGAAAATGAAAGCAATGTAAATATAAATTTAGTATTATTTCACATAAAAAAGAGAATTGTCTGGGATTTAAAGTCAAAAATTTAATAATCATAAAGCCAATTTGTTTATAAAAAATCTTTTAAAAAGATTTTAGAAGTTCTTTATCTGACATACAGAAATAAGTATCTGCTCCATTACCCTATATTTTCTTGACTGAACATCATCACACACATTACCCTATGGTGGGCACTTCTCATTTGTAGCAACAATATACTAATAAATCACAATACCTGAGTGATTTTCAAATTTGAAAACATTCTAGATAGGTCCACACTGCCTTGGAAATGACACAAAAATACAAACAAAATAAAAAAAGAAAGAAAATGATCCCTTTTTGACCAGTTTGAGCATACAAGATGAAAGAAACAGTGTGTGTACACACACACACACATACACACCCATTAACACAAAAATAATCCATTAGATAATAGTATTGATCCTTTAAAAAGAAGAATCAGAAATTGGCCAGGACTGTAAGAATTGATTGACAAGAAAACAAAAAGATTAAAAAAAAAAACCAAAACCTTTTCCAGACTTAGATATTTGCAGGAAAATATTTGAGCTATGTACTAATTATTAATTAATTAAAATTGTATTTATTACATTTTGCTTAACATTTCTTGTTCAAAGGGTCACTGATGTAATTTTTGAGTTGTAATTATAAATCAGTATTAATTGAGAGAACAAAAAGCGAATGATAAAAATATATAAACATAAATGGAGTGTCACAAATGTGCCCAAACTCTATCTCTGTCCAGAAGATCACAAAATAGAAGGAAGCAATACAACAGAGAAGAGATTCCTGCATTTTCCATGTAGACAGCTTTATGATGAATAGAGACCTCACTTAAAGAAGAGCTAGGTCAAGGTATGAGTGTGTGAGGGAATGAATATGTGTTACATGTGTCTGCGTGAGAGAAGCTGATGATGAATGAATGGAGGGGAAGGCAAGAGAAACAGATAGCAAATACCAAGAAAAATCACAGCACTTTCTGTGCTGAGGAATTCCACATAAAACAGTGCTGGTGAAAAGGATGGAAAATGCAACAATATGATACAAAAATTTGCAATTGGATTAAAACATAAGAACTATATAACATGTCTGATTAAATGAGAACATGAATCAGAAGTGCTGCATAAACTGACTAGAATGTTTTAATGTTCCTTTTAATCCTACTTTTTTATATGAAAATTGTATTTTCTTTTAACACTGGGTTTGTATACTGAAGCCTAAAATACTCTGCCATTTCCTAAATATTTTATCTTAGTTTCTTCATTCATAAACTAAGAACAAAATTAATATTTACTTCAAAAGTTTCTTGAATAGAATTAATGAGCTTATACATATAAATCATATAGAATTGTTAGTGAAAGAATATATTAATAAGACAAAATACTAACCTTTTGTACCTCTATGGTTAAACTCTGGTTTTTGTTCCAATATCATATATTTCAATATTCTATATTTTCCAGTTTTGTCTAAAAAAGTTTTGACTATTCTACTATCCCACCAAAAACATGTTCCTAAATTTATAATATATTTATCATTTAACATTTTGCCATTAAAGACTTTTTTAAAACTACAGAGAGCAGAGTGGGTGAGCTGTTGGGTTGAATTGGTCATTATTTCCCACTTTTATGACTGCTCCAGACTTGGGATATTACCTTCACACTTGTCAATATCTTTTATTCTTCATTGTTGTTGTTGTTGTTCAGCTGCTAAGTACTGTCCAACTCTTTATGACCTCATGGACCACAGCACACCAGGCTCCTCTGTCCTCCACTGCCTCCCAGTGTTTATTCAAATTCATGTCCTTTGAGTTGGTGATGCTATCTAACCATCTCATACTCTACTGCCCCCTTCTCCTTTTGCCTTCAGTCTTTCCCAGCATCAAGGTCTTTTCAATGAGTCGGCTTTTCACATCAGGTAGACAAAGTACTGGAGCTTCAGCATCAGCAACAGTCCATCCAGTGCCTATTCAGGGTAGATTTCCTTCAGGATTGACTGGTTTGATTCATTCTTCATTCTTTTCCTGCATCCAAGCTACTGATTAAAATATTATTATGCATGGTTTGTTTTCTTTCTAATTTTCATCATTTCTTCCCCTACCTCTAACTTTCAGATTTATATGCTATCATTGTTATCACTGTCATTGTTTTGATTTTGTTTTTTTTTCCCCCTAGATTATAAACTGGACCAAATTTTCATCACATTTATGAGAGAGAAGAAGTTAATGCATCTATTTAGAATTTTGGTGTGTTTTCTACATAAAAATGGTCCAAAGATGGTAGGTGAGAAGCAGAATCATAGACGATTTACCAAATAATTCAGTTCATGGACAAAGGTCAGAATATTGATGGGAAAACTGGGTTGAGTGGTGACTAAAGTGAATGAAGGAGGAAGCATTCAAAATCAACATAACTCCTCATACAGTATCCAGTTCTCCTTAAGAATTTCTCCATGACAATCAATACAGCATGGTACAAGTTACTGCCATTGCTATTTTTAACTCTTGGCATAAAAGTGAGAAAAAAAGGTAAAAGTTTAAAATCCCAACTTACTCACTTTTAAACTTTTTTTTACACTTACATTTTTATCTTTAAATTTTGTTATACATACACTTTCCATTTAAAACATATGAAGACAACTCTTTCTTTACTCCTCAAAACCATGAAAACCCAACCTTTTGACTTCTGCCTGTGTACCATGCTAGTGGGATACAAATGCAGAGTGTCTGCCCCCAGGAACTGTCTCTAGATCTCTCGGAAGAAATCCCATCGCTATTTCTAGCCAAAAGCATTTCTGTGGACTCATCCAGTGCAAAGTGCTGAATTTCCCAGAACTTGAAGTTGTTACATGTGTCATCTGACAGATTTTGATTATTTATTTATTGCAGATAAAAAAGAGAGAGAATGAAATAGTAAGTCTTTGAGGGGAGAGTTGGCTGTAAACTGTCATTTTGAAGTTAAAAGTCCTACTAAATTTAGATTAGAATTCTTAGAGCTTTAAATCAAAAGCAACTTGCTTTCAAAACAACCATTTTCTTCTCTGAACTATGTATGGTTTAGGCATATGCTGAATGATACATTTTTAAATTACTATGAATGAAATATGAAATCAACACAAGTTCTTATTAAAATGTTACAGGGATATTTTTATAAATCAATCAGAATAAAAAATCAGGGATATAGAATTATTCTTCCACATACAGGAAAAAGAAAAGCAATATCTAAGGTCATCTTTTTAAAGCTCTGTATCTTTATTACATAAAAGCTCATAAATTGCTTCTAAAAGACATTTATTGTTTACAGAATCAATAAATGTTTTTAAATTTCATCACCCTACACATTTTCACCTATATACTAGTTTTTTAATTTGCAGTCTTAATAAATGCAAGGCAATGAGAATCAGTTATTTTTAAAAATAAATTTTGATAAAATTTAGAAAGGGAGCCTATAAGCATATTCTGGATGTCATAGAAAAGATCCTTTATTCAGAGAGTATGCAGGAATTTCCAAAATAGATTTAAATAAAAAAGAAATAAAAAATTTATAAAATGTGTACTCTCTGATTTCTGTAAGAAAATATTTCCTCAATGGTAACAACCAAAAAAGGGTAAACAATGGACAATTTTCACATTAGATATTCAGGAATGACACAGATTCAATTGCATTGTGGAAAACTAATAAAGAAAAGAAAAATTTGTTGCATATAAATATCTCCATACAGGACATATTTTGACTCTGAAACATAACACTTACCTATGGTTAAGTTATTGATTTAGACTAACCAAAAAAATAAAATAAAATAAAAACACCTTGATAAAGCTGCCATAACACTGCATGACATTATTATTCCAGAATCGCCATGAAAAGACATTTTTAAGGATGGTTCTCATTATTGTTGGACAGCAAATTCATACTAGAAGATCTGCATAAAAGGTGAGGAAAATTGGGAAACAAGATTACAGGTAGGTTTGGTTTAATAAACTAGTCAAAATGTTATTATAAGTGTTAATCAGTGTTAATCTCATACCTAACTCCTGAACTATGGATTTCTCTACTTTAAAAAAAAAAAAAAAGATTCCATTCAATAAAATAGTCTAATAACATGTTTGATCCTTTGAAGAAGTAGAAGACAAGGACTTGTTTTTATAAGTCCTTGGATAAATGAATAAAATAAAGGAATACAATTATAAAATTAAAAGTCTGCCACAACAAAATAACACTGAATGATTTAAACTACTGAAATTTATGCTCACACACTAGATATAGCATGATCAAGTGTGATATATACTTGGAATGTAAAGGTGTTTCAGTTTGGGTCAGCTAAGTTCAGTCACTCAGTCGCATCCAACTCTGCGACCCCAAGGACTGCAGCACACCAGGCCTCCCTGTCCATCACCAACTCGCGGAGTTTACTCAAACCCATGTCCATTGAGTCAGTGATGCCATCCAACCATCTCATCCTCTGCTGTCCCCTTCTCCTCCCGCCTTCAATCTTTCCCAGCATCAGGGTCTTTTCAAATGAGTCAGTTCTTCACATCAGGTGGCCAAAGTATTGGAGTTTCAGTTTCAACAACAGTCCTTCCAATGAATATTCAGGATTGATTTCCTTTAGGACGGACTGGTTGGATCTCCTTGCAGTCCAAGGGACTCTAAAGAGTCTTCTCCAACACCACAGTTCAGAAGAATCAATTCTTTGGTGCTCAGCTTCTTTTCTAGTCCAACTCTCACGTCCATACATGACTACTGGAAAAACCATAGCCTTGACTAGATGGACATTTGTGAACAAAGTAATATCTCTGCTTTTTAATATGCTATCTAGGTTGGTCATAACTTTTCTTCCAATGATAAGCGTCTTTTAATTTCATGGCTGCAGTCACCATCTACAGTGATTTTGGAGCACAAGAAAATAAAGTCTGTCACTGTTTCCACTGTTTCCCCATCTACTTGCCATGAAGTGACGGGACCAGATGCCATGATCTTAGTTTTCTGAGTGTTGAGTTTTAAGCCAACTTTTCACTCTCCTCTTTCACTTTCATCAAGAGGCTCTTTAGTTCTTCTTCACTTTCTGCCATAAGGGTGGTGTCATCTGCATATCTGAGGTTATTGATATTTCTCCTGGCAATCTTGATTCCAGCTTGTGCTTCAAAGGTGGTTCAACATATGCAAATCAGTATGTGCTACACAACACTGATAGAATGAAAAATAAAAATCATGATCATATCAATAGATGCAGAAAATGCACTTGACAAAGTGAAAGTGAAAGTTGATCAGTCTTGTTTGACTCTTTGTGACCACATAGACTATACAGTCCATTGAATTCTCCAGGCCAGAATACTCGAGTGGGTAGTCTTTCCCTTCTCCAGGGGATCTTGCCAACCCAGGGATCAAACTGAGGACTACCACATTGCGGGCAGATTCTTTACCAGATGAGCCACAAGGGAAGCCCAAGAATACTGGAGTGGGTGGCCTATATCTTCTCCAGCAGATCTTCCTGACCCAGGAATCGAACCACTGTTCCTTCAGTCCAGTACAGCTGACCTATCAAGGAAGCCCTTGACAAAGCTCAACACCATTTCATCTTAAAACTCTTAAAATACTGAGAACCAAAGAAACAGACTTCAACAACATAATAAATAGCATATATGCCAAACTCATAGCTAACATTGTAAGTTCAGTTCAGTCACTCAGTCATGTCCGACACTTTTCAAACCCATGGACCACAGCACGCCAGACTTCTTGTCCATCATCAACTCCCAGAGCTTACACAAACTCATGTCTGTTGATTTGGTGATGCCATCCAACCATCTCATCCTCTGTAGTTCCCTTCTCCTTTGGCCTTCAATCTACCCCAGCATCAGTATATTTTTCCAATGAGTCAGTACTTTGCATCAGTGGCCAAAAGTTTGAAGTTTCAGCATCAGCATCAGTCCTTCCAATGAATGTTCAGGACTGACATCCTTCAGGATTGACTGGTTGAATCTCCTTGCAGTCCAAAGGACTCTCAAGAGTCTTCTTTAAAACCACAGTTCAAAAGCAACAAGTCTTTGGTCCTCAGCTATCTTTATAGTTAAATTCTCACACCCATACACGATTCCAAGAAAAACCATAGCTTTGACTAGACGGACCTTTGTTGGCAAAGTAATGTCTCTGCATTTTAATATGCTGTCTAAGTTGGTTACAGCTTTTCTTCCAAGGAGCATGGCTGCAGTCACCATCTGTAGTTATTTTGGAGCACCTAAAAATAAAGTCTGTCACTTTCCATTTTTTCTCCATCTATTTGCCATGAAGTGATGGTACAGGATGCCATGATCTTAGTTTTCTGAATGCTGAGTTTAAGCCAAAATTTTCACTCCTCTTTCACTTTCATCAAGAGGTCCTTTAGTTATTCTCTGCTCTATGCCATAAGGGTGGTGTCATCTGCATATCTGAGGTTATTGATATCTCTCACAGCAATCTTGGTTCCAGTTTGTGCTTCATCCAGCCCAGCATTTTGCATGATATACTCTGCATATAAGTTAAATAAGCAGGGTGACAATATACAGCCTTGACATACTCCTTTCCCAATTTGGAACCAGTCTGTTGTTCCATGTCCAGTTCTGTTGCTTCCTGGCGTGCATACTGACTTGTCAGGAGGCAGGTGAGGTGGTCTGGTATTCCCATCTCTTTAAGAATTTTCCAAAGTTTTTGTAATCTACACAGTTAAAGGCTTCGGTGTAGTCAATAAAACAGAAGTAGCTGTTTTTTTCTGGAACTCTCTTGTTTTTTCAATGATCCAACGGATGGTGGCCATTTGATCTCTGGTTCCTCTGCCTTTTCTAAATCCAGCTCAAACATCTGGAATTTCACAATTCATGTAGTATTGAAGCCTGGCTTGGAGAATTTTGAGCATTAATTTGCTAGTGTATGAGATGAGTGCAATTGTGTGGTAGTTTGAACACACCTTGGCATTGCCTTACTTTGGTATTGGAGTGAAAACTGAACTTTTCCAGTCCTGTGGCCACTTTTGAGTTTTCAAATATGCTGACACATTGAGTGTAGCACTTTCACAGCATCATCTTTTAGGTTGAAGTAGCTCACCTGGAATTCCATTACCTTCTCTAGCCTTGTTCATAGTGATGCTTCCTAAGGCCCACTTGACTTTGGACTCCAGGGTGTCTGGATCTAGGAGAGTGATCACACTGTCGTGGTTATCTGGGTCATAAAGATCTTTTTTTTGTATAGTTCTTCTGTGTATTTTTGCCACCTCTACTTAATATCTTCTGCTTCTGTAGCTCTATGCCATTTCTGTCCTTTATTATGCTTATCTTTGCATGAAATGTTCCCTTGGTATCACTAATTTCTTGAAGAGATCTCTAGTCTTTCCCATTCTACTGTTTTCCTCTATTTCTTTGCACTGTTCACTTAAGAAGGCTTTCTTATCTCTCCTTGCTATTTGGAACTCTGCAGTCAGGTGGGTATATCTTTCCTTTTCTCCTTTACCTTTGGCTTCTCTTTTTTACTCAGCTATTTGTAAGGTCTCCTCAGACAACCATTTTGCTGTTTTGCATTTTTCTTGGGGATGGTGTTGATCACTGCCTCTTGTACAATATCACAAACCTCCATCCATAGTTCTTCAGGCACTCTATCAGATCTAATCCCTTGAATCTATTTCTCACTTCCACTGTATAATTGACAGGTATTTGATATAGGTCATAACAGAATGGTCTAGTGGTTTTCCCTATTTTCTTCAATTTAAGTCTGAATTTGGCAATAATGAGTTCATGATCTGAGCCACAGAAATCTCCCAGTCTTATTTTTGCTGACTGTATAGCTCCCTATCTTTGGCTGCAAAGAATATAATTAGTCTGATTTTGGTATTGACCATCTGGTGATGTCCATGTGTAGAGTCTTCTCTTGTGTTGTTGGAAGAGCATGTTTGCTATGACCAGTGTCTTCTCTTGGCAAAACTCTGTTAACCTTTGCCCTGCCTCATTTTGTACTCCAAGGCCAAATTTGTCTGTTATTCCAAGTATCTCTTGACTTCTTACTTTTGCATTCCAGTCTCTTATAATGAAAAGGACGTCTGTTAGCTCTAGAAGGTCTTGTACGTCATTGTAGAACCATTCAACGTTAGCTTCTTCACCATTAGTGGTTGGGACATAGACTTGTATTACTGTGATACTGAATACTCTGCCTTGAAAACAAACATAGATCATCCTGTCATTTTTAAGACTGCACAGAAGTACTGCATTTTGGACTCTTTTGTTGACTATGATGGCTACTCCATTTCTTCTACCTCATACTCAGTTACAAAAGGCTGAAAATTTCTCCTCAATGATCAGGAACAAGAAAACTGTGCCCATTTACATCACTCCTACTCAACATAGCACTGGAGGTCCTAACTAGAATAATTAGGGAAGAAAGAGAAATAAAAGGGATCCAAATTGGAACAGAAGAAGTAAAATCATTTGTTTGCTGATATGATCTTATATATAAAAAATCTTAAAGACTCCACAGAAAACCTGTTAGAGTTAATAAATTCAGTAAAACTGCAAGATACAAAATCAACATATAGAAATCAAATCTATTTCTATATACTAATTGAAAAAGAAGACTCATTTCCAATAACATCAAAATAGAATGAAATAATTAGGAATAAATTAATCAAGGAGGTAAAAGATCTGTCCACTGAAAACTATGTCTTTGATGAAAGTAATTAAGTCTCAAATAAATGGAACATATTTCATGTGCATAAATGGGAAGAATTATTCTTATTAAAATGTCCATCTTCGCCTGTAATTTTACTTTGCCTGCTATTATTTCCTTGCACAGCGGTAACCACAGAGTTCTTTCCTTGTCCTTGAACTTGATATAAACAAAATGCAACAATATGTATCCCTTTGTATATAACTTCTTTCACTCAACACGAATGGAATTCATTTGTGCCATATATGTCAGTAGTTCATTCTTTTTTATTCAGTAGTATTTTATTGTGATAATGGATCACTATTTATCCATTTGGGGCTATTTCCCTTTGAAAATGTTATGAATAAAGCTGTTTGTACATAAAAAAATATCCATAGTACCACAAGCCATTCACAGATTCAATTCAGTAGCTCTCAAAATACTATGTATGGCATTTTTTATAAAACAGAAAAACAATCTTAAGATTCATACACATATGTATGTATATATCAATGACCAACCTGGGGAGTTCATCTTTCAGTGTCACATCCTTTTTTCCTACTGTTCATGGGGTTCTCAAGGCAAGGATACAAAAGTGGTTTGCCATTCACTTCTCCAGTGGACCATGTGTTATCTGAACTCTCCAACATGACCCATCTGTCTTGGATGGCCCTACGCGGCATGGCTCATAGTATCACTGAGTTAGACATGGCTGTGGTCCATGTGAACAGTTTGGTTAGTTTTCTGTGATTGCAGTTTTCATTCTGTCTGCACTTTGATGGATAAGGATAAGAGGCTTATGGAAGTTTCCTAAGTCTTGTTTTGATTGAGTCTTGTTCTGATGGGTAGAGACAGGTTCAGTAAAACTTCAATCCAATTTTCTGAGGATGAGTGGGGCTGTGTTCCCTCTCTGTTGTTTGGCCTGAGGCCAATCTCTCAACCCAAGCCTCTACTCACTGGACACTCCTGGACACTCAAAGGCAAGTCTGGCTCAGTCTCCCACTGAGATGTGACGGGTGATGGAAGTAAAGTAAAGAACAATACTGCATAGGAACCTGCAATGTTAGTTCCATGATTCAAGGTAAACTGGAGTGATTAAACAGGAGAGTGCAGGAGTGATCATTGACATTTTAGGAATCAGGGAACTAAAATGGGCCAGAATGAGTGAATTTAATTCAGATGACCACTATATCTACTACTGTGGGCAAGAATCCCTTAGAAGAAATGGAGTAGCCCTTACAGTCAACAAAAGAATCCAAAATACCGTACTTGGGGGCAATCTCAAGAATGAAAGAATGATCTCTGTTTGTTTTCAAGGCAAACTATTCAATATCACAGTAATCCAGGTCTATGTCACAACCACTAATGCTGAATAAGCTGAAGTTGAATAGTTCTAGGATGACCTACAAGACCTTCTAGAACTAACATCAAAAAAAAAAAAAAAAAAAAAGATGCTCTCTACATCATAGGGAACTGGAATGCAAAAGTAGGAAGTCAAGAGATACTTGGAATAACAGACAAATTTGGCCTTGGAGTACAAAATGAGGCAGGGCAAAGGCTAACAGAGTTTTGCCAAGAGAAGACACTGGTCATAGCAAACATGCTCTTCCAACAACACAAGAGAAGACTCTACACAAGGACATCACCAGATGATCAATAATGAAATCAGACTGATCATACTCTTTGCAGCCAAAGATGGAGAAACTCTATACAGTCAGCAAAACAAGACTGGGAGCTGACTGTGACTCAGATCATGAACTACTTATTGACAAATTCAGATTTAAAATGAAGAAAGTGGGGAAAATCACTAGACCATTCAGGTATGACCTAAACCAAATTCCTTACAATTATACAGTGGAAGTGAGAAATAGATTCAAGGGATTAGATCTGATAGAGTGCTTGAGGAAATATGGGCAGAGGTTTGTGACACTGTATAGAAGGCAGTGACCAAGACCATCCCCAAGAAAAAGAAATGCAAACAAGCAAAATGGTTGTCTGAGGAGGCCTTTCAAATAGCTGATAAAAAAAGAGAAGCTAAAGGCAAAGAAGGAAAGGATACCCATCTGAACGCAGAGTTCTAAAGACTAGCAAGGAGAGATAAGAAAGCCTTCTTAAGTGAGCAATACAAAGAAATACAGGAAACAATAGAATGGGAAAGACTAGAGATCACTTCAAGAAAATTAGTGATACCAAGGGACCATTTCATGCAAAGATAACAACAATAAAGGATAGAAATAATATGGAGCTAACAGAAGCAGAAGATATTAAGAAGAGATGGCAAGAATACACAGAACTATGCAAAAAAGATCTTATGACCCAGATAACCATGATGGTGTGACCAGTCACCCAGAGCCAGACATCTTGGAGTCCAAAGTCAAGCGGACCTTAGGAAGTATATTACGAACAAAGCTAATGGAGGTGATGGCATTCCAGGTAAGCCATTTCAAATCCTAAAAGATGATGCTGAGAAACTGCTGCACTGAACATACCAGCAAATTTGGGAACTCAACAGTGGCCACAGGACTGGAAAAGGTCAGTTTTCATTCTAATCCCAAAGAAAGGTAATGCCAAAGAATGTTCTAACTTCTGCATAATTACACTTATTTCACATGCTTGCAAAGTAATGTTTAAAATTCTCAAAGGCAGGTTTCAACAGTATGTGAACCAAGAACTTCAGATGTTCAAGCTGGATTTTAGAAATGCAGAGGAACCAGAGATCAAATGGCCAACATCTGCTGGATCATAGAAAAAGTAAGACAGTTCCATAAAATCATTTACTTCTGCTTCATGGACTTCACTAACACCTTTCACTGTGTGGATCACAACAAAGTGGAAATACCAGACCACCTTACTCGCCACCTCTGAAACCTGTAAGCAGGTCAAGAAGCAACAATTAGAACTGGACATGGAACAACAGACTGGATCCAAATTGGAAAAGGAATATATCAAGGGTGTACATTGTCACCCTGCTTATTTAACTTATATGCAGAGTACATCATGCAAAATGCCGGGCTGGATGAAGCACAAGCAGGAATTAAGATTGCCAGGAGAAATATCAATGACCTCAGATATATAGATCACACCACTCTATGGCAGAAAGCGATGAGGAACTGAAGAAGCTCTTGATTAATGTGATAGTGAAAAAGCTGACTTCAAACTCAACAGTCAAAAAACTAAAATCATGGAATCAGGTCCCATAACTTCATAGTAAATAGAAGGGGAAACAATGGAAACAGTGTGAAACTTTATTTTCTTGGGCTACAAAATAGCTGCAGATGGTGACTGCAGTCATAAAATTAAAAGACACTTGTTCCTTGGAAGAAAAGCTATGACCAACATAGACAGCATATTGAAAAGCAGAGACATTACTTTGCCAACATAGGTTCATCTAGTCAAAGACATGGTTTTCCAGTAGTCATGTATGGATATGAGAGTTGGGCCATAAATAAAACTGAGCACCAAAGAATTGATGCTTTTGAGCTGTGGTGTTAGAGAAGACTCTTGGGAGTTCCTTGGACTGCAAGGAGACAAAACCAGTCAATCTTAAAGGAAATCAGTCCTCATATTCATTGGAAGGACTGATGCTGAAGCTGAAGCTCCAGTTCTTTGGCCACTTGATACGAAGAACTGACTCGCTGGAAAAGGCCCTGATGCTGGGAAAGACTGAAGGCAGGAGGAGAAGGGGATGACAGAGGATGAGATGGTTGAACTGCACCACCGACCAGTGGACATGAGTTTGAGCAAGCTCCGGGAGTTTGTGATGGACATCGAAGCCTGGTGTGCTGTAGTCCACAGCGTTATAAAGACCTGGACACACTAAGCAACTGAAATGAACTGATGGAGATGCTCTACACAGTCAGCAAAAATAAGACAGGGAGCTGACTATGGCTCAGATTATGAGCTCCTTATTGCAAATTCAGACTTAAATTGAAGAAAGTAGGCAAAATCACTAGGCCTTTCAGGTATGACCTAACTCAAATCTCATATGATTATACAGTGAAAGTGACAAATAGATTCAAGGGATGAGATCTGACAGACAGAATACCTCAAGAACTTGGGACAAAGGTTTGTACCATTCTACTGTAGGTGGTGACCAAAACCTCCCTAAGGTGGGAAAAATATGCAAGAAGGCAAAGTGCTTGTCTGAGGAGGCCTTACAAACAGCTGAGAAAAGAAGAGAAGTGAAAGGCAAAGGACAAAGGGAAAGATATACTCAACTGAATGCAGAATTCCAGAGAATAGCAAGGAGAGAAAAGAAAGCCTTCTTAAGTGAGCAATGCTAAAAATAGAGCAAGAAAATAAGATGGGAAAAACTAGTGATCACTTCAAGAAAACTGGAAATACCAAGGGAACATTTTATGCAAAGATGATCATAATAAAGGACAGAAATGGCAAGGACCGAATAGAAGCAGCAGAGATTAAGAAGAGGTGGCAAGAATACACAGAAGAACTATACAAAAAGGTCTTAGTGATCTGGATAAACACAATGGTGTGGTCACTCCTTTAGGGCCTGACATCCTAGAATGTGAAGTCAAGTTGGCCTTAGGAAGAATTACTACAAACAAAGCTAGTGGAGGTGAAGGAATTCCAGCTGATCCACTTCTAATCCTAAATGATGCCGTTAAAGTGCTGCCCTCAATATGCCAGGAAATTTGAGAAAGTCAGCAGTAATCACAGGATTGGAAAAGGTCAGTATTTATTCCAATCCCAAATAAATGCAATGCCACAGAATGTTCAAATTAATGTATAATTGTGCTCATTTCACCTGCTAGCAAGGTAATGCTTAAAGTCCTTCAAGCTACCCTTCAACAATATGTGAACCAAGGACTTTCAGATGTACAAGCTAGATTAAAAAAAAAGTAGAGGAACCAGAAATCAAATTGTCAACATCCGTGGGATCATAGAAAATGCAAGGGAAATACAAAAAAAAATTTTACTTCTGCTTCATTAACTATGCTAAAGTCTTTGACTGTGTGGATCACACCAAACTGTGGGAAAATTCTTAGAGATAGGAATACCAGACCACCTCACTTGTCCCTTGAGAAACCTGTATGTAGGACAAGAAGCAACAGTTAGAACTGGACATGAAACAACTGACTGGTTCAAATTTGGGAAAGGAGTGCATCAAGCTGTATACTGCAACCCTGTTTATTTAAGTTATATTCAGAATACATCATGCAAAATGTTGGGCTGGATTAATCACAAGCTAGCCAAGACTGCCATAAGGAATATCAAAAACCTTAGATATTCAGATGATACCACTCTCATGGCAGAAAGTGAAGAACTATAGAGCCTCTTGATTATGATGAAAAAGCTGACTTGAAACTCAACATTCAAAAAATTAAAATTGTGGCAACTGGTCCCATCACTTCTTAAGCTCAAAATCACTGTGGTTGTTGACTGCAGCCATGAAAGTAAAAGATGCTTCCTTCCTGCAAAGAAAGCTATGACAAGCCTAGACAAGGTATTAAAAAGGAGAGACATCACTTTGCCAACAGTGGTTCATAGAGTCAAAGCTATGTTTGTTCCAGTAATCATGTACAGATGTGAGAGTTGAATCACTGAGAAAGTAAGTGCTAAAGGATTGATGCTTTAGAACTGTGGTGCTGGAGAAGACTCTTGAGAGCTCCTTGCTGAAGCTCCAAAACTTTGGCCACCTGATGTCAAAAACACACTCATTAGAAAAGACCTTAATGCTGGGAAAGATTGAGGGCAGGAGAAGAAGGGGGCCACAGAAGAAAAGATGGTTGGATGGTATCACATGAACTTGAAAAAATCCGAGAGATAGTGAAGGGAAAAGAAGCTTGGCGTGCTGCAGTTTATGGGGTCTCAAAGACTCGGAAATGACTGTGACTGAACGTCGAACATCAATGGAGAAAAACAGAAGTAATAAGAAAATTTACCAGACTGCAATCCATTCATTAAAAAAAAAATGCAGTTCATATAAAACAAACATAGAAATTGTAATCATATTCATAACACTGATTTTATATAAACAAATATAGTCATATATGTGTTATATATAGCAGTATGTTATATATAAAATATAATAGGTGCATTATATATAAAACACTGATGCTAACCTAACATTTCTAAAATAATGAAAATAAATGCCATATTCTTTAAGATGAAGTTAAGCATTAATATATTTCTACAAATTTGCATAATTAAGAAGAAAAACTCAGTTTTTAACTGAATTTTAATTTGAATCTTCACTCTAAAAATATAGTCAGAACTTAATCTTTTCCATACAACCACCTAGCACACACATCACAATTTGGTTTGTTTTTCAATTAAAATATAAGCACATTTAATCTTCAGAGCCACAGATCTTACAAGTAATAAATCAATGCCATAAGGAAACAGAAAGGGAAGTTACTCAGTCGTGCCCGACTCTTTGCGACCCCATAGACAGGAGCCTGCATCAAGCTCCTCCGTCCATGGGATTTTCTAGGCAAGAATACTGGAGTGGGTTGCCGTTTCCTCCTCCAGGGAATCTTCCTAACCCAGGGATCAAACCCAGGTCTCCCACATTGTAGACAGACACTTTACCGACTGAGACACCAGGGAAGTCCTAACCATATGCTATAGTTTTACACAATTATGAATTTCAAAATGTCCTATAATATATCTCTAGTGAATAACAAATTTCTACTATGCACCCAAACCCTAACTGTGGCCACCTTGCTAGTTATATTTAAGATTATACTGCATTTTCCTTGTATTTCTCATTGATTTTTTTGCTATAATAATGTGCATATTTTATGTTTTATCTTTAAATTTTGATGGCTGAAAAGATCTACACGATTTAATTCTCCATGATTAAGTGAGTCACATCATTAACATTAGATAGTTTGCTGATCATGCCTTTTTTATTCCAAGTTTAGACTTCACAAAAAGATTAAAAATTTATATATTTAAAGAGATGGCAATTTTCACACAATGTTTAATAAGAATCAGATATTTAAATGTTTATTTAATATAGAATGCTACTTATTTATTGGAAAGAATGAGGTAGTTCCTTATGTATAGATATGGGAAAGAAATAATATTTAACTAAAAAGTCAAGTTTCAAAGTAATGCATATAAGATGAACTTACCTTTAGGTAACACATAGAAAACTTATGGGATCACATGGGATGCATTTTGCTTCCAGATCTTAACTACCATTGATGCATATTTGAAGTATCTAGGCACCATGAGACCCAAAGTCATCTCAAGGTGGGGGTTTCTTATATTAAGTTTGTCATTTAAGCACTTTCCAGTTACCTGAATTGTGCTAAAGTCAAACTCCATTAGGATTCTAAAACCAGATGTAATTATTGACTACAAAATCCAGAATGGGATACCGTTCTGGTATCCCAAACAACTTACCAAAGTTAAAAATAGAAAATCAATTATTTCTGAGTATATAATCCACAGAGTTAATCAAGATTCACCATCATACTCCAGGAAGGCCAGGATCTAACTGCGTGGTCAATCTACACCAGCTGGGATTAGTCCACTCTATAAAGCCTATGCTCATAATCCTTGATCAAGGTCTTTTTACAATACTTTTTCATCTAGATTAATACACATCTTTTACAATAGCAATACCATATAAAAATCAATAACTCATACATGATCAAAATGAACATTTGTAATAACCAATGAGTTACATGTATTGATCCAAAAAGACAACTAATCCATGCTCTAATTCTTGCCTAAATTTTCTCATGATTTTCTGCCATATTATTAATAACAACTGACTTTACTTTTTGTCTACTGTAATTTGGACTTTAATAATAAGCTTGAAATCACAAATTTAAAACCATATTAAATTTTTATTTCTTTTCAAAATGAATGACTGTGAAAATTAAGGAAATGTCTTTATGATTTCAAACTGAGTGATAAGAGCAGGCCATTACTTTTATATATATCATGAATATAATTTTAATAAGAGGCTATACATTTACTTCTACTTCTTATGTAGAAAGCATCAAAAGGGCCACTTTAATGTCAAAATGACAAAATGCCATATAAACTATAAAAGCATAGCTTCTCTTTAGCCATTACTAAGCAGTGGTCATAAGATAACCACATAACTGGATTTCTAAAAAGAGACAGGACTCTTTAAGGAGAAAAGGAACACAATGACATCTCATTTGTGACACAGATTAGGAGGAAGAGACATCAGCAGCCACACAAGAAGATAAAAAGAAATCTGTTAAAACCATAATGAAATGAATTGAAAGGTTAAGGATGGACTGGTGGGTCAGTCTGGAATATTTTGGGACTGCACTCACAAGTGGATTTTGTCCCCGCTCATAAAGACCTTTTCTCTGGGCCCCCACCAGGTACTCTTGAGAAATGTGGAATGTAGAGCAAGATAAGATACCAGAAAGAGCATGATGACTGGTTTAGGTGACAGAAGGTGATTAACTACTTGTGGGGAGCAGAGACAAGAGCCACATATTTCCTGTAGTCCTTCTTTCAAAGGAAAAGGCTTTAAAATGCAGGGAGAGTGACACAAATTCTCTCAAATAAGATAATCATCTGTGTGAGAACAGGTGCCTATTCCTGCCACTTTCACTGGATCCTTGTCTCCCAGAAAGCAAAAGTCTTCAGCAAGTGAAAGAGGGGAAGCAAAACTTACAAATTCCTTTCTTCTCCTCTCAGGGCAGTTGGGAGAAGAGTGTAATATAACTCTTCTATTCTTTGATGGGGCTTCCCAGATGGCATTCGTGGTAAAGAGTTAACGAATCCACCTGCCAATGCAGAAGACAAAGAGTCCAGGGTTCAATCTCTGAGTCAGGAAGATCCCCTGAAGGAGAGCAGGTCAACATGCTCCAGTGTTCTTGCCTGGAAAATTCCATGGACAGAGGAGACTGGGGGGATACAGTCCATAGAGATGCAAAGAGTGGGACACGACTGAGTGACTAAGCACAAGGAAATTCCTTGGTGAGAAACAGTTAAGTCTTCTCAGTAATAAAATATAGTGATTGATACTTTATATGTCTACTTGGTTAGGCTATCCACCCAGTTCAAACTAACCCGTTGTTTAGATGTTGATGTGAAGGTATTTTGTATATTTGAGTGGCATCTACAATCACATGTAACTTTAAGTACAGGAGATAACTTTCAATAATCTGAGTTGATTCAGATTCAGTCTATCAGATGAAAAGCTTCAAGAACAAAACTGAGGTTTCCTGAAAAAAGAAAAAAAATCTGCTGATAGACCACGGACTTACCTCCTGCCCAAGTTTCCAGTCTGCAAGCCTGTGTTCCAACTTTTCAGACTTCCTCCTCTCTCCACACAGTCACTTAATTCAATAGCTGTCAATATCTCTCTACATACTCAGACACTTCTTACTGGTTCTGTTTTTTCTCTGGTAAAACCCTAACATAGATTTTGGTATTGAGAGGTTTTCTAGAGGAACAGGAGCTTGAGGACGAATATTCTGATTTGGTTTTGTTTCCACACCACTCCTGACCCTGGAATTGGTTCTCTAAACTGATTAGATTTAAAGGCATTAAAGATTCTTATTTACAGTGGTAAGGGGACAATGGTAGCTCATGGCATGATGTGACAACAGAGATACTCAGAATGTCATTACTGGGTAATTCCAATCAAATACTTATACAAGATAAAATTTTGCACGACTATGTTTTTGATATCTTAGAATATTTTAGTCAAGCTAGGGAATATATCAGCTGCTCCTAACTGCACTGGAAAATGTGCAGAAAGAAAAAGATGAATTTGGGGCTAGAAATCCAAGTGTTTATACGTGTGGTTAGTCACTCAGTCAAGTCCAACTCTTTGTGATGCCATAGACTGAAACCCACCAGGTGTCTATACATGCCCTCAAAGAAACCTGTAGCCAGAAGGCCAAGATTTTTGAGAACCAAATCCAGGGTTTCATTCTAAAAGTGATTAAAATATAACACAAATTGAATTCCCGACCTCCCAAGGATTCCACTGATGTGCATAGTCACTCAGCCAAGTCTTAGTCTTTGTGACCCCATGGACTTTAGCCCACTAGGTTCCTCTGTTCAAGGGGATTCTCCAGGTAAGAATACTGGAGTGGTAAGCCATGCTCTCCTCCAGTGGCACTTCCCTTACTATGTTTTTCATCATCCTGAAACAGATGGCTTGATAGAATTGTAGAATAAGCTTTTAATAACTCAAACACAGTGCTAGTTAGCTGAAAATATCTTGTATAGATGGGGCAAGATCCTCAAAGACTATACATGCTCTAAATCTATGTCTAATATATGGAGCTATTTCTTTCATTCCCAGTATTCTCTAGGATCCAGGAATAATGGGGTAATCACTATTATCCTTACTAATCCACTGTAAAAATGTGTACTTCTCATCCTTGTGATCATATATTCTTCTGGCATAGGTGTCTTAGTTCCAAAGGAAGAATCACTTCCATTAAGACACACAGCAATGGATTTCATTAAACTAGAATTTGAATGCCTTCTGTATACTTCGAGCCTTTCATGTCTCTGGATCAACTGGCAAGGAAAATAGTTATTATATTGAATAGGGTGACCACTTCTGATTACCGAGGGGATTTAGAATGCTACTACACAACTGAGGTAAGGAAGAATGTGTTTAGAACACAAGACACCCCTTTGGGTATCTTAGTGTTACCAAGTCTATGAGGTCAATGGAAAATTGCAATTCAAATCCTTCAGGGAAGACCCTTCAGGAGTGAAGTTTAGGTGATCCCATCAGGTAAGAAACCATAACCGGCTGAGGCGTTTACTGAGGGCAAAGGAAATATATGAACAAAATGAGACAAAACAGAATAGAATTAATAAGACTTGAACAATATCAAATGGTGTAGTATAGATACATGAAGTTAAAGAAGAAGTGAGTGAGAGTATAATCAGGTCAAGAGCAACAGTTAGAACCAGACATGAAGCAATAGACTGGTTCAAAATTGAGAAAGGAGTCAAGGCTGTATATTGTCACCTTGCTTTTTAACTTTAATGCAGAGTACATCATGAGAAATGCCTTGATGGATCAATCACAAGCTGGAATCAAGATCACTGGGAGAAATAATAATAACTTCAGATATGCAGATAATACCACTCTAATGGCAAAAAGTGAAGAGGAACTAAAGAACCTCTTGATGAAGGTGAAAAGAGGAGAGTGAAAGTCTGACTTAAAACTCAACATTCAAAAAACTAAGATCATAGTATTTGGTCCCATTACTTCATGGCAAACAGATGGGGAAAAAATGGACACAGTGACAAATTTAATTTTCTTGGGCTCCAAAAACTGTGGACAGTGACTGTAGCAATGAAATTAAAAGATGCTTGCTCCTTGGAAGAAAAGTTACAATAAATCTAGACAGCATATTAAAAAGCAGAGATACTTTGCCCACGTCATTCATGTTCATTGAGTCAGTGATGCCATCCAACCATCTCATCTTCTGTCACCCCCTTTCCTCCTGCCTTCAGTCTCTCCCAGATCACAGTCTTTTCCAATGAGCTGGCTCTTTGCATCAGGTGGCCAAAGTATTGAAGCTTAAGTTTCAGCAACAGTCCTTCTAGTTAATATTCAGGGTTGAATTCCTTTAGGATTGACTGGTTTAATCTCTGTGCTGTCCAAGGGACTTTCAAGTCTTTACAGCATCACACTTCAAAAGTTTCAATTCTTCAGTGCTCAGCTTTCATTATGATCCAACTCTCACAACTGTACATGCTACTGGAAAAACCATAGCTTTGACTATATAGGACTTTTGTCGACAAAGTGATGTCTCTGCTTTTTAATATGCTGTCTAGGTTTTTCATAGCTTTTCTTCCAAGGGGCAAGTGTCTTGTAGGATTTCAACTTGCCAACAGCAATAATTGTATTAAATTTGAATTAAATGTCAGAGGTTACCAGACTGAATTAAAAACATTGGAACCCCAAAATACACTATTATAAATTCATTTTAATGTAAAACAGAGATAAATGTAAGCCTATAAAATGGTGGAAATATAGAGACTGCAAATACTAATAAAAGAATGCTGGAATGTTTGTATTAGTATCAGAACAAGATTATTATGGGGGATAGAGAGATTCTGAATAATCATAAAGGGAAAAATTCACTAAGAATATTTTTAACAAGCCTAAATGCTTAGGTAATAACAAGAGAGTTCCAAATATATGAAGCAAAACAATGACTACTGAATTGATGAAAATACACAAATTTAAAATTATAGTTTAATCCCCAATGCTTTTCAATCAGGAATTAACATAAAAGATACAGAGAAAATCAGATAGGATATAGATAATATGAAAAACACTATCATTCACTCCAACCTAATTGAAAGTTATAGAACACTTTAGTCGTCAACAGCAGAATACATATACATAAGAATTATGATCATAACATAGTAATGGAAGCAGACTCCTTTGTTACTTGGCTGACAAAGGTTCATCTAGTCAAAGCTATGGTTTTTCCAAGTCATGTATGGATATAAGAGCTGGACTATAAAGAAAGCTGAGCACTGATGAACTGATGCTTTTGGACTGTGGTATTGGAGAAGACTTCTGAGAGTCCTTTGGACTGCAAGGAGATCAAACCAGTCCATCCGAAAGGAAATCAGTCCTGAATATTCATTGGAAGGACTGATGTTGAAGCTGAAACTCCAATACTTTGGGCACCTGATGCAAAGAACTGACTCATTGGAAAAGACTCTGATGCTGGGAAGGATTGAAGGCAGGAGGAGAAGGAAGAAACAGAGGACAAGATGGTTGGATGGCATCACTGACTTGACAGACATGGGTTTGAGCATGCTCTGGGAGTTGGTGATGGGCAGGGAAGCCTGTTGTGATGCAGTCCACAGGGTCGCAAAGACTAAGACACAACTGAGCAACAGAACTGAACTGAACTGAATTGATACATCCACTTCAAAAAATAATAGAAAGTATTATAATGAGGACATCCTGGAACATTAGGTGATCACTTACATTTATCCATAGACATGAAATAAAAATACAGCCAAGAGTAAGTGGAATACAGTAAAGGGAAATAAATCATAAACTAATTGAAGTGCTTTTCAGAATATGTAATTAAAAGGAGAATATGGAAAATATTTTCTCATTGCATATTGTGAAAGTGACTAAGGTCCAAGTTTTAGAAAACGTAGCTACAATTAGCTCAACATTTTTTTGAAGGCTCATTCTGTCAAAAGCATTTATTAAATGAATAACATTCCATGTGAATAATAATTTCAAAGACAGAAAGGTAAAAGAATCCAGTGGCTAAAGAATCCAATTTTTACCTAGATTTTAATTTAAAAAAATCAGAATTTGGTGGCAAAATAAACATGTCATTTGAGATTTAGCAATACTGAAGGCATGAAAATATGAGAAAAATCTAAAATACATCTAGACTTTATGAAGGTAGCTACTTTTGATGAAAATTTTAGGGTGCTCTCCAAAACCCATATAATAACTATTTCTGGGGCTATAAAATAAGGGGTATCCTTACAAAACTGCTCTGTAAATACATATATGTAGAATTTTCTTTTAATTTAAAAATACATTTCTATATTTGGGTTTAAATTTATTAAGTTTTACTTTAGAGTAGTTTGAGGTTCACAGCAAAACTAGGGGGAAGGTACAGAGACTTCCCATACAAGCACACATGCATAGGGTCCTGGATTATCAACATTCCCCACCAAAGTGGAACATTTGTTACCACTGATGAACCTACAATGACACATCATAATTACCCAAAGTCCATAGTTCACATTATGTTTCACTTATCATACTCTATTATGATTCACTCTATGGGGTTTAACAAATGTACAACATATAAACCACCATTATAGTATTACACAGAGTATTTTCTTTTTTTAATATATTTCACTTTTTTTAAAGTTTCTACGTTTGTTGGTTTCTGTCATACAGCAACACAAATCAGCCATAATTATACACACATCCTCTCCCTCGATAGCCTCCCTCCCCTACCCCTATCCGACTCTTCCAGGTCATCACTGAGCACCAGACTGGGCTCCCTGTTCTACACAACAACTTCTTATAAGTTATCCACCTTATACTTGATAGTGTATATATGCTGATGTTACTATCTCCATTCATTCCACTCTCTCCCTTCCACACTGGGTTCACAAGTCCATCCTCTGAATCTGTGTCTCCATTCCTTCCCTGCAAATAGGTTCACCAATATATCATTTTTCTAGGTTTTATATATATGTATATATATACACACATTAATATATTATGCTTTTCTCTTTCTGACTTATTTCACTCCGTATAACAGGCTCTAGATTCATATACCTCACTAGAACTGACTTAAATTTGTTTCTTTTTTGTGGCTGAGTAATATTCCATTGTATATATGTGCCACATCTTCTTTATACATGTATCAGTCGATGGGCATACAGATTGCTTCCATGTCCTGGCTACTGTAAGCAATGCTGCAATGAATACTTGGATACATGTGTCTTTTTCAGTTATGGTTTTCTCAGGGTATAAGTCCAGTAGTGGTGTATCTGGGTCATATGGTAGATTTATTCCTATTTTTTAAGGCATCTTCATAGTGTTCTCCATAATGGCTGTAACAACTTACATTCCCACCAACAGTGTAGGAGGGTTTCCTTTTTGCCACATCCTCTCCAGCATTTATTGCTTATAAATTTTTTGATGATGGTCATTCTGACTGGTGTGAGGTGACACACAGAGTATTTTCACTGCTTTAAAACCCTGTGTATTCTATTTATCCATTCCTCCCCTACTTCAACCCCTGGCAGCTGAGGATGCTTTTACTCTTGATATAGTTTTGCCTTTTCCATAATGTCATATTCATGGAGTCATATAGTGCATGGTATCAGATTGCCTTCTTTAGCAATATTCATATAAGGTTCTTCCATGTCTTTTCATGGCTGAGTATCATCTCATTTCTTTTTAGTATTGAATAATATTCTATTTCCTGGATGTACCATAGTTTATTTATTGTACAGTTTCTAAAGCATATAATGTGACAAAGTATCTCATTATCCTTGAAAGAACAGACATACTTCTAGCTTCACTATGCTTAAAATAAAACTGCCACATATTCTACACAGTAGTATTATTTCCTCAATTACAGTTCCATAAAATCTGGTTCAGGGTAGGCCTCTAATCTTAGAATAGAGAATTCTTATACCTGGCTATATATATATATATTTTTTTTTTTCAACAGCTGTTTAGTACGACAATTTCGTACATATTCCTTGTGGAAAGCATGACAAAACAAGAAATTTGAGCCCTTGCAGTTAATTGATTACACTTGCAATTATAGTTAAGTTGGTTAAATGACTTCGGGGAAATCAATTTACTCCATATCACCAGTAAATGTCACCACTATACACAGTGAATTCTCTACTAAAAATGCACATTCAAGAAACAAATCCACTCAAAGAACAATTTTATTTCATATCATGTTGCTGTGCTTCCAGTGATTTTCTTACAGTTCCTACCATCAAGCTGCAAAAACAATGGTTTCTCTAGGTTCTCTGAAAAGCAATGATAGGAGGATTAATTAACAGTTTCAAATGGATGTATAATTGCCTATCTGGAATCCTGCCAATTTCAAAAGAGAAGGCAGGAGAAGTAAATTAAGAAACAACTAATAAATTGAAACTACTATGGTTCCTATTTTAAGTGTTTATGGAAAAATTTCTACATTAAAAAAGACATTACATTTTCATACATATTTTGGCATCCTTTCCAGCTTTTTTTCTCTGAGAAGGGAGGAGGGTTGATAAGAACACTATTAATTTTGTCTGAGATGGTAAGGCAGAACAGCATCTATTTGCCTTTAGCCATCTAATTTTATTGTTTGTTACTCATTTGATCACCTGACTTTCCTGTTTGCTCCCATGATAACTGTGGAAAGATTTGTAATACTACTTCCTGAGGGTCTGAAATGCTGTCAAAGTCTGCTTAAGAGACAAGCACTTAATGTGAGAAGAGTTTCGCTCTGTGCCACTTGAACCTTGGCCTTTCCACTGGAGCATTTGACAAGAGTGTTAAATCTGATAGTAGCCTCTGGTTTATCCTATTATGGCTATTCAGATGAATAGCCCTTAAGCATTCAGATGAAACATCCAATCCATTTCTAAGAAACCTTGGATACTGACCAGATGGTAGTTCTTTCAGTTAAAACTGAGTTACACCTCTTGATGAAAGCAAAAGAGGAGAGTGAAAAAAAGTTGGCTTAAAGCTCAACATTAAAAAAACTAAGTTCATGGCATCCAGTCCCATCACTTCATGGCAAATAGATGGGGAAACAGTGGAAACAATGGCTGACTTTATTTTGGGGGGGCTCCAAAATCACTGCAACTGGTGATTGCAGCCATGAAATTAAAAAACACTTATTCCTTGGAAGGAAAGTTATGACCAACCTAGACAGCATACTAAAAAGCAGAGATATTACTTTGCCAACAAAGGTCCATCTAGTCAAGGCTATGGTTTTTCCAGTAGTCTTATATGGATGTGAGAGTTGGATTATAAAGAAAGCTGAGCACTGAAGAATTGATGCTTTTGAACTGTGGTGTTGGAGAAGACTCTTCAGAGTCCCTTGGACTGCAAGGAGGTCCAACCAGTCCATCCTAAAGGAGATCAGTTCTGAGTGTTCATTGGAAGGACTGATGCTGAGGTTGAAGCTCCAACACTTTGGCCACCTGATGTGAAGAAAGGACTCATTGGAAAAGACCCTGATGCTGGGAAAGATTGAAGGTGGGAGGAGAAAGGGACGACAGAGGATGTTGTGGTTGGATGGCATCACCGATTCAATGGACATGAGATTGAGTAAACTCTGGGAGTTGGTGACGGACAGGGAGGCCTGGCGTGCTGCAGTCCATGGGGTCGCAGAGTCGGACACGACTGAGCAACTGAACTGAACTGAGCTGAAACTTATACTTAAATGTGAAGTATTCCATAGTATGCTTCCTCATAACACAGGGTTCTCCTTTACTAATTTTCTTAACATTGTGCCCAAAGAAAACCTATGACTATGAAAGTTCTAAGTTAGAAATAATAATATTACTGATGACAGGATATCTCTGATAAACTTTCTCCAGACACTAACACTTTGATACTCCCAATTACTGAGACTCAGTCATACTTCACCTAATATGTACCAGAGACTTTGCATTCATTATCTCCTTTGATACTGAGAGTATCCTGTCAAAGTGATATTATCACTAGTGGGTGAAAAAACTAAAGTTCAATGAGGCAAATAGATTTTTTGAGGATTCACAGCTGGTATGAAGTCCTGGATACCTTCAAAGCCCATTCTCATTCCATTCTAATTCAGAGCTCTTTATACTCTGCTACCAAAGTACCTTTGTACATTGTCAAAGTTTAGGTCCAACAACTCCCTGTAAGTTTAAAGTTTTCTGGAAATCACCCTGGAATTAAAGATTTCTATAAATCACCTTGGAAATGGTTTACATTTTGCATTATACTATATGCTATATCATTTGTGGTTGTTTTTTTTTTTTTTTTTTTTCCTGGTCTTTTTAGTCTTTTTACACAGTTCATTAGGTTCTCATGACAAGTATACTGGGGTGGTTTCCCCTTCCCTCCTCCAGTGGATCATGTTTTGTCAGAACTCTTCACTACGACCTGTTCATCTTGGGGGGCATGGCATGGCTCATAGTTTCTAGAGATAGACAAGCCCCTCAACCACAACAAGGCAATGATTTGTGAAGGGATCACTGCAGTCCATGGAGTCACAAAGAGTCAGACACAATTGGGTGACTGAACAACATGATATATCAGCAATTGTTTTAAAAACATTCAAAATTATTTATATGTTAAATTGCTTATTTTTCTTCAAATATCAGAGATAGACTGATGCTCCCAGATGTTTGACTATGCTTATTCTGTTACAGAGCCTTCTACTTCCAAAATTACAGAGAGATATGTAACAGTTTGAGAAGCACAAAACAGGAAGTAAATGGTAGGAACAAGGCCATGAAAGTAAAAGAGCTTGGCAAGGTAAAGGGACTTCAGTGAAGGAGAGAAATATGTTACACATGGATGCATGCCATGTTAACTAGGGTAGAATCATAGAAAACATGAGTTAAAATCATTTGTTTTTTTAATTTAACTAACTGCTAATATATTTGGAAGAGAACAGAAAATAACTAATCTATAGAAACAATGCAATCCAACACATCCCATATTAATTGGGTTTAAAAATGACAAGTGAGTGAGTGAAGCCGCTCAGTCGTGTCCGACTCTTTGTGACCCCATGAACTGTAGCCTACCAGGCCCCTCAGTTCATGGAAATTTCCAGGCAAGAGTACTGGAGTGGGTTGCCATTTCCTTCTCCAGGGGATCTTCCTGACCCAGGGATCAAACCCAGGTCTCCTGCATTGCAGGCAGATGCTTTACCATCTGAGCCACCAGGGAAGCCCCAATTTCATGTTAAATGCTGGAATATTACAAACATGTGTAAAACACATTTCTTGCCTTCAGGATACTAACAAGAGATGGCAGTCACATAAAACTATAAAGACATGTAATGTGGTAAGTATCACCATCAAAGTATGCAGAGGACACACAAGAACCACAGAAGAAAGTGTTATATCTGGGATGCTGTTCTCCCTAGGTTTGTAAGGATCTTATATAGCAGATGGGTGGAAAGTACCACACAATTACTAAAATAGTGTGATGTGTTTTAGTGAATGCTAAATTGTTTAGTATGCTTGACTGCAAAGGAATGTCCATGCTAGAGAAAAGTGTAATGGGAAGAACAGCACATAAAGTGGAATAAAAATATTGAGATCCCCTTAGAATGCTCACATGGCTTGCTGCGCTTTTCCTTTATAATACTCAGTGTCCTTCTAATTACTTGTTCAGTGACTATCTTCTCTACTGGACTGTAAAATCAAAAATTGCAGGGACTGTGTCTTGTCTTTCCTACTCTGCATAGTTCCCGACACACAGCATGCAAAATGTCCTGGGGAAAATCCAAAGGAAGGGAAATATGTACTTGCTATGGTGCACCAGACAAAAACTGACTAGAAAGTCACAGGGAAGGGAGCAGCACGTGCTAAACAGTGTCTTTAGAAGATCTGACTGGATGTAATGTGAGGGATGGCTTAGATGAGGTATTAATTCACACTCAGAACTCATTCCTGGGACGGTAATAAGCCTGGAAAGAGTACTGACAAACTATGCTAGGAAGAAAAGGATGATTTAGAGGTGTATGTTTAACATAAAACTGCCCATATTTTTCAAAGGAAGAATAAAAAGTCTGAAGGAAGCAACAAGATAGAAACAAAGACTGTTAACTTCTAATCTGAAGGACAGGAGGAAAACAGTGATTCTGAAGGAAAAGGAGTTAGTTTGGTGGAGTAAATTAACAAGACTTGATAAGAAATACAATTCAAAACTAATAAGGTTTGTTATTGAAGTAATTTATCTGCCTAGGTCTTTTGTCTTTTTTATTGCTGATGAGTTAAAATCTAGTTTAAGAGTAAAGATAATATCACAATTGCTTGTCGTCATTATTGTTGTTCAGACACTAAGTCATGTTGGACTCTTTGAGACGCCATGGACTGCAGAATAACAGGCTTCCCTGTCCTTCACTCTCTCCTGGAATTTGCTCAGACTCATGTCCATTAAGGCAGTGATTCCATCCAACCATCTCATCCTCTGTCACTCCCTTCTCCTGTTGCCCTCAATCTTTCCCAGCATCAGGGACTTTTCCAAAGAATTGACATTTCATATCAGGTGGCTGAAGTATTGGAGTTTCAGCTTCAGCATCACTCCTTCCAATGAATATTCAATGTTTATTTCCCTTAGGATTGATTGGTTTGATCTCCTTGCTGTCCAAGGGACTCTTAAAAGTCTTCTCCAGCACCACAATTTGAAAGCATCAGTTTTTCAGTTCTCAGTCTTCTTTATCGTCCAACTCTCACATCCATACATGACTACTGGAAAAACCATAGCCTTGACTATATGGACCTTTGTCAGCAAAATAATGTCTCAGCTTTTTTAATACGCTGTCTAAATTTGTCATTGATTTTCTTCCAAGCAGCAAGTGTCTTTTAATTTTGTGGCTGCAGTCACCAGTGACTTTTGGAGCACAAGAAAATAAAATCTGCAACTGTTTCCACCTTTTCCCCATCTATTTGCCATGAGGTGATGGGACCGGATGCCACAGTATTTCTTTTCTGAATGTTGAGTTTTAAGCCAGCTTTTTCACTCTCCTCTTTCATCTTTATAAATTGTTTAAGCTTATTCTACTGATTTATATGTTTATTTTTTCCTTAAGCCACACTTTGAAGAGTGTATTTACAAATATGAATACTTTTTAAAAAATCTATAAGTTTGCTTAGAAAAATGGAATCACAGCTTCTGACCTCCATTTTTCACAATGACTTCAATAAACAGGAATTTACATCCTTGGAAACAGTTTTAAATAGGGTGCTAGGGAGTATATCCTTGGAATCTCTCCTCTTTCTAAACTTACCAATGAAAAACAACTTCGGACTCCCCCGTAACAATATTGACTTTGTTTTCTTTCTTCAAGAGAAAATATCAAACCTTTTCTTAAGTTTTTAGGGACTTGGGGGGTTATTTTTTAAGAGAAAAAACCTTTCTGGTACACTACATTTGAATAACTTTTTTTTTTCTTTCAGATCATGAGCTTATGGGAACTACAGGTCTGGATCAATAGCACAAGCACATCAAGTTTTCTTAAGCCCTGGATGAAATGCAGAGGGAGATCAATTCATGGCCTCAAACTTTCTTCAAATGTTTTGTTTCCCAATGATCAAATGAAAATTATAGCTGTGTTTGCTTCGCTTTTTCCTATGACCAGAATTTTTCAGGTTGATTTTTAGAGTGCATATACCAGTTTTCATCTTTATTTACAAACTTAATTTTAGCAAGAGAAAAAGATGGTTTAAATGTACTATAACAATCACAAGTTAAGTAAAACAAGGAAAATATTATAAATTTTGGACAATAGGGAAAAAGAGACAGGGAAGCCTTAAAACATTTATTTTAAGAAGACAAAATATTTAGAGTGAATGAGTAAAGTCTGAAACTTGTAGGACCATAATTGGGTGGGGGGAGGGAGTAAAATTAAAGATATTTGACTCTAAAAGCTCAAGTAGCATAATGTCCATGAAATAAGTTTAGGAAATGAAACAGAAGCCCAGAAAAGTAGTACCAGGAAAACACTGACAGCTTCCTCTTTTTACACAAAAAAAGTAAAAAGTGAACACTAGGGCAATGATGGAGAGACAACTAATTACACTGAAATCATTTATCTAAAGTTTATGATATGCAACCCAAGTCCTTGTATCATGAATTTTAAGAATCCAAACACTAATAATGTTTCAGTTTAGGCAAGGTAACATATATATATATATATATATATATATATATATAGTAGAGATAAATATATAATTTCTAAAATAGACTATACTATTGTTTGCAATTATAAATTTAGATGGATAAATAACCCAAACCAGTTTTTTCATACTCAAAAAGTATATGTCAATTTTTGTTTGATAATCACTTATAGACATTGTATAGTTTTCAAATTTCCCTGTGATGTATTAATTAATCATGCTGGGTTACACTTCTATAACTTTATATACCTGTTTTAATTAAACTCTTCTCTGCTCTAATTTAAATCACTCAAGATAAACTGAATATTTATAAACAAGTTGTTATATAATATTCAGATATTATGAACAGGGAAGTATGATGTAGCCCTTATCTTCAATACATGTAAAATCTAAGCAAATGTTCCAGAACCATATCTCAAAAATTTTTTTCTGTTTCTGTTTTCTGTGTTTCTGGAGCCAGAAAATCTGAGTTCAAAATCCAATAATGATACCCAGAATTTATAATTGTGAAAGAAGCTTACTCCTTTGTGTCTGAAGATTTTTTTTTTCAATTTTAACAAGAGGGCATTAACTGTCTAAATATATTATGAGAAGATTAAAAAGACAGAAAAACAAAAGTAAAATAGACTGTAATGATATCATTATATATAATAACATGTATCCTTTGTCTCTGCACTGATCATACAGTCTTTCTAAAAGGGAAAAAATAATGGTAGAAAAACTTCCTTTTATTTTATCCCTGCATACATAGTCTTTCTCCTTAAATGACAATGGAAGTCATTTCTCTTACTTTTCAATAATTACAGTTACCTGCTATTGCATTTCTTTTTACTAGAGCCTGGATATCTGCTTTGAATCCCAGCCTGGTAATCACAGCCCTGCTAGGATATGGTCAGGCCTCCTGTTACTGCCTGCCCATCTAACTCCAACCTTTAGTGTCAGTTAAACCTACTTAATCTCCTTCTCTTGTCAAAGAGCTTCTTAGTCATATTTTCAGTTCATGGAATTGGAGAAGTGTAATTTTTATTCACTAACTTCTTGTTTGAGACTTAATAGTATATTTAAGATGTGCTTAGAATTAAGAAGAGGTAGAACGAAAGAATAGAGGAGAAAAAGAGAGTGTGATATGGAATATTTGACCTCCAAAGACAAAGTAATCATTTAACACATCTAGTTTTTTAAATGAATGCTCTATTCTAAGAGAGAAGAAAAGATTCTACCCCAAACCAGGATTACTGTAGTGGGATTTGGGCTTATATATTCTTTTTATATGGCTCAGGTGTGTTCCACAGCTGTCTTAACATGCTATGTATAATGCAGTGGTTATTCTCCTGGTTCATATCCTTCTCAAGTACTAAATTATCACATGAAAAATATGAAAGCTCTATTACACCACACTTAAAACACTTCGTCGTTAGGCAGGCCACTGACAGTAGAAAGCCACTACATAGACTCACCACAACAAAAACATTAGGAGATAGGAAAAAAGCACATGGAGAAGTGCAGGCTTGTAGTTACTAGAAGTGATGACACAGGGCGAAAAAAGAAAATAGTTACAGGCTCATGATGCCATCACTGTGAAGGAGCCGAAGTAGTAATTCTTATGTATTCCTGTGTATGAGACTGATACGTTGGAACCTGAATATTTACTCAAGTAAAACTACATTTCCTACTTGAGTATAATTTCCTGTGGTTCTTACCACTAGCTGCCACTTTTCTTACACTGCCGATTTATATATATGAAACAGTGTCCTGGATGTTCCCTCAGGGGTCTGTAACCCTGGATTACTACTGGATTCCAGAATACCAGCATGATCAAGATTAACATGAAACTTCTGTTTACACAACATAGTTGTTCTGAAAGGGAGAGAGGTGTTTCATGTGGATAAGGATAGAAAATAGTTTAAAAGGATTTATTACAGGAGATTTTGCAACAAATATACTTCCTTACTATCCACTTGATACACTTTTTTAGGTATTCTCAGGAGGTGGGAGGTAAATGGAGATTTCAAGGTCCTTTCCATATTAATTGAGGGTGTGGTCAGGAGCTCCAGAAAGTGAAAAATATCACAGACCTATAGGTGGTGTTAGCTGGAGGTCAATTCTATGACAGAAGAGTACCAATTTCATAAGTTCACCCTCCAATATTACTACCAGTTATTGGCACTAGAAAAATTGTTGGTCATCACGACGATGTTTAAGAGATATTCCAGGAGCGAAGCTTAAGCAGATTGAGATCTGTCCAAAATTTCAAACCTATAGTTATCTTTAAAAGGTGTTCAATTATCAGAAAAGTTATGTGTTCAAAGAAGGATCACTACCTTTATGTATGGACTACATTTGAAAATGTGAACAAATTTTAGTAGCTGCCATGTAGAGTAATGGTCCAGTTATAGCACCTGTGGCAGGTGTCTGGCATAATAGAGCTTCCAGTCTTGCAGAAAAAATAATAATCTTAATATTCTATGGCATCTTCCATATCAATTTATATCTCAATGGTAATAAATATAAATATAACAATTTCTGACAAAATACCTTGATGTATAGATCTCCTCTTTATTTTGATACAAGAATTTCCATATACTAATTTCTTTTAAGGAAGTAATCTGAGATTTTATCATTTCTCTTTGTGTTGATAAAATAATTTTCCTTATCTATGCTATGAAAATAAGTGTTATTAAATAAGTATAAAATATTAAATAAATAGCTGACTCTGGTTATTTATGTCTTCTAGATAGCAATAATCTCTCTGGTAGAATAAATAGATCTTTCAAAACATAAAAAAAATACTTTAATGTACTTTGATGGGCCTGTTAGTTAAGAAAGACAAGGACTCTTGTTCACAAACGGCTTATGGATATTCTTCCATTGTCTTGCGTAATAAAATGGGAGGTATTCAAACTGACAGACCCAGCCAGAGAGAAATAACATGGTGGGTGATAAGAAATAAAATGGAAGAGAAAGTGAAAGGGCAGAGGACTAGAAAGTAGAGAAGAGAAGAAGGAGAGAGAGAGAATATTCAGTCCTATGGTGGGATGCCAGGGTGCATCAGTGTTACTTAAGTTGTCCAAGACCTTAAAAGAAATTGGAAAAGAGTTGATTTCAGGTCAACAAAACAAATGTTTGGTCTACCAAGATATGGCAAAAGTCAGAATGGGACCTGGAAACTATCAACAGCAGAGAATGAGACGCTGGGATGTTGCAAATAATGGAAATTTGCAAAATCACTAAAAGTATTATAGCATTCAATTTTGGCAAAATCACTACTAGTATTATAGTATCCAACAATCTAAGAAAAGCTGATTCATTTTCAAATGTTTATAATTTGCTTTATTGGGCATTTCTTTTAAATAGGAAATAAACTTGGATTTAAAAATTGAAGTCAATGAAAAACCAGATTCATTTTATGAAATGTCATTCTGAGAAACATTTTTCTAAATCACATTGACTCCATTAATACATATTTTAATACTCTATTTTTAATGCAATGGAACTAGCTATATTAAAATTATTGAGGCTCTATTCTGTAAAACCATTTCTTTTATCTCTCCCAAAACCTACAGCAAGAAATAACATACTTTACATTCATTTTACACTAAAAGCGGAAAAGTATGTCATCTATCCAATTTTCAAGGTTTCTTGCTGTAAGGATAATGCTTTTGTTTTCCAATCACTGCTTCTCCGACTAGTGGGTAGTAGAAACAGAAAACATGCAAACTCAAAATTGACATGCTTTGCAGAATCTGAGACGAAATGTTTCTCTGCCTATCAGTTCAAGCAGAACATATAATTATTTTCACATCTCACAGGAGTAGTCCTTTTTCAGTGTTAGATTTCCTTAATGCTCTGAGTTGGCAATGACAGGGAGAAAAAGAAGAAGGGAAAAAACACATTTGGGGACTGTCATTTGTAATCAGTTCTTTGAAACTAATTTTGGAATGACTTTTAAATTCTGCAAAACATTTATCAGGCAATTCTCTTGATGGCGAAAACAGTTATTTCTCAGTTAAATTTGCCATGAAGTTTTCCCAACTCTTTGTCTCATTTTTGACAGGCTATTTTCAGGAACATCATCACCATAAGGAAGGTAGAAGTGTGACTCCTGTCCTAGGAAGACTTTCATTAATGCATTATCTTTTTCCAGCTTTACAGCCACATTAGGTATTTAGGTATTGACTATGGCACGGTACTTGTATGAGTAAGAATCATAATACCATTATCTTTAGGGCTCAATTTGCAAACTGGAAAATGATTCAAATTTAAATTCTATGAAAATTATCTTCCTTGGCAACACAGCTCATGGTTAGATTTGGTAGGTAGTTCAATATAAACTGTCTTGTTAAGAGCAGTGAAACACTTAATACCCTGATACTGAAACTATGCTAAGGTGTTAGGAAGTGTAATGAAACACAGGTAAATTAAAAGGAGCTATAGTAAAACTATAGTTTGATCACACATCAGACTTTAATCCATTTCTAATACTTGCTGCAAATGTAAAACGTAACAAAAAATTGTACTGAAGAAAATAGAGGAATAGCAAGGTTATTTCCTTTGTGTCCTAAAAGATATACATATTAAATAAGGATGGGCAGTGTAACAGAATCTTATTGATCATAATGAAAATTCTCAATAATCTATATCCTTATTTCCATAGATTTACATCAATGCTAAACAAAGAATACATCCGAATGGTACAACTATTGACATAACTCTCTGAAGATGCATCCTGAAGGCTTACTCTGATATAAACTCAGTTGTGAGAACTGCTGAATAGTGATATAAATAGAAATTATTCTAGGAACACTGCTAGGGTTTAAATTAGAAGCAATCACAGAGGATCGCAAATGTATCATTTGAAAATATCTTTCTATGCTGTTCTCACTGAAATTAGAGAGAGCAAACTTAACAATTACTAAGTTATTAACACTATGGTTAGAATCAAGCCTTGAAACTTTAGCACTAGAGATAGAGTCCTTCAAAATCTATAGTCAGTCTACTACTCAGATTGATTTCTTGCCAGCTTTCTTTTCTTTTTCCACCACTTTTACCATGTCACCCACTCAGAACCAAGTAACACTTTAGGTACTTCCATAATCCCATATACTTGTGTGTGTACATTGTTGTCTCTTCGTGTACAATTATTTCCAAGGTTAAAAATGGTGAATTGCTGTTCGTTCCTTCAAACCCAGCTCTGATAAACCTTCCCTGACAGCACAAGAGAGCCATCCGTTCCTTCTTTGTACCATGGCAATTTGCGGTGTTCTATTAGGATGGGAACCATTTAAAATGTCTATATCAGAACTGACGTTTTCCTATCAGAGGTACATCCAAGATGATGAATTCTTTCTATTAAGGTGATCATCCACGTCACCTGCACTTTTAAGTCACTGAGATGTCTCTGTCCCATTATCCTCTATGACACCATAAGGAAAAGAGGAGTTACGATAAATTCCATTACATATCTTTGTCCATTTTCTGTATAGACCTTCCCCACCCCTTTCTACCACCACCGTGACTCTCAACCATCAGTAAAAAAGGAAGTTCAGGGGCAACGTAGATCATATGACACAGTTGGAGACTGAACTTAACAAATACAAGTTACATTATAAAACCTAAATATTAGTAATGAGGCATCAAATTTGGCAGCTTCGGTACAGCTGCAAGACTTCTGCTGAGAAAACAAAATGCAACAGGATAATCTTTAAGAAGTCACGCATAAAGTTAAAAACAAAACAAAACAAAGACTGGAAGGTGACATGACCTATAACCATCACAGCTACCCAGGAATCAGGGATAGGAATAAGCGTTAAGTAGCAGGCTATTGAAAACAGTTGCAAAGCCACAGTAGCATTTTGAAGAGAAATCAGTCCTTAGACTGTAAGACTTCTCACAAACCCTGCTGTCGTATATTGTGCCACCATGTAATTATTTCTCAATTAATCTTCCATAAAGAAGACAAACTTTTTGAAATTATAATCTATTTTAATTTTGAATCACCAACACATTAAACAATAACTAATAAAATATTTTAATGAAAATCTGGAGTAATTACAACAAAAACACAGCAGGTTTTTTAAAATAGATATCTGGCAATTATTTAATGAGGAATTCATTATGTTTCAGACTATTCTTCTTCATAAAGTGCAGAGGAAATTCAAATAAAAATTAAGTTCCTAACTCCAACATTTAAGTCAACTATTATAAAGTGATGTTGAAAGAGGAAATGTTAAAACATAACTTTGGCAGTAGACAAGTTTGTAAAATTAATTTAGAAATCCAATCAAAACTCCATCAAATAGGCATTAATTCTTTTAACAAATATTTATTGAGAAACTACATTTTATTGAGAAAAAGTAGGCATTTAGTTCAGTGGCCACAGGACTGGAAAAGGTCAGCTTTCATCCCAATCCCAAAGAAAGGCAATGCCAAAGAATGCTCAAACTACTATACAATCGCACTCATCTCACATGCTAGCAGAGTAAAATGCTCAAAATTCTCTAAACTAGACTTCACAACAGTATGTGAACCGAGAAATTCCAGATGTCCAAGTTGGATTTCAAATAGGCAGAGGAACCAGAGGTCAAATTGCCAACATCTGCTGGATCATAGAAAAAGCAAGAGAGTTCCAGAAAAATATCTACTTCTGCTTCATTGACTATGCTGAAGCCTTTGACTGTGTGGATCACAACAAACTGTGGAAAATTCATAGAGAGATAGGAATACCAGACCATCTTACCTACCTCCTGAGAAATCTGTATGCAGGTCAAGAAGCAACAGTTAGAACCAGACATGGAACAAAAGACTGGTTCCAAATTGGGAAAGGAGAACATTAAAGCTGTTTATTTAACTTATACACAGAGTACATCATGCAAAATGCCAGACTGGATGATGCACAAGCTGGAATCAAGATTGCTGGGAGAAATGTCAATAACCTCAGATATGCAGATGATACCCCTCTTATGGCCAAAAGAGAAGAGGAACTAAAGAGCCTTCTGAAGAAAGTGAAAGAAGAGAATGAAAAAGCTGATTTAAAACTCAACATTCGAAAAACGAAGATCATGGCATCTCATCCCATCACTTCGTGGCAAATGGGGAAACAATGGAAACGGTGACAAACTTTATTTTCTGGGGCTCCAAAATCACTGCAGATGGTGACTGCAGCCATGAAATTAAAAGACACGTGCTCCTTGGAAGAAAAGTTATGACAAATCTAGATACCATATTAAAAAGCAGAGACATTACTTTACTGACAAAGGTCCCTATAGTCAAAGCTATGGTTTTTCCACTATTATATATGGATGTAACAGCGAGACCGTAAGAAAAGCTGAACACGGAAGAATTGATACTTTTGAATTGTGGTGTTGCAGAAGACTCTTGAGGGTCCCTTGGACCACAAGATCAAATCAGTCAATACTGAAGAAAGTAAGTACTGAATATTCTTTGGAAGGACTGATGCTGAAGCTGAAACTCCAATACTATGGCCATCTGATGCGAAGAACTAACTCATTGGAAAAGACGGTGATGCTGGGAAAGATTGAACATAGGAGGAAAAGGGGATGGCAGAGGATAAGATTGTTGGATGGCATCACCGTCTCAATGGACATAAGTCTGAGCAAGCTCCAGGAGTTGTACAGGGAAGTTTGTACAGGGAAGCCTAGACAGGGAATCCTGGCGTGCTGCAGTCCATGGGATCACAAAGAGTTGGACACTACTGAGCAACTTAACTGGGGCATTTAGAAAATAAAGTATTTTATATTCTTCAAGTGAGCACTATTTCTATAATTTTATATCTATATTTCCTATAGAAAATTATGAAATTCTGTTAAATTAAAAACCTGAAAGGTAAGTTATATTTTATAGTCTCATTTTATAAATATGTTTATAAATATAGGATATTATATTTCATCTTATTTTAAAAATCTGCTTATAAAATATATAGTATATAATATACAATTTTACTATATATATATATATATATAATAGACTGAAATATAACCTGATACTTCCTATTTTCCTTCTTAGTCATTTTTCCTTTTTTAAATCACCTTGCTTCTCATTACCTCAAAGGAGTGATATGGTAGTATACATAGAAAGAAGGCAATTATCATGATTTCAGACTTTCTGTAATAGGGCACTTTCATTTAGGCAAAAGACTTGGGGTTTTAAGAGGGAAAGATTTTCCTTTTCTTCCCATCTCTCAAAGTTAGTAAAGGTTTTCTCAGGTTTAGAGAATGGAGGAGAACTAGTAGGGAACCGCTGAGAATATAGACACAGGGAAATGTCCCAGAGTTTCTGTGCTTTGCATTCTTTCCCCAGCTCCATGGAGAAAGAGTGTATAGGAAGAGAGATTTCACAACTCAGAGCAGTTTAAAGAAAGAATGATTCTTTCATTTCCCTCCAATATCACACAGAAGTGTCAGTGAAGATGCCAAATCCAGAGTGGTTTTCATTGATCAATGCTTAAGATCATGAAGCAAGTGATGGAAGGTTCACCATAAGCAAACATGGATATTTACCATGTTGTTTACCAGAGATTGGTACAAACCACACACATGCCTCTGTGCCATGTAAACCTTTCAGCATTTAGATGTGACTTCAAGGTGAAAAGGGTTGGGCTAAATTAAGTCTCAGCTACTCCAGTAGGAAAAGGTTTTAAGTTTATGCAAGTCCTCTTCTACATTCTCCACTAGTACTATGACTGTGTAATTGAAATTCTTCCTTTTCTAACTGACTTTCCTTGCTCATAGTGCATGAGCAATCACTTTTTCCCCACCTTTTTCTTCAATATCTTTAGCAGCTGAAAAAGATGCTACTTTCAGTAGCTCAATGAATAACATTGAAATTGGTCCTGCCTACATAGACTTTGTAATTCCCTGGTGGCTTAGATGGTAAAGTGTCTGCCTACAAAGCGGGAGACCGGGGTTCAATCCCTGGGTAGGGAAGATCTCCTGGAGAAGGAAATGGCAACCCACTCCAGTATTCTTGCCTGGAAAATCCCATGGACGGAGAAGCCTGGTAGGCTATAGTACATGGTGTCGCAAAGAGTCAGACACGACTAAGTGACTTGATTTTCTTTTCTTTACTTACACAGATTCTAAATGGGCTTGATCTTCAAGATTGCACAGTCATGCTTGAGTGTATGTATTGATGTCATTTAGATTTATTACTTTTGCTGTTATCTTTTCTCCAAACTTTTAGAGGATATTAAAAAATCCTGATTCCTCTTTTGAGTTCTTCTTTGACCCACTAGCTGTTTTTGCTTAAAAAGTAGAATTTAAATGTTCTTACCAAAAAAAAAAAAAAAAAAAGAAAAAAAAAGATAAATATGCAATGTGATGGATCTGTCAACTTAACAACAACAACAAAACCTGGATAATGAGGTCCTGCTATTCTTAACACTCTCAATCGTCTCTTCTAAATGACTTAAGAGTCAATCATAGCCAATAATTTTTTATTAGAGGAAAATAAGAGCCTTATGGTGACTAGGCCACTAGGAAGTCTTAATTATTTTTTTCTCTGAAATTATTTTTGCATAAAAAATTTTGTCTGTAACTTCCACAGTATATTCAGTAGATACTAAATATATATATATATATATATATATATATATATATATATATATATACGTATATGTATATTAAAGAAAAAAAGAAAATAATGAAACAATGTCTTTACTATGGGATAACCTTTAATGATATATATTCTATTCTATTATTTTCTGTCTCATTTTAACATAATGGTCATTACAGAGTGACCATAAATATTGCTTTTCTCAGAAAAATTCTGGTTTACATCTACTGACAAACTTATTATTAATAGCATCTTATTTCTCTCTCAAAATTGTCTCATGTTATGTAATGAAGGATTTGCTTATTCTACTTAAGGTCCACAAAGTTGATTTCTCAACCCAGTATTAGGTGGAACTCAAATACGTGAGTGTCCTTCTCTTGGATCTGAGCTCTGCTTCTCAGAATATAACTCCAACTTCTTATAAATTTACCATCCTCCACTATACTATAGACTGAAGAGAGTTTCACTATTCTGAAAAATTTAAGTCATTTTCCAGTGACATGCACAAAGCTGGGCTATCAGCAGGTTCTTGATACCATGTGATTCTTATAAATTTAGATAGCAGTGTAATTAACTTTATCATGATGTATGTAAGTTTTGCTTATTATTTTGTAAAGCATCACTCAATGCTTAGTGAAAGTGAAAGTGTTAGTCACTCAGTCATCTCCGACTCTTTGTTACCCCATGAACTGTAGCCTGCCAGGCTCCTCTGTCAATGGAATTCTCTAGGCAAGAATTCTGGAGTGTGTTGACATTTCTTCCTACAGGGGATCTTCCTGACCCAGGCATCAAACCTAGGTCTCCTACATTGCAGGCAGATTCTTTACCAACTGAGCCACCAGGGAAACTTATTATTTTTTAAAGTACTACTCAATGTTTAAGTGATAATTTATTTAAAATCACCTTATATACCCTAGAACTTGTTTGCATTATCTTTGAAACTGCTTTGAAGCAAATCTCTTGGATAAAATCATAAAATTTGAAATTTCACTCATGAAGCAAATAGTTTCAGCTGGCTAAGCAAATTCCCACTCACAATAGCCACAGCCTCTTCTCATGATCATTTTTCTCTCGTTACTGGGCCAACCTTGGGCCTCAGTTTTGGTTTATAATATGTAAGCAAAAGTCATTACTAAAAGAAAAAAAAATATCTTTATTTATTTTTTTTACCACTTACTTTTTACTAACTGACCCTCTTCATTGTACTCACTGTTCTTCTTTCTCTTAGGAATAAAATAAAAGTAGGAAAGGCATAACTTCCACTATGTGATTGTAATACAGCAAATGTTAAGAGAAAACTCTTCATACTAGGAATTAGTGACCAGAAGAAGAAACTTTGTCCCTTTGCAATACTGGATTGCTTACCCTTGGATAATTTATGGTACAAAACCAAGATACTTTTATATCTTCAAGTCACTACAGTAGAATTTTATGCTATCTGCAGAATATAAAATGCCAACAGAAAAAAAAAATGCCAACAGAAGTGGATACTGCAAGTAACAGAACCTAAAATGTGACTTATATGACAGGAGAGGTAAGCACCTAGATAGTGTGTATCCCTTAACACCAGCCTGAAAAATAAGTAAACCATGGTTAGAGGTGACAAAATATTTGATAAAATGTTTGCTTGCTGAACCTTGTGAAACAGAACACTTATCTTCTCTGATGTTAGGGGAACTTGTGCTGTGACTTATTATTCCCAGAAAATCTTTACAAGAGAACAATGTATTCAAACTAAACTTAGTCATATACCTTATACACATATGTACTTTTCCTCATTAAAAAAAAAAAGAGTCTGTAAACATTTTAAGATAATGGTAGTCCACAGACAGTCTTCAAATGAACAAACTTTGATATAAGAATCAAAACTGACACTAATTATTAAGGTAGTTCTTAATGAGGATATACAATGCAAATAATGAAAATCTTGAAGAATTACCCAAATGTGATTGATAAAGGCACACATTTTTAGTCATATCCTCCATACTTGTGTTTGAGATTTTACTTCAGGAATCACAGAGCAAAAGGTTTCAAAATAGAGTAAAGTGATACATACATATACATGAGATATATTCTTTGAACCTAGGCATGTGTTACCTTTCAGTTCAGGTCAGTCACTCAGTCATGTCTAATTTTTTTGTGACCCCACAGACTGCAGCACACCAGGCTTCTCTGTCCATCACCAACTCCTGGAGCTTTTTCAAACTCATGTCTATCAAGTGGGTGACGCCATCCAACCATCTCATCCTCTGTCGTTCCCTTCTCCTCCTGCCTTCAATCTTTCCCAGCATCAGGGTCTTTTCCAATAGTCAGTCTTCACATCAGGTGGCCAAAGTATTGGAGCATCAGTCATTCCAACCATAAGTCCTTCCAGGGTTACCTTTGGGCCTTTACATAGATTTGGGTCTGACAGGATCCTGAGTGAAGAGTTGTCTACTGACTGCCTAGGACTAAGCTTAAGTAGTAAATTTACATGGTTTCAAGAAATAGCTACAGCACAAACTGAATATACTTTCATTTGCTCCACAACGATCTTCAAAAGTAAACTGAACCGTGAACCCTTTGGTTCAAGCGAAATATGATTTCTTAACCATTTTGTAGAGAGTTAATAGTCTTAAGTATGAGTTACCAAATTTCATGCTAATATGACAGATACAAGATATAATGAATCAATAGCCTCAGAAACACAGACGACACCACTTTTATGGCAGAAAGTGAAGAAGAACTAAAGAGCCACTTGATGAAAGTTAAACAGGAGAGTGAAAAAGTTGGCTTAAAACTCAACATTCAGAAAATGAAGATCATGGCATCCACTCCCGTCACTTCATGGCAAATAGACGTGGAAACAATAGAAACAGTGAGACACTTTATTTTGGGAGGCTCCAAAATCACTGCAGATGGTGACTGCAGCCATGAAATTAAAAGATGACTGCTTCTTGGAAGAAAAGCTATGACCAACCTAGACTCCATATTAAACAGTAGAGACATTACTTTACCAACAAAGGTCCGTCTAGTCAAAGCTATGGTTTATCCAGTAGTCATGTACAGATGTGAGAGTTGGATTATAAAGAAAACTGAGTGCCAGAGAATTGATGCTTTTGAACTGTGGTGTTGGAGAAGACTCTTGAGAGTCCCTTGGACTGCAAGGAGATCCAACCTGTCCATCCTAAGGAAATCAGTCCTGAATATTCATTGGAAGGACTGATGCTGAAGCTGAAACTCCAGTACTTTGGCCATCTGATGTGAAGAACCGACTCATTGAAAAAGACCCTGATGCTGGGAAAGATTGAAGATGGGAGGAAAAGGGGATGACAGAGGATGAAATGGTTGGATGGCATCACCAACGTGATGGATATGAGTTTGAGTAGTCTCCAGGAGCTGGTGATGGACAGAGAAGCCTGGCATGCTGCAGTCCATGGGTCGCAAAGAGTCAGACACGACTGAGTGACTGAACTGACTGAAATTTTTAATTATGTATTATGGAACAGTAAATATTACTTCTATGGAAAATTTTAAAATAAAAAGCCAGGGATTGGGTGTTTAAGGGCAAAAATCTAGGCAGAAAAAGAAAGTCAAAGAGGAAGGATATGGCCCAGGAATACATTGGAGGGCTAAAACCTTTATAAGAAAAGAGACCAAATTTAATTGTATGTGAAGGAATGATTAGGTAACTATTAAAAACAGTGTATTTAATTTTCAGATTTTAGTCTTATCCTTCTCATTGAAGTCTTTAAAGCTATCCTTGATGTGAGTTATATTTCAAGGAGAGAAGGAATCAGAGTGGTATCAACAGGTGGTCATGATGCAACAAAGAGAAAGAATATATCTGAGCTAAAAAGGAAAATGGATTTTTAGAATCTTATCATCAACTTTGAGACAAAAGTCTTTAAAGGAAGCACTGCTTTGCATCTACTGCCCAAGGTATCCCTTAGAGTTACTGACAAGACTACTATGTTTTCTACGATATGGGGAATGAGGTAAATTTTCTAAATCTTAAATCACTGGATGGGATGAGGAGCTGGAGAGTTTGGGGTTATGGAGGAGAATGACTTAAATGTTACATCTGTAATACCCACCTTAGAAGTATTATCTTTTTAACAATTTTTGAAATGGTTAAAACGAAAACCATATTTCAAAAGTTCATTAGGTGAAATTATAGAAAATAAGTTTCTCTGCCACTCCCTAAGATTGTAAGTAGGTGTCCTAAAAAGGGAATTCAGAGGTAAAGTGTAAATAAAAGTAATTTCAGGTCAATCAAATTAAGCAGTCACATTAAAGAAAATGTAAATGATTAACCTGTAGGTTATCCATTCCTTTAAACAGACACTGCTGATTTTTCTTTTCAATACACATTGGATATAAAGAAAATATGGAAAGGTTCCCATTCGTGAACAATTCATTGTACAGTTTAAGCAATATATACGTATGCAAATAATTACAATAAAGTTCTAAGTGTTTCAGTAATGATGGACACATCGTAGTTGAAAATACCTAGGGAAGAGCAACTAATGCTTAACTGAGATGTCAACAAACCATTTATATTACACAAAGTCTTGAAGAGAAGTCGAAATTTACTAAGAATGTAGAGAAGAAAAATTCAGAGGAAACAATATTTGCCAAGAGCTAAGAAATCTGTAGGACCATGAAACTTCTAGGAAGTAGACAATAATTTAGTATCAGGAGGGAATAGCGAAAGATGACGTTGGAAACAGAGGCTGAAATCACTTAATTTAGGTTTTTGAGGATCAGGCTGGGAAGTCTGGGCAATATTCTTAGACCACTTAAGTTTTAAGTAGTAAAGATGGGCATGATGCATTACAAAAGTATATTTAGGCCAAAAGTGTGCCTAAAAATTATATTGATCAATTAATACAAAGGAATAAATAATCCTCAAAAATTCAGTGGCTTAAAGCTCCATAATTTATTTCTTGCTCATCTAGCATGTCCTAATGGGAGTTCAGGTCAGCAAGGCAGCTCTTTTCCAAACTATCATGTAGAGACTTAGGTTCTGTCTGTCTTGGCACTCTGTCTTCTTCTGAAGTCCTGTTCTTTTCTTCATCCAGCTAGTGCAGAAAAGATGGCATGAAGGAGACACAACTACCCTCCCAGGGTCAGTTCAGTTGAGTCGCTCAGTCATGTTCAACTCTTTGCGAACCCATGAATCACAGCACACCAGGCCTCCCTGTCCATCATCAACTCCCGGAGTTTATTCAAACTCATGTCCATCAGGTCGGTAATGCCATTCAGCCCTCTCATCCTCTGTCGTCCCCTTCTCCTCCTGCTCCCAATCCCTCTCAGCATCGGGGTCTTTTCCAATAAGTCCACTCTTCGCATGAGGTGGCCAAAATATTGTAGTTTCAGCTTCAGCATTAGTCCTTGCAATGAACACCCAGGACTGACCTCCTTAAGGATGGACTGGTTGGATCTCCTTGCAGTCCAAGGGACTCTCAAGTCTTCTCCAACACCACAGTTCAAAAGCATCCATTTTTTGGCACTCAGCTTTCTTCACAGTCCAGCTCTCAGATCCACACATGACCAATGGAAAAACCATAGCCTTGACTAGACAGGCCTGTGTGGGCAATGTAATGTCTCTGCTTTTTAATATGCTATCTAGGTTGATCATAACTTTCCTTTCAAGGAGTAAGCGACTTTTAATTTCATGGCTGCAATCACCATCTGCAGTGATTCTGGAGCCCCAAAAAGTAAAGTCTGACACTGTTTCCACATTTACTTGTCATGAAGTGATGGGACCAGATGCCATGATCTTAGTTTTCTGAATGTTGAGCTTTAAGCCAACTTTTTCACTCTCATCTTTCACTTTCACCAAGAGGCGTTTTAGTTTCTCTTCACTTTCTGCCATAATGGTGGTGTCATCTACATATCTGAGGTTATTGATATTTCTCCCGGCAACCTTGATTCCAGCTTGTGCTTCTTCCAGCCCAGTGTTTCTCATGATGTACTCTGCATATAGGTTAAACAAGCAGGGTGACAATATACAGCCTTGACGTACTCCTTTTCCTATTTGGAACCAGTCTGTTGTTCCATGTCCAGTTCTAACTGTTGCTTCCTGACCTGCATACAGGTTTCTCAAGAGGCAGGTCAGGTGGTCTGGTATTCCCATATCTTTCAGAGTTTTCCACAGTTTATTGTGATCCACACAGTCAAAGGCTTTGGCATAGTCAATAAAGCAGAAATAGATGTGTTTCTGGAACTCTCTTGCTTTTTCGATGATCCAGGGGATGTTGACAATTTGATCTCTGGTTCCTCTGCCTTTTCTAAAACCAGCTTGAACATCTGGAAGTTCACGGTTCATGTATTGCTGAAGCCTGGCTTGGAGAATTTTGAGCATTACTTTACTAGCATGTGAGATGATTGCAATTGTGCGGTAGTTTGAGGATTCTTTGGGATTGCCTTTCTCCCAGGGTAGGTACAGGAATTGTTACAGATCGCTTTCATTGATTTGAATATAGTCATGAAGTCACGTCATTACAAAATGGACTAGAGAATCTGTTCTAACCTATTCTTTATGCATGCCCAATGTGAAAAGTGCATGAGGTGCAACTTAAATCCAAATGTCTCACATACACTTTAAAAAGATCTAAAGGTTCCTACTAAAACTAATGCATGATTAATGTGCTAACTATTGAGAACACTACAACATAGTATATTGAAGATACATATGTGAAATCAGTAGCAGTAAATGAGAAAAAGCTTAACAACTCTAACATCACTGTACTTGAAAAAAGGAGCATTTTCAGTCAAGTATTTGCTTCAAATGCAATATAGAGATCCTTTAAAACATTTATCCAAAAGGCCCTTTCATCTAGTGACCTCTAAAGAGACTCCTGGGGTCCAGACTGACTTAAAACAAGAAGGACACACTTACAGACTGATGACTCAAGATACATAAAGGTAAGATAGCAAATGATTCCACAAGCAGTGAACAAAATAGGCATATGCTGTTTGTGAAAATTAGTGATTTTAGATGAATCTGAACACTTGGACTAAAAAAGGAAACATCTGATATTTTAGAGAGTAGGTGAAACGATAAGTGTTAAAAAAGGATAAGAAAGAGTTATCTTTTGAAAGAATTTCAAAATAATGTGTATGCAGAGGATACAAAATTCTCCTGACGTGAATACAAACTGGGAAGAAAGGAGTTTTCTTATGGACTCTTTGAGCCATATTTATAAAACTACTTAAGATACACAGGAGACAGACTTGACACTAGTGACCTAAACAAAACCAGCTTCCTTCTTCTTCTCATCTTCATTCACCATAATCATGGTGTTACTTGCTACCTATAGTCAGTATCTGTAGCAACCTTCCCTGAGGCACTAGATATTTGGGGGAATATGCAAAGAACCTACATTTAATAATATTAAATCAATAATGTATTAATTAACGCTAGTTAATCTTAAAATAGAAAATTTTAAAAGTACCACTCTACTGTGGAACAAGAAATGCCATTGTTTTAAGTCTCTATTTTTTCTCATTTATTTACCAGAATAAGTTGTACCTTGGCTCACTTTACTACAATTCATTCTACATATTGTGGCCAGAGTAAATATCCTAAAATGGAATTCTGATAATTTTACTGCCTAGAATAAACCTTTTCAGGGAATCTCTATTTTGTACAAACTGTACTCCCTTGCATGTCATGCATTCTCCTCCATCATCCAAATCCTGCCTACCTTTTCATTTTACCCTTACAACTTTCATATTGTCATATTATGCCCAAATTATGTGGAAATATTTCCTCAAATAACAAAATTTTTCCATTTCTTTATGATTATACATGTCCTTTGAATGCTCTAATTTTTATCTACATTAATACCTACTTCAATATCTATTTCAAATACTCCATTTCCTTTCACTGTTCTTCATGGTCTGAGTGAGCTGCTCATTTTTGACATTCTCAGGCTGTCAAGGCATATCTCTTTCATTGATGCCTTTAAACACTGCTTTAAGCACTGGTTTATTTATCAGCCTCCCATATTAACTTTTATGATCTTTGGAAGTATGACCTGCATCTGTTTTCTTCCTCCTTTTATGTAGTCCCTGTGTTTGGTACAGTAAGTGATATCCAGTACATACTCGACAGGGCTTCCCTGGTGACTCAGTGGTAAATAATTTACTTGCTAATGCAGGAGACACAAGTTCAATTCCTGCATCAGGAAAATCCCCTGGGAAAGAAATGGCAAGCCACTCCAGTATTCTTGCCTGGGAAATCCCATGGACAGAAGACCCTGGCAGGCTACAGTCCATGAGGTTGCAAAGAGTTGTACACAGCTACTCAACAATGACAACAACAAAAGAAACAAACACACTTGGTGCTTGTTGATTGATTTCCATGTAGTGTGATGGACACAGAGATCATGGAAGTAGCTGCTGCTCAGCTGTACATCAACCAGCTAAGCTCCTTCAGAGTTCTCCTTCACAATGAGTCGCCACACTCAAGGGAGTTAGCTTCTGTGTGCACCTTTTATCTAACGACTCATGACACCATTGGTATAAAGACCTTGCTGTTAGGCCTAATGTAGGACACTTGATGGACCATGTACGTTCCTCCACAATGATAGCTCAAGATTCTTGGTCCTAAAGTGCTTTAGGGCTTTTCCATCTACTCAATACTTCCATCCTCTCCTTCCATCCCCTCAAAATCCCAGGTGTTGATTCTTAGTTAATAGCCTGTATGCTAAATTCCAATTTATCTTTTCCTTATGGACAACTAAATGTGACAGATGTTACCAGAAGAGGTCTGAGAAAGCAGACTAAAAGATGGGGTTCTGAAAGTGAATCATGTGTTACCTGATAGGATATGAGGACCCTATCACTGACAATAGGTGAACTTTAGAAACCTCCCAGCATGAGTTGAATTATTAAAATCCTCACCAGTGAAAAACTGTGATAGTGAACAGATAGAAGGACCTGTATTAGTAGGTGCCACTTGTCAGATGTTTGAGAAGTACAGAGAAATAATAGCTGTAAGGACAATGGAACTTGATGGCTAAATGTCACCAATACTTTAGAAAAATGTAACAGAAAGCTGCTAGACATTCACAGGCAATTGAAGTTCAGTTCAGTTGCTCAGTCATGTCTGCCTCTTTGCAACCACATGGACTGCAGCACGCCAGGCTTTCCTGTCCATCACCAACTCCCAAAGCTTGCTCAAACTCATGTCCATTGAGTTGGTGATTCTGGCATTACAGACAATTAAAAGTCAACTCTTAAAACCAAAAGACCACCCTGGCAATCTATGAAGAGACTTCTGTAATTCAACGGCAAAGAAAACTAAGGACTGGGCAAAGGACATACTAGTCACAAAGGGTGAACACCCAAGAAGGGTAGACATACAACCAAGGTATTGTCTATTATAGCAGCATTAGATCCCCAATTAGGACAAACAGAAATCTTGGAATTTATTAAGAAGATACATGGAGAATTCCTCACAACATTTTCAAACACCTGACTTCTCTGTTGACTATGAATCTGCTCATTAAGAGCAAGCACTTCAAGAAGAGAGAAAACTACACAGAGAACTTCCCCCATAATACACGTGTTCCTTTAAGACCTTTTTTCCACTCTGCTTCTGGCTACTGGACCTATAACTCATATTAAGCTGCACCATAACTCAGTTAGGGACATGCTGGGCCTCATAAGAAAGGAATAGGGCTATATTCCAACGGAGGTGCAAGTCTGAACTAGGATATACCAGCTGAAGTTAGGGAGCATGTACAGACTGGATTACTAGAATGCTTGATCAAGACAGTCAGCACATAAATGGAGATAAGGGACAGGTTACTGATTTGGGAGCATTATTCCAAGTTATAGGATTTAACAGCAGAAAAGTACCCCTAAAATGTTCTCAGAAGTGTGCACAAAGAGCTGACACATTCGATGTGGAATTAAAAAGCCACAATTTCCATGGCTGATGATTTAGGAAAGGATTAAAAGGCTCAAGGTAAGACACATCACAGAATTACATTCATGAGATAGCCTATGTGTATCATTTACTCAGACCTTAAGGAATACGCTAGTGAAAGCAGCACTGGCATAATTAAAAAGTCAATAATGGCTCTCCTCATTTTGTGGGAAAAGTCATTATAGAATTGGACTAGCTGATAAAAATTGACACAACAGAATCTTAAAGCAATAAAGGCAAGGTTCTATGCTTAACCGCTAGAAGTCGAGTAAAATTTCATAATCAGTAATAGCCTTAAATTGCAGATTTAGGAGTAATGACTCACAGAGAACTGTGAAAGTGGTTAAAAGAACTTAGTGTCCTAGGGAAAACAGTAATTATAAATGGACAGCCAATAAGGACACCACTCAGCTTATACCATAACAACAACAACAACAAAATCATGGCTGGACTACCAAGTAGCTAGTGGGAGTTAAACCTCCCGTGACCCTCCACCAGATAAAAGGTCATAAACTCTTGCCAGTTTTAAGACACAGAACCCACTTCCTGACGATTCCACTGTGCCCACTGGAAGAAGGACCCTGCAGCATTATAAAAAGTAATTTGATAAAAACTCTATAAGTGCTTCCCCAAAGATTCTTACAATAATGTGATGTATCATGATGTTCTCTCCTTACTCCTCCCTGCCCTGGTATGAGAGTACGAGCATGGGATGTGTTGATGTAAAATATAAAGCTCTGGTTAAGATTCAGATTATTTTGGTTCCAGTGAATCCAAACACCTATCTGATTTTAATTTTCATGTCCCCCAACTATATAATTTGAATTGCACAAACAATAGTTTGTGCAAGCCAAACACTGAGCCTAGGCCATACGTTAATAGGTTTTATGTAGAAGGCCAGATTTTTTATGTAGAAGGCCCATCTAGTCAAAGCTATGGTTTTTCCAGTAGTCATGTATGGATGTGAGAGTTGGAATATAAAGAAAGTTGAGTGCGAAAGAATTGATGCTTTTGAACTGTGGTGTGGAGAAGACTTTTGAGAGTCCCTTGGAGACTCCAACCAGTCCATCCTGAAGGATATCACTCCTGAATATTCATTGGAAAGACTGATGTTGAAGCTGAAACTCCAATACTTTGGCCACCTGATGTGAAGAACTGACTCATTGGAAAAGACCCTGATGCTGGGAAAGATTGAAGGCGGGAGGAGAAGGAGACGACAGAGGATAAGATGGTTGGATGGCATCAGCAATTCGATGGACATGAGTTTGAGTAAACTCTGGGAGTTGGTGATGAACAGGGAAGCTGGTGTACTGCAGTCCATGGGGTTGCAAAGAGTCGGACACAACCGAGTGACTGAACTGAACTGAGAAGACCAGATAGCAACCAGTGAAACTACCCCTTATCACAAGCGAGATAATAATTTTTAAAAAATTACATCAAAGGGGATTGGGAAAAAACACTCTATTCTTAAAGATCTAAAATACACAGGAGTAGTGGTTTTCATTTAGCCAGACTGGGCCACAGAAGCAAGAAGTGTCTAGCGGTCTTCCACTTCAGTAATACTGTTAGGAATTTAGTGATCACTGACCTGCCTCTTGAGAAACCTGTATGCAGGTCAGGAAGCAACAGTTAGAATTGGACATGGAACAACAGATTGGTTCCAAATAGGAAAAGGAGTACGTCAAGGCTGGATATTGTCACCCTGCTTGTTTAACTTATATGCAGAGTACATCATGAGAAACGCTGGGCTGGAAGAAGCACAAGCTGGAATCAAGATTGCCAGGAGAAATATCAATAACCTTAGATATGCAGATGACACCACCCTTATGGCAGAAAGTGAAGAGGAACTAAAACGCTTCTTGATGAAAGTGAAAGATGAGAGTGAAAAAGCTGACTTAAAGCTCAACATTCACAAAACTAAGATCATGGCATCTGGTCCCATCACTCCATGGGAAATAGATGGGGAGACAGTGGAAACAGACTATTTTGGGGGGCTCCAAAATCACTGCAGATGGTGACTGCAGCCATGAAATTAAAAGACGCTTACTCCTTGGAAGGAAAGTTATGACCAACCTAGATAGCATATTAAGAAGCAAAAACATTACTTTGCCAACAAAGGTCTGTCTGGTCAAGGCTTTGGTTTTTCCAGTGGTCATGTATGGATGTGAGAGTTGGACCGTAAAGAAAGCTGAGTGCTGAAAAATTGATGCTTTTGAACTGTGGTGTTGGAGAAGACTCGAGAGTCCCTTCAACTGCAAGGAGGTCCAACCAGTCCATCCTAAAGGAGATCAGTCCTGGGTGTTCATTGGAAGGACAGATGCTGAAGCTGAAGCTCCAATACTTTGACTACCTCATGCAAAGAGTTGACTCATTGGAAAAGACCCTGATGCTGGGAAGGATTGGGGGCAGGAGAAGGGGACGACAGAGGATGAGATGGCTGGATGGCATCACCGACTCGATGGGCATGGGTTTGGGTAGACTCTGGGAGTTGGGCGTTGGTGATGGACAGGGAGGCCTGGTGTGCTGTGATTCATGGGGTTGCAAAGAGTTGGACATGACTGAGCGACTGAACTGAACTGAACTGGCATGCCATATCATATGTTCCAAAGTCAAAGATCATCAATTGCAGCAGGTACCTCCAACCATAATGAAATTAAAATACACACACACACACACACACACACACAAACACATATACAGCCTGATAAGCTTCTTTAGAGGAGTACACTCCACATCTGTGCATACTGTCTAGGCCCATATACCATGTAACACAATGATACCAGCTCTAAGCATGGCCCCAAATAGGAAAGAGCGCTACAGCAGATCCAGTTTGCATTGTAAGCTGTCATGCATTCTGACAGACCTAATGGTGTACAAGATAGTGGTGATGGTTCAGTTCAATTCAGTTAAGTCACTCAGTCGCGTCCAACTTATTGTGACCCCATGAACTGCAGCATGCCAGGCTTCCCTGTCCATCACCAACTCCTGGAGTTCACCAAAATTCATGTCCATTCAGTCGGTGATGCCAACCAACCATCTCATCCTCTGTTGTCTCCTTCTCCTCCCGCCTTCAATCTTTCCCAGCATCAGGGTTTTTTCCAATGAGTCAGTTCTTCACATCAGGTGGCCAAAGTATTGGAGTTTCAGCTTCAACATCAGACCTTCCAATGAATATTCAGGACTGATTTCCTTTAGGATGGACTGGTTGGATCTCCTTGCAGTCGAAGGGACTCTCAAGAGTCTTCTCCAACACCACAGTTCAAAAACATCAATTCTTCAGTGCCCAGTTTTCTTCACAGTCCAACTCTCACATCCATACACGACCAATGGAAAAACCATAGCCTTGACCAGACGGACCTTCGTTGACAAAGTAATGTCTCTGCTTTTTAATATGCTATCTAGGTTGGTCATAACTTCCCTTCCAAGAAGTAAGCGTCTTTTAATTTCAAGGCTGCAATCACCATCCACAGTGATTTTGGAGCCCAGAAAAATAAAGTCAGCCACTCTTTCTACTGTTTCCCCATTTATTTCCCATGAGGTGATGGGACCAGATGCCATGATTTTAGTTTTCTGAACGTTGAGCTTTAAGTCAACTTTTTCACTCTCCTTTTTCACTTTCATCAAGAGGCTCTTTAGTCTTCTTCACTTTTTGCCATATGGGTGGTGTCATCTGCATATCTGAGCTTATTGGTATTTCTCCCAGCATTCTTGATTCCAGCATGTGCTTCTTCCAGCCCAGTGTTTCTCACGATATACTCTGCACATAAGTTAAATAAGCAGGGTGACAATACACAGCCTTGACGTACTCCTTTTCCTATTTGGAACCAGTCTGTTGTTTCATGTCCATTTCTAACTGTTGCTTCCTGACCTGCATACAGATTTCTCAAGAGGCAGGTAAGGTGGTCTGGTATTCCCATCTCATGAAGAATTTTCCACAGTTTATTGTGATCCTCACAGTCAAAGTTTTGGCATAGTCAATAAAGCAGAATAGATGTTTTTCTAGAACTCTCTTGCTTTTTCGATGATCCAGCAGATGTTGGCAATTTGATCTCTGGTTCCTCTGTCTTTTCTAAAACAAGCTTGAACATCTGAAAGTTCACGGTTCACATATTACTGAAGCCTGATTGGAGAGTTTTGAGCATTATTTTACTAGCGTGTGAGGTGAGTGCCATTGTGTTGTAGTCTGAGCATTTTTTGGCATTACGTTTCTTTGGGATTGTAGTGGTGGTAGGGGGAAAAAATGTCACATGGAAGTTACAGATAGTGCTAGTGAAGAATCATAATAAAGATCTCTGGGGCTGTAGAGCAAGCCTATGTCATCTACAACATACAAGCCTCTTGAGGAAAAAGTCCTGGCATGTTTTAGGTGAACTGCCTGATGAGACAGCAAAAAGCTATGAGACTGAACTGTCCCCATGAGATGGATTCTGTCAGATGCATCAGGTTTTAAGATTTTCAGGAACAGTAAGTATTAATCCATCATATTAAAGTTGTACCTCTGTGATCAAATACAGTTAGAGCTAGAGGTTATAAACAGCTGTGTGAGCAAACAGCTCAGATCTGCATATCATTCACCACTGTTGGACCAGTGCTGTTCTTGCAGGTCACAAGTCTGATATATAAAGAATCTTGTTTGAATAGCAATAAAGTAAAAACTGATACTTTATGGATGTGCCAAATATAAGCAACGTCTTCACTGAAGTCTTCCTCAAGAGTGGACTTGAAAGTTAATGATGAATGAAATATGTCCTAATGGACAGCTTCATGCTGTCCATATGACCATCCATTGTGTTGTTAAAAAAAAAAGAAAAATGGCCTGATATTAGAATTTATATGGTGTGATGAGCAGTGGCAAATAGCCTAGCTGTTCACGACCTTGGGCAATGAAACTATGGAGTGGGTCCATGGTATGAACCTACGGCAGACATAAGGGAGCAGGAACAAAGTGTGAAGACCTTTGTATGGATGCACATCATAGAGCATGTACCACAGGAGACTAATTAACAAGTGGAACACTCAGTTCCTTGATGTTAGGGAGCCTAAGTCATCAATTATACTCCTGTTGGTGTGTTGTATACAAAAGAGAGTGGTCACATTGGAAAAGATGAGACTATTCATGGGACCAACAATATGAGCTCCCATTCAATGAAGGGCATTTATGTACTTGTGATACTGAATGTTCAACCTGTTAACAACAGAAACTAATGCTTAGTTGCCAGTATAACATATTTCTCAAGGAGACCAACTGACCAATTGGTGAAAAAGTATACATTATAGTCCTTTTAATTTGGAAATCCACATATTTGCTCTACTAAAAAAGAGATAAATACTGAGGATATAGATTTTTCCCTATTGCTGTGCTAACCCAGCTACTGCCGTGATCTGAGGGCTGATTCACTAGCATGAAATCCCATGCAATATTGTACCAGACCAGGGGAGTCAATGCATAGCAAAGGAGATATGAGAGTAAGCCAAGTTACATGATATCTACTATCTGTATCAAATACCATACCACCCTACCACCCGTTTTTGTTTGTTTTTTTTCCCAGCCTGATAGAGAAGGGTATGGTCTCCTGAATATTAAGTTGAAGGATCAGTTTGAAGATGTTATTACCTGAGGATTAGGTACCATCTTTAGGCTTTTTAGGATGTAGTATATATACTAAATCAGTATATACACATGCTACTGTTTTTCTAACAGGAAGAATACCTGGATACCTAGACTCCTACAATTCTGTCTATTCAGGTCCAGGTCTCAACATTTGGCACTTCCATCAGAGAATTCTGCAAAACTCACTTTGGGTACTCTGATGAGTCATTATACTCCCAAGATCCTTACTGGGTTATCTTGCAACATAATTACAGGCTAGAGCATTGACCTCTAATAAATATCTTGCATACCAAACTCCATCTCAATCTCTGCTGCTAGAAACCTCAACTGGTAACAAACAGTATTAAAGTGTAATTGCTATACTACATAGGAAGTGTATGTATACTACAAATGAAGAGTATCTTTAAAGCTTCCTTTAGAGATATATTTTTATGGACATATCACAGTTGGAATTTCTGTTAACTTTTACAGTAAATCCCCATTTGGAGTTCTTGTAGCCTGATAAGAAGCAGGGAAAATGGCAGGTTAGTAAATTAAAAAACAACAGTGACAAAAATATGTCACATTTGTGAAGACGATACATCATTAGCTTCTACTCAGTTGTCATGTGACTAGCCCAGAAAAGTCAGAATCTCATTTATGCTAGCTGTGTACTTTGTTTAGTCGCTTCAGTTGTGTCTGACTCTTTGTGACCCCATGGGCAGTAGCCCACCTGGTTCCTCTGTCCTTGGGGAGCCCTCAGGCAAGAATACTGGAGTGGGTTGCCATGTCCTCTTCCTGGGGATTTTCCAACCCTGGGATCGACTTAGGTCTCTCACATTGTGGACAGATTCTTTACTGACTGAGCCACCACGGAAGCCCAAGAATACCAGAGTGGGTAGCCTTTCCCTTCTTCAGGGGAATTGTCCTGATCCAGGAATTGAACCACGATCTCCTGCACTGCAGGCAGATTCTTTACCTGCTGAGCTACCAGGGAAGCCCAGCCATGCATCATTTACTATTTAATACATTAACAACACAGGAGGAGGATTGAAAATGAAGGAACATAATGTCATCAAAATTGTTCCATGAGAGAGAGGAGGAGCAAGAAGAAACAGATGAGAAGGAGAAAATCTAATATGGAAATACAAATATATTTGGGTGAAAAATCAAACATCCATACTCTACGAGTATCATCTACTATCGATGTTTACTAACCTGTGCACTTCTGCGAAGGAAGATTCGAGCAGAACCTTGAAGTTGCTGGAGAAATTAACATTTCTTACATTCCAAATTTAGCTTAACATTAATCAAACACTAACCTTGACATTATGCCATTTACTATTTATCAAAAATCCAAACAATGCAAGTCTAGTACCTATTTTAACAATATCATGTTTGCTTTTTAAACATATCATTTTGACAATAAAATCTATAGTGCAGATTATAAAATCAAGAGTTTAGAAGTTGAGTGTTATAACCATCAGACTCGGACTTAAAAGTATTAGATTTTCATAAAGCGCCTTTCTGAGAAGATACATACCCATCTGTAAAGCATGTGCACTAAGCAGTAAAAGAGCAAAATACCAATGAGGCAGCAGTTAACCCCAGATGCCGCATTGGAGGCTTTTTTTTTTTTTTTTTTAAGGCATTATTTTAAAAGAAGGAATGTTACAAAAACAATTACTACAATTACAATTGAAGGTGGTGCCATGTGATGCTTAAATAAAATCTTCAATTATTTACAATCATGCTCTCAATGCTCAGAGAAATGAGGCTCAGGAAATTTAAGTAACTTACCCAAATTCACAAAGCTGGACAGGATAAGGGTTGGCAGTAACTCATGCCTGTGACTCTGCCTAATCAGTTTATTATATAAAATATCCTGCGAGGAGACAGTTCTCCAAAAGTGGTGAAGAACTGAGGAGAAAAGGAAGTCACTCGCAGAGCAAATATTAACAAGCCCGGAATACCTACGTTTACGTCACGTCACGTCATACACGTCTACCATAGGCGTGGCGTCTATGTCACCTCACGTCACGTCTACTTCAGGATTACCTCACGTCACGTCTGTTTACGTCTGTTTACGTCTACATCACCTCACGTCACGCCTGGCACCTCCTCTACCTCCATAGCTCCACCTATGTAGTTATACTGACGTAAAAAATGTTGTCTAGGGGCGTGTCAGGGAGGCGTTTTATTTGAGGCAATTGGTAGAAAGTATTTTCAGAGACGACTTGTCGTTAAGGAGGTCAGTGGCTTCCAACTATATAGCATGTACTTAGGTTTTCTAGTAGTAAGTATTGTAGAAAGAGAAGGAGCTAGGAGGAATGGTAAAAAGTTTGAAATTCGCGGTGCTGAGGAGACAACTTACGGACTGAACTTGGATCAACTGGCCACTTTTCGAGCCTTTTTGGTAAGTATAATGACCCTCAGAAGAGGGAATGATGCTTGGCACTGTGTGAAATATTAGAAACTCACGCTGCATGGCAGAGCTCAGACAGACCAGTTAAAGAGAGCGTGAAACCTGAGTGGAGCCTCGACCATCCATTCTTCTCACAATGCACTCGTGCCGGAAGACTGCTTGTAAGCACCAGGGCCACACTTAGAGTTCTGGAAGCTTTCATAGTCTGCTCTATGTGTGGTTTTACCATAGTAAACTGAGATTTATAAAGGAGGATGCTGATTTCCCTTTTTTTCTTTGTAATCTTTGTGTTTACTTGAGAAATTTTTTGTTTACGAGAATCTGTTTTGCGTTAAGAAACAATTGAAAAACCTAGACGAAACCAAACTTTACAGTAATCACCACCTTAGGCGTTATGCTGAATGTACAAGATAAGCATAAGCAAATTTCCCAACAAAATAGTATCTCACTATGTGTTTGCTGTTGCTAAGGGTGGTTTGAAAGTGACGATCATGGTAATAATAGATGATATTTTACTAGTTACAAAATATCTTACTTGTTTTTTAAGATCTTAAAATAATTATACAAAGTTATATGGTATTAACTCATGTTTAAAGATGAGGAAATAGGTTTAGAAAGATTAAGTGATTTTTTTCAAAAAACATAATCAACAAACGGCAGACCTTTCGGTTCCAGTTGTCATGCAGTCTACTGCAGCATACTGCCTTTCTCTCTTTGGGGGGAAAAATGTGTGTGTGAGTATACTATACTATATATATATATTATTATCAGCAGGAAATACAGTCTTTTCATCATGGCACAATAATCTAGAAAGAACAAATGCTTATCATAATGTAAGACTCATCTTTGAGTGAAAGGTAGCTATTTTAAATAACAAAAACCCTTTCAGTTCATAGTAGCAGAACTACTTTGGAGACAGCTGGTGTAAGTGAAGACAACATGGTATATGTATTCAGCTCTGAAATAGCCTCTGATACTGCTCAGCTAACTTTAATATGTCTTGCAGCTCAGCAAACCACTGAGGGTGCAGTCCTGCTGCCCTTGCATTTCTTTTGTGCTCACGTAACTCCCGTTAACATTGGTCAAAGTTCAGGGTACCAGGAACTAAGGGCAATTTTTCTCTGTTCCCTCAGTTCTCTAAAGCTTTGAGGTCATAGACATTTAGCAGTACTTTCTCAATAAGAGAAAATACTTTTCAATAAGAAGGGGATATTTTGCACAGAAATAAGAAAGCTGCAGGGAAACCCTTGCTTACTGTAGGAAATCGCTGATGTACAGTCACGTGACACATGGCTCTGATAGGGCACCAGCTGCTTGGAACTACTTCAGGGCTCTAGGCTATGGGAAGAGAACTCCCATTGGCTGTATGTACACCTGATTGGCTGGATGACAGCAATGCCTTCCAGCCCTGCAGTTTCTTTTCCAGTATTCACCAGATGCAATTAGCAGAGTCAGAAGGAAGCAACTTAAAATCTGCCAAAATAGGTCAGTAGCCTCATTGTTTGCCCATTAGTTTAATCACAGGATATGTATTTAGAGTCACAAAAGTCCTATGAAAATTATACAAAAGCACCCCTTCACTCGTAAGTTTTGCCATAGCTCCTTATTTTGTAAACATCATATGTAAAATAGATCTCAATGAAAAGAGGAGCCATTTTCAATTGAGAGGTGGCTCAGATGGTAAAGCGTCTGCCTGTGATGAGGGAGACCTGTGTTCGATCCCTGGGTCGGGAAGATCCTCTGGAGAAGGAAATGGCAACCCACTTCAGACTCTTGCCTGGAAAATTCCATGGACAGAGGAGCCTCGTAGGCTACAGTCCATGGGGTTGCAAAGAGTCGGACATGACTGAGTGACTTCACTTTCATTTTCCATGTACAACTTACAAAAGTCTGGTTTCCTTTAAAAGCTAGTAGTTGGATAAATGCAGGAAAATTGATATTATTATACATTACAGCTTGTAGATTAAGACATGCACATTCTTTTCCTATTTCCTCAACTTGCACCTTACCCTTATATTTTCCTATAAATAATGACTCATAGATAGACTTTAAAAAACTAAATCATGTACTAAATACACTCTCTAGTGTTATTTAAAAGGATGCAAACAAATTATCACCCCTTAAAGCCTGTGAACAAAGCTTTGCACTTAAAGCAAAATGTTGCCCCTTATTTGATTTTTTAGATGAATGTGTTGCCTTTGAGATTTGAATTGACCCCTGCATTCAACATATTTTTTTCTGCATTTTTGGCATGCAGATGTCAAAATCTTACTAGCTAAAATGTAAGTTATGTTTCAAAGCAGAAGCAGTTGAAAATCTTTTTAAACCTTCCTGATACATAAATTAAGACAAGAAAGAAGCTAGAGTAAAAAGAGACAAATGGAAATAGTACAGGTGTGCTTTTCATCACATCTCCAGAAAAATTGCTGTCTTCTTCACTGATTTCTTCCTTTGCTTTATTTTTTTATATAAACAATGTAACATATGTTACAATTAATCATATATAAGCCACTGGGAGAATAAATGCTGTCACAGTAATTAATGGTTTAACTTACTCTGAGTATTTTCAATATTAATAACCTAAATGGGACTATTGTGTTACTGTGAACAGGAACATATGTTGCTTTTTGCATTTTGTCTCTTAGAAATGAAAAAGTGAGTCTGCTTATTCTTCCTAGGTTTTGGTCAGTGGCTTAAGATTAGAAGCAGGCCAGAGGAATATTGTCAGCACCCTGTGTTCCGGGATGGATTGATACAATATGCTGCCATTCCAATAGGCTTCAAACCTTACCTTTTTTGCCTCTATTCTTCAGATAGTTTAGGATGTTATAAGGGATTTCAGACATAATGAATAGTGCTCTTCATCAAACAAGCAAGCAAGCAAACAAACAAAACTTGAATAATCATCAAAGCAATTTTTGCCAGTTTGTAGGATTGTATCAAGAGCCCTCTTATGAAGGACTCAACATCAAACCTTAATGTTCCTTCCCAATAGTACAGGGACTCATTATTTAAATCTGCTTTCTGTTCACGGGTCTTATAGAAAGAGCATCTTCTAGCAACATAAAAAAATATTTTTGCTTCCCACATATTGTTTGCTCATTATGGTCTTTTTTGTTTCTGTTAATTATTTGTTTGTTGTTGTTCTATATTAAAATAGGGCCCTCATATTTTAGAGTATCCTCATGGTTATAGGAAGATTTTGATTGTAAGAAAGCCATAGATAAAACAGTGTTTGGCTACCACTCACCATTCAACCAGACAGGTAAAATGATTCCCACTTAGAAAGATAATTTCTAAAAATGCCTTTCATTGGAAGAATAGGCCCAGAAAAAAAGTGTGTTAATTTTAGCTAATTTTATTGTTATTTAACTTAGGAAGGAAATATCAAAATAAAAAGATAAAAGTAGCAGTAAATTTAAAAATAACAAAATAACCAAAATCCCAAGAAGAAAATGTTGGTATATTGAAGAGAGTGATTGAGCTATTACTGTAATTATTATAACAACCTTGAAGCAATTAAGTGATTCATTTAGAATAATCCCATGTGAACTAGACCAGTATTTCTGTCTGCTATTACACACTGAGTAATAGTTGAATCCCAGGAAAATAGGATTAGAGCCAAAAATATGTGTTTTATAACAATATATACAAGATGGGTGGATAGACTGTAGGTAAGCACAACCTTAAAAATATAATTATGCTCATATTAAATGTTACAATCAAAATGTTGGCTTTATTTAGTGAGTCTCAATATTTCAAGTTAAAAAGCCTCAAGTTAAAAAGCCTGAAGCACTTAAGCTATCACAAGTGCCTTAAGATTGACAGCAAGTTGTCAGTCATTTAAGAATCTCTTACAAAACAGTACCCAAAGTTGAAATATTCAAAAATTTTAACTTTTTTATATTTGTATTTTAGGAAAAAAGCTTCAACTAGTTTATTAACCTTCACATACTTTTCCTACTTATGAAGAAATAATTTTTCCTTGAATGTTTGAATAGTAGCTAATCCAGCAACATAATGCTGAATAAATTTTGTGTAATTAGATACAAGATGGAACTGGGTGAATAATTAGAATTCCTGGACATTGACATTAAGAATTCAACATAGCCTGTAGGGTAGGCTTTAGTTCTTTAAAGTTATTGAAGCCAGTGGTATTTTTTCCATATAATGTTCTGGTATAGTTTATGACACTCACCATGATTAATTTCACAAATTCTTTTCAATTATTAAGGTCAGGGGGGCCTTCTTCCAATGTTTATCTGCTAATCTAGAAAGACAAAAACAAATGCTATTTCTGGCCTCAAAGTTGTATAAACACACAAGGAACTTAGTTATTTTGAAAAATTGAGTCTAAAAGTTTTATTTGCTTAATGTGATATTCTCTTTGTATAATTTCACTTTTACTTAAATATAAACCAGCACATCTTTGGAACTACATCTCAATTTTAAGGCCTGAGTTCACAAAACTAGAAAGTGATACATTAAGCCATCTCAACAGAAGACTTTGAAAATCAGTGTCCTAAACCACAAGATGACCCATTATTTAGTGAAAAATCTGAAGATAGGAAGTTGAAAGATTGTTTCAGTAGTTCATTGATATTATTAAGTTTGTGTTCTCTTCCTGTCTTTTTGCTTTGTGTTTTGGCTTTAGTTTATTGTGCTTGTTGCCTGTGGATAAAATGTGACTTTAACGGTTCTATACATCATGTTACCATTCAGTGAAGAAAAATAGGAAAGGAACTGCCAGTGAGATATTCCATTGTAGTTTTTTTTAATCAGTAATAGATTTCACATAAGTTTCCTAGAAATTTGCTGATTTGTCCTTGTACTTCATTGATTAAAACTCACAGGGCTATCTCACTCTCAAGAAGGTTGAGAAATTAGTGGGTTTTTTTTCTTTTTCATTTCTTAATTGTAGGTCCCAAGGGATAAAGAGGATGGAGCTTTCTTTGAATACTTCTGATTTTGTAAAACCAAACTTGGCTCAAAGGTTATGAAATAGAAAATTCATAACATATGAAGTTCTATAACATAATGAGTTAGGAAGTGAAAGTGTTAGTCACTCAGTTTTGTCTGACTGTGCAAAGCCTGCCAGACTCCTCTGTCCATGAAATTCTCCAGTCAAGAATACTGGAGTGGGTTGCCATGCCCTTCTCAAGAGGATCTTCCCGACCAGGGATGGAATCCTGGTCTTCTGCGTTGCAGGCAAATCCTTACAGTCTGAGCCACCAAGGAAGTCCAATATGAGTTAGAATATTTCCTAATTATAATTTGAAGATCATAGGATAATTGCTTTTAAAAATATGTTGGGAGAGACTTACTTTAGGTTTAGTCTTGTAAAGACTCATTTATACTATCCAGGTTTATTGATGTAATTTGTCATAGTTTAGCACCAGTCATTTTTAACTGAAAAAGTATACTAATAGATGGAATCATGTGCTGAAAATCTTTTGGGAAGAGGGAGAATTGGAAGTCAGTGAAGTTAAAAACTAAACAACATATTTCAAGACCTAATGCTGTAACGGATAATGAGAGAGAAAAGTTACTGTTGCTCTTCTCATTGCTGCTATCCTTATAGTTAACTTTCACACCCACAGAACTGGTAACTAATAAAAATAAAGACAACAGACACTATTTGTATCCACTATGCTGCTGTCTCTTGAACACTGTACCTCAGAATCTAGCTACCTACTCATTTCTATAACCTTATTCATTATCACCACCAATAGCTATTGGATGCCTTATGCTTCAGTGGGGCTGGTGGTTTTAGCCCACGGACTGTAGCCCACCAGGCTTCTCTGTTCGTAGGATTTCCTTGGCAAGAATATTGGAGTGGGTTTCCATTTCCTTCACCAAGGGATCTTCCTGACCCAGGGATTGCACCTACATCTCTTGCAGTAGCAGGCAGATGTCTTTACATCTGAGCCACCAGGGAAGCCCTGTGCTTCAGTATCACATTGTTGAATCAGTATGCTAGCTGAAAAGGAGTTTGAAAAGTTGTTTTTTATTCCTTCCTTTATTCTGAGATACTGAAAGATACACAGAAGTGGGTAGGCTGAGGGCCACAACCCAGAATAAGTAAAGTCAGTTTCAGGATCAAGAAGATGACAAATTGAAGAAAAATCAATGAAAAAACAAAACTAGTTACACACACACACACACACACACACACACACACATACACACACACCCCAAAACTAGTTACACACACACCCACACCCACACCCACACACACACCCCTCCCAGGGCATTTTACAAGACCTGGACAAACCAAATTGGTGGTAAGGATGATTTCTTGTTCTCTCATTTGATTTTAAAGATATTTATAAGCCAACCAATTTGCATTCTGACCATAATATAAATAATTTAACCATTGAGCTTTGATTTTTTTTCCCTCTGGGATATGAAAATGTTTTATTAAAATAGCCAACATCGTTTATCAAGCTGATATTTTGCATATAATGAAAGGCATTTCCTTTTCAGGAAAATAAATTCCATATATTTTCAACTTGATCATTGTATTGTACCTCTAGTAGTTCCTATAAGTGATGTTGCAAGATACTTCTGTTCATCTTATGCAGTTAGATGACAAATGTTTGTTCTTCTGCCTTGATGTATTAGAGAGAAATCCAGAACTCCTTAGACTGCAAATGCAAAACTTTAAAATCAGATTCATGTATAATTCTAAATATTCCCCAAGCTTTTATAAAATTTGGTTAAACTATTAGATCTTTCAGTGTGCATTGTTTTACATTTTTCTTTTGAAGAAGTGAAAGAGAGCAGAGATGTACGAAAGAAAACATGATTAAAAGAGGAAGACAAATATATTAATATATATTAATAGAAACTGATATAATTTCCTCTGAACTTACTATAGTATATACTTTTGAATAACTCATTTTTATAAGTCATGACTTTCTTATTTTTAAGGATTTGTATGTCCTTTGAGTTTAAGAAAGTTTCTGTGTTCAAGAATAAAGAGCATCTATCTATAATCTTTTACAGATGTCTACAAATTCATCTGAAATGAACTTATATAAGTGCGTTATTAGATAATATTTTTAAGTATGTCACACTGAAGACAGTGTGCTGTTAATAGAGAATTATTGAATAACCTTTCAAAAATGTGTAGAATCTATATTTAAGATTTTTATAACTTCTTGTTACATTCTAAAATTATATAAGTCCAGAATACAGAATAGACTCTATGACACAAGTTTAATGGTTCTATCTAATGTTTTATTAATATACTTTCAAGGAATCTTTCTCAAGCTTATTGTTGTTGTTCAGTCACTAGGATGTGTCCAACTCTTTATGACCCTGTGGACTGCAGCACGCCAGGCTTCCCTGTCCTTTACTATCTCCCAGAGTTTGCACAAGTTCATGTCCATTGAATTGGTGATGCCACCCAACCATCTCATCCTCTGTTGCTCCGTTTTGCTCCTGCCCTCAGTCTTTCCCAGAATCAGGGTTTTTTCCAAATGAGTCAGCTCTTCATATCAAGTGGCCAAAGTATTGGAGCTTTAGCTTCAGCATCAGTCCTTACAATGAATATTCAGGGTTGGTGTCCTTTAGGATTGACTGGTTTGATCTCCTTGCTGTTCAAGGGACTCTCAAGAGTCTTCTCCAGCACTGTAATTTGAAAGCATCAATTCTTCAGTGCTCATCCTTCTTTGTGGTCCATCTCTCACATCTGTACATGACTACCAGAAAAACCACAGCTTTAACTATATGACTTTGACTTTTGACTATATGACTAACTTTGTTAGCAAAGTGATGTCTCTACTTCTTAATACAGTTTGTAGGTCTGTCATAGCTTTCTTCCAAGGAGCAAATGTCTTTTAATTTTGTGGCTGCAGTCACCATCCACAGTTACTGTCAAGCCAAATAAAATAAAATCTGTCACTGTTTCCTTTTCTTCCCCTTCTATTGGCCATGAAGTGCTGGGACTGGATGCCATGATATTAGCTTTTTGAATGTTGAGTTTTAAGCCAGTTTTTTACTCTCCTCTTTCACTGTAATCAAGACGTTCTTTAGTTCCTTTTGCTTTCTGCCATTAGAATGGTATCAATCTGCATATCTGAGGTTATTGATATTTCTCCCAACAATCTTGATTCCAGCTTGTGCTTCATCCAGTCCAGCATTGTGCATGATGTACTCTGCATATAAGTTAAATAAGTGGAATCACAATATACACCCTTGACATACTCATTTCCTAATTTTGAGCCAGTCCATTTTTCCATGTCCAGTTCTAACTGTTGGTTCTTGTGTTGCATAAAGGTTTCTCAGGAGACAGTTAAGTTGGTCTGGTATTCCCATCTCTTTAATAATTTCCCACAGCTCGTTGTGATCCACACAGTCAAAGGTTTTAGCATAGTCCTAATGAAGTAGAAGTACATTTTTTTTTAAATTCCCTTGCTTTTTCTATGATCCAACAGATATTGCCAACTTGATCTCTGGTTCTTCTGCCTTAAGTTTGTGTACTTAAGCTTATACAAGCAGGTTAACTGAATTTTTAAAATATCATTAAAAACTATATTTTGAGATAGTTTTTAATAAATTTAATGAAGCACTGTTTCCTCCTGATATGACTGCATCACCAAATTATTGATATTTTGTGTGCATGTATATATGCATGGGAATGAAAGCTATTATTTTTTTCTGTAATAACTGATGGAAAATGTGGACACCTCCCATACACAGTGATTATGAATACTTGTGATAACTTTAGAATACTTTTGTTAATGTCATGTTTTTAAAATATATAAATGATCTAGTTCTTTATAATATCTATTTTACATTTGAATAGAAAAATGAAAATGTGAGTAAGGGAAAGGTCTTGAGTTTTCCTTCTGCTTCTGCTTTTATGAAAAGCTGGAGAGATCTTTAAAATTTTTTGAGCACTAACATTTTAACCTATAAAATGAAATAATCCATGTGGCTAATTTTAACAGCTTTTTCCCCAGATACAAGGAAAAGAACAAGACTCTGATTTGGAAATTCCTAAGTCAAAAATTACCCTAATAATGCTGTTTCTGTGTGTCATATGTTATGTTATATCTCTGTGGGTGATTGAATTCTGCAGCAATAGTATAGTGGTTCTTCAAATTCAAAGTTACATTTAAAGTTTGTGTTCTGACAATGTATAAAAAGCAAACAATACACAAAAACTTAACTTACTGCTAAATGTAATGATATTTTTTCTCCTAAATGTTTCTGCTTTTTATTGTGAGCTTCTCATTGAACAAAGGGGTTATCACCTTAACTTCTTGCATATAATCTAAAGCACTTTAAGTGGATAACTTTTTCATTTTAACACAGTACATCACACATCTATTCATGTCACATAGAATGTCTTAGAACACTTTTAAAAGGTGGAGCTTGTGGTAAAGAACTCACCGGGCAATGTAGCAGACATAAGAAGCCTGGGTTTTATCCCTGGGTTGGAAAGATCCATTAGAGAAGGAAGTAGCAACCCACTCAAGTGTTCTTGCCTGGAGAATCCTATGGACAGAGGAGCCTGGAGGGCTATAGTCCATAGGGTCTCAAAGAGTCAGACACGACTGAAACAACTTAGCACATAGCACAGATCTTCTGTTGATTTACTTATAGACCTTTTAAGCAGTCCAGACTTTTCCATACAACTTAAATAAGTTTATCTGCATTGTGTCCACAATTCAATGTGAACAATAGAGTTTTTAGAATATAAAAACAAACATGTTTTTATTGTGTTTCATGTTTTATTGTCCCACAGAATGAAATATTTTTTGTTTTAGCTATTATATTAATGATATGTTGCTTTTTCCTTGTTGGTGTTTCTGTCAACCATTCATAAAAGTCTATGTTGAATTAAATTTTCTTAGTTCAAGGAGTTAAGACCTTAATTTAAGTCTGATTTTTTAAACTTGATTTTGAATGTAAGAATTTAGATTCTGAAAGCAGAGGCAGTTATTTTTCTTCCTCATTTCAAGTATGTTATTTTTATATATAATATTTATCTGAAGAGTTTATGCTTAAATAAATTCTGGTAATTACATAAAGAGGCATTAATGATTGAACTTAGCTCCTAGATGCTAAGTGCCGTATTAATAAATTTTAGACTTAATCATTTACACAGAGTTCTCTGTCTCATTTAAATCCATTGTTACTATTTTTTTTGGCAATCTAGTAAATTGTTTATTTATCTTTTTTTAAATTTTATTTTCTTCTCTGTATTTTATTGTGAGTTTAAAAGTTAACCCTTAAAGACTTTGCAATACAGAATTGTCAAATATTTTTCCCTCTTCTCTCATTAGTTAAAACAATATGAATAACAAAATAATCAAGTAGTATAGGATTATAAACAAATATATAAAATAACTATGAGTCCATACTGATAAATAAATGACTGTATTAATTTAAAAATGGACAAGAATAAGCAAATCTCCCATGGAGAACTTCAAGAAATTCATATAGATACTTTATCCTCAGGAGAAGGAATCATAACTCACCATTTCTTAAGTGTAGGTTTTTCATAGTGGAAGAGGAAAGGGAGGAGGAGGAGAAGAAGGTAGAAGGGGAGGAAAAGGAAAAAGAAAAAGCAGCAGTACTTGCTGCTACTCTTGGCTCTTATCATGGCTTACACAAAAATCAATTTGAGATGAACCATTAGGCCTAAACTTAAAATCAGTAAGACAATAGAAGAAAACAAGGGGTATATAGACTAAATTTCTTAGAGAGGACAGAGAATGTATGAACTATGAAATGAAACATTGTTAATTGGAATTTATAAAAATTCCAAACATCTATGCTCATCAAAAAGCATAATCAATAAGTATCTGATAGAAAATATTTGTAACTTATATATATGATTGAGAAGAAATTCTATCCACTGTGTCTCTGTTGCGAGGGGGGGGTGTTCATATATAGGGGCTTCTCTGGTACCTCAGCTGGTAAAAAATCTGCCTGCAGTGCAGGAGACCCCAGTTTGATTCCTGGGTCAGGAAGATCCCCTGAAGAAGGGCTAGGCCATCCACTCGAGTATTCATGGCTTCCCTGGTGGTTTAGTCAGTAAAGGATCCGCCTGCAATGCGAGAGTCCTGGGTTTGAGCCATAGATTGGGAAGATCCCCTGGAGGAGAGATGGCAGCCCACTCCAATATTCTTTCCTGGAGAATCCACATGGACAGAGAAGGCTGGTGGGCTACAGTCCATAGGGTTGCAGAGTCGGACACAGCTGAGCAAGTAAGCACATACACACACTGTTCATGATATGGACAGAGAGGTCTCTGCATACTGTGTATGAAATAACTACATGACAGTCACTGGTAAGAATATTTTGCTGAACATTTTGTGTTAAAAATATGGCCTTTCATTAAAAAAATTATTTTCCTTTTAGTACTAATGGCACAGAGTTGAATAAAACTCCGTGTTTTCAATTAGTCACTAAAACTAGAGCATAAGTTGTAACTGAGATGTCTCTCTCTCTCTAGCCTGAAAAACAAGCAGCTCAGTTCAAAATTCAATAGACATTCATGCTTCTTTGAAATGAAGAACCAAATAAATTTCTTTTTACAATCTGATGCTATCTCTATTCCTGTTGACATCAGAAGTTTAAAAAAAAAAAGTAAGTTGCGTTGCTTCCAACAAAGTCATAAACAACTACAGGCATAAACTTAGTATTTCAATTTGTCATTCAATAGCAGAGAAAGAATCCCTATTAACATGGATACTGTTTTGTTTTTCATGTAGGGACAGTTTTTTGCTAACATAAAGTCCTGATATAGACTTAAATATTCATAACCAAAATTAATAATGGTCAAAAATTCAAATTTTGTATTATAACTTTATTAATGGCTTTCCATTGCTGTAGTTAACAACAGTAATTACTTTCCATTGTTTAGGACCCATAAAACCATGTTTCTGTATTCCTGTTCATGGTTTGATAGGGGTATTTATTTATGTCTTTTCATTAAACCCTTTCTAATGAAACTTTAATTATAATACCTTGTATCTATTCAGTAATTATTACCTGCTTTCTTGAAAATGATTTCTCTTTTTCTTAAAGCAGTGCATATTTTATAAGATGATACCTATGACAAAGAAAAATGACTGAGAAGTAGTATTTGGTCTGTGGGTTTGAGCAAGAGAGAGAAAGAGGAGAAACTCAATTCACATGATACAATGATTAAGTCATCCCAAAATAGATTTCATTAAAGACAGAATCCTACTGTCTGCACTGTATACTATTCATTGGGACTCACAGCCATTTAACTTCTTAAAACCAGTGTATGGGAAGGTTGAACAATAAATTAAGGATTAGCAATTTCTAGAAATCAGATTTAAACTAAATCATTGATTTGAACTTAAAAGTTGACCTTTGACAGTCCCTTAGAAAACTTAGAATAAGGCCATCTGAAAGAAGAACCTCAATGAAATACAAATAAACTTTCTCAGCCCAGTAACAATAGGCATTTATTTACCAAAGAATTGCTTTGATAGAAAGATATTTTTGTACTAAAAGAAAAAAGAACTTATCTGTTTAAAAAACTAAAATAGCGATAACTTGAATTTTATAAAAGTGTTTTTTCTAGGGCACTCTTGTAACACTGCCTGTGTAAGATTGCTTTTAATTATTTTTTTCCCTAACTTTGGTAATTTGATTTTCTTTATGAACTTTTCAAACACAGTTATGTTAAGAGCCATATTTTGAAACAATCGGAATAATTACTTTTGTTTTATTTAAGAAATACTAAGTGGTAAAGTTATAATGCCTCTTGATTGTTTTAGTCATATCAATATTAAACTTCTGATACAAGTTCTCTTTAATAATGAAAGAAAGTAAACCACCTAAATTAGACCACAAGTTTTTTAAGATGAATCTAAAATTACAGTACTGTTAATTCTTTTTTAAATATGTTCATATTAAGTATGTTTTCATTAGTTCAGAATGTGTCACAGCTAAATCCAATACTCTGTTAAAAAGAAATCCAAATGCCAGAAAAAACAGAGGACAATTTGCCCTGTTCTTTTATAAACCTAGTTTAAGGCACATTTTCAAATCAAATAACAATGACCATATTAAGCGTATGTAATTATTATAAAGGTGTATCAGTCAGATTTTTCATACCACAGTGGTTTTCATTTCTTGCTGTAGAAAATTTGTTACTTACTATGATAAAGCTCCAATTAAAATATGAAATTCAGATAATGGATCTTTGAGCAAAGATAAGAATCAGGGCTTAATTATTCAGAGATCATATATCTGAATAAGAAAAGTTTTAATATGTCTTGATAGATAAATATTCTTAAATAAAATAATAGCCAGATATTAGAATTTTTATTATAACTATTTAATGGCTATGCAAAATAATTTGATCCATTGAATAGGTCCTAAAACCAATTTTAATATTCCTATTCATGATCTAATAGAGGTAGATTTGTCTTTCTGTTGTATCTTTAATATATATGTGAGAGAAATCTATATGCATGTCAAGAAGCAATAGTTAGAACCAGACATGGAACAACAGACTGGTTCCAAATTGGGAAAGGAGAACATCAAGGCTGTATATTATCACCCTGCTTATTTAACATATCCAGAGTACATCATGTGAAATGCCTGGCTGGAGGAAGCACAAGCTGGAATCAAGATTGCCGGGAAAAATATCAATAACCTCAGATAAGCAAATGACACCACCCTTATGGTAGAAAGCAAAGAAGAACTGAAGAGCCTCTTGATGAAAGTGAAAGAGGAGAGTGAAAAAGCTGAATCAGCACTTAGCATTCAAAAATAAAGATCATGGCATCCTGTCCCATCACTTCATGGCAAATAGATGGGGAAACAATGGAAACCATGACAGACTTGATTTTCTTAGGCTCCAAAATCATTACAAATGGTGACTGCAGCCATGAAATTAAAAGACACTTGCTCCTTGGAAGAAAAGCTATGGTCAACCTAGACAGCATATTAAAAAGCAGAGACATTACTTTGCCAACAAAGGTCCATATAGTCAAGGCTATGGTTTTTCCATTAGTCCTGTATGGATATGAGAGTTGGATCATAAAGAAAGCTTAGTGCCAAAGAACTAATGCTTCCATCTGAGGCGTTGGAGAAGCCTCTTGAGTCCCTTGGACCACAAGGAGATCAAACCAGTCAGTCCTAAAGGAAATCAGTTCTGAATAATCATTGGAAGGGCTGATGCTGAAGCTGAAGCTCTAGTACTTTGGCCACCTAATGCAAAGAACTGACTCATTAGAAGAAACCCTGATTCAGGCAGGTTTAAAGGCAGGAGGGGAAGAGGATGACAGAGGATGAGATGGTTGGATGACATCATTGACTCAATGGACATGGGTTTGAGCAAGGTCTGGGAGTTGGTGATGAACAGGGAAGCCTGGCATGCTGCAGTCCATGGGGCCACAAAGAATCGGACATGACTGAGGGACTGAACTGAACTGAACACATATATATGGAGACAATTATATATATATAACATACAGTATTATAAAATGAATAAAAAGCAGTTACAGGCAAAATATTATTCTAACTATCTCAGTAATCACTTTAAATATATCAATAGGTTTAGCACACCAGGGCCATTGGTAGTGATAAAAAGAAGCAACTCTTGATCTATATTGTTTACAAGGAACAGACTCTAAGTAGAATGACACAGGTTAAAAGTTACATGATAATCAAAAGAAAGCTGAAAGAGCAGTATTAATTTTATTCAAAGCAAAGTCTAAACAAAGAAGATTTTCAGGGACAAAGAGGTCCATTATATAATGATAAAGAGTTAACCCTCCAAGAAACTAACAATTTCCAATATATATATACATTTAACAATACACAGAGCTACAAAATATTTGAGGAAGAAACTGATACAACTTTAAGAGAGATATGTACTCTTAAATCTCTAAGCTGCATTTATTATATTTTAACTAACAAAGTAAAAATATTTCCTAATATATAAAAAATACAATTATACTTTTATAAATCAACCAATACCTGTTAGTTGTTTATTATTAATATTATATACAGGCATACCTCAATTTGTGTTCCACAGATGTTGCATTTTGTACAGATTTAAGGTTTATGGCAATCCTGCATTGTCAGATGATGGTTAGCATTTTTTAACAATTACATATTTTTTAATTAAGATATGTAATTGTGTTTTAGACATAATGCATTGTACCCTTAATAGGCTAAATGTAACTTGTATGCACTTGGAAGCCAAAAAAATGTGTTTCTCTTTATGGCAATATTTGCTTTATTATGGTGGTCTGGAAGTGAATCTACAATATCTCTGAGGTATACTTGTAAGATTTTTAAGCCATGTAACAATATAGATTTGCCTTTTTATCCTTAATATCTAACAGTGTCATTAGTAACAGACTTAGCACTAACTAAAATGAAACATTGTAACATCAATTAATTCTACCTTCCTTAAAATTTTTGATATCAGTATTAGTTCATATTTCTAAAATTATTGTAAACCCAAAGAACTTTTGGTAAATGGATATGATTTATCTATATATACTATACTGACATTAAAAATGAGATATTTTTAAAAAATACTTAATTCATTTATAAATGATAGTAATAAAGCCTTCACATATTTACCTAGTTTGTGATTTGAAAAATACTGGTTCATTGAATTATGCAGATATTCTAAGTGGTGCCATATTTCATTAAAATGTATTTTTGAACATAGCAACCATTATTGTCACCCCTCAAGCTAATTAAGTTATCAGCTTCATGGTGGCAAATAAAAATTTTCCAAAGTTGTATTTTGGCTTAAAGTTTTATTTTTATTTTTTGCAACAGTAAGAGTTGGTTTCTTGGAGTATCATGTGCACGGTATTTTCCAGACAAATACGCAAATCTAAATAATCATAATTTGCTGTTCATTCAGGCATAAATGTAGTTTCTTGATAAAAGCTTAGTTATGTCTTTAGTTCAAAAAGTTGCACAGATTTTTTTATTTAAGTTATCATACTTCAGAACACAACAGAAATATTTAGGAACACTTATCTCTTCATGACTAAGAATATTAAAAACATGTATACTTAAGGACTAACAGTTACGAAAATTAATAATTTACTGCTTCATCAAGGACTTCATTTATTTATTTATTCATTTTTAGTTCTGCTGGGTCTTCATTGCTGTGAGGCTACTTCCTGTTGCAACATGAACTCCTGTTGCGGTGTCTTCTCTTGTTGTGGAGCACAGGCTGTAGGGCACACAGGCTTCAGTAGTTGTGGCATTGGGCTCAGTAGCTGCAGCTCCCAGGCTCCAGAGAACTGGCTCAGTAGTTGTGGTGCACGGGCTTAGTTGCTCTGAGGTATTTGGGATCTTCTCAGATCAGGGATTGAACTCATGTCTCCTGCATTGGCAAGCGGATTCTTTATTATTGAGCCACCAAGGAAGCCCAAGGACACTCTTTATGTGCTTTAATTTTTATCTAACTGTGAACGTATGGAGGTGAAAATACTATAACTTCAAATACACTTTGATGCCAATGACTTTCTTGGATTAAACACAAACAGTTTATGTGTTACTGCCTTTGCACCGTTAATTCAAATGCCAACAAAGTTACAAAGGCAAAGTCAGTGTGGTAGGCAGAATAACATCTCTCAAAGATATCTCTTGTCCTAATCATAGGATTAGATGGACCTTTGTTGGCAAAGTAATGTCTCTGCTTTTTAATATGCTGTCTAGGTTGGTCATAAATTGCCTTCCAACGAGTAAGCGTCTTTTTAATTTCATGGCTGCAATCACCATCTGCAGTGATTTTGGAGCCCCCAAAAATAAAGTCAGCCACTGTTTCCACTGTTTCCCCATCTATTTGCCATGAACTATGGGACCAGATGCCATGATCGTAGTTTTCTGAATGTTGAGCTTTAAGCCAACTTTTTCACTCTCCTCTTTCACTTTCATCAAGAGGCTCTTTTGTTCTTCTTCACTTTCTGCCATAAGGGTGGTTCCATTTGCATATCTGAGGTTATTGATATTTCTCCCGGCACTCTTGATTCCAGCTTGTGCTTCCTCCAGCCCAGCATTTCTCATGATGTACTCTGCATATAAGTTAAATAAGCACGGTGACAATATACAGCCTTGACATACTCCTTTTCCTATTTGGAACAAGTCTGTTGTTCGATTCCAGTTCTAACTGTTGCTTCCTAACCTGCATACAGGTTTCTCAAGAGGCAGATCAGGTGGTCTGGTATTCCCATCTCTTGAAGAATCTTTCACAGTTTATTGTGATCCACACAGTCAAGGGCTTTGGCATAGTCAATAAAGCAGAAGTAGATGTTTTTCTGGAACTCTCTTGCTTTTTCGATGATCCAGCAGATGTTGGCAATTTGATCTGGTTCCTCTACCTTTTCTAAAATCAGCTTGAACATCTGGGAGTTCATGGGTCAAGTATTGCTGAAGCCTGGCTTGGAGAATTTTGAGCATTACTTTACTAGCATGTGAGATGAACGCAATTGTGTCGTAGTTTGAGCATTCTTTGGCATTTACTTTCCTTGGGATTGGAACGAAAACTGATATTTTCCAGTCCTGTGGCCACTGCTGAGTTTTCCAAATCTGCTGATATATTGAGTGCAGCACTTTCACAGAATCATCTTTCAGGATTTGAAATAGCTCAACTGGAATTCCATCACCTCCACTAGCTTTGTTCGTAGTGATGCTTCCTAAGGCTCCCCTGACTTCACATTCCAGGATGTCCAGCTCTAGGTGAGTGTGAGTGATCACACCATCGTGATTATCTGGGTCATGAAGATCTTTTTTGTACAGTTTTTCCATGTATTCTTGCCACCTCTTCTTAATATCTTCTGCTTCTGTGAGGTCCATACCATTTCTGTCCTTTATTAAACCCATCTTTGCATGAATTATGCCGTTGGTATCTCTAATTTTCTCGAAGAGATCTCTAGTCTTTCCCATTCTGTTGTTTTCCTCTATTTCTTTGCATTGATCGCTGAGGAAGGCTTTCTTATCTCTCCTTGCTATTCTTAACTCTGCATTCAAATAGGTCCATCTAGTCAAGGCTATGGTTTTTCCATTAGTTGTGTATGGATATGAGAGTTGGACTGTAAAGAAAGCTGAGCGCTGAAGAATTGATGCTTTTGAACTGTGGTGTTGGAGAAGACTCTTGAGAGTCCCTTGGACTGCAAGAAGATCCAACCAGTCCATCCTAAAGGAGACCATTCCTGGGTGTTCGTTGGAAGGATTGATGTTGAAGCTGAAACTCCAGTACTTTGGCCACCTTATGCGAAGAGCTGACTCTTTTAAAATGACCCTGATGCTGGGAAAGATTGAGGGCAGGAGGAGAAGGAGACGACCGAGGATGAGATGGTTGGATGGCATTACCGACACAATGGATATGGGTTTGGATGGCCTCCGGGAGTTGGTGATGGACAGGGAGCCCTGGCATGATGCAGTTCGTGGGGTCGTAAGGAATCAGACATGACTGAGCGACTGAACTGAACTGAACTGAATCATAGGACATGTCCATATCAAAATATTCTAATACTCAGAACCTGTGAACATGTGGCTTATATAACAGGGACTTTGCAGATTTCATTAAGTTACTGACCTCGTGTTTGGGAGATATTTCCGGGTTGCTTATTTGACCCAATATAGTCACCTGATGCCTTAAAAGTGGGAAGTTTACCCAGTTACAGTGAAAGAGAGAAAGGGTGTGGGGACAGAGATTTGCATTGTGAGAGACATTTTACTCACTGCCACTGACTTTGAAGATTGAGAGAGCCATGGGCCTAGAATTGTGCATAATTTTTGGAAACTGAAATGGTGCTTAGGTGACAACCAGCAAGAAAATGAAACCTCAGTCCTACAACTGCCAAGAATTAATCTTCTAACCACCTGAGTTAATAAGGGAACAGGTTTTCTCATAGACCACCCAGAAAGAATCACAGCCATGCTGATCTTTTCACTTTAATCTGGTGAGAAGTGTGTTAAGGCTTGTGATCTATAGCACTGTTAATTTACTTTGTTTTTAAGCTGCACAATTTGTGATAATTTTTAATGCTGATGCTGACAAGGACTCACTCATGCCTGACCCCTTGCCACCCCAAGAACTATAACAGGCCAGACTCTTCTGTCTGTGGGAATTTTCTAAGCATGAATACTGGAGTGGGTTGCCATTTCCTTCTCCAGAGAATCTTCGAAACTCAGGGATCGAACCTGGGTCTCTTGCTTCTGCTGCACTGGCAGGCGGATTCTTTACCACTAGCACCACCTGGGAAGCCCTTAAATCGGAATTCACAGTCCCCTGCAAAGCATCTCAGGAACCTCCAAGGGTTTGATAGTTCACAAATTGAGAAATGATCTTCTAGACCTACAGATATCAGCTCATAGTAGAATTAGATTGTAGCCAAATTGTTTGTAACACCAAGTTTCTAATTTTTGTCTTTTTGATAGTGGCATCTTTCTTTGTAACAATAGAGCTTAGTATTATGAAAAAGTCATATTTTTCCATATCTGTTACTTCAGATAAAGTAAATCAAAATAAAAAAACAACAAAAGTAGTTTAAACTGGAAAATTTGCTCCCCATTAGACCCTATACAAATCTAAGAGAACTTAAATCCTCCTGCCTTGTGTTGCTTACATACTATTCAGTTACTAAACATTCCAGCATTTACTAATGAAGAGCTACCATAGAGACAAGAACTTTACATACTTTATGGTTCTAGGAAAGTGTACTTGACTTCAGATGCCTAAGCCTTTGGAGAAAAATCAGTTATACCAACAAATTATAAACCGCTTGACTTTAATTACTTAATTTTTTGCAGTAATATATTGATAGATATACCATTGTTGAAAAGTTGAAACAACAGGCTTAAATGGACATTCGTATAGGACAATATAAATTAAATAAGCAAATAATGTATTTTTTCTTGGGGAAATAATTTACTCCAACTTACAAAGATTTTATGTTCAAATATATGGGGATATTAGAAAAGTATAAGATGAGAAAACCATAGTAAATAAGCTGTTATGATTTTAATAGTGATTTTCTTAAAAATTGCAATACTGAATATATTAAAAATAAATGTAAAATTAGGTAAAATATTTAACATTGAACCACAAATATATGTTCCTTAAAATGAAACCAACAGCTTTGCTCAGTTCTTTTATAAGTAAAACATAAATATCATAGAGACATAAAATAGTAATGAATTTTTTTATATAAAAATCTTTTTCTGTTTTGCATATAGGGTTATCATTACCATCTTTCTAAATTCCATATATATGTGTTAGTATGCTGTAATGTTCTTTATCTTTCTGGCTTACTTCACTCTGTATAATGGGCTCCAGTTTCTTCCATCTCATTAGAACTGATTCAGATGAATTCTTTTTAACGGCTGAGTAATATTCCATGGTGTATATGTACCACAGCTTCCTTATCCATTCGTCTGCTGATGGGCATCTAGGTTGCTTCCATGTCCTGGCTATTATAGAATAGCATATATATTATCTATAGTGAAACAGATCACCAGCCCAGGTTGGATGCATGAGACAAGTGCTCGGGCCTGGTGCACTGGGAAGACCCAGAGGAATCAGGTGGAGAGGGAGGTGGGAGGGGGATCGGGATGGGGAATACATGTGACTCCATGGCTGATTCATGTCAATGTATGACAAAACCCCAAAAAATAAAAAATTAAAAAATAATAATAAAAATAAAAATCTCTAAGTTGCTGAAGGGCAATAGGTCTGCCTGTCAAGCTAGTGACAAGCTAGAAGCTGTTTTAGAGCTTCATTCTAGTTCTACATAGCAACCCTTTAGGTCTTTGCTGAGTCAGCTCTCTTCTACCATGTAGTTTTCAATTTAAGAATCCCATATCAGGAATCCCTTTCCTAATCACCTTTAACCCTTGAGCATTGTTTATCTGTGTAAAGCCCTAATTTACTTTATTAAGCTGTTTGTTTATCCTCAGGATCCCCACTTTGATAAGAGCTACCTTGCCTGCCTTTTTCAACATTATATCCCAAATGCTTAGAATAGTCCCAGGCAGGTAAGAAATACTACACAAATGTTTATTGGAAAAAATAATAGCTAGGCAATTCTCAGTTCACTTTGAAAAACCAGGGCCAACTTTCATGTATTTCTGGTCTAGGTTCATAGCTGTGTTAGGGATGCTTGCAATAGCAACCTAAGAAGAAGTCTGCTGCAGACAATCGCAAATAGTATTTATTCCAGTAGAAGCAGGGTGGCATTCGAAACTTCAAGACATATTCTGGAAACAGAATGAAATCTGTGTATGAAAAGGTCATGTATTTACTTAAGAGATATTGTAATCAGGCCCTAATACATGAATAAAAGCTTAGTCAGGATGTCACAAGAGGATATTTCTATGCTTGCCACAGAAATCTGCACAGTATCACCTTGGGCCTGTGGGATTACACAATTATCAGATTGTACCTTGAGCAGACATTTTGGAGGCACAAACAGGTCATCTTAAACTCAAAATTAATATGCTTGCAGGAGAAGAATTGGGGGAAATTTCAATTTGTTTTTTCCTGCCATGTTCCCAGAATCTCACTAGGCAATTAGTTCTCACACCATCTTGTGAAACAAAATTAAGTCACCATTTTACACATGAGGCCATTGTTAAGTCATTCACTAATTTCCCTAAGGTTATAGTTAGAAAATTAAAAGTTAGAGTATGAACAGAATTTTTTAGGTACCATAGTCTACTGTTTCTACTACAGTATATTGACAATAAGTTTTCTTAAGATTTAGCATTCAGTGAAGAAAAAAAATATTTAAGTATTAGACCATGTGTGAGCATCTGTATTATCATCTTACCTAGCATTGAAGACTCTTGTGACAATTTTTTGAATAATAACTAATTAAATAGAAGTTTTAATACAGTGCAAGTCTGCCTTAACTTAGAGCTTGAAAAGTGAAAGTGAAAGTGAAGCTGCTCAGTTGTGTCTGACTCTTTGCCACCCCATTGACAGTATAGCCTGTCAGGCTTTTCCATCCATGACATTTTCCAGTCTGGAATACTGGAGTGGGTTGCCATTTCCTTCTCCAGGTACTTAGGGCTTAAAAGGTGTTTAACCTGGTGAGAAAATGCTTTTGAAAATCAAGAGAAACATGGGCATACTTACGAAGGACTATTGACAACAGAGAGTAAGGAGGGTTATTAGGCCTGAGAATCACACCCCAGAGAAGTCACAGTGTAAAAGGAAAGGATACAAAAACAGTTAAAAATACCTACATTGCTAATGAATAGAGGCTTTAAAACTGTGAGGAAAGAGTGAGGCAAAGAGGTCAAGAGAGAGAGAGAGAGATGCTTTTATTCCTTTCAAAAGTTTCAGCTAAATTCATTTATTTTTCTTGGTTACAGCATTTATGGCCATGGTTGCTGATGGCTGATAGGTGTGAGAGTATGACTTGGACTTCATTCACGGATATAAACTATTAATGTGAATCTACAGTTAATTTGTCTGTTGAATTTTCTGCTGGTGTAAAGAATACACTCCTGCCTTGATCAGTGAGATTTGTTTGTGTGTTTATTTGTTTGTTTTTAAAGAATAGTTCAGTAAAACATCATAGCTGGAAGCCAGTGATTCTCAAAAAATTTAATATAATTTTTCAAACATAATTATATTTTGATGCCTAGATAGATGCATATTTTGACACACATGACAGGACAGTAGTCCTTCTTTACTGTAGTTAGCAGGGTCAGGAGATGAGACCTGCACTGAGTCCTCCACCTAACACCCTATGAGTGTAAGACCTTGAGAGATGAAATTCAGATCTAGGGTCTCAAAGCTACTTAGGAGACAGCTCAGTTCCTGGTCTCCTGGTTTTACTGTCAATAAGCTGCCTCTGCCCAACTCCAGATTTACCTGCCATACCTTTCTCCTATAAACTTGGTTTCCATTCCCATTCCCACCAATTCTAACATTAACTCTGAAAGCCTGAGTGAACTCAGTACTTTGAGGAAATACAGAGGCATTTATGTTAGTCCTAACATTCATAATTGCCATTCTCTTTTTCAGTATACTGAATTCAGTAGTGATTTTCATCAAAACCTTTCACACAGTCTCCTATCCATAAACTGCTTTCTGTTGTTATTTATTTCATTTGTGTGTGTGTGTGTGTATGTGTGTGTGTGTGTGTGTGTGTTGCTTCCACAGCTAGTATGAATGTTCCTTAAAAGCAGGGCCACATATTACAATCATGTAAAGAAAAACAAGGGAAACAATTATTTATGGGTCACTATTTACCTAATGGCTTTTGAGGGCAAGAAAACATCCAGAGTAAAGGCCTTTTAGTGGCTATCAGCTAATTAACAGTAGCTGCCATAGAAAAGATAGTTACTTGTTTGTTGCTTAGCTTTCATTTCAGAGTACAGATGCTTTTTTATTATTTTTGTATGTTATTGCCTTAACTCCTCTATATTTATCACTCCCCTATATTTGGTTGTGAAAGCTTGAGTTATAAGTAATTTGAATCTCTCAAATATTAAAATATATTCTAACATTTATCCAGGTCACTCTTAAATATATCTTGCTGACTTCCATATGAATTCAAGAATGTATATCTGATTGACCTAGAAGACCACTTCAAATCTGAATCAATAAGATTAAATCCTTTGTTTTGGGGAAAACTTAAGACTTCTGATGTTCACATTTAAAGCAAATAAGTTTGATAATTTGTCACATTTTTATTTCTTTACATATGGTTTCAGTATTATGTATTTAGATATATTGTAATCAGCTGTTTGAGAAAGAATACAAACATAAGCTATTTACCAGTCAATATAGGTGGTTTCTATTGATACTTGGTTTACTTGTGTGCCTGATTTTGAACCAATATTGCCAAAAAAGCAAAAAAAAAAAAAAAAAGCTTATTACCTGCTGGAAAATTGTACAAGTGTGTGAATTATTCAAATTCAATGATTGATGGAACAGAGGCAAAATTTGTGAAGTGGACAGAAAGATATTGTTTATTTTTACTTTCAAGTAGTGGAAAGGCTCTCCTGGCTGGATATAATTTTTTAACTACAATTTAACTTCCTTTCCCCAACCTGCTTATTAAGAGTGGTGCTACAAGTGGGAGAGAAATAGTTTCAGAAGTTAAAGGGTTGGAGAGATTTCCTGAAAATTTTGTTTTGTTTGTAAGTTAAGTAGCTATCATTGTCTGAGCCTTGGAAAAGTATTGAGACATCTATGAGGGAGAAAGCACATAGGAAATGTATAAATTTGGAGTGTGGTATTAGAAGACTGACTTAATATGAGCATGAAGAAGCTATGAACTGTGGTGAATTTCACTATGGCATTAAGGACTGGGATGCTATATGGGAATGTCTTCTCTGCTTCAAATCTCTGCTCATAGACGGAAGAACATTTCAGAGAACACATTTATGCTCCATAGACTGAGATAACTAAAGGAGAATGTGTATATATACATATACCCTTATAACAGATATGTGTTGTATATGTGTGTACACATACAACTATGTAAACTAACAACTAATACAGGTAAAAGTCAAATAAGAAAAGCAGTAGAATAAATTTAAGTGAAATAACTGGAGTAATAATATGCTACAAAGAAAAACATTTTGAGCTACTTTGCAAGAAACAGCTGTGTTGCATTTTAATTTGAAGCAAATACCATTGACAGTAATATAGGAAAGAAAACATCACTAGGAGATCTAAATTACCTCCAAGGTCTTAGGTTTTTATAGTTCTAATTTATATGATTCTGCTGATCTACAGATTTTTTTGTTGTTGTTGTTAAGTATATGCTCTCCTTAGTTACAAATACTGAGTGGGTAAATTTTATCATCTTTAAAATTATTAAAAAACATTCTAATTTAAAGGAATCTCGTCTTCCAATATAAAGGTAACAGCTGGCTGGAATTATGGAGCTGGAATATTGTTTAGTTTGTCTCAAAAAACTGTGTTATGTGCTGAAGTAGTAGCTAAGTGGATAATATACTTAAAAAGCTCATATTTGTTTCACAATTATAATTTATTTCCTTGATATTCTTCTGGTTTTCACTTGTATATGAGAAGTGACTCTTAAACATCTAAAAATAACCTCCTCTCTTTCAAGTTAAAATATTTTAACAAGTGCTTTTTAAATTACTGCTGCTGCTGCTGCTAAGGCACTTCAGTCGTGTCTGACTCTGTGTGACCCCATAGAGGGCACCCCAATATACAATATTAAAACTCTAATTTGCAAGATTGCTGCTTTGAATATGCTTATGGCCTGAAGTGTCCTCTCCCTTTCATGTGTTGAAATTTGAACCTCAAAATGTGACTTTCTTTGGAGATGGGGCCTTAAGGAGGTAACTAAGATAAAATGAGGTCATAGAGGGGCAGAGTCCTAATCGAGAATGAATGGTGTCCTCATAAGCAGTGGAGACTAGGACAGAAAAGACAAATGGCAGGAAGATCACATGAGAGCACAGGAAGAAAATGGCCATCTGCAAGCAGGGGGAGAGTCCTCAGAATGAACCAGATTTGCTTACACCTTGATTTTGGACTGCTAAACTCCAGGATGGCGAGGGGGAAAAAAAAAAAAACTTCTATTATTTAAGCCACTATTTCTACAGTATTTGGTTATGGCACCTTACAAACTCATACAAATATTAAAGACAAAAGATAAGCTTATAAGGCATTGATCTTGTCCATTTCTTGTCACCATTCATAACTCCCATCCCTACAAGAAAAATGTTTAAAAGTTAAGCATAAGCTTTCACCTGAGAGGGAGAAAACTTGAAGATGTCTCCCTCAAACTTATTGCAGAAAAACAAAATTGCAATTTTTCTTGAGCCTTTCAGAGCTAAATATGCACAGGTATATCAACTAAGTTGAAATATAAGGAAAAGCAGTCACCTGTAAGAAGAAATGTGATGTAAGAATTTGTTTATCTGAAAGAGGCCAGCCCTAATACACATCAGATAGGAGAATTTGGTTACTGATCTTAACCAGTTGCTGAAGGCCAAGTATGTGGTAACAGGATATCATGGAACCCTTTTAGACACAGATAGACTTCACACCTGCTCGAAGTCTTTTTTCCCTCTTTTCTTCTTTGAACATATGCAAGCAGGATTGGGAGCAGAGTGGCAGAGAGGTTAGAGAAACCCTCTCTTGCGGAAGGCTTGAAAGAAAGGAACATGGAGAGAAAGACACAATGACAAAGGAGGACAATAATTGCAAGACAGAAAACAAAAGGGATAAGTTTCTATAGTTCCTTGAGAAAGCACAGAGAAAGAGGAGGCCCAAACAGAGTTCAGCCTACTACCTGATTTGAGAAGTGGGAGCTATGAGTCTGGGAAAATAAGTGGCTAGAGTTTGTAGGCAAGAATGTAACAGAGCTGCATCAAGAAAGGACCACAGAGATCTGCAGAGACTCACAGTAGAGTATTCAGCCTAATATGCACGAGTGCAGGCATGGAAGGAAATTACCTGGGAGTGAGAATAGAACCACCTGAAGTGATAAAAAGAGAGTATATGGCTCTTACATAGAGCTTGGGATTGTCCCTGTTCCTGCCAAGTAAATTGGAAAACTCACAACTATGAAGCATTGGATAGAGTATCCACAAGAGTTTTGCCTCCAAAATGCAGAACACTTAACCTCAAACATTTTTCTGTCTAGTACAGACTAACAAGTTTTAAAAACAAGACCTGAAAGATCAAACTGTTTCCATGTTACTTATCCATGTCTCAGAACAGATCTCAAATATAAGAATACAAAAATATTCATCACTCACCAAGGTAAAATTTGCAATATGTGGAGCCAATAAAAAATTATCAGGTGTCCAAAGAAGTAGGGAAATATTATCCACAATGAAATGAAAAATCAGTTCATCAGTATAATTCCAGTCTAAAGCAGATGCTTGAATTACTTCCCCAAAACATTAAAATGGTTATCAAACTGTTTTCAGTATGTTAGAATTTTATGGAGATGATATTACAGGAAAAAAGAATTACTGATTTCAAAAATATCCAGCAATTATTTTTTCAAAGATTTTTCTTTCTCTAATCCCATCTCTCTCCTCTTCACTCAGTATTCCAATTGCACATACATTAGGCCACCTGATGTTGTCATACATCTCACTGATGCTATAGACATTGCATTTGATGTATTTTCTTTTGTGTTTCATTTTGGATACTTTTTATTGCTATCTTGTCGAGATTACTAGACTTTTCTGCAATATCAGCATCCCATTAATCTCATCCAGTATATATTTTTCAGTTGTTACCTTTAGAAGTTGGATCTCATTCTTTTCACACATCTTATTAATCTGCTTACATTATTGAACATATTTAATATAGTTATTAATAACTTTTAATATCTTTGGATAATTAACATATCAGACTATTCATACATATTTGAAAATTAAACAATATCCTTTTGAGTAATGCATGGGGTCAAATAAGAATTGAAAAGGAACCTAGAATATATAAGGAACTGAATGAAAATGAATACTGTATGCATACCAGAATTTGAGGAAAGTAGCTAAAGTAGTGCTCTATGGAAATTTAAGGTGTAAATTATCCTTATAAGAAACTAGAAAATAAAATACCAAATGCCATCCAAAAGAGCAGAAACAAGATAATAATAACAAGATAAGAACATAGTCAATTTAAATAAAATTTAAAGCAAGAAAACAATAGAGAAAATAATGAAAATTATTTTATTATTTTTAAATATCAACAAAATGGAAACCTTCCAGTTAGACTGACTGGGGAGGAAAAAAGAGAGTGATAGTGGACACATAAATCACAAATGTCAAGACTGAAAGAAGAAACCTTATTACAGATCATAAAGACTTTTCAAATATAATGAGAGACTATGACAAAGAATTAAAAAAAAACAACTTACATATGTATACTTAAGAGGAAATAGATAACATGAGTAATCCTGTATGGATTAAAGAAATTGCATAATAAAAATATGTAGAGAAAAAATATTCCTGGTCCAGAAAATTTCCCTAGCAAATTCAACCAAGCTTTTACAAAATTATATTGAGGAACATATCTGCAGTGATGAAGTAAAAACCTCTGCAAGTCTGGAGCTCCATAAATATACAAGAACGTTAGCAAACACTGTCTAAATCCATATTTTCAAATTCAGGTAATTAACTAAAGACTTGCAACATCCTGAAAAATATTTATCTAAGAAAAATGGCTGATTCTGATGGTGAGATTAGTGGCATTTTAGTTTCCCCTATTCCATTCCCATCACTCCTATCCACATTAACTTTGAAAACCAATAACCTCACAATCATACTAGTTATGACATCATGGAGGCCAGCAGCCTTCAAAATATAGTGTGTTTCAACCTTCCCACAAAGTCACAACATCAGATAATTTTTATTTTTGGTCTGTCTTGCAATTCTGTTGAAATAGCCACTGGCATTGCTTGTTTTTACTTGAGCTAAGAACTCAGTTTGAACAGCCTTTTCCCTGGAAGCCTTATCAGAAACAATTAGTGACAAATATTTATCATCATAACTTTCTGAAGCAGCAATAACAGTTTGTATAAACAAGAAACTGACCATGACATGAAATGGTGGGAATGAGATGTCATAGTGACCTTTGCAAAGCTCCAGTCTATTCCTGGGAGTCTAAAAAGCCAGATGCATGTGAGATCTATACACAATCCCACCCAGTACGTAATATTAGGTTGATCTTTTTGATAAGTGACAGCAGTAAGTAAATTAAAGGCAGAATTTTAAATTGCAAAAGAGTTTAAAGTGTCCCCCAAAGTACTCATAAAACCTATTGGCAAAGGCTCAGAGACACTTAAGAAAAAATATATGTCCAACCATTGTGTGTACTGCGTGCTCAGTTGCTTATTTGTGTGTGACTGTGTCACCCCATGGACTGTAGCCCTCCAAGCCCCTCTGTCCATGGAATTTTCCAGGCAAGAATAATTTTCCAGGCAAGAATAAGGGAGCCAGTTGCCATTTTCCTACTCTGGAGAATCTTGCCGACCCAGGAATCGAACTCATGTCTCTTGGGTTCCCTGTATTGGTAGGCAGATTCTTTACCACTGTGTCATCTGCGGATCCCATGTCCAGTCATTAGCTTACTCTTAATATAATCAAGCAGATACCACAATGATCATATACAACAAACAATACAAATGCTACAGAATTAATTGAGGAAAATCACAAGTAAAAAGTAGTCACTAAAACAACCACAATAATTTCTGAGGAGTGAAAGAGATCTGATGTCCAGAACTGTTGCATTTTATTGTTTAAAATGCCCAGTTTTCAAAAACAAATTACAAATCATGTAAAGAAACAAGAAGGGGAAAAGTAATAAAAACTCTTCCTAAAAATGTACAGACATCCAACTATTGTACAGACTTGAAAACAATTATTAAGAATGTATTTAAAGAACAATAGGAAACCATGTCTAAGAAATTAAAAATATGAATACTATCTTGGCAAGTAGAAAGTATCAATAAAGGAGCAGAACATTATTTGTAGAAATAATAGTCAAAACATCAATTTTGATGAAAAATTAATCTGCATATGCTATAAATTCAACAAACCCCAGAGGACATAAGCCTGAAGATAGCCACACCTAGCCATATCATAGTTGAACTGTCAGAATCCAAAGAGAGAATCTTGAAAAAGTGCTGAAAGAAAGGAAAGAATGTTATCTAATAATTCTATATACAGGAAATTTATCTTTCAAATGTGAAAAAGAGCTTCTTTTACATTTGGGAAGATCAATATATATATTTTTTTCTATTCTCCTACTAACTACAGCTAACTTCAAAAACATCACATATACAGAACAAATATAAGAAAACTGGGAGGTAGAAAGAAGGTAGATAAACTAAGAATCTAGGAACAAGGGGCAAAGTACATTGAGTTCCTGTTTTGTTGTTGTTGTTGTTGTTTGGCTCACATCTGTCACAGTTGGAGATGAAGAAACAGAAAAAATGGAAATGACTATGGCTGTAGTCGGAAGTAAATCTCGAATGAAAGCCTTTTCTCTCTAGCCAAATGACCAGGAAAAAGGGAAAATCTAGCCAGACAAAAATCTTTAGACAATACCCACTCTACTCCAATCAAGTGCCACAGAAAATATCACATCTATATACTTACCTACAGCAAAATGATAATGAGGAGTCTGAGCTGCCACACTCATGACACTGTAATGAGATTCTTCAGAATCTTCACCGGGTTACTGTCAGAGAAAGCCAAGTAAAGAGACCATTCAACTCCACCAGTAGTAGCAAAACCTCCACTCATCATGATTTCAGTGGAGACTAGAAGGAAAGCCTAAAGTTTCACTAGCACTGAGCATTAAGGAGGAACTCCTACCCATCTCCACTGTGGAGCTCTCAGAGGAGACTTTATGGAGTGTCACCACTTTCAGGAGTTACCACCACACCACTCTATCAGTAGATATGGAACTGCTACTTTTACCTAGATGTGCAACTCACTCAAGTGTCAGTGGAGGCTGAATCAAAAGCCTATACCTTTGCCTTTAATTGAAATTTACAAGACAGTGTCTCTCTCCCCTTCCCTTGTTGGAGTAATGTAACGAGTAGCCAGCTTAAGTTTTTTTAAAAAAAAGTTTTAAAACTTTTAACAGTATCACAACATGATATGAAAATGCCCTGTTTCAACTGAAAGTCAATCATTACACTAAGATCTTAGAAAATCTCAAGCTGTTAGGAAAAAAGTAACCACTAGATCCCAACATAGGCATAAGAAATATATTAGAATTACTTGACAAAAAGATTTTAAAGCAGTTACAATAAATATTTTTCACTTAAGTATGAAAAATTTATAGCAAATGCAAAATGGTAAGTCTTAGAAAACAAATAGAAATTATGAGGCAATTATAGAGGATAAAGAAGAATCAAATTAACATTTTGCACCTAAAAAGTATATAATCTAGAAATTTTAGAAAAATCAGTAAATGGGTTCATCACTAGATTGGAGGGAATAGAGGAAGTAATCAATGAACTAGAAAATACTTCTTTTAATATGAAAGCAGAAAATGATAGGAGGATAGACTAAAAAATAAAAAATATATAGAAAATGACAGCAAAATGCAAGCATAACTCACAACTTTTTAGTTATTAAAGGTACTTTGGATTAACACTTCAAGAAATAGCAGAGATTGGCAAAAGGGTCAAAAACACATGATGGAACTCTGTGTCTGCTTTGAGTCATAACTTAAAGATACAAATAGTTTATAATAAAAGGGTAAAAAAGAATATGCTATCTGACATTAACCATAAGAGTGTAGCAGAGGCTATGTTGATATCAGGAAAAAAAATTGACTCTTAAGACAACAATTATTACTAAACACAGAGAAGGATATTTTAGTTGATGAAAAGATCAGTTCATCAAGACTCAGTTCAGTTCAGTTCAGTCGCTCAGTCGTGTCCGACTCTTTGCGACCCCATGAATCGCAGCACGCCAGGCCTCCCTGTCCATCACCAACTCCCGGAGTTTACTCAAACTCATGTCCATCGACTTGGTGATGCCATCCAGCCATCTCATCCTCTGTCGTCCCCTTCTCCTCCTGTCTCCAATCCCTCCCAGCATCAGGGTCTTTTCCAATGAGTCAGCTCTTCGCATGCAGTGGCCAAAGTATTGGAGTTTCAGCTTCAGCATCAGTCCTTCCAATGAACACCCAGTACTGATCTCCTTTAGGTTGAAGTGGTTGGATCTCCTTGCAGTCCAAGGGACTCCAATGACACCATCCTTATGGCAGAAAGTGAAGAGGAACTAAAAAGCTTCTTGATGAAAATGAAAGAAGAGAGTGAAAAAAATTGGCTTAAAGCTTAACATTCAGAAAACTAAGATCATGGCATCTGGTCCCATCAAGAAGACTAAACAATTATAAATACATGCACCTAAGAACAGAGTCACAAAATCCATGTTGTAACAATGGAAATAACTGAAGAGAGAAGCAGAAAATTTCTTGATAGTTGGAAGCCTCAATATTCCCCTTTGAACAGTAGATATAACAATTAGGTATAAAATCAATAAACAAATAGAGGTTTAAGCAACAGTATAAGCCAATTAAAATAAGCTACAAAGTACTCCATGAAACAATAGAATAATATACATTCCTTCAACTACATGTTGAAATTTATCTATGATAGGCTGTATGTTAGACCAGAAAACAAATCTCAATAAATGTTGAAATAATTGAAACAACATAAAATATGTTCATCAAATGAAGTTAGATAACAATAACAATGCAATTTGGGAAGCTTTTAAAATTGTAGAAATCAAACCACATTTTCCTAAATATCCAGTAGCCCGTCAAAGAAAAGGGAAATTAGAAAATATTTTCAGTTGATTGAAACAAACACACACCATGCCAAAAAATATAGCTTACAATGAAAGTAGTATATAAAGGGAAACTTGGGCTTCCTAGGTGGTGTTAGTGACAAAGAATTCACTTGTCAGTGCAGGAGAGTAAGAGACATGGGTTCAATCCTGGGTCAGGAAGATCCCCTGGAGAAGGGCAATACTCCAGTATTCTTGCCTGGAGAATCCCATGGACAGAAGAGACTGGTATGCTTCAATCCACAGGGTCACAAAGAGTCGGACACGACTGAAGCCACTAAGCATGCCCACATAGAAGGTAACTTAGAACTGTAAACTTGAGTGTTGGAAAAGAAGAAAGATCTCAAACCAATAGCCTAAACTTTACACTTAAGAAAGTAGAAAAATAAGGGAAAACTAAACTCTGAAGAATTAAAAGGAAGGAAATAGTAAAGACTAGAGTAAAACTTTGACAAGAAAATAAATCAAACAATAAAACCAACACAACCAAAAGTTGTTTCTATGAAAAGATAAACAGTTAACGAGACTGAACTCAAAACACAAAACAAGCAACTCAGATTCATATATCAAGAATTGTGGGACCATTACTATTGAATGCTGCTGCTGCTAAGTTGCTTCAGTCGTGTCCAACTCTGTGCGACCCCACAGAAGGCAGCCCACCAGCCTCCTCCATCCCTGGGATTCTCCAGGCAAAAACACTGGACTGGGTTGCCATTTCCTTCTCCAATGCATGCATGCTAGTCGCTTCAGTCGTGTCTGACTCTGCAACCCCATGGACAGCAGTCCACCAGGCTCCTCTGTCCACGGGATTCTCTAGGCAAGAATACTGGAGTGGGTTGCCATGTCCTTCTCCAACTATTGAATAAAAGGTACTAAATTTTAAAAAGATTATAATGACATAATATGAACACTTTAAGCCAACACGTTAGGTAACAGATAAAATAGATACATTCCTATAAATCTATAATGAGTAAAAAGATTGAATTATTAATTAGGGAACTTCTCACAACTCAAACTTGGCCCAGATGGCTCACTCTTGAATTCTACAAAATACTTAAACTATTAACACAAATTTTTTGCAAACTAATCCAAAAAGTAAAAGGGGAAGAGGAGACCATTCTGTGATGCCAGCATTAACTTGTTATCAAAACCAGATATGGGAAGGAAAGTAAACTACAGAATGATACCTTATAAGTATAATTTCAGAAGTCCTAAGAAAATTACCAAATAGAAAGAGTGTATTAAAAGTTTTATATATCATAAATGATTCAGATTTGTCCTATTGATACAGGTTTGGCACAGGTTTGCTTACAATGGTGATGAAAATGTTTTTATAATTAGATAATGATCATGATTGCATATCTCAGTGAATATACTGAAAATCCACCAATCCATACATTTAAAAGGATGAGTTTTATAGTATGTGAATTATAGCTCACAAAACTACTCTAAAAAGTAATATGAATCCTACCCAATTTTGTTCAAAGTATTTAAGAAGTGGTAACACATAACCCATATTATAAAGCATGTGTTATGTGTGTGCTCAGTCACTAAACTGTGTCTGACTCTTTGCAACACTATGGACTGCAGCCTGCTAGGCTCCCCTGTCCATGGGATGTTCCAGGCAAGAATACCGGAGTGGGTTGCCATTTCCTCCGCCATGGGTCCCGAGCCAGGGATAGAACCTGTGTCTGTGTCCCACATTGGCAGGCAGATTCTTTACCACTCTGCCACTCTGTCCATGGTTTGGACGTCCCAAACCATGTATTACCTGGATCCCAAATTAGAAGGCAGCAAAAGAAAGAACAAATTTGCAACACAATATTCCTCCCGAATACAGATGCAGAAATACTGGAAAAATAACCATTTGAATTTTGCAACATGTGTAACAAACCATATATGATGACCAAGTGGGTTTTACCTAGATGATACTTTGAAAAGTGCAAACCTAGATTATCCTTTGAAACATGATCTATTTAACTCACCATTCGCAGCTAGTAGAGTGGCTAAATCTCTCTGAAATGCTAACTGTTGATGAGAATGATAAGCAACTGGTTCTCTCATATTTTATGGTGGAAATGCGATGGGTATGAGTTCAGTTCAGTTCAGTCACTCAAGTCGTGTCCAACTCTTTGCGACCCCATGAATCGCAGCACGCCAGGCTTCCCTGTCCACCACCAACTCCCGGAGATTACTCAAACTCATGTCCATCGAGTCGGTGATGCCATCCAGCCATCTCATCCTCTGTCGTCCCCTTCTCCTCCTGCCCCCAACCCCTCCCAGCACCAGAGTCTTTTCCCTTCGCATGAGGTGGCCAAAGTATTGGAGTTTCAGTTTCACCATCAGTCTTTCCAATGAACACCCAGGACTGATCTCCTTTAGGATGAACTGATTGGATATTCTTGCAGTCCAAGAGACTCTCAAGAGGCTTCTCCAACACCACAGTTCAAAAGCATCAATTTTTCAGCACTCAGCTTTCTTCACAGTCTAACTCTCACATCCGTACATGACCACTGGAAAAACCATAGCCTTGACTAGACAGACCTTTGTTGGCAAAGTAATGTCTCTGCTTTTTAGTATGCTATCTAGGTTGGTCATAACTTTCCTTCCAAGAAGTAAATGTCTTTTAATTTTATGGCTGCAATCACCATCTGCAGTGATTTTGGAACCCCCAAAAATAAAGTCTGACACTGTTTCCACTGTTTCCTCATCTATTTGCCATGAAGTGATGGGACCAGATGCTGAGATCTTAGTTTTCTGAATGTTGAGCTTTAAGCCAACTTTTTCACCCTCCTCTTTCACTTTCATCAAGAGGCGTTTTAGTTTGTTTTCACTTTCTGCCATAAGGGTGGTGTCATCTGCATATCTGAGGTTATTGATATTTCTCTCGGCAATCTTGATTCCAGCTTGTGCTTCTTCCAGTCCAGCGTTTCTCAGATGTACTCTGCATATAAGTTAATAAGCAGGGTGACAATATACAGCCTTGCCATACTCCTTTTCCTATTTGGAACCAGTTTCTTGTTCCATGTCCAGTTCTAACTGGTGCTTCTTGACCTACATACAGGTTTCTCAAGAGGCAGGTCAGGTGGTCTGGTATTCCCATCTCTTGAAGAATTTTCCACAGTTTATTGTGATCCACACAGTCAAAGGTTTTGGCAGTCAATAAAGCAGAAATAGATGTTTTTCTGGAACTCTCTTACTTTTTTATTGATCCAGCGGATGTTGGCAATTTGATCTCTGGTTCCTCTACCTTTTCTAAAACCAGCTTGAACATCTGGAAGTTCATGGTTCACATATTGCTGAAGCCTGGCTTGGAGAATTTTGAGCATTATTTTACTAGCGTGTAAGATGAGTGCAATCATGCGGTAATTTGAGTTCAGATCTGTGGCTCAGATTATGAACTCCTTATTGTTAAATTCAGACTTATACTGAAGAAAGTAGGGAAAACCACTAACCATTCATGTATGACCTAAGTCAAATCCCTTATGACTATACAGTGGAAGTGAGAAATAGATTTAAGAGACTAGATCTGATAGAGAGCCTGATGAATTATGGACAGAGTTCCGTGACATTGTGCAGGAGTCAGGGAGCAAGACCATCCCCACGGAAAAGAAATGCAAAATGGCAAAATGGTTGTCTGAGGAGGCCTTACAAATAGCTGTGAAAAGAAGAGAAGCAAAAAGCAAAGGAGAAAAAGGAAAGATATTCCTATTTGAATGTAGAGTTCCAAAGAATAGCAAGGAGAGATAAGAAAGGCTTCCTCAGCGATCAATGCAAAGAAATAGAGGAAAACAACAAAATGGGAAAGACTAGAGATCTCTTCAAGAAAATTAGAGATACCAAGGGAACATTTCTTGCAAAGATGGGCTCAATAAAAGACAGAAATGGTATTGACCTAACAGAAGCAGAAGATATTAAGAAGAGGTGGCAAGAATACACAGAAGAACTGTACAAAAAAGATCTTCACGACCCAGATAATCACGATGATGTTATCACTCACCTGGAGCCAGACATCCTAGAATGTGAATTCAAGTGGGCCTTAGAAAGCATCACTAAGAATGAAGCTAGTGGAGGTGATGGAATTCCAATTGAGCTCTTTCAAATCCTGAAAGATGATGCCGTGAAAGTGCTGCACTATACATGCCAGCAAATTTGGAAAACTCAGCAGTGGCCACAGGACTGGAACACGTCAGTTTTCATTCCAATCCCAAAGAAAGGCAAAGACAAAGAATGCTCAAATTAACGCACGATTGCACTCATCTCACACGCAATGGGTATAGTCACTCGGAAAAACTTGCCAGTTTCTTATGAAGTTAAGCATTTACCAGATGACTTTGCAATTTCTTATCTAGGCATTTTCCAATTGAATTAAAAAGTTTCTGTTTATACAAATTCTTGAATACAAATTCTGTTTACATCTTTATTTGTTATAAGCAACTCACCCCCAAATGGAGAAAAGAAAAACTTGTGCATATAAATGAAAGGAACAAACTCATGACACATAAAGCATTAATGAATCATAAATGCATTATTTTAAGAGAAAGAAGCTAGACTGTAAATGATTTCAAGTGTATAATCCATTTATATGACATTCTGGAAAGGGTAAAACAAGAGGCACAGAACTGAAATCTGCGATTGGCAGGAACTGGGGTGAGAAAAGTGCTTGTCTACAAAGAGGAAAGCCTCTTTTATTAATGTTAAAATATTCTTATGTTAAGTGATACATATTAGAATATGACACATATCACTTAAGCAAATTACATGTGAATCAAATGACTATAACATGACTAAATTAAGTTATATGCAATAAATAGGTAATTTAAATGAATATGACCCATCATATATATATATTTGAAATTTAAAAATTTGATAGAGCACAAGAGTTATTTTAATTTTGCTGAATTCCCTTCAATTTTAAATATCCACACATGTATGTATATGCAGTAAACTACATGTATATGATTCTGATTGTCTTGTATAATTTATTACAGTAACCACACTAACATCAATAATAACCAATAGCTGCATTTGATTTTCACTCTAACTCCAGAAACATAATGTTAGTGTTTTAAGTTTTATTAACTTAAAAGCTTGGAGAGATTAAGATACCATCTCAGAAATTAGGGAGTAGAGCAACTTGGATATTGAGTAAAAGGTATTTACTTTAAAAAACCATTATACTGGACCACTGTATATTTAACTATCCCTCCAAATTTAAAATGTAATGATGCCTTTAATTTTCTTAGATCCTAAAAGTTACATTTGACACATAAAAATTTTATTTTCATGTATCAGAATTTCATGTTACATTTTCCACTTTATCTAAGCATTGGTAAGCATCTCTTTATAGTAAAATTCATATTTAACCTAAAAATGAATACAATGTACTATCATAAAAAAGGGTTTTACTTTCAACACTTCCCAAATATTCCTTATCCAATAACAATTAATAAGACATTTCCCCATTATTTTTGAAGACTTATTTGCAATTTATTTTATTTATAGGCATAATATTAGATATTTGTGTGTTTTTAGTTATTTTATGCTGCCCGTGGGTTTCAATTATTACAACCTCAAGACATACAATTTTTGTGCACTTAAACATCTATTGAAAGTAGATCTCATGTTATCACAATAAAGATAAAATAAAACAAAATATATGTATAGTCATAGTATTAGATTCCATTAATTTTCTGTTCTCTCTTTTTTAAAAAGTTATCATTTTAGTACTCTTTCACCTAAACTTTAAGATTGTTTTCTAAAATTATTTAGAAAAACATATTAAAGAATCAAACTTTTAAACAAATACGCTTTTGATCAGTAAACAATAATTAACATTGGACACTCAAGAAAAATAAAATGTTTCTTATAAAACCAAACTGACATTCAAACAAAAAGCACAAACTATAATGAAGATAAAACAACTCAGTAAATGCATTTTCTAAGAACATTTTCTGATTAAACTATTAGACAAACTATTCTCTCTTGATGACTGCAAAGACTTGCAGGTGGTCACCATACAGATAGATACCTAAGGCTGAGCAGAAATTAAGCTTAAAAACAGCTCAATTCCCAGTTGAGAGAATTACATTTTAGCTGATCACTTAGTTGTAGCATATGAGAAACCCTAAACCACAAGACCCAGGTAACATATGCCTGAATTCCTGACCCAAGGAAACTGTGAGCTAGTAATTGTTGTGTGGTCCACTAAATTTTGAGTAACATTTTGTTTATGAAGCAATAGATAACTACTTCCAGTTTATATCATTTTATAATAATCCAGTCCAGCTTCATTTTTCCCAGCTTTATTTATGTATAAATTGGCAGATAAAGCCATAAAATATTTAAAGTGTACAAGATGATGATTTGATATATCTATACATTTGAAAGGATCCTCCTACATGGACTTAACTTATCCATCACCTCACATGTTTACCTTTTGTTTTTGGTGTGTTTCTGTTTGTCTGTTCATTTAGTTGGGGGTGTGGTGAAAACATTTATATTATACTCTGTTAGCAAGTTTCGAATACACAGTGGTAACCATGTTTTACATTAGATCTCAGACTTTATTCATCCTGTAGCTGAAAGACTTATACACTTTAACCAACCTTTCTCTATTCCCCCACTCACCTGGCTCCTGGAAACCACTTTTCTACTTGTTCTTTTGACTTTGACCTCTTTATTTCCCTTTGAGATTCCACATATAAGTGACACAATGCAATATATGTATTTCTCTGCCTGCATTATTTCACTTAGCACAAGCTTATTTCTGATAAAGAGATTTTTGCCACTAGGTTCAAAGTCTTAGATTAGTACCTGACTTAGTTTGTTCTCTCTAAAGTAGAGCTCATCATTTCCAACTGTCTTCTCTGGAAGTTGGGTGCTTTGGGATGGTGCTGTGTTATATACCTTGTGCATGCCAGGTCCCAGAGACCCCAAAGAGACCGAGACAGAGCTGTGTTTGCGCGTCTCCTGAGGAGGCACGGGTCAGGGGTGGGCTGCTGCAGGGGCATAGGCTCTGGGTACAGTAGATCTGGCATGGCGTAAGCCCTTTTGGAGGAGGTCTCATTAACCCCACCAGAGAGCCACCAGAACCTACACAGGACTGGGGAAACAGACTCTTGGAGGGCAGAAACAGAAACTTGTATGCACCAGGACCCAGGAGAAAGGAGCAGTGACCCCACAAGAGACCGACCCAGACTTGCCCATGAGTGTCCAGGAGTCTTTGACAGAGGTGTACATTGACAGTAGCCTGCCATAGGGTCAGGGGCCCTCAATGTAGCAGTGCATGCATGGGGCCTTTTGAAGGAGGTCACCATTATCTTCATTACCTCCCCACCATAGTTTGGCCTCAGATCAAATAACAGGGAGGGAACACAGAACCACCCATTATCAGAAAACTGGATTAAAGATTTACTGAGCATGACCCCAACCATAAGAACAAGACCCAGTTTCCCCCTCAGTCAGTCTCTCCCATCAGGAAGCTTCCATAAGCCTTTTATCCTTCTCCATCAGAGGGCAGACAGACTGAAAACCATAATCATAGAAAACTAACCACTCTGTTCACATGGACCACAGCCTTGTGTAACTCAATGAAACTATGAGCAATGCTATGTAGGACCACAGAAGATGGACAGTTATGGTGCAGAGTTCTGACAAAATGAGGTCCACTGGAGAAGGGAATGGCAAACCACTTCAGTATTCTTGCCTTGAGAACCCCATGGACAGTATGAAAAGGCAAAAAGATAGGACACTGATACATGCACTCCCCAGGTTGGTAGGTGCTCAATATGCTACTGGAGATCAGTGGAGAAATAACTCCAGAAAGAATGAAGAGATGGCGCCAAAGCAAAAACAACACCCAGTTCTGGATGTGACTGGTGATGGAAGTCAAGTCCAATGTTGTAAAGAGCAATATTGCATAGGAACCTGGAATGTTAGGTCCATGAGTCAGTGCAAATTGGAAGTGGTCAAACAGGAGATGGGAAGATTGAACATTGATATTTTAGGAATCAGCGAACTAAAATGGACTAAAATGGGTGAATTTAACTCAGAGGACCATTATTTCTATGACTGTGGGCAAGAAACCCTTAGAAGAAATGGAGTAGTCAACATAGTCAACAAAAGAGTTTGAAATGAAGTACTCAGATGCAATCACAAAAAATGACAGAATGATATCTGTTCATTTCCAAAATAAACCATTAAATATCATGGTAATCAAAGTCTCTGCCCCAACCAGTAATGCTGAAGAAGCTGAAGTTGAATGGTTCTATGAAGGCCTACAAGACCTTCTAGAACTAACACCCAAAAGAGATGTCCTTTTCACTATAGGGGACTGGAATGAAAAAGTAGGAAGTCAAGAAATACCTGAAGTAACAGACAAATTTGGCCTTGGAGTACAGAATGAAGCAGGTCAAAGGTTAACAGAGTTTTGCTAAGAGAAGGCACTGACCATAGCAAACACCCTCTTCCAGCAACACAAGAGAAGATTCTACACATGGACATCACCAGATGGTCAATACCAAAATCAGATTGATTATATTCTTTGAAGTCAAAGATGGAGAAGCTCTACACAGTCAGCAAAAACAAGACCAGGAGCTGACTGTGGCTCAGATCATGAACTCCTTATTGACAAATTCAGACTTAAATTGAAAAAAGTAGGGAAAATCACTAGATCATTCCGGTATGACCTAAATAATTTCCCCTATGATTTTACAATGGGAGTGACAAATAGATTCTTGGGATTAGATCTGATAGAGTGCCTGAAGAACTATGGACAGAAATTCATGACATTGTACAGGAGGCAGTAATCAAGACCATCCCAAAGAAAAAGAAATGCAAAAAGGGAAAATGGTTGTCTGAGGAGGCCTTGCAAATAGCTGAGAAAAGAAGATAAGCCAAAGGTAAAAGAAAAGGAAAGATATACCCAAATGAATGCAGAGTTCTAAAGAATAGCAAGGAGAGATAAGAAAGACTTCTTCAGTGATCACAAAAAAGAAATAGAGGAAAATGATACAACAGGAAAGACTAGAGGTCTCTTTAAGAAAATTAGAGATACCAAGGGAATATTTCATGCACAGATGGGCACAATAAAGGACTAAAATGGTATGGACCTAACAGAAGCAGCAGATATTAAGAAGAGGTGGCAAGAATACACAGAAGAACTATACAAAATGATCTTCATGACCCAGATGATCATGATGGTGTGATCACTCACCTAGAGCCAGACATCCTGGAATGTGAAGTCAAGTGGGCCTTAGGAAGCATCACTACAAACAAAGCTAGTGGAGGTGATGGAATTCCAGTTGAGCTGTTTCAAATCCTAAAAGATGATGCTGTGAAAGTGCTGCACTCAATATGTCAGCAAATTTGGAAAACTCAGCAGTGGCCACAGAACTGGAAAAGGTCAGTTTTCATTCCAATCCCAAAGAAAGGCAATGACAAAGAATGCTCAAACTACCACAGAATTTCACTCATCTCACACACTAGCAAAGTAATGCTCAAAATTCTTCAATCCAGGCTTCAACAGTGAAGCCATGATCTGTGAACTTCCAGATGTTCAAGCCGGTTTTAGAAAAGGCAGAGGAACCAGAGATCAAGTTGCCAATGTCTGTTGGATCATCGAAAAAGAAAGAGAGTTCCATAAAAATATCTACTTCTGCTTTGTTGACTATGCCAAAGTATTTGACTGTGTGGATCACAGCAAACTGAGGAAAATTCTGAAAGAGATGGGAATACCAGACCACCTGACCTGCCTCCTGACAAATCTGTATGCAGGTCAAGAAGCAGCAGTTATAACTGGACATGGAACAACAGACTGGTTCCAAATTGGGAAAAGAGTACATCAAGGCTGTATATTGTCACCCTGCTTATTTAACTTATATGCAGAGTACATCATGAGAAATGCTGGGCTGGAGGGAGCACAAACTGGAATCAAGATTGCCAGGAGAAATAGCAATAACCTCAGATATGCAAATGACACCACTCTTATGGCAGAAAGTGAAGATGAACTAGAGAGCGTCTTGATGAAAGTGAAAGAGGAGAGTGAAAAAGTTGGCTTAAAACTCCACTTTCAGAAAAATAAGATCAATGGCAAAATAGATGGGGAAACAGTGGAAAGAGTGGCTGACTTTATTTTTCTGGACTCCAAAATCACTGCAGATGGTGACTGCAGCCATGAAATTAAAAAATGCTTATCATTGGAAGAAAAGTTATAACCAACATAGACAGCATATTAAAAAGCAGAGACATTACTTTGCCAATAAAGGTCCATCTAGCCAAAGCGATGTTTTTTCCAGTAGTCATGTACAGATGTGAGAGTTGGAGTATAAAGAGAGCAGAACACGGAAGAATTGATGCTTTTGAGCAATGCTGTTAGAGAAGACTCTTGAGAGTCCCTTGGACTGGAAGGAGATCCAGCCAGTCCATCCTAAAGGAAATCTGTTCTGAATATTCTTCAGAAGGCCTGATACTGAAGCTGAAACTCCAATACTTTGGGCACCTGATGTGAAGAACTGACTTATTTGAAAAAAAAACCTGATTTGGGAAAGACTGAAGATAGGAGGAGAAGGGGACAACAGATGAGATGGTTGGATGGCATCACCAACTCAATAGACATGAGTTTGAGTAAACTCTGGGAGTTGGTGATGGAAAAGTCGGCCTGGCTTGCTGCAGTCCATGGGTTTACAAAGAGTTGGACACAACGGAGTGACTGAACTGAACTGAACTGAACTGATGTTACTTACTGGAAGACTTCTGAGTACTCATGGTTTGAATATTCTCTGAATTTCTTATTGCCCTTCCTACTGATATATATTCCCACCACCTGGAATGTTTATATTTAATGAAATTGCAACCCACTCCAGTATTCTTGCCTGGAGAATCCCATGGACAGAGGAGCCTGGCGGGCTACAGTCCACAGGGTCACAAAGAGGCTGACACGACTGAGCGACTTCACTTTGCATGATTTCGATACTGACTCTAATCAGAGTACAGTTTATGGTACATGAACTAACAAATCTATAAATACACACACACACACACACACACACACACACACACACACACACACAGAGTTATAAGGCTTTTCCAGCTGCAATGCGGGAGACCGAGGTTCGATCCCAGGTTGGGAAAGTCAGAAAAGAGAATGGCAACCCACTCCATTATTCTTGCCTGGAGAATTCCAAGGATAGAAGAATCTGGGAGGCGACATTGCCTGGAATCGTAAAGAGCTGGACTTGTCTGAGTGGCTATCATTCATGGTTATACTTTGAACTACTAGACAGAATTCTGAGCATATGTATTCAGAAATATCCTGAACCACAGTTCATCCCATAAGAGCAGAATTTTTTCACCCTGCCAGACAAGTCTTATTATGGGTTCCTGACTGTCTCAATACTGAGCTTCCCAAGGATGCTAATAGAATGTGATAGAGAAAAGCCTTAGTTTTGCAGTTAAATTTACTAACCATGGCAGAAATTCCTGCTTCATTTATTTAAAAATGTGTACTTAAAAGATTTTAGAATCAAATGAAGTAACATATGGAAAGTAGCACAGCTTTTGATTCAGATTAAATGGTGACTATTATCATCACTAATTTTCAATTTTCATATGCTACATTTATCAATGTAAAAACTTCCTTACATAAAAAGTTCTCCAAAAGAAAGTATGTTGGAATTTTAGATTAATTTAATACAACAATTAATTAAATCTACCCTGGGATTTACACACACACACACGTGTGTGTGTCTGTGTCTGTGTATAAATACATGCATTAATAATACTGCCCGGGTAGCTCAACTGGTTAAGAATCTGCCTGCAATGCAGGAGACCCCAGTTCAATTACTGGGTCAGGAAGATCCCCTGGAGGATGGCATGGCAACCCATCCCAGTATTCTTGCCTGGGGAATCCCCATGGACAGAGGAGCCTGCAGGGTCACAGTCCATGGGAATGTGAAGATTCAGACATGACTGAACAACCAAGTACAACAGCAACAATGTGTTATAAATCACACTGAAAGTGCAGACATTGCACAGAAAGGTTGAAATGTGGTTTCTCAATATAGTTTCATTATAAAATGACTCAATATTCTTAATACATAACAGATAATATAGGCAGGTCATACAGATTATAATTGAATCCTTGGGAGTATCAAGCTAGGAGAGTAAGAAAAAAAGAAAACTATATGCTATACCCTTGATAACACCAGCCATTAAAAAAATATTTTTACAAAAATAAACATTGCCCTTCCTATTAATAGAAAGATAGTCTTGTATATTTATTTACATAATTTAATTTCTTATAGTACACCTTAAATATACAGGATGTAAAGCTAAATAAGCTTTATTTGGTAGTTCATGTGTAGCTTATAGAACATGTTTTATTTTGGGGTTTGTTTGCTTTGTGAATAAACAAAAAAATTTTCAAAGGAAGCACAAATCAAATAAAAGACCACTGACTTTCTTAATAGCATATTCACTTAATGTAGCTAAAACTAAAGTATAAAGATGGAGTTAACTACAAATGCAATTTGTATTTATTTTCTTTTACTGTTCGTTGGTTTTTCTTATTTTGAACAAGTTGAGTATTGATGATATTGCCTTGATAGTTGTTTTATTTTGTTATGGTCGTGATTTAGTTGCTAACTTGTGTCTGACTCTTGTGATCCAATGGACTGTAGCCTGCCAGACTCCTCTGTCCATGGGATTCTCCACGCAAGAATACTGGAGTGGGTTGTCATTTCCCTCTCCAGGAAATCTTCCCAACCCAGGGATTGAACCCTGGTCTCCTGCATTGTAGGCAGATTGTTTACAGGCTAAACTACAAGGGAAGTCCTTTGTTTTGTTATACTGCTAGTGAATTTAAATGAAATTAAAAATCCATTGAGGAAATAAAACTTGTACCCCAAAACACAATAATGAGAAGAATCAAAGAACCTGTCATCTGTATATGAACAATGGCATATTTCATATCTGGTCAGATATAAATTAGTGAAAATAGAGGTTGAGTCATTCAACTTACATAGTGCTTACACAAGGAGAATAAATATTGAACCCAAGTTTATTTTTAGGAACAACTCTTAGTTGTGCTGTTTCTGATGCAGTAACCCTGCTGCTGTGGCACTAAATGAGTTTCAATTTTAAAATCTATTTGAGTAGGAATGGTGCCTAAGGGATCTGGGTATTATATATATGTATATATATTTAATTAAAAAATGTACCAAAAAAAACCCCAAATCATTGTTGTTTGCTGTAAGGATCCGGAATCTTATGAAATCAATACTATTTACAACATTTAATATTTCTACATTTAAACTTTACAGCAGGTCTATATAACCAAAATTATTGAATTTTTACTCTGACTTTAAAAGTTATTTTGTTTCACAATAAGCTTTCCTGACTTTAAGAAGGAAAAACAAACAACAAAAGACATTTCTGCATTAATAATCAGTGTGGAGTTAATAAAAGTAATAATACTTTTAAAAATACATTAGTGTGGGAAAATGTGTATTATAGCTTTCTCTCTCTCTGGCTCCCTCTCTCTCCCTCCCTGTCTTCTTATCTTCCTCCTTCCTTCCTATTCTCTCTTTCTCTTTCAAACAGAATTTCAATTGAAAGTAGAAGACAAGTTAATTTGAGTCAAAATTAAATGGATTTATTTTCTCCTATTTGGATTTCCTTCTTGGTATTTATGGATGCCAGAATTATCACCACATGTAATAGTAGTTTAGGTGATAGCCAATAGTTAGAATAAATAAAGCCAAATCAATATTGTTTACTAATTTGCACTGTAGTAACAGATTTTTCTTTGGATATTAGGGACAATATAGGAAGAGAGAGGAGAGGAAGAGAGAGATTCCATATTCCTACATTACAACTAAAATAATGAAAGAACTCAACCCAAAAAAATAATAAAAAGTAAAAAAGATAATACAATTTACATTTCCACCAAAAGTATCCAGAGTTTCCAATTATTCATATTGTCACTGACATTTACCATATTTTTTAATCTTTTTTTTTAATGTTTTTGATAATAGCTATCCTAATGGGTGTGATTTTGCTTTGCATTTTTCCCTGGTGATTATTGATGGCTTCCCAGGTGGTGCTAGTGGTAAAGAACCCATCTGCCAGTGGAGGAGACATAAGAGACAACAGGTTCAAACTGTGGGTTGGGAAAATCCTATGGAGGAGGGCTTGGCAATCCACTCCAGTATTCTTGCCTGGAGAATCCCATGGACAGAAGAGCCTGGTGGGCTATGGCTCATGGGGTGCCAAAGAGTCGGACATGACTGAAGTGACTTAGCATGCACGTACTGATGATGATTATTGATGTTGTTTAACTTTCCATATACCTCTTGGCCATTTGTTGTCTTCTTTGCAGAAATGTCTATTCACATTTTTTGTCATTTTGCTATTGAGTTGTAGGAGTTTCTTATATAATTGGAAAGTTAATTCCTCATCAGATATATGATAGAAGCTAAGGTACTGAAAAGCTAGCACTCTGACAGTGATAACAGGAGATTTATGGAAAATCAGGGTTTGGATTACCATTATTTCAATGGGAACAAAATGTAAGAGAAAGTATAATTTATCTAGTAAAGTGTTTAAAAAAAGCCTGGATGTCCTCAGTATGTATTCCATCACTAATCACCTCCAACCTGGATGTTATAGATATTTTCTATTTCTCTCTTTTCATATGCAATAAACATCAAGTATTATTTTATAAAGGTGAAGTGGGGACCATTTGAATACACTCTCATCTTTATTTCCAGTTTTGCATCATTTCTCTACTTCACCAGCCTTCTCTACTACACTAGTATCTTACTTTGTCCTACTAAGTGTCTCTTCTGACTTCTCTCCCTCTTCCTCAGAAATGCCAAATTTTCCTTACTGAAAATACAGTTCTACATGTCATGTTAATGCTTGAGCACCTTCACTCAATTCATGTTTTTAAACACAAAACATACACCCTCTACTATGAGATAAAGCTCTTTCATAAAATGTCCTAATCTCCATTTTCTGTAACACCTGTTAAGTAGAACTCAGGGTGTTGAGTGATGAACCCAGGTTTTACAAATGATCACAGGGGAGTTGAAGTGGAGTAATTTATTACTCTTAGGTCCTGGATGAAATGCAAGGCATACCTACAGAGACTACGAGGGAAGGTCAAGGAAGGGTGCAGTCACAGAGAGAGAGAGAGGTACAGGATCTGGGACTCATGTCTTTATTGGGCTCTGTCAGTGGAATTCTTAGGGATTCCCAGGTTAAAGCCAGATTGGTCAATTAAAACCAAAAATAAAAGGGTTTTGGTAAACTCTGCAGTGTCTTATATAATGGATGTGAATGGGAGAAGGCATAGGTCCTGGGAAGCAAGGGAGACTCTTTATCACAAGGGCCATTGATGACGTCATATCAGGAACTTACATTTACTTGCCACTTTGAGGGCTATTACGTAGAACATGCTCTTGCAGTTTAAGGTTTAAGGTACCTCTGCAGGCTGTTTGGGCCAAAAAATGGAGGTCGAGGAGATAGCAATACCATGGAGTAGCTTAGCTAAATTCTTATGACATCTACCAACATTATTTCTACTGCAGTCTGGTTAATGTGTCTGCTGGGCATTCATATCTTTCTTTGTACCTTTTCCTCTCCATTTAATGTTCTTGACAGTTAGAATATTTGGATTTAAAGAAAATGAGCTGTCTTTCCTACTGTCAGACATTCCCTCACTTTCAGAGAAAAGAAACAAGCTGTTTTTCTCTAAATCTCAAACATATTGTTAACATCTCTTGTTATAATACTCAACCTACCAGGTTTTATTGTCAGTATTCATTTATTCAGCTCTGTTCTTCATTAAATTGTATTTATTAAAGATGAAAAAAAAATTTGCTCTCATTTGTTTCCAAATCTAGTGTAATTCTTTGAACACCCTAGCTGTTTAGTCCATAGCTCTCAAATATTCAAATTTCTTTAACTATTTAGGAATTTAATCCTACAAAAGTATTTATTTTTTACTAACAATTTATTGATGTCAGTTTGTCAAAATTTAAATGGAAACAGACTATGATTTATTTTTTCTTAGCATTTCATCCTTCATGTATTTTTCTAGTATTAAAATGTTTTACAAGCCATTTTTTACTGTGGCCTTTATCCAATATTATTTTATATATTTTTATTAAAGATTTTAGATATCTGCTTTTGATGTAAAGCCCAATGGTTTTAGTTTTGATAATAAATGTTATTTCATAAAAAGGAAGAACAAACACCTTGACATTATAATAGCTTTCACACATGATGTTTCAGAAAATATTACTTCAGAGAAAACAAGTGTAGGCATCTTTCAGTCCACTTAATAAACTCATTTCTAAATTTGTAGCCACACACCAGTTGTTACTAAAGAGAAGGCAGATTAACTTCTTTCTATAAGTTGACTTTGAATAATTGGGAGTTAAATTTGAACTGAATTTGGAAAAGTGCCAGATGAAATGGGATGGCCATCTGCACCATATGGTCTTGGAGAGGTTGTTAATGCCCAAGTACTAAGAAAGAAGTTCAGAAAGTTTTTTTTCTTTTACTGAAAAAGTTTTATCAGCCACTATTGCAAAACATTCAACTGTGAAGAGTGTGAATGTCTTAAGTAATAGAACCAAAACAAGGCCCAAAGATATGTTTGAAGAACATAATACCTGAGGAAAAATGAATAATTATCTGTTTATGGCAAATAAGAGAAAAAGACAAATTGTCATAATAACAAGAAAGTGCCAAGCTAAGATAAGCAAAATAAACCACACATATCTCTAGACAGGGACCATAGAAATGAATTAATATAAAAATTGCTGGGATAGTTGCTATTAAAGAAAGAAAAAGAAAAGTAAAAATATTTGATTCAAAGCTTGTCCCAAGTATAATTTTGCAAAGGCTAGCAATCTGTTTATTCAAGTATTGAATAAATAGCAAAATTTCACATTATGCTGAGAACAAAGGACATTGTTACTTGTGCCCAAGACAGCGCTTCTTTAACATTATTGTGCTAGCAGTTAATGTAAAAACTCATAGAAGTTTACTTTTTTTTTTGCTTTTGGTGATTTTAGGTTTGCTTCTTTGTTGCTTTTATGCAGTTTGGTGACTATATAGATATCACATGATGAGTCCTTAATGTTTTTTGCCTTTTTTTTTTTTTTTTCTTTTTTGGGCAGAGATTTATTTACAGGATAGATGTTATTGGTGTTAACTTCCTTTCCTCTACAGAGCAGCATACACAAATGGCTTAGGTATTACACAGATAAAAGAATATAGAAGCTTGTTGGCAGTAGCCTAATCATTTTAGAGGTACTGTGTCAGAAACTGCTCTACCACAAGCAAATCACACCAGTATAAAGACTAAAATCAAATATATTGAATGATGTAAACTTACCTGTATAGCTTTCTTTTACTCGTATCCCCCGTCCCCAACCCCTATCAGTTCAGTTCAGTTCAGTTCAGTCGCTCAGTCGTGTCTGGCTCTTTGCGACTCCATGAATCGCAGCTCGCCAGGCCTCCCTTTCCATCACCAACTCCCGGAGTTTACTCAAACCCATGCCCATGGAGTCGGGATGCCATCCAGCCATCTCATCCTCTGTCGTCCCCTTCTCCTCCTGCCCCCAATCCCTCCCAGCATCAGGGTCTTTTCCAATGAGTCACCTCTTCACATGAGGTGGCCAAAGTACTGGCGTTTCAGCTTCAGCATCAGTCTTTCCAATGAGCACCCAGGACTGATCTGCTTTAGGATGGACTGGTTGGATCTCCTTGCAGTCCAAGGGACTCTCAAGAGGCTTCTCCAACACCATAGTTCAAAAGCATCCATTTTTCGGCGCTCAGCTTTCTTTATAGTCCAACTCTCACATCCATACATGACCACTGGAAAAACCATAGCCTTGACCAGATGGACCTTTGTTGGCAAAGTAATGTCTCTGCTTTTTAAAATGCTATCTAGGCAACCCCTATATACCTTCCTAAATATCTAGGGCTTTTCATTGAAGAGAGTCTTTTTCCATCATCAGAATGGAAATATAGATCAAACGTAAAACCAAAAATAATAATCTGAAATGTGTGTAATTGATATTTGAATCTTAAGCCCGTTCTTCTAAATTTGAGTTTGTGGAAAAGTAAGATGTAGCTAGGTGTTCTGATAAGACGGAAATTAAAGTTTTATATTTCATTTATTAACTAAAAATGCTCTTCTTTTGGATTTCCAGCAACTTATGAATATATTTTACATGTAGAGGTCTAGACACTCAGGCAACTTCTTTGAAGTAGAACCAATTACAGGCTCCTGTAAGTCATGTGAATGTAAGAAACATAATATACATTGTTTTAAGAGTGGAAAATTTCACAAATAGCTGTATGCCCCCTTTCAAAGATAATCTCTCTTAAAACTCTTTCCATGCAGTTACTTTTGTGTAAATTAGTGGAGGAGTAAGGAGTTTCCTGGGAGAATAAAGACTGGCTAGTTCCCTTCAGGCACTCAGTATTTCTAGAACTTTCAAATGGATGGAAATGATGTCTACTGAAGAATCTAGGCAGTAAAAGATAGCAGGGGGCTTTAAAATTGATAGAACAGATATTTAGGCACCAACTATATTTAAACATTATGTAGATAGATTAGTTTACAAGAAGAAATGAGTTTAAGTGGATCACTGAAGCTTGCTCTTTTATTTATTCATTTTTTGTTAGAGGTCAAATTATGGGAACTGACTCTTAACTATGTTATTCATTAAAAGCATGTTATCCAAACTGGGCTTAAGGTATCCAGGAAATTTGCTGACATGCCCAGTATGCATTAAAAAAAAAAAAAAAAGATATTAAACACAGGCACATACTCAAGCAGTAATAGAATAGCCATTTAATTAAATCTGGCATAATTCCAAATAATCAATGTCAATATGTAAGACTATATAAAAGTCAGAAATTAAAATGACCTTTGTAAAAAATGAATCCAAAGAGTTATATGTATAATTCAAATGATGTATCTCTTGCCATCATTTGTTCCATATCTGTTTTTTTATGAATAGTCTTTTTAATCTTAAAATAACTATTTTATGTAGGAATTAAATTATTCAATAATAAATTTATGTAAATGCATGCAATCACTATGATATATTTCTATTTAGCTTAATTAAGTCCCACTCATTTTTCATTCTCTGTAAAATGATGAAAAAATAAATAATGCAGTTTATTCTGACTTCCAAGATATCCATTGAAAAATTTTACTTAACTGATCTTTATCTTAAAAACTTGAAGAGATTCTCAAATTAATTAATTAATACTACTTGTAAGAATAATCATTTCATATGATCTTACTCTATTGGAAAACTTGCATTAATATAGATTTTGAGATATTTATTTATTCTGAACGCTATCATCTTTGGAATTTATTAGTGCTAAACTTGTACTGACAGACTATGGGGAAGAGAGTCACTGTTGGTAAATGTTTTAGTTGCTTTTACATTAAAAATCAGTTTGATTAAGTATATAAGAATATGTTCCTAAAATGTCTCATAGCTTTTTTAATTATTGGTGGATTGTTAGAAATAAAAGAAAGTAAAGACTGAAATTGACTTTTCTGTATAATCTCCCCTCCATCAAAATTTTTCATTAAACATAAATATTTTTCTTCAGTTACTGTTCTTTCTCTCAAAATGATACTTAAGCTTGAAATGTCTAATTAGATATGTACTCAAAATTTTTCCCAGGGAAAATGTCATAATATGAAAAAAATGTACAGTTTAAGAATAAAAAAGAAAAAGATGTCCTTTTCATCCATAGGGGACTGGAATGCAAAAGTAGGAAGTCTGGAGATACAAGGAGTAACAGACAAGTTTGCTCCTGGAGTAAGTAAATGAAGTGGGGCAAAGGCTAACAGAGTTTTGTCAAGAAAACACACTGGTCATAACAAACACCCTCTTCCAAGAACAGATAAGATGACTTTACATATGGACAACAGAGGGTCAATAACAAAATCAGATTGATTATACTCTTTTAGCCAAAGTTGGCGAATCTCTATACAGTCAGCAAAATCAAGACCTGAAGCTGAGTTTGGCTCTGACCATGAGCTCCTTAATGCAAAATTCAGGCTCAAATTGAAGACAGTAGGGAAAACTGCTAGGCTATTCAGGTATGACCTAAATCAAAGCCCTTATAATTATACAGTAGAGGTGACCAATAGATTCAAGGGATTAGATCTGGTAAATAGAGTGTCTCAAGAACTGTGAACAGAGGTTCATAACAATACACAAGAGATGGTGACTAAAACCACCCCCAAGGAGGGAAAAAAACGAAAAAGTCAAAATGGTTGTCTGAGGAGGCCTTACGAACAATTGAGAAAAGAAGAGAAACAGAAGGGAAAGATATGCCCAACTGAATGCAGAGTTCCAGAGAATAGAATGGAGAAAAGATAGCCTTCTTAAGTGAATAATGCAAAGAAATAGAGTATGCCAATAAAATAGGAAAAACTAGAGATCTCTTCAAGAAAATTGGAGATACCAAGGGAACATTTCATGAAAAGATGGGCATGTTAAGGGACAGAAGCAAAAGAGATTAAGAGATGCCTAGAATACACAGAATAACTGTGTATTAAGATATGGCAAGAATAACCGTACAAAAAAGGTTGTAATGACCCAGGTAACCACTATGGTGTGGTCACTCACCTAGAGCCAGACATCCTAGTGTGTGTAGTCAGTGGGCCTTAGAAAGCATTGCTTTGAACAAAGTTAATGGAGGAGATGGAATTCCAACTGAGCTATTTCAAATTCTAAAAGATGATGCTGTTAAACTGCTGAACTCAATATGCCGGCAAATTTGGAAAACTCAGCAGTGGCCACAGGGCTGAAAAATGTCCATTTTCATTCCAATCCAAGAGAAAGGCAATGTCAAAGATTGTTCAAATTACCATTCAGTTGTACTCATTTCACAAAATATGCTCAAAATCCTTCAAACTAGGCTCTAGCAGTACATGAACCCAGAACTTCCATATCTACAATTTGGATTTAGAAAAGGCAAGAGGAACCAGAGATTAAATTGCCAACAACTACTGAGTCATAGAGAAAGCAAGGGAATTAAAAAGAAAAAAAAAAAAAAAGAACCACACATCTGCTTCATTGATTATGCTAAAGCCTTTGACTGTGTGGTTCACAAGAAACTGTGGAAAATTCTAAAAGAGGTGGAAATACCAGATCACCTTACCTGCCTCCTGAGAAATCTGTATGCAAGACAAGAAGCAATAATTAGATCCAGACATGGAACAATGGAAAAGGGAGTACAATTGGGAAAGGAGTACATCAAGGTTGTATATTGTCACCCTGCTTATTTAACTTGTATGCAGAATATATTCTGCAAAATGCCAGGCTGAATGACTCACAAACTGGAATCAAGATTGGTGGGAGAATTATCAACAACGTCAGATATGCAGATGATACCACTCTAATGGCAGAAAGCACAGAGGAGCTAAAGAGCCTCTTGATTAGAGTGAAAAGGAGAGTGGAAAAAGTTGGCTTAAAACTCAACATTCAAAAAACTAAGATCATGGAATCCGGTCCCATCTCTTCATGGCAAATAGATGGGGGAAAAGTGGAAATAGTGACAGATTTTATTTTCTTGGGCTCCAAAATCATTGCAAATGTTAACTGCAGCCACAAAATTAAAGACACTTGCTCCTTTTAAGGAAAGCTATTACAAACCTGGACAGAGTATTCAAAAGCAGAGACATCACTTTGCTGACAAATGTCCGTATAGTCAAAGCTATAGTTTCTCCAGTAGTCATGTATAAATGTGAGAGTTGGACCATAAAGAAAGATGAGCACCGAAGTATTGATGCTTTTGAACTCTGGTACTGGAGAAGACTCTTAAAAGTCCCTTGGACAGCAAGGAGATCACACCAGTCAATCCTAAAGGAAATCAATCCTAAAATAGTCATCAGAAGGACTATTGCTGAAGCTGGAGTTCCAATATTTTGGCCACCTAATGCAGACAGCTGACTCCTAGGGGAAAGACTGATTCTGGCAAAGATTGAGGACAGAAGAAGGAGGCAACAGAAGATGAGTTGGTTTAATGGCATCATCAACTCAATGGATATGAGTTTGAGCAAACTCTGGGAGACAGTGAAAGACTGGGAAGCCTGGTGTACTGCACTTCATGTGTTCACAAAGAGGTGGACATGACTTAACGACTGAACAAGAACAAAATTTTATACTCTTGAGCTTATGTTTCTTTAGACATACATATATAATTTTATTTGTTTTACTCACTGCTTGCAACTCCGAAACAATTACAAAGTTCATTACATCCCACAGGAAAATCCCTGGTATCATTGGTTTCACTTATCAGTAAATGAGAAAATGAATCAAGGCCCACTGTTATTTTTATCAAGATCCTTCAAGTCTTATTTTTATTCTCCCTACCCCACTATCTTCCTGAACCTGGTCCTCAGTTTCTGCATCATATACTAAATTTTACAGTATGTTTTCTTGTCTTTAGGCATCCTTCACTTTGACACTGTAATGATCCTCTTAAATTAACTCTGCAGTCTCAAATCCTTTTCTTGAGTGAAGTTCTTAAATTATTCACCAACAGGTACAGGCATGCTTGTATCAATACACTTGTACTTCCAGCCACACCCTTCGTTGCTATGGCAGTGGTAAAGATACTTTGTTTTTGGTTAAAACAAAAATGTGTATATATATATATATACATACACACACACACATATACATATACATATATATATTTGATTTCCAATCAATTGCAAACAGATAACACCATAAAGTATAATAAAAAGGAAACTACTATACAATAGAGAAATAAAGACATAAAAATGCAATATCATGTCAATTGTTTTTACATTCCTCAGATAAGAGGAAACCAGATCTGAAAGAGACACATGCACCCCAATGTTCATCGCAGCACTGTTTATAATAGCCAGGACATGGAAGCAACCTAGATGCCCATCAGCAGACGAATGGATAAGGAAGCTGTGGTACATATACACCATGGAATATTACTCAGCCATTAAAAAGAATTCATTTGAATCAGTTCTAATGAGATGGATGAAACTGGAGCCCATTATACAGAGTGAAGTAAGCCAGAAAGATAAAGAACATTACAGCATACTAACACATATATATGGAATTTAGAAAGATGGTAATGATAACCCTATATGCAAAACAGAAAAAGAGACACAGAAGTACAGAACAGACTTTTGGACTCTGAGGGAGAAGGTGAGGGTGGGATGTTTCAAAAGAACAGCATGTATATTATCTATGGTGAAACAGATCACCATCCCAGGTTGGATGCATGAGACAAGTGCTCGGGCCTGGTGCACTGGGAAGACCCAGAGGAGTCGGGTAGAGGGGGAGGTGGGAGGGGGGATCGGGATGGGGAATACATGTAACTCCATGGCTGATTCATGTCAATGTAAGACAAAACCCACTGAAATGTTGTGAAGTAATTAGCCTCCATCTAATAAAAAAAAAAAAAAAAAAAGAATTTCTTCAAAAAAATTTCTATGGAAATGTATTAAAAACACTCTTGATGTCTCCACTTACCATGTGACAGACTAGCTAGTAGTTCATAGAATGGCTCTGATAGGTGGACTATATTTTTGAGTAATAATTTGTTGGAAGACATGAAAAGCTATAGGCACATCCTTTGAATAATGAATATTATTCTTTTTAAAAAATTGAAAACTGTTACTAATTTTTACACTTAAAAAGTGTTGCCACATCTGCATCTCAGCTACATTATAAAATCTTTATAGTTTTTCTCTGTATATAATAGACCAGAAGGGTAGATTCTTTTATATTTTAAGTAAATGAAATGTTTTATTTATATTTATTAAGGAACATAATTATCAGACAGTGGGATAAGTTTTGGTGTATTGGTGCCAAAACTAGGGTACAGTCTGGTCTGTGTAAGCAGAAACTGGTCAACTAAAGAAGCAGGGCATTTAACCAAGGTATGCCAGAAAAATAAAAACATGAAAATCATAGAATCACAGACACTCACTTAACAATATACTAATATGTATTTGATTCAGTCTCAGTGTAAATAATATAGACAAAATCATGCTGATCTGAATATGATCTGATCTTTAACATGCCCAGCCTCAAGTTATTTGCCTTTTCTAAGTCAAAAAATTTCTGGCGTCTACACAGCAGCATTATATAATGAACTGGGGCACTCATGATTCTGGCAGATAAAACTGGTAGACAAGACATGGCTTTCTCCCTTTTTACCTGTTAAAATATCAAGAGAAGTGTATTAGAGTATCGATTTGAATAACGTAGCAGAGTTTGGCTTTCAGAGATCTGTGGTTATAGGGATCATTGTAGAAATTACCTTTTTTTAATTCACGGAGTTGTGATACACACTGAATTCTAAAAGCAAAAAGAGGCTACCTATGTATACTGAGTCTTAACTACCTCAGAGAGTGTAGGGATCCTGGACAGCAAGGAACTTTTCTTTATAAACCATCAACAGAAGTTCCAACAGGAAGCCTTCCTCTGCATGCCTAGTTCAGAGAAATAGAGACCACCTAGCTCCTTTCCACCTAAGGAGTCCTAGGTTTTAAAAATAATTTACTCCCAGAAACCAGAAGTAAATCTCAGTGAACTGTAGTCTAAGGCAACAAAATCAGGTGCTTGCCATAACAATAGCATTAATAACCTCAAACACATAACAGTACAGAGACTTTACAATAGAATACTCGCAATGTCCAAGATACAATTCAGAATAAGTCAGCATATGAAAAATAAGAAAAATGGGATTAATTATCAAAAGCAAATACCATCTGAAATGACATTGATTTTGGACTTATCATACAAAAATTTCAAAACAACAATTATAAAACATGCTAAAAGATGTATACAACAGTATCTCCTCAACTTCTCTGTAAAATTTTTATTCTAAGGAATAGTACATAACAATAGTCACACACATTAAAATTAAAAGAAAATATGTACTTTAAAATGCAAATCATTATAGAGTATAAAAGGACATTGAGTAATGATAAAATTCAAAATTTATAGAGAAAACACAATCGTTATACAATTGTATGCATCAAATAACAAATCAATGAAATATGTTTTTTAAGTTTAAAATTACAATGAAACCTTGATAAAAATTTCAGTCTTACTAACAGACTTCTGTAAACATCATTTCAAATTAGGTAGATATGTTAGAAAATAATGTCTAGAGAAATTAAAAACATGTGAGGATTATAAACACAAATAAATGTACACTGTGTTTATTGTATATGTTCAACCAGGAATATGAATTAATGGTTAAATAGAAAGATCACTATTTAAGCTGGTAGTCAGGATTCAGAATAATCTATAGTAATGGTAAAATGTGACTGAATGCCATTTCCCCCTTAACTCTCCACATTGAATTTAACTTTCAACAAACTGCTGGAAACCAAAATTAAGACAAATCAATCCAAAATAAATATAGCTTGTATTGGTATTTATTTAAAATAGCTTTATTACTTATTGAATGCAAATGAGCCTAATTTGACAGATTGTTAGATAGGCCTTTGTGCCTTCAACAACATCCAGCCCCAGTATCACATTTCCTTTAGTAATAACAAGTTAAATGTGCTGCTTCCTCCCTCACTGCAAGAGATCTCTTTCCTGGTGTGAGCATCATTTGGCATTAATTAAGCCTACCTATCTCACCAGACATCTAGCAGTTCTAAAAAATTTTAGTTCACAGCTGCCTTGTGGAATAAGCTACAAGTCAGAACTGTTGCTTGCATTTAAAACTATTGCTAACTTTAAAATTTTTCAGTTATAAGAAAATAAGTCTGATTTTATATAATGGAGTTAAACAAGTGCATTGTGAAATACTAACAATGACTAACAGTTTCAAATGACGGATTAAAAAGGGAGATGGAAAATTATGGTGATGCACATAATTCTCAAAAAGTAAACGAAATCGTTGAAATCACATAAAAGACACTTCAAGAGAAAAGTGAATGGACATTGTTTTGTTTACTTTTGTTTTTAATTTTTTATTTGTTGTTAACATGCCACATTTTGATATCTATGAGCTTTGAATGTCATTATGGAATATGGTTATTCACTTACTTGTCTAGCATGCAACCACCATATCTGATGTATTGTGTAAAGTGCTAGAAATAGAAAAAAATAGCAAAAAAAATTTTTTTTTCAGATTTCAAAGAGCCCACAGTTCAGGTGAACCAGTTGTATTAAAGATAACTGCTATTGTAACCACATGAAAGTAGATGGGATGTTGTCTATAAAAAGTACAGATGCTCAGGTTTCAGGAAGTTAAAGACTTTGAATGCTGTTATCTAAAATACTCCAAGATAATTCTAAGGGGAAATAAGATTTGAGAAACATATTGATGCATCCCATAAAAAGGTATATAATTCACAAGAAGTTATCTTTCAAATATAAAATAAATTTTAGGATATTTTCTAATCAAACATTAAACAAAATATCCAGAAATTTCTAAAATATCTCATTTTTATCTGATTGTTAATGTGATAAATATGCGATAAAGTTTAAGAATACAGAATATATCACATATATTTGACAGTAAAAAGACAAAATAGAACTAAAATCTTGTAATTTTGGATGAGGAGATGTGTTAAAATGTTTTAAAATCTATTATTATTTGAGAAGATTACTATATCAATGTATTCTAGAATTTAAAAATAAATATTCTAGGTAAAAAATATTAAAGTATCAACTAAAATAGTTTTATTTTAAAGTTAAATACATCCAAATTGATAGCAAGAAATGTGGCATGGAAAAGGGTAACCTTAATCAGTCCATATGTAATGGACTGTGATCTGTTTATAACGTTAGGTAGTTAGAAAACGTAATTAGGAAAAAGGAGTCCAGAATGGTGGTGGCTAAAAGAAAAGGGAAGGAAAAGCCCATGAAAATAGAACAAAAGAAGGTTCGAGGACCAGTGCGAGGACCTCAGGTAAAACAAACAGCACTCCTGGCTAGCCCAATTTACTTAGGGCAGGCCCAGGGGAGGAGAAAAATCATACAAAGAGGAGCCAAAGGGCTGGGAGTCTCTCTCGCTCTTACTCTCTCTCTCTGTCTCTCTCTCTCTCTCTCTCTCTCTCTTTTCACTTTGCATCTTTTGGGTCAGCATGCCCTCATGCCTCTAGGATGTATTTTCCTTTATTTTCTAAATAAAACTGAGCTGTAACACTGATCTATCCAAGAGCTATGACACACTGAGGGCTTTAACATCCATCGCTTCAAATTTTTGTTGGAACGAGACAGAACCAAGGAAATTATACACTCCACTGACAGTAGCAAAAGAACAAAAGAAGGGTTTAAAAAATGGAGGTGATTTGGAAGTACAAAATATTTCTATAACTAAATGCAAAATAATTGGTAACACTATGATATGCAAATTAAACATGGTAGATTAAAAACAAAAATAATAATGGTCAGTGGGTATGAAAATGCAAAATCAAACTACAGCTTTTTTTATAAGATAAGTACCAAAATGTTCAAACATTGAATGCCTAAAAGACAATTTATGGGTGGAAATCCTCATAAAATGTTAATCTGAATAAAGCTATGCTAATTTAATACAAAATAGATTTTTTTTCTCATCAAGTAGAAATCACTGTGTAATGATAAACTAAGTCACTCAAAAAGCATGAACAATTTTATACTTGTTTTCATGTAATAAGAGAGCCTTGGCAAATATAATTTAAAAAATTGAGTTCAAAGAAAACAAATGTTTACTTTGTGGGAGCTGTCAAGACAAATACCCCAACTATAGGTAGTTAAGTTATGATATGTTTTTAAATGTACAGTTAAAAAGCACACATATAAAATCCTGCCAGAAACAATTACACAATGCACATTCTTTTCAACAACATTTGACAAACATTTGCAAAAAAAAAAAGAAAATCATAATACATTAGGCTCTGGAAAAAAAAAAAAAAAACCCTTTCAAATAGCTGTAACATATAGGTGTGTGTGTGTGTTGGTCACTCAGTTCAGTGTCCAACTCTTTGTGATCCCAGACCCCATGGACTGTAGCTCACCAGGCTCCTCTGTCCATGAGATTTTCTCCAGGCAGGAATACTGGAGTGGTTTGCCATTTCCTTCTCCAGTAACATACAGGTAGCCTATACAATGTAATTATGCTAAAAAGGAAGCAAAAACCAACTTAAAATTTCATACACTTAGAAATATGAATATCCAAAAACTGGAAATTTAAAATCGATTGGCAATGTAAGGAGACTAAAATTGTTACATATAAAAACATGAGTTCCTAACGTAGTATTTTGAAGAATGATATATATGTAGAAGAGAAAGAGAAGCTTACATTTTAAGCATAGAGGTAACTTAGAATAACAGAATGAAGGCAGGAAGAATGGAAAAACTACACTATAAGATATAAAGAATTAGCAAAAGCAAAATTTATCTTTAGAAGAATAATATCTAAAAATAACTTTGAGATTGATAAAGAATGCACAGATAAACAGTTATTATACATTGTAATATAAATGAAATTAAATGTTAAAAAAAGATAATTACTAACAGAATTGTGAAAAGCTATTGCTGAGTAATCCTGTAAACATTCAAATAACATTTTGTCTTTTTAATCTTCCTTCAATTTAAATTTCTGAGGTCAATGGAAAATTATGTTTAATCCAAAAAGGAAAGATGTATTTAATACTGCAATTCTATAAATATACTTCATTACAACAGCAAAAGGGGAAAAAAAGCAATGTATATCACAGTAACAGAGGAAAAAATTTGGAGAAAAATCAAAACACATGTATCAAAACATTTCATACAAATTTGGATTGAAGAAAAAGCCTTGCTTACCCAATAATTTGGTAATTTTTTCCAAATTGCTTTTGTTTCAACAGCTTAGAGATCTATTAAGCAATTTATAGATATTGTTTACATATTGCCAGAATAACATTACACTTTACATTAAATTTATCTGTGATTTTTATTGTGAAATAAAAAATTCACAGAAAGTGTATAAAACAGAAATATATAGCATATTTAATGATTATACAATGAATTGTCATAAAACAATCATCCAATACATAGTTTCAGTCACAACAGAAGTCTCTATCCCCCCAACATTCCTCTTCTAGATCCCCCTGATCATTTTAGAGTAAACACCATCCTGACATTTATAGTAGTCACTCCCTTGCTTTTCTTTACAGTTTTAGTGTCATAAATGTGCTGTAAATGGTAATATACACAAATAAAAGACTGGAAACTCAAAGATGAGACTTATGGACCTGAGAATCAGAAGGCAGAAAAACATTGGTTAATGTAGCTTTGAAGAAACTACAAACTGGGCTTGATTACTGCCTCTGTAGCTATTAGTGAACTGCTGGGGTGCAACTGAAGGGACAAGAACCAAAGGGGAAGGATAGAGTCATTCCTTTCTCCTTCAGTTTCCAGGGAATCACTGTCATCTCTATTGACACAACTAACTGCAAGTTAGCAGGTTTAGAGAGTACTACTCCAGATCATAAGGGATAGTGTAGAATAGGTTTAAGAAGAGAGAAAATATTCTAATAGTCATCACTCCTCATGTATAGTCTCCTTGCTCATTCTTGAACTCCTATAAATGATACTGAAGACAGCTGCCAAAAAGAGATTATCAAAATGGAAGTCTATTATATCACTACCCTTTAGTGTCCCTCAAGGTTTCTCAGGATAAAAGATTATTTAAAATAAAAGACTTAGGAAACTAGTCAAGATGGCAAAGTAGGAGGATGTGGAACTCAGCTTTTCCTCCTCAAACACACAAAGCATTCAGAAACTAAGAGCAACATTGAAAAACTAACATTCAACATTCAAAAATCTAAGATCATGGCATCTGGGCCCCTCACTTTATGGCAAATACATCGGGAAACAATGTAAATAGCAATAGACTTTATCCTCTTGTGCTCCAAAATCATTGCAGATGTTGACTGCAGACATGAAGGTAAAAGACACTTGCTCCTTGGAAGAAAAGGACAAACCTAGACAGTGTATTAAAAAGCAGAAACATTACTTTGTTGACAAAGATCTGTCTAGTCAAAGGTATGGTTTTTCCAGTAATTATGTGTGGATGTGAGTGTTGGACCATAAAGAAGGCTGAACACTAAAGAATTGATACTTTTGAACTGTAGTGTTGTAGAAGACTCTTGAGAGTCCCTTGGGCAGAAAGGAAATCAAGCCAGTCAACCTTAAAGGAAATAAATCCTGAATATTCATTGGAAGGACTGATGGTGAAGCTGAAGCTCCAATACGTTGGCCACCTAATGTGAAGAGCTGACTCATTTGAAAAGACCCCGATGCTGGGAAAGATTGAAGGCGAGAGGAGAAGGGGATAACAGAGAATGACATGGTTGGATGGCCTCACCAACTCAATGGACATGAGTTTGAGCAAGCTCCAGGAGATGATGAAGGACAGGGAAGCCTAGCGTGCTGCAGTTTATGGGGTTGCAAAGTGTTGGATAAGACTGAGCAACTGAACAGCAACAACAAATAGAACAATTTTCATTGAAAATTAACTGGAAACTGGCAGGAAAACGTCTATACAACCAAGGCTCTAAGAAATATTTACATAGAATGAAGAAGAAAAAGGAAAGAAGCAATTGGGTTAGGACCTATACCCTTGGGAAGGGACTCGGAATAAAAGGAAGGTTACAGGTGTGAAGATCCTCCCTGGAGAATGAGTAGTCTGAGGCATACTTGGTGCTCCAGTCCTGAGGCCAGCACAAGGAAGATGAACTCCTTTGGCTGCTTGGAAACCCAGTGGGACTACAAGTGACTACCAGTTTAAAGCAAGTACAGTTGTAGGACATGTAGGAACCTGATGGTAATAAAAAAAAAAATTACACAAAAGCTAATAAAATAAAATAAAATAAAAAGATCCATGTATACAATGCTTGCAAGACACTTCAGAACTGAAGATGCACACGAACTGAAAGTGAGAGGATGGAAAAAGATATTTCATGCAAGCAGAAAGAACAAGAAATAAGAGAAAATGATACTTATATCATTATAAGTATATTATACTTTAATAGAAAAGCTATAAGAAAAGACAAAGAAGGACGTTATATAATGATAAAGGAATTCGTACAAGAAGAGAATGTTACACTTGTTAACATATGCATCTAATACAGAACACCAAAATATATGGAGCAAGCATTAGCAGATATAAAGGGAGAATTTTATAATACAATAATAGGAAGGTGCTTTAATACTCCACTTCCACCAGTGTACAGAAGATCCATAAAGAAAATTTATAAAGAAACAGTAATCTTGAATGGCACAATAGACCAATTAATCTTGATAGATATGTATAACACATTCCACTCAAAAGCAGCAGAATATCCATGGACCATTTTCCAGTAGAGACCACACCCTGTGTCACAAAACAAGCCTTCAGTAATTTTAGAGGCTAGACAATATATCAAGCATTTTTTTCTAATCACAATAGTATGAAACTAGAAGTCAACTACAGAAAGTAAAAGGAGAAAATAAAAAACATGCAGAGACTAATCAACAAGCTACAAAAAACTAATGGGGCAGTGAAGAAATCAAAGAGGAAATCAGAAAATATCTTGAGACAAAAGAAAATAGAAAAAACAGCTTTCCAAAACCCATGTGAGCAACAAAAGCAGTTTCAAGTGGTAAGTAGGTAGTGATGCAGTCCTACCTCATGAAACAAGAAAATTCTCAAATAAACAACCTAGTATACCTTATAGAGGAATTAGAAAAAGAAGAACAAAGTAGCGTCAGCAGAAGGAAAAAAATAATAAAAATCAGAGAGGAAATAAAAGATACTGAAAAGTCAATAGAAAATATCGGTGAAACCAAGGACTGTTTTTTTGTTTTTGTTTTTGTTTTTTTTTAAGACAAGCAAAATAAACAGCATTTTAGTGTGACTCTTCAAGAAGATGTTAAATAAACAAAACAAGTAATAAAAGAAGAGAAACAACAATACCACAGACACACACACACACACACACACACACACACACACACACACACACAAATCACGAGAAGACTACACATAGTCATCTGCCTATAATTAGGACAACTTAGAAGAAATGGCAAAATTTAAACAATTTTTGAAGACTAAGTCAAGAAGAAACAGACAATTTGAACAATTGATCACTAGTAAACAGAATTTATAATTTAAAAAACAAAAACAAAAAACATCCCAGCAAACAAACATCCAGGACCAAATGGCCTCACAGTGAGATTCTACCTACATAATAAAGAGGAGCTAATATCTGTTCTTCTCAAAATATTAAAAAAAAAAAAAAAAACCCGATTCATGCTAACTTCCAAATTCACTCAAGAGAGCCATCATTACCTTGATATCAAAACCAGAGAAAGACAAATCAAAGTCAATACATTTTATGACTATAAATGCAGAAATGCTCAACAATAAATGAGTGAACTGATCCCAACAACATATAAAAAGCATCATACACTATAAAGTTGGATTTATTCCAGAATTTCAAGGATGATTCAATATTGGAAAATCAATCACTGTGATATGTGAGGATAAAAAATAAAGATAACATTTCATCTCAAATGCATTTGACAGAGTTCAACATACATTCATGATAAAGCCCTTATCAAAGTGGATATAGAGGGAACACATGTCAACATAACAAAGGCCTTTATGACAAACTCACAGCTATCATTATACTCAATAGTCAAAAGTTGAAAACATTTTCTCTAAAATCAGGCACAAGAATTCCCGCTGTCAACACTTTTGTTTAACAAAGTATTGAAAATCCTAGCAATAGCAATCAGACAAGGAAAAGAAACAAAGGCATCCAAATTGAAGGGAAGAAGTAAAACTGTCACTATCTGTAGATGACAAGATACTATATATTGAAAATTCTAAGTCTTCACCAAAACAATTAGAACTAATAAATGAATTCAATAAAATTGAGACATAAGTTTAAATGCAAAAATCTGTTGTTTCTTTATACACTGGTATGAAATGTCAGAAAGAGAATGCAAAAAGCTGTTTTAAAACCACAACAAATAGAATAAAATATTGTAAATAAAATTAACCAAGGAGGTGAAAGAACTATACTCTGAAAACGATAAAACAGTGATAAGGGAAAGTGAAGATTATACAAAAAATGGAAAAATATCTTATGCTCTTGGGGTGGAAGAATTAAAATTGTTAAAATGTTTGTATTACCCAAACCAACCTACAGATTTAATCAATCCTTATCAAAAGACATATGACATTTTTCACAGAACTAAAACAAGTAATTATAATATTTAAATGGAATCACAAAAGACCATGAGTTGCAAAAGAAATCTTGAGAAAAAAGAGCAAAGATGGAGGTTTGACATTCCCTGACTTCAGACTGTAGCACAAAGCTACAATAATCAAAACAGAATAGTATTGTCACAAAAACTGACACAAAGATCAATTGAACAGAATAGATTTTCCACAAATAAACCTATACATTTATGACCAATTAATCTACAACAAAGTAGGCAAGAATATACAGTGGAGAAAACATAGTAAGTTTAATAAATAATACTGGAGAAAATGAAAATCTGCATGTAAAACAATTAAATTAGAACATTTCCTCATGGTGTATAAAAAAATAAACTAAAAGTGGGGGGAACACCTAAATGCAAGACCTGTAACCATAAAATTCATAGAAGAGGATATTGGTAAAACACTTTTAGACATGTATCTTAGTAATACTTTTTTGGATCAGTCTCCTAAGAGAAAAGAAAGAAAATTAAAAATAAACAAATAGAACCTAATTGAAACTGTTAGCATAATGTTTCATTTCACAGCAAATGAAACTGTTAGCATAACAAAAAGACTTAATGGGAGAAAATATTTGCAAATGATATGACAGACAAGGTATTAATTTCTGACATATATTAATAGTTGATACAACTCAATGTCAAAAAATAAGCAACCCTAAATAGACATTTTTGCGAAGAACTCACACAAATGACTGACAGTAACATGAAATGAGGCTCAGGATCCTGAAGAGACCCTGAATGAGGTCATGGCAACCCACTCTTGTACTCTTGCCTAAGTAATGCAAATGGAAATGCAAATGGTAACAGCAAAGTATTCATCACCTCTTATCTATCAGAATGGTTATCACTGAACAGTCTTCAAATAAATGTTTCTAAGGATATAGAGAGAAGGAAACCTTTTATACTGTTGGTAGGAAAGTAAACTGGTGCAACTACCATGGAAAACAGTATGAAGTGTCCTCAAAAAACTAAAACTAGAACTTCATTATGATCTAGCATTTCCATTCCTAGGTACATATCTGTTAAAAAAAAAAGTAAATACCAATTGAAAAAGATGCTTACACTCTGATGTTCACAGCAACAATATGTTATAATAACCAAGACATGTAAGCAACCTGTATGTCCGTGAAGAGATGAATGGATAAAGAAGAAATGATAAATACACATACACACTGGAATATTAATCAGCCATAAAAAAGAAAAAAATTCTGCCATTTGTTAATAATATGGACGGACTTAGGGGAATATTATGTTTAGTGTAATCATTCAAACTGAGAAAGGAAAATAATGTATGTTGTCACTTATATGTAGAATCTAAAAATATAAAACAAGTGAATGTACATAACAAAAGAGAAACAGACTTACAGATAGAGAAAACCAGTGGGTATCTATAGGGTGAATAAAGGATGGAGGGGCAAGTTTGGAATACAAGATTAAAAGATATAAACTACTATGCATAAATAAGTAACAAGGATATAATATTATATAGTATATAATATATAGCATATTATATACTATATTATTGTATAGTACAGCAAATTATAGCCATCATCTTGTAATAATTTTAAATGAATTATAATCTATAAAAATATTCAATCACTACACTGTAAATCTAAAATTAATATATTTGATAATATTGTAAATCAACTATGTTTCAATAGAAAAGTAAATAAGTGAAATGACTTCCATGAACCTTATAATCTGACCTCCCACTTCTTCATTGTCTTCTTTCTTGTAAATCTAGTTTGATCTCAGTGCTATTTCTGGAATGAGTCAGGAATGCCCTCTCTTGGGATATTTCTATGTTTGTTCAACTTTCTCAGCATTCTGAAAGCTTACTTCTTCCTCTCATTCCTATCTTTGCTCAAATTCCTCTCTCGATAGGCCTTCTCTATTTCAAATTCTGAAAGATGATGCTGTGAAAGTGCTGCACTCAATATGCCAGCAAATTTGGAAATCTCAACAGTGGCCACAGGACTGGAAAAGGTCAGTTTTCATTCCAATCCCAAAGAAAGGCAATCCCAAAGGATGCTCAAAACTACTGCGCAATTGCACTCATCTCACACACTAGTAAAGCAATGCTTAAAATTCTCCAAGCCAGACTTCAGCAATACATGAACCATGAATTCCAGATGTTCAAGCTGGTTTTAGAAAAGGCAGGGAAACCAGAGATCAAATTGTCAATATCTGCTGGATCATCGAAAAAGCAAGAGAGTTCCAGAAAAACATCTATTTCTGCTTTATTGACTATGCCAAAGCCTTTGACTGTGTGGATCACAATAAACTGTGGAAAATTCTTCAAGAGATGGGAATACCAGACCACCTGACCTACCTCTTGAGAAACCTGTATGCAGGTCAGGAAGCAACAGTTAGATCTGGACATGGAACAACAGACTAGTTCCAAATAGGAAAAGGGTATGGCAAGGCTGTATATTGTCACCCTGCTTATTTAACTTATATGCAGAGTACATCATGAGAAACGCTGGGCTGGAGGAAGCGCAAGTTAGAATCAAGATTGCCGGGAGAAATATCAATAACCTCATATATGCAGATGACACCACCCTTATGGCAGAAAGTGAAGAAGAACTAAAGAGTCTCTTGATGAAAGTGAAACAGGAGAGTGAAAAAGTTGGCTTAAAGCTTAACATTCAGAAAACGAAGATCATGGCATTCGGTCCCATCACTTCATGGGAAATAGATGGGGAAACAGTGGAAAGAGTGGCTGACTTTATTTTTCTGGGCTCCAAAATCACTGCAGATGGTGATTTCAGTCATGAAATTAAAAGACGCTTGCTCCTTGGAAGGAAAGTTATGACCAACCTAGACAGAATATTAAAAAGCAGAGACATTACTTTGCCAGCAAAGGTCTATCTCATCAAGGCTATGATTTTTCCAGTGGTCATGTATGGATGTGAGAGTTGGACTATAAAGAAACCTGAGCACTGAAAAATTGATGATTTTGAACTGTGGTGATGGAGAAGACTCTTGAGAGTCCCTTGGACTGCAAGGAGACCCAACCAGTCCATCCTAAAAGAGATCAGTTCTGGGTGTTCATTGGAAGGTCTGATGTTGAAGCTGAAACTCCACTATTTTGGCCACCCGATGTAAAGAGCTGACTCATTTGAAAAGACCCTGATGCTGCGAAAGATTGAGGGCAGGAGGAGAAGGGGACGACAGAGGATGAGATGGTTGGATGGCATCACTGACTCAATGGACATCGGTTTGGGTGAACTCTGGGAGTTAATGATGGACAGGGAGGCCTGGCTTACTGCAGTTCATGGGGTCTCAAAGAGTCAGCCATGACTGAGTGACTGAGCTGAACTGGACTGATCATCATATTTACCTTACTTCCTCTGTCTTCACCACTTTATCTTTTTGCTACTATATCACTCACCATTTTGACTATCACCTTCCGGCTGTTATATTTTGCTGATATTTTGTATTGTCTGTCTCTGTTTAGTAGAATATAAGCTGCCCAAGTGTAGGCATTTTTATCTTTCTAAATCCCTAGTGCTTAGAACAATGACTTTTATCTAACAGAAATTTTATTTAATTCCAATTTTTGAGGTAATGTTTTTAGCAACTTGATGTCTAGCTCATTTTTTTGTCTGTACTACTCTTATATCATAGGGCTTTATAAGAAATGCAAGAAAAACCCACATACAATAAAACATTTTTCATGTTCCTCAACACATATTCAACAGTTAATAGCAGCTATATTGGTACTGTTATTCATGTTAGTTTATTATTATTATTTACTATGTTAGCAGTAGTGGTGGGCTTCCCCAGGGCCTCAGGGTAAAGATTCAACCTGCAGTGCAGGAGATGAAGTAGACATGGGTTCAACCCCTGGATTGGGAAGATCTCCCGGAGGAGGGCATGGCAACCCACTCCAATATTCTTGCCAAGAAAATCCCATGGACAGAGGTGCCTGGGCTTCCCTGGTGGCTCAGAAGTAAAAAAAAAAAAAAAAAAAAAAAAAATTGCCTGCAATGCAGGAGACCTGGGTGCAATCCCTGGGTCGGGAAGAGACCATCAATGAGGTCATGGTAACCCACTCTAGTAGTCTTGCCTAGAGAACCCCATGGACAGGGGAGACTGGCAAGCTGTAGTCCACAATATCACACAGCGTTGGACACGATTGAAGTGACTAAAAAGCAGCAGCAGCAGCAGCAGCAGAGACTGGCGTGGTGTCCATGGGGTCGCAAAGAGTATGACATGACTGAAGCAGCTGAACATGCAGCCATAATTAATGATTGTGATATTTTTGAAGGGTGTCAGTGAGAAGCAGATTTTTTAAAAGGGAGGATACATTTTCAGAAATGTTAGAAAATAATCTTGGCACAATGGAACTCTTTAATGGTGGCATTTTCACTTGTAGTAAATATGGTAGTCTTGGTTTGCTTAAGTAACTATTGTATTGTTTTTGGACGCTTTGGCATGCCCTCTTGTTAAAAAGCTCAGTCATGCCCGACTCTTGCAACACCATGGACTGCAGAACGTTAGGCTTGCCTGTCCTTCAGCATCTCCTAGAGCTTGCTCAAACTCATGTCCATTGACTCAGTGATGCCATTCAGCCATCTCACCCTCTATTGTCCCCCTCTCCTCCTGCCTTCACTCTTTCCCAGTATCAGGGTCGTTTCTAATAGCTCGACTCTTCACATCAGGTGGCCAAAATATTGGAGCTTCCGCTTCAACATCAGTCCTTCCAATGAATATTCAGAATTTATTTTCTTTAGGGTTGACTGGTTTGATCTCCTTTCTGTCCAAGAGACTCTCAAGAGTCTTCTGCAACACCACAGTTCAAAAGCATCAATTCTTTAGTGCTCAGTCTTCTTTATGGTCCAACTCTCACATCCATATGTGATTACTGGAAAAACTATATTTTTGATTTATGGACCTTTGTTGGCAGAGTGATATCTCTGCTTTTTAATATGCTGCCTAGGTTTGTCATAGCTTTTCTTCCAAGGAGCAAGTGTCTTTTAATTTCTGGCTGCAGTCACCATCTGCAGTGATTTTGGAGCCCAAGAAAATAAAGTCTGTCACTGTTTCCATTGCTTCCCCATCTATTTGCCATGAAGTGATGGAAATGGATGCCATGAGTTTTTTTTGAATGTTGAGTTTTAAGCCATCTTTTTCACTCTCTTCTTTCACCTTCATCAAGGGGCTCTTTAGTTCCTCTTCACTTTCTACCATAAGGGTCGTGTCATCTGAATATCTGAGGTTATTGATATTTCTCCTGGCATTATTGATTGCAGCTTGTGCTTCCTCCAGCCCATCATTTCACATGAAGTACTCTGCATCTAAGTTAAATAAGCAGGATGACAATATACAGCCTTGATGTACTCTTTTCCCAGTTTGGAACCAGTCTGTTGTTCATGTCTGGTTCTAACTGTTGCTTCATGACCTGCATACAGGTTTTCCAGGAGGCAGGTCAGGTGGTCTGGTATTCCCATCTCTTTAAGAATATTCCACAGTTTGTTGTGATCCACACAGTAAAATGCTTTAGTGTAGTCAATGAAGCAGAATTAGATGTATTTCTGGAACTCTCTTGCTTTTTTGATGATCCAACAGATGTTGACAACTTGAACTCTGATTCCTCTGCCTTTTCTAAATCCAGCTTTAACATCTGGGAGTTCTTGGTTCATGTACTGTTGGAGAATATTGAGCATTACATTGCTAGCATATGAAATGAGTGTAATTGTGAGGTAATTTGAACATTCTTTGACATTTCCCTTCTTTGGGACTAGAATGAAAACTGACATTTTCCAGTCCTGTGGCCACTGCTGTGTTTTCTAAATTTGTTGACATATTGAGTGTAACACTTTCACAGCATCATCTTTTAGAATTTGAAGTAGTTCAGCTGGTATTCCATTACCTCCACTAGCTTTGTTCATAGTGATGCTTCCTAAGGCCTATGCCTGGTATCTCACAAAGTGCTAGCCAAGAGGACTTCATTTCCATATACCCACACCCTTAGTCTAGGAAGGCCATACCACTCTTATGGTAGAAAGCAAAGAGGAACTAAAGAGCCTCTTGATGAGGGTGAAGGAGGAGTGTAAAAGAGCCAGCTTAAAAATAAATATGAATAATGAAAAAAAAAAAAAAAAAAGATCATGGCATCTGGCCCCACATTCTATGGCAAAGAGAAGAGTAAAATGTGGAAGTAGTGACAAATTTCCTTTTCTTGGGCTCTAAATATGGATGGCATATTTAGATGGCATGGATGGCATATGCAGCTCTGAAATCAGATGAAGTGTGTTGAAAAGCCAAGACATCACTCTGCTGACAAAGCTTCGTATAGTTAAGGCTATGGTCTTCCCAGCGGGCACATAACGTTGTGAGACCTGGACCATAAAGAAGGCAGAACAGCAAAGAATTGAGGCCTTCAAACTGTGGTGCTGGAGAAGTTTTCTGAAAGTCCTTTGGTCAGCAAGGAGATCAAACCAGTCAATCTTAAGGGAAATCAACCCTGAATACACATTGGAAGGACTGATGCTGAAGCTGAAGCTCCAGAGTTTTGGTCATGTGATGCAAACAGCTGACTCATTGGAAAAGTCTCTGATACTGGGAAAGATTGAGGACAGAAGAAAAAGAGGGCATGAGAGGATGAGATGGCTGGATGGCATCACCAATACAATGGACATGAACTTGGGCAACTTCAAGAGATGGTGAGGAACAGGGAGACCTGGCATGCTGCAGTCCATGGGGTTGCAAAAAGTTGGACATGACTGGGCAGCTGAACAAAATCAACATCAAAGCAAACCCAGCAATAAAATTCTAAGACAATGACTCTCACATGCATGTTTTTCAGGAATTCATGGAGTATTAGAAATATTCTAGCCAGAGACCTCAAACTGAAAGTGTCAGATGATTTTCAGGAAAAGACAGTTTCTATGAAAGACCCTTTAGATCTAGTATTTCCAGATCCAGTGAATACCAGTATGTGAGTAGTTTCTTCCTTAATCCAGTGGAACAAAATTCAGAACCACATATTATCAGATTTAATCTTTGTGCCCTTATTCTTTATTTTCTCAGCTTTCTAACAGTCTTGAAGATTTTAATTTGGAAATAAGATCTAGACTCTAACTTTTATTTGATCCCAACTTAAAAGTGAACCACCAACTATGACCATAATCTTTCTCTAAATTTTCATTTGTATTGCAGTGCTTGTGATTTTGAGTCTCAAATGTTATACATTTTTCAGTAACATCACATTATTTGATAAATGACCATTAAAGAAGTCCAAGGAAATCTGACACTGTCAGAAGTTAAGCCTCACCAATATACTACCAAAACATGTGAAATAGTGGTATATATTTGAATCGAACATGTCTTCAAGATTATGTCCTTGATTTAGGCTGAAAAAATGACTTGAAGACTGAGAACAGAAATAAAGATTGTATACATAACTGATAGATGTGTGAACTGTTATACATACTTGGTTAAACAATTTGGCATCATTTTTTAAAGGCAGTGCTTCCTTCTACCCTATGACTCAACAATTGTATTCTTGGAATCTGAAAATTTTACTTTTGCGCATGTACACAAAAAGATCCAAAACAAAGATAAGTAACATTTCTGTTTGTAATAGCACAAACCTAGAAGCAATGCAAAGACCCATGAAAGTAAAATGAAAAAAAAAATAAATAAACTGGTATATTTGGAATCATATTTAACAGTGAAAATGAGTCAAAATAACTTTACATTACAAACTGTATGAAAATTAGTGACAAAATGTCTAATGAATATAAGTAAGTCATAGATATATAACTTCATAAAATATATATATAATATATATAAATAATATAAAATGTATATAAATAAATAATATATATAAAATATATAAATTCATAAAATTGATAAATAAATAGAATTTTTAAATGTTAATAACAGAAGAGGGCAAAGGTTATTGAGAGAGCTGCAAAATTGTTATTTTAATTAGGCTGACCAAAAAGACTTACTGAGGTAAATTGCATAAAAGCTTCAAGAATGTAAAGAAATCAACTGTTTGTCCATCTAAGAGATTAGTACTCCTGGTAGAGAAAAATAACTGAGGCAAAAGTCCCAGGGCATGCCCAACTGCTGTCTAATTTGAATCCTATATCTGAAATATTTTGCTCTACCCATCACTTTCTCTATGTTCTGCAGTCTTTTTCAGACTGGCTAGTTGCTACTTAAAATTTAATAAGTCATCTCCTGTAATGTATTGAAAGCCTAATTTGAATTATTTTAACTGATATAGATGCTTCCCCCTTTTGCTTTTCTCTCATAACAGCATACTATTGACAATTAAATTTCATTGTTTATCTCTCCATACATAAAACGAGCAGGAATAGCTTTACTGCTAGTGTTTCTCTTGAGAAATGGACAACTTTTTCCAGATAAAAATTATTTCAAGACATTGACAAAAGGTGATAAGATGAAACATAAATTCCACAGCATTAACACTTCTCAGGGAAGAATCACTTATGTCTCATATTCAGCATTCCAAATGGAAATTGTCAGTGATAGCCATTACCTTTGTGGAAATGGAATAAAAGTAAAAAGCTTGACAGCTAAGTTGAAGGAAGAAAAGATATTGTATTTCAAATAATAGCTGGCATAATGTAAATTCACAATAATGCTTTTGGAAAAGTACCTTCTCAATTGATGTAATGTCTGTCAGATATGTAAGTCATATGAAATATTTAACTTGTTTGAACAAGAACTAAAAAAGCAAACAATCTACCTGGAATCCCCTCTTAAAAGAATTAAAGATTACCTAGAAAAGCTGTAAAGCTTTCCTCCTTATCATGCAGTTTGATAAAATGAAAAGAAGGGAGGAAATCATACACATTTTAAGTTGCATTTCCTTTTCCGCGTTTATGTAAAATTAGATGAAGCTAACTAAGAGAACTCATTTGGTCTAATATTTAGCTAGATGTTAAAAGAATATTTCCAAGAACCTACTTGGCTTTCTGTTCCCAAACTCCTGTTTAGAATATGTGTAGTTATCTATAGCAAGTTTGATATCACCTGTGTATCTCTCCATAAGGCAATTACAAAACTCCTCTTCTGAGAAGTTAAATGACTTAGCTTTAGGTGACTGTTGCCACCAATCCTACTTACAGCTATTACTATTTTTTTCCTGATGGTGGGTTTTGAGGTCTACTGTCAATTTGATTAAATTCTTTCTTCTACTTGATTCCCTAGACAGTTACTTTTGTTGCCTGTCACAACCAAAATCCTCTTGGTGCCTAATTTTAACTTTGTTTCATTCTCCTCATTAAAATCTTTTCTCCTAGTTAACTCAAACTTTTGAATTTACATGTCAGCAGTATACACAGTAATTATATATGTTATATATATAATGGATATGATATGATAGGTACTTCGTGGACAATACAGACTTCAAACCAAGGCTGTTGTATTCCAAAGTCTGTTCATTTCTGGCTGTTTGTTTTTCAGGGTTAGTCATGAAATTGCAAATAATGTATTCTGGCAAATATACAAGGGTACAATGCTTTCTGGCTTACATTGTCTGCTGTCAGCCTCCCACCAATGATCACAAGGAAAAATGATACTGAAGGAAAACTAAGTTCATTGAAAGAGTTGAAGTGAAGAATATAATCTTGAAAAAAACTTCAGTAGTGCCTAGGAAGGGAGGGTCAGAAAAGTGTATCTGTAGTCTTTCGGATCTGGACTCAGGCAACTTAAGGTGATTTTTTAATGAGGGGGGTCAATTTATCATATTACTGGGTGTTAACTGGGCAAATTTAATAACATAATGTAGAGGAGAGGCCAACAATAAGGAGAGGCCAAGGAGCTTGATAAGTAAAGTATTTTACAAAACAAATTGTTTGCCCATGTGAGCAAATTTTTGTCTGGGTGAATTGATTTGTAAGATTTTCCAAAACCAAATAATGAGATTATTTGTTGGCTTACAGCCTTCTCTGCCTGAGGAATAATTTTGGAATTAAATAGTCAGCTAATGTTGAAAGAAGTAGTTTTTCTTCTTAGTCACAACAATTAAGCTTTGTAGATACAAATAGTCTCAGTCTTCAACATATATCATGGCAAATGTCTTAGACTTACTGAACATACAATTAAATTACACATTTGAAGTCATGTTGGAATATGTGATGTGTGCATTGTGTTGTCTTGCTTGTGAAACTGAACAGACATAGAGTAAAACTCACTTAATTTCTAGAATAATCTCCTTATGAATTTATAAATAAGTTCTGAAGCCTTAACATTAGTATTCTACCTAAAGGAAACACATAAAAAAATTTTATCATTTTCAAAGTGGTTTAAGTGAGAAAGCAGACACCTGGATTTAGGTTCAGGAAGTTGTGGTTAAATTATGTCCTTGAAAACCAACCTAGAGCTAATTAATGAATATAGTAAAGTTGCAGGATATAAAATTAACACACAGAAATCCCTTGCATTCCTATACACTAACAATGAAAAAACAGAAAGAGAAATTAAGGAAACAATACCATTCACCATTGCAACAAAAAGAATAAAATACTTAGGAGTATATCTACCTAAAGAAACAAAAGACCTATACATAGAAAACTATAAAACACTGATGAAAGAAATCAAAGAGGACACAAACAGTTGGAGAAACATACCGTGTTCATGGATTGGAAGAATCAATATTGTCAAAATGGCTATTCTACCCAAAGCAATCTATAGATTCAATGCAATCCCTATCAAGCTACCAACGGTATTTTTCACAGAACTAGAACAAATAATTTCACAATTTGTATGGAAATACAAAAAACCTCGAATAGCCAAAGTAATCTTGAGAAAGAAGAATGGAACTGGAGGAATCAACCTGCCTGACTTCAGACTCTACTACAAAGCCACAGTCATCAAGACAGTATGGTACTGGCACAAAGACAGAAATATAGATCAATGGAACAGAATAGAAAGCCCAGAGATAAATCCACGAACCTATGGACAGCTTATCTTTGACAAAGGAGGCAAGGATATACAATGGAAAAAAGACAATCTCTTTAACAAGGGGTGCTGGGAAAACTGGTTAACCACTTGTAAAAGAATGAAACTAGAACACTTCCTAACACCATACACAAAAATAAACTCAAAATGGATTAAAGATCTAAATGTAAGACCAGAAACTATAAAACTCCTAGAGGAGAACATAGGCAAAACACTCTCCGACATAAATCACAGCAAGATCTTCTATGACCCACCTCCCAGAATATTGGAAATAAAAGCAAAAATAAACAAATGGGACCTAATGAAAATTAAAAGCTTTTGCACAACAAAGGAAACTATAAGTAAGGTGAAAAGACAGCCCTCAGATTGGGAGAAAATAATAACAAATGAGGAAACAGACAAAGGATTAATCTCAAAAATATACAAGCAACTCCTGAAGCTCAATTCCAGAAAAATAAACGACCCAATCAAAAAATGGGCCAAAGAACTAAACAGACATTTCTCCAAAGAAGACATACAGATGGCTAACAAACACATGAAAAGATGCTCAACATCACTCATCATCAGAGAAATGCAAATCAAAACCACAATGAGGTACCATTACACGCCAGTCAGGATGGCTGCTATCCAAAAGTCTACAAGCAATAAATGCTGGAGAGGGTGTGGAGAAAAGGGAACCCTCTTACACTGTTGGTGGGAATGCAAACTAGTACAGCCACTATGGAAAACAGTGTGGAGATTTCTTAAAAAACTGGAAATAGAACTGCCATATGACCCAGCAATACCACTTCTGGGCATACACACTGAGGAATCCAGATCTGAAAGAGACACGTGCACCCCAATGTTCATCGCAGCACTGTTTATAATAGCCAGGACATGGAAGCAACCTAGATGCCCATCAGCAGATGAATGGATAAGGAAGCTGTGGTACATATACACCATGGAATATTACTCAGCCGTTAAAAAGAATTCATTTGAATCAGTTCTAATGAGATGGATGAAACTGGAGCCCATTATACAGAGTGAAGTAAGTCAGAAAGATAAAGAACATTACAATATACTAACACATATATACGGAATTTAGATAGATGGTGGCGATAACCCTATATGCAAAACAGAAAAAGAGACACAGAAATACAGAACAGACTTTTGAACTCTGGGGGAGAACGTGAGGGTGGGATGTTTTGAAAGAACAGCATGTATATTATCTATGGTGAAACGGACCACCAGCCCAGGTGGGATACAAGAGTCAGGTGCTCGGGCCTGGTGCACTGGGAGGACCCTGAGGAGTCGGGTGGGGAGGGAGGTGGGAGGGGGGATCGGGATGGGGAATACATGTAACTATATGGCTGATTCATGTCAATGTATGACAAAACCCACTGAAATGTTGTAAAGTGATTGGCCTCCAACTAATAAAATAATATTAAAAAAAAAAAAAAAAAAAAAAAAAAAAAGAAAACCAACCTAGGACAAGACAACTCAACTTACCTTAGGCTTTTTATTTTTCCTCTTTCTGATACTGGGTTCCATTAACAATCCCCTTACTACTATGTGCCCCATATAAATATTTCAAACTTTCTCTTACCTGAGTCAACATTTACTTAAATAGTTCTATTCATTTTCTTGATAAATAGAATTTTGCCTAATTCTTCAGGAGTCCCTATGTCACAAACCTATTTTCTGGAGAGTGAATCTGTCCTTTTCTTAGTGTTTAGGTCTGTTTGTATAATCTGTCTATTATCTCTGATGCCATATACATTTTTCTTTGAAGTTGTAATTAGTATGCCAGACATATTTTTGTTGTTGTTGTTGTTGTTTTTTTAATTTTATTAGTTGGAGGCCAATTACTTCACAACATTTCAGTGGGTTTTGTCATACATTGACACGAATCAGCCATAGAGTTACACGTATTCCCTGTCCCAATCCCCCCTCCCACCTCCCTCTCCACCCGACTCCTCTGGGTCCTCCCAGTGCACCAGGCCCGAGCACTCGTCTCATGCATCTCACCTGGGCTAGTGATCTGTTTCACCATAGATAATATACATGCTGTTCTTTTGAAGTATCCCACCCTCACCTTCTCCCACAGAGTTCAAAAGTCTGTTCTGTACTTCTCTGTCTCTTTTTCTGTTTTGCATATAGGGTTATCATTACCATCTTTCTAAATTCCATATATATGTGTTAGTATGCTGTAATGTTCTTTATCTTTCTGGCTTACTTCACTCTGTATAATGGGCTCCAGTTTCATCCATCTCATTAGAACTGATTCAAATGAATTCTTTTTAACGGCTGAGTAATATTCCATGGTGTATATGTACCACAGCTTCCTTATCCATTCATCTGCTGATGGGCATCTAGGCTGCTTCCATGTCCTGGCTATTATAAACAGTGCTGAGATGAACATTGGGGTGCACGTGTCTCTTTCAGATCTGGTTTCCTCAGTGTGTATGCCCAGAAGTGGGATTGCGGGGTCATATGGCAGTTCTATTTCCAGTTTTTTAAGAAATCTCCACACTGTTTTCCATAGTGGCTGTACTAGTTTGCATTCCCACCAACAGTGTAAGAGGGTTCCCTTTCCTCCACACCCTCTCCAGCATTTATTGCTTGTAGACTTGGATAGCAGCCATCCTGACTGGCGTGTAATGGTACCTCATTGTGGTTTTGATTTGCATTTCTCTGATAATGAGTGATGTTGAGCATCTTTTCATGTGTTTGTTAGCCATCTGTATGTCTTCTTTGGAGAAATGTCTGTTTAGTTCTTTGGCCCATTTTTTGATTGGGTCATTTATTTTTCTGGAATTGAGCTTCAGGAGTTGCTTGTATATTTTTGAGATTAATCCTTTGTCTGTTTCTTCATTTGCTATTATTTTCTCCCAATCTGAAGGCTGTCTTTTCACCTTACTTATAGTTTCCTTTGTAGTGCAGAAGCTTTTAAGTTTCATTAGGTCCCATTTGTTTAGTTTTGCTTTTATTTCCAATATTCTGGGAGGTGGGTCATAGAGGACTCTGCTGAGATTTATGTCGGAGAGTGTTTTGCCTATGTTCTCCTCTAAGAGTTTTATAGTTTCTGGTCTTACATTTAGATCTTTAATCCATTTTGAGTTTATTTTTGTGTATGGTGTTAGAAAGTGTTCTAGTTTTATTCTTTTACAAGTGGTTGACCAGTTTTCCCAGCACCACTTGTTGTTTTTAAATTGGTTAATTTTTCTGGAATTGAGCTGCAGGAGTTGCTTGTATATTTTTGAGATTAATCCTTTGTCTGTTTCTTCATTTGCTATTATTTTCTCCCATTCTGAAGGCTGTCTTTTCACCTTGCTTATAGTTTCCTTTGTTGTGCAAAAGCTTTCAAGTTTAATTATGTCCCATTTGTTTATTTTGCTTTTATTTCCATTACTCTGGGAGGTGGGTCATAGAGGATCTTGCTGTGATTTATGTCGGAGAGTGTTTTGCCTGTGTTCTCTTCTAGGAGTTTTATAGTTTCTGGTCTTACATTTAGATCTTTAATCCATTTTGAGTTTATTTTTGTGTATGGTGTTAGAAAGTGTTTTAGTTTCATTCTTTTACAAGTGGTTGACCAGTTTTCCCAGCACCACTTTTGAAAGAGGTTTTCTTTTTTCCATTGTATATTCTTTGCCTCCTTTGTTGAAGATAAGGTATCCATAGGTACATGGATTTAACTCTGGGCTTTCTATTCTGTTCCATTGATCTATATTTCTGTCTTTGTGCCAGTACCATACTGTCTTGATGACTGTGGCTTTGTAGTAGAACCTGAAGTCAAGCAGGTTGATTCCTCCAGTTCCATTAATTGATATTCTGCCTAGTTCAAGGAAGATATAAGTCATTACAAAGAAAAAAGCTACACCACTATAAAGTAAAGCAAATAAATATAAGAATAAACTAGAGTAGAAGAAAAAACTTTGCTATAAAATAAAAAGAAATTGAAACAAAAACTTCATGTAGCAAAGTATAATTGCTAAATATAGATTCCAGATAGACTTTGGACTTGTTAGAAAGACAGAGAGGTGATCATAAACCTTTATAAAAATTACTCAAGGGACTTCCCTGGTTGTGCAGTGGTTAAGCCTCTGCACTTCCAGTGCAGAGGGCATTGGTTTGATCCCTGTTTGGGAAATTAAGAGCCCCAGGTAGTGTGACCAGAAGAAAAAAGTTATTCTGTTCCAAGCAAACCAGTTGTTTGGGAAAGCATGGCCTTAGAGTAAATCTATATAACATGATATAGTAAATATTTTACTCTGTACTTTATCATTACTATGATATTTAATGACTTGTCACTTTTCCTAACAACTCCTTTGAATGTCAACTGACAATATACTATCTGAGGGAAATCATTTAAAAACAAATCAGAAGATATCTAGTCTAAATTCAACACTTTTAAATTGTTGTTCTATCAGAACATGTATTTGAATTTGTTAAACATTAAGACAAGGAATTTTAGAAAGACTTACAGAGATATTAAAACTGTATTACCCAAAAATAATCATGAGAATTATTTCTCTAGGAACCACAGTGAGGATAATTGATACCTATTTTACATCTGAGACCAGTGATATAAGGACTATTGGAGAGAATGCAGAGAAAGCTATTTCCTTGGGCAGATCTAGAAAGGTATTATTGATAAAGACATTTAGAGAATATAGAACAAGGGGTATGATGAGTTTATGAGTAAATTTGACTCAGGTAAGGGATACTAAGATACCCAGTAAAACATTATTTCTGGTTGTGTCTGTGAGGTTGTCTCTGGAAGAGATTAGCATTTGTATCAGTAGACTGATCACTGTCACTGTTGAAGGCCAGAGCAGAACCTTAAGGTCAAGAAAGAGCAAATTCACTCTCTATGCTTAAGCTGAGACATCCATCTTTTCTTGCCCTTGGATGCTCCTGATTCTTGTGTTTTCCAATTTGGACCAGGACTTACACTATCAAACCACCACTTCTCTTCCCCCAATTGTCATGTCTTTTGACTTGGGTTGGATTGCACTGTCAGCTTCCCTGTCTTCAGCTTGCAGATTTGTGAATGACAGAGCATGGGGCTTCCCAGTTTCTATAGTCACATTAACCAATTCCTATAATAAGTCTCCTTTTCTCTCTTTCTATCTCTCTATCCATCCATCCATCCTGTTAGTAGTTCTAATTCTCTGGAGAACCCTGACTAATGCAAGGAGTTACAGATTTAAAAGAGTTTGTTGATGTTTTGACCATGATTTCTAAAATGATAAGTAAGAGAGTTTCAGGACTTGGGAGAGAGAGTGATACTGGAATAAAGTAAGAACATATATATCCTTATTGAAATTTTAATGTAGAAGATGAGAGGGGGTCTGGGAATCTGGACTTGATATTTTGGCAAATGTCATAAAAATCTGGGTAATCTCAAGGCAGATAACAGTACTGAGACCCTGAGTTTTGGAAAGCTAAAATGAGTGTGAAACCCACTAACGACAAGTGAGGAAGGCTAAAGGAAGAGAGATCTTAACAATTATGAATAACATTTTTCTCAAAATTTATAGTATACTATCCCGATTTCTAAATAAATGCTAAATAATATGTATATACCATAGGTAATTATACATACAATCTACTGCTAAATTTAAATCAGTTGCATTGAAAAGCATTAAACTTCATTAAATTTACATTTAAGAATCATGGAACCTTGGGATTAAATTTTGTAGACATCTTTTTATTTTACAAAGAAGGGGATAGTGTAAAATAATTTGTTCAACTTATCTACAGTTATAGAATAGAAGACTGAGGATTAAAGCAAACGTATATTGAATCCCACCTGAGTTTCTTTTCTGATTTCTGGTGTTTTCAGATAGTGAATGGAGGGGTATGTCTTTTTTTTTTTTTTTTTTTTTAACCATATCATCTGTATATCAGAAGTAATTTGAAGTGACTTAAAATAAATAGTTCTTTTAAATGTTCAAAATTTAGCTAGAACAGGTTAAGATATATTGTAGTAATAAACAGCCCCAGGTTCACTTATTATTTATATGATATATGGGTATTATAATTTAGTTATGGTTCCGCTCCATATTCACCTCTTCTAGGTACACAGCCTAACTATACCTCCGCCATCTAGATGTCACCAATTGCTGAATAAGAGAAAAGAAAGATGGTAAATGATATACTTGCTCTTAATGTTTTCAACCTGAAATTGACACAACAGCTTCTATTCATTTGTTTCAAGGCAGATGTCATGCCTTCAGCTAATTATAATTATGTGCTAAACAACACACACAAGAGAACTGGAAGTAATGTAAGCACACAAGTGACTACCATGATATGCCTTCAGGTGGTAGTGGTTAATCACTAAGTCATGTTTGACTCTTGAGACCCAGTGGACCATAGCCTGCCAGGCTCCTCTGTCCATGGGATTTCCCAGGCAAGAATACTAGAGTGGGTTGCCATTTCCTTCTCCAGGGGATCTTCCCAAACCAGGGATCAAACCTGAGTCTCCTGCACTGCAGGCAGATTCTTTATCACAGAGCCAAAAGGGAAACCCGATTGGCCTACTAGTTACCAGATATTCAGCTTCTTTGTCCGAGACCCAAACATACTCCCTTTTCAAGGGAGAAATCCACAAGTCCTGTCATTTTATTCACATCTAAGAATCTCTGATAATTCATGGCAGTCCTTGAGTTGGGTGCTATGAAATGGTACTAAACTGGTTCTAGATTTCTAGATGTGGTTTTATTTGATCTGGAGACCTATGAATAAAGAAGAAATAGTCCATGGCAAAGTTAAAAGTAAGGCCTAGGTCTTTGCACAAAATTGTATGTATGACATAGATCTTCTATATATTTTTTAAAAAATCAATAGAAAATAGATTTTCTTTTTCTTATTGGAATCCTAGAAGAAAAACAATTTTGGAAAAAGTGAGAAATATCCATCACTTCATGGCAAACAGATGGGGAAATAATGGAAACAGTGACAGACTTTATTATTTTGGGCTCCAAAATCACTGCAGATGCTGACTGCAGCCATGAAATTAAAAGATGCTTGCTCCTTGGAAGAAAAGCTATGACCAAACTAGACAGCATATTAAAAAGCAGAGACATTACTTGGCCAATAAAAGTCCATCAAGTCAAAGCTATGGTTTTTCCAGTAGTTATGTATGGATGTGAGAGTCGGACTATATAGAAAGCTGAGCACTGAAGAATGGATGCTTTTGAACTGTGGTGTTAAAGAAGATTCTTGAGAGTCCCTTTGACTGGAAGGAGATCCAACCAGTCCATCCTAAGGAATCAGTCTTGAGTATTCATTGGAAGGACTGATGCTGAAGCTGAAACTTCAGTACTTTGGCCACCTTGATGTGAAGAAATGACTCATTTGAAAAGACTCTGATGCTGGGAAAGACTGAAGGCAGGAGGAGAAGGGGACAACAGAGGATGAGATGGTTGGATGGTATCACCGACTCAATGGACATGAGTTTGAGTAAGCGCCAGGAGTTGGTGATGGGCTGGGAAACCTGGCATGCTGCAGTCCATGGGGTCTCAAAGAGTCAGACACGACTGTGTGGCTGAACTGAACTGACTGCAGAAATACCTGTATTTTCTGAAGTACACTATCTCTGCAACTTTGTTCCAAAGCTTGACCAAACTTGATATCTACTTTTGAAATTCAGAATTCTTTCTTTTACTTTATTTGATACATTATTTTAAGCCAGAAAATAAAATGAGTTAATGTTAGTCAATCACTTATTGTCATATTGTGCTGAGCACCTTTATATGCTATATTTAATCTTCTATAATTATTATAGACACAGGGAATATACATTTTTCTGAAGTGTTAGGGTTGGTAGTTGGTAGAAACAGACTTAAATACTAGATCTATGTCTCAAAGTCTACAACCCAAGGATATTTTTTTTTTTTTTTTTTTTTTTGCTACATCTCATGTCATCTCAAAGTTCAAACTCAATATGTATTACCTCACAAAACTGTGCTAGACCCAATGTAGAGGGGGGAAAAATGTTTCAGGCTTTCCCCCCAAGTGATTTATGATCTTGGAAGGACTGGAAAACAGAAAGGTAATAATTGGCTTTGGAGAGTAAGGTTTTCTGAGCAATGGCTCCTGAGCACTTGAACTTTACAATGCATGTTGAGAACAACATTAGAAAAGTTGCAGAAGGTGTGGAGAAAAGGGAACCCTCTTACACTGTTGGTGGGAATGCAAACTAGTACAGCCACTATGGAAAACAGTGTGGAGATTTCTTTAAAAACTGGAAATAGAACTGCCATATGACCCAGCAATACCACTTCTGGGCATACACACTGAGAAAACCAGATGTGAAAGAGACACGTACACCCCAATGTTCATCGCAGCACTGTTTATAATAGCCAGGACATGGAAGCAGCCTAGATGCCCATCAGCAGATGAATGGATAAGGAAGCTGTGGTACATATACACCATGGAATATTACTCAGCCGTTAAAAAGAATTCATTTGAATCAGTTCTAATGAGATGGATGAAACTGGAGCCCATTATACAGAGTGAAGTAAGCCAGAAAGATAAAGAACATTACAGCATACTAACACATATATATGGAATTTAGAAAGATGGTAATAATAACCCTATACGCAAAACAGAAAAAGAGACACAGAAGTACAGAACAGACTTTTGGACTCTGTGGGAGAAGGTGAGGGTGGGATATTTCAAAAGAACAGCATGTATATTATCTATGGTGAAACAGATCACCAGCCCAGGTGGGATGCATGAGACGAGTGCTCGGGCCTGGTGCACTGGGAGGACCCAGAGGAGTCGGGTGGAGAGGGAGGTGGGAGGGGGGATCGGGATGGGGAATACGTGTAACTCTATGGCTGATTCGTGTCAATGTATGACAAAACCCACTGAAATGTTGTGAAGTAATTGGCCTCCAACTAATAAAATAAAATTTAAAAAAAATAATAATAAAAAAAAAGAAAAGTTGCAGAAAAGAGTGTGCATTCTCTCTATATTACTACTGCCTATCTGAACTTACCTTTATCCAGAATCTTAGAGTGAATTATCCTTGCCCTCTTATGAATTCAATGGATATTTTTAAGACACTAACTTCTTCACATATCCTTATCTGAATATTTGTTACAAAACAGTGAACTCATCTCATACTTTTCAACTATTTTAAAAGATAGTTCCTTAACTCTAAACCAAACTGAAAATATTATTCTCAGAGCCTCATGCAATTGCAAACCTGTTCCTAGGAATACAACATGACTTTTGGTCTGAATATTTCCTTTGGATCCTGATATTTTTGTGTGAATTCTACCCCTGTTCATTAGCTCAATGTCCTCTCTAATGTCCTTGTTTACTCCAAACCCAATATTCTGAAAAGAGAAATGAGATGATGTATTTAGTTTAATCTGGACGCTGACTGAATGATGACATTTAAGCACATTGTGAGTTAGAACTAGTGCAGTATAAACAGCAATTTCGGCTGAGGAGTAAGGAGGATGGGCAATTATGCTTCTAGTAGGCTATTTTTCATGTCCATAACTGGACATAAATATAGGCAATTCAGAGCAGGAAGAAATATGACTAGAACTCAGCTTGGCTGACTTAGTTGCAAACAGAAAAAGGATCCTGAAAAGGGCTGGGAGTTGGTCCATTTTAGTCTCATTTGTTTTCAAGAAGAGTCTGTTTCTGCCTCATCAATTTCTACTCCTCATTGAGTCATGCTCCATGGTTGTTAAATATCACTTCATTGCTTTCAACTTCATCCTTCTTAGTCAACATCTCTCAAGCAAGCCACAGCATAGTAACACCAAGTTTCAGTCCCCCAATGAAGCACATCTGGGCCCTATTTTTCCAACTCTGTTCATTTATCATCCTGATCTGAGCCAAGAATCCTGCTCTCTTCTCTCCTTGTCATCCACTCTGTTACATCACATCAAAGGCCTTGTACCCATCAGGAACAGCAATGGAACAGTTGTCACCTTGAAGTATTTCACTCGCATGGAAAGTGAGATACAGAATACAGAAAAGAACAAAGCTTTCCTTCTGCCCTCAATAAAAGACCTCTTTCATTCTTCTGCCCTCAGCAGGCATATCTTTAGTGGCTTCTAGAGGGAGAAATTGCAAAGAACTCCCCATGCTAAATGTTTAGGATCACAGTTTGAACAGACTGAACTGCTTACTTTAAAGCAGGAAATTGATGAGGGCTTATATCTCTAATCCTTTTATTCCTGTTCATCTCAGGCCATCAATTATCCAGAGAACATCCATCACCATACCACTCACCTTCTCGTAGACCTAATGCCCTACCCCTTTCTTCTTCCACACCTTAGACATGTGATTTTTTAAAGTCTTTCTAACCTAAACACCTTCTCTTGATATTTCTTTAATCTCCCCACTCTTGGTGAGAACTGGAGTTCTCTTGCTCATTGAATAATCAATTTTCCTTGTAGGCTTCTCCAGTGGAAGATGTTTTATCCCTTTTATTTCTTATAACTAGGCATCAGGGATAGTATGTGTTTTTCCTGTGTTCCACTCTAAAATGAAGATCATTTGTCTAAGCCATTCCTTCAAAATGTCAGCTTCTTTGAAACTCGTGCCATTCACTATTGAAAAAAATTTAGCTCTCCTAATCTGTCATTTACCAGTGCTTTTAGGTCTGTGTCACTCTTCTTAATCACTGAAGAGTATTTTTTGTATCCTGCTTCACTTTTTTTCTTCTCCATCTCAGGTACTACCACCCCAACTCTATCATCACCCATTTTGGAATCCACAAGCACTGGCTTCTCAGTCTCTTGAACTACTCACTTTCAATTGTTATTTTCTCAATTTTATCTCTTCCTCTCTGGTCACACCTTGTAATTAATCATATTTGTTATTTTTTAATCATTTCTGTATTATATACTTTTTCCATTTCACTACATAGAATAATGAGATTTTATATTTAATAAAGTAACAATTTTTGCTCATTCATAAGGCTAATATTAAGTGAACAGTGTTTTTCTTCTTGGGCTTTCCTGGTGGCTCAGATGATAAAGAATCTGCATGTAATGGGGGAGAGCTGGGTTCAACCCCTGGGTTGAGAAGATCTCCTGGAGGAGGGCATGGCAACCCACTCCAGTATTCAGGCATGGTGTTAAAAATAAAATTACTACCACTACCATGATTCACTGAATGGAGTCAGCATATTTATCTACCATTACTTTTGTATTAGAACTGCAAATATCAATGCAGTGAAGGAAAAATAACATCTCAATATTATTTTTAAAATACTTTTGAAATTGCAAGTCTCTAAAAAGTGGTTTAGGGAAGCCCATCGGTCTATGAAGTGAACTGAGAACAACTGTTGTGAAGTATTTATTTGAAAGTGAAGTAAAACCTCACATGAAGCATAAACTTTACATTAGATAGAGAGTCCTTGATGTTTTGAAATTTGTGTGATGCTAAAGTGGAAAAAAGTGTTATTATAAACTGGTTGTTGGAACAACAAGTAGTATATGCTATCTTGATTCTTAAGAATGGCTTGGAGTTTGAAAAACAGAAGAAAATGATGTCTAAAAGACCAGTTATACACTGCACTTAAGCATTGAACTGTTCGGTTTTCATGGTCAAGGGAGAGTGATTTAAGGTACAGAAGACTGTTAACCTGTAGTACATAAGTGGAGTTACAGTAGAAATATCCATCTATGATTTGTACTATGAAGTTGGGAGACTTGGTTCTATTTTGTTTTGAGGGAAAATCAAAGACTATTGGGTAGGGAGACAAGGAAGTAGAATTTAGAGAAGGTGTTTCTGATCATTATGCCAATCCCATAAATGGTCAAGTTCTCACTGAAAATATTCATGTTCAAAATAAATTCTCCTTTTTCCTCACCGTGCTGCACAGATAAGTGATACATTGAAATAAAGCTGGACTAGCTCCGCTCTCCAGGACCTCTGAAGCCGCTTCCTAACTCAGAGCTCACAGTTTCACGATGCACTGTGGGGTCCAAATGTACCACTACGAAGGCCCAGGGTATATTAACGCTTAGATATGTAACCGAATTATTATTTTTTCCTCCACTATTACCCAGTTAGGCAAACTTGCCTCTATTTAGGTTATTTATTTCCCCAAGGGCTCATCTCATTTTGGAACCTACATAACATGTTTTTGTTTCACCCACCTTGGACTAAAAAATACAAAAAGTGATTCCATACGTGTGTGTGTGTGTGTCCAATAAACACTGAAGGGCATTTAAGAGATCAGCTTTAATTTTCAGGGGAAAAAAAAAGGAAACTATTTGGTTAAATACTTCTGCACTGGGTGGAAAGGAGAGAGCAAAAGACTGTCATTTTTTTTAAAAGCTTGAAAGCCAGAGAAGCTAATGAAAGTCAACCGCCAGAAGACTTTTTTTTTTTTTTTTTTTAACTTCATTTCTCTTTTGGGATCTGTGATGCAGTTATTTTGGGATTCAGCACTTTCTAAGTGCATATATGCTTCCTCTGAATTCTGGGTTGGCTTCTCATAGCCTAATTTGGCTGTTTGGTAAGCAATCATTCTGATATGTGCTGGAAAAGTCTAGTTATTTGGATACAGAATCTAGCATTTTCTGGCCAGTAGTATTTCAATGACATCTCCAATTACTATGTACCTGTAATATATAGAGGACCTTATCTAGAGCTCCTTAGCATTTATTGCTTAGCCTCCTAGAGCAATTCATTTCATACAGAAACAAGAGTAATGGAAGATAAAGATAGGTTCACCCCTACATGGTGCAATCCCAAATTACCGAATATATTTAGCTTTGAGTTCTCTGGTTCTGAGGAATAAGAGTCAAAAGAGAGAAAAAAAAAAAAAAAAAGTGAAGTGACTATTTGAGGCCAAATTTTCTAAAGGTTATTTAATCTGGAATATTGTGTTTGAATCTATTTGTTAGGGCAAAATAACAAAATTTTAGTTTGAGTATAAAAAGTCAATCTTGGATTTTCTATGCATAATTTGCATTTAGACACATTCAATACTTTTTAAACTTAAACTGCTTATTGAAAAGCAATATGAGAACATTTTTAATACCCCAAAGTAAATAATGACCTTCCCATTACATAAGTTCTCTTTTAAGGCACTTCTTTTTTTTTTTTTGTTATATTCTCTCTCAGAAATTCTCTGGGCACATATTAATTTTCAGATGAGATCATATTAAACATAGCTTTAAATTGCTCTCATTTTTACCATATTTTTATATCCTTCCATGTTAACATGTACTCATTTTCACTTTCTTTTTATCAGTTTAAGAATATTTCATTGTATATAAACACTATAATTTACATAAGTCCTCCAGGATGAACATATTGATTCTTTCCAATTTTTGATACTTGCAGAACAATTTATAATGAATATTATTGTCATATATTTTTGTGCATTTATGGTATTATTTTTATAAATTTTCAAGTAGACTTGCTGAGGTAAAAGTTGTATACTTATAATATTTTTGTACTTATAGCTTGTCTTATATTTAGCCGATATATATTATTCTGTGATTAGCTGATTTTACTTACACTTTTTAGGAGTAAATGGAAATTTTTGAACTGAGAATGAGAAGTCTGAAGTATAGAACAATAGTTAAATAAAAGAGAATAGCTTCTTAGTAATATAAAATTGATGTTGTTTGCTCCATGTCTGTTACATACAAATGGAAACTGATCTGATATTTTATTCAGAAAGTTCATATGACTTAATAATAAGGTTAAACTTGATATATCTTATTTTAAATGCAAATATCACAGTTTATTAATTACACAGGATTTATTATTTATATTTATGAGTGATATGGGTATTTATTTGTCCTTTGCTCCAAAAGCTTTTGTTTAAAGGAATACCTAGTTACATAATTACAGTGTTTTACAAGAGGAAATAGAGATTTAAAGTATTGAATATTAATATTTTCATATTAGTAGGCCTAAAGAAAAATATGATTATTTTCATAAATGCTGAAAAGACTTCCTTCAAATTTCAATACCCATTTCTGGTTAAGATGTGGGGTAATATGTTAAATGATGCTATCTTTATTACCCTGACAAAGCACATGTACTTTATTCTTGAACTAACATCTTTCTTAATGGGGAAAATTGAAGTATTTCCATCATCTAATGGAAAAGGGCAGAGTTGACCATGGACTTCTGTGCACTTTAAAATTTTATTGGAATTACTAGACAATACAATTAAATAAGAAAGAAAATAAATGAAGGGATACAAATTTTAAAAGAAGTAATAAAATCTTATCTGTTTGTGAATGATATAATTAACTGGAAAATCCAAGAATGATTGATAAAATCAATGAAAAATTAATTTTAAAATATAGGACATGAATTTAGTATGCACCAAGTAGTCCATATTCTCAATAAATAACAAATTATCAAATATTATGAGACAATACTTTTGTTTGCAATTATTAATAATCTTGCAATTATTTATAATAGCAAGAAAAATATAAAATAGTGATAATTTTTAAAAATTATACAAATTTGAGGAAAGTTTTAAACAGAGATGAAACACACAAAAATAGAATTGAACAAAGGGAAAGCTGTTATTTTTTGCATAAGAGCCCTCAATATTTTAATGACAACAATTCAATCTAAATTAGTTTATATATTTAATGAAATCCTTGTTAAAACACTCAGATGTGTGTCTCACTGAACTAATATTATCTATCAAGCATACAAGTAATAAATGTAAAGGATTTTCATCATTATCTATGAAAAATCTTCTGATATTGGACTCACATTGCAAAATAAACAATAAAAAAAATTGAGCAAAAGATAAGAATAACAGTTACAGATATTGAACAACAGGCAAAATACAACTTTTTTTCCCTTAGAGATAAGAAATGAATGAGACAATCATGATTTCCCTGGCTTTATGCCCATATGCCCCATCTGGATCTGTCTAGAGAAGGGTGTCTTTGAAATGCAAGCTGGCCTTTGGTCTAGGTTGGTGAGAATGAGGTTAATATTTGGGAGGACCAGAACAGTGAACATTTATGTGGCTGAATAACAGAGAGAAGGAAACTATAGATAAGGGACTCCAGAAATATGCATTTTTAAGTGAATTTCAGTCTAAATGTTTGGCTGTGGGTGGTGAGACTTTATGAGTTCAGACATTAAAAAACTATAACATACTATTTCAAGAGTATGCACATACACACACACATATTCATGCACAACAACAGCAAAACAAACAGACAAAAACTAAGGTGTAAGGTCAATAATTAGCAGAGCTCCTACCATGGTGGGTGATATTTGAATTTTAATCTGCCCTAGTAGGGAAAAACATAGTAAATTTAGTAGAGACTACAGAAGGTCACACTTTATCAGTACAGATCAATTAGCTCTGTAGTAAAGAATGCTTAAATTTTTTTTCTTTCTAAATGCTTATTATCTACAGTTAGGTATTTGTTTAGTTATTTTCTTTATATATAAAATGTTTATATTTATACATAAAGTACAATGACATTTATAAACCTTTCATGTACATGTATTGAGTTTTAACAAATCCATACATACACCTATGACAAATTCTGTTCAAGATATAGAACATCATTGTTAGTCCAGGAAATCAACTTCTGACCTCAGCCTCATATAAACAATATCATTGTCCATTCCTTTTAATTACTATGTAGTATTATTTTCTATTTTATCTCTTTTGATAAAACTTACTTTTGCTTGTATTTGTTTAATTTACTGCTTTGACAAACCTAGACAGCATATTAAAAAGCAGAGACCTTACTTTACTTAAGTCAAAGCTATAGTTTTTCCAGTAGTCATGTATGGATGTGAGAGTTGCACCATAGAGAAAGCTGAGAGCTGAAGCATTGATGCATTTGAACTGTGGTGTTGGAGAAGACTCTTAAGAGTCCCTTGGACTGCAAGGAGATCAAACCAGTCAGTCCTAAAGGAAATCAGTCCTGAATATTCATTGGATGGACTGATGCTGAAGCTGAAGCTTCAATACTTTGGCCACCTAATGTGAAGAACTGACTCACTGGAAGAAATCCTGATGCTGGGAAAGATTGAAGGCAGGAGGAGAAGGGAATGATAGAGGAGAAGATGTTTGAATGGCATTACCAACTCAATGGACATGAGTTTGAGCAACCTCCAGGAGTTGGTGATGGACAAGGAGGTCTGGTGTGCTGCTGTCCATGGGGTCACAAAGAGTTGGATATAACTGAGCAACTGAACTGAAGTACATATGAATGCCTATAAAGAAATAAAATGAAAATAAATGACTCATACAAATTCTTTTCAAAGAAAAGGTAGAGAAAAAGAATCACACTATCTTACTATCAAAGGAAGTATTGTAGTTTATCATATTTGATGATATCAGTCCATGAGATTAGCTCTAGTCCTTTGTAAAGAACACCAGTCAACAAATAGAAGAATAAGAAACAAGATGAACTAATAAAATTTATATGATTTAACCTCAAAACAATAATTATTCAGGTGCACATTATTAATGGGTTAGGCATCATTCATAAATGTTACTTGCTATTATCAGAGTTTAAAAATGTACCTTTACAGTGAGAGGATCTCATTGTCTCCAAAGAAATGGAATGATTCAAATGAGCATGATTATGAGCATTCATGCTCATTCATGATTATAAGCATTCATTGAAATGAGCAGGACAGTTTGACAGTATGTACATCCTTGTGAGGTTCAATTAACTAGCCAATCTACTATGACATATTTTTTCAAACAAATTGTGTAACCTGTGTCTGATTTGTCTTTAGACCTGTGTTCCAGTACATTAAGAATACAGTATATGAAGGAAAAAAATTGAATAATATAACAAAGAGAAAAACAGTCAAGTCCAGACATCAGTACAGTCTGTAAAGAAACTATCCTGATCTTATAAAAAATTAAATAATCATTTAAATAATATGAAGAGATTTGAGTCAAATACAATGTGTGAGTTTTGAGTGAAAAGCTGTTCAACATATCTGAATATGGTTACTTAGTTGCAAGGTTCAATAAAGAAATAAAAAAAACCCAAAGATAGATGAATAAATAGATACACTGGATTATAATGATAGATATAGCTGTTAAATCAAATATGAAAAAATACTAGTTAGTTATGTTATCATTTTATTATTTTAATGTGTTCTGTACTTTAAAAAATTTCATAATAAGACTGTAAAATATAGATTGTCAAAGAAAGTTAATTCCTTAGAATTAATTTGGACAGAGTAAAAAGTGAAAAGTAGGTAAACTTCACTTCCATTTGCTAACAAATTGTGTGACTCACTTATATACAGTAAATATTCTCTTATTCATCATCACAATCTTTTTTGCTCCTGACACACAGAAGGTCCTCAATAAATAAACTGAATGGAAATAGCAAATGGTTTCATAATTGGCTTTTGTCTTTAGTTTGGTTATATTTAATATGTTTGTGAGCTTTTCTTAATGTGTTACATTTTTCTCAAAGTTAGTAATTGACTATTTTATACCAAAGTTTAATATTTAATAAAATGCTCATTTCCAATATGTTGATATGAAAATATATTTGAATAAGAGTTAACTAAGGGTGGAGCAGTGGTAAAGAAACCACCTGCCAATGCGGGAGATGCAAGAGACTGGGGTTCAGTCGCTGAGTTGGGAAGATTCTCTGTGCTTAGTCACTCAGTTGTGTCTGACTCTTTGTGAACCCATGGACAGTAGCCCGCCAGGCTCCTCTCTCCATGGGATTCTTCAGGCAAGTTGGGTTGAGTTGGCTGGGATGGGTTGCCATGCTTTCCTCCAGGGGATCTTCCCAACCCAGAGATCGAACCCAGGTCTCCCACACTGCAGGCGGATTCTTTACCCTCTGAGCCATCAGGGAAGTCCAGAAACACTGGAGTGAGTAGCCTATGGCTTCTCTAGGGGATCTTTCTGACCCAGGAATCAAACTGGGGTCTCCTGCATTGCAGGCGGATTCTTTACCATCTGAGCTACCATGGAAGCCCTGGGAAGATCCTCTGGAATAGGAAATGGCAGCCCACTCCAGTATTCTTGCTTGGAAAATTCCATGGACAGAGGAGCCTGGCAGGGTACAGTCCATGAGGTCACAGAATCGGACACAACTGAGCACATGCATACATGCACATGATACATTGATATTTATAGAGTAAGGGGAGGAGAATAACTGTGTCTAACTCCTATGAGTCACAACATCTTAAACATTAGAAACCCTTAAAATGCAGTTTTAGTAATCTTATTTTCAAGAAAAATTTCTCAACTAGCTTGATAACAAATGCTTCACATTTTTTTCTTTGCTAAAAGTAAAGTGTATATCCAAGAAAATATTAAGTTTAATTGGCTGGTGTTCTAGCAGAGTAGATGCAGCTTATAAGTTGATCTACTTTGTCATGCCAAGTTGTTTTGGAGAAGGTCCAGGTTTTGTGCTGATCTTTGTGGTTTTCAGTAATTTTATTTTATTATGCTAAGAGCCTTTGGCCTCTCTTAAAGCATATTTTAATATTACCTTAATTGAGATTCTGACTCATAATTCAAAAAAAGGCTTTCATGAGTTTTTTAATTATGTGCATTTATAAGTCTTCTAGGTCTTTTGGTATACATTCAGAATTTCTTTTTTTCTTGAATGATTTTTTTTTAATCTTAGCTTCTGATTATGTATAAAAACTAAAGAGCTTATTTCCCCCTAATTGTTAGTAACTTTTAAGGTTTTTTTTTTTCTTTATTTTAGAATATCTTGATTCTCTTGTTCTTGTTGTCTTTGCAGAATTTTTTTTTATACTGTGACTGCACAATAAAAATTTGCTTTGTATTTACTGAATTTACACAAATGTTGAAATTTAACTGTGTCTTCATTGCTCCTTCAAAGCACTTTTTCTCTTTCCATCTCACTATTCTGCAAATATGCACCAATATATTAAATATGAAGACCTGAATGAGTTACAAACTGGAATCAAGATAGGTGGGAGAAACATCAACAACCTCAGATATGATGATGATGCCACTCTAGTGGCAGAAAATGACAAGGAACAAAGGACCTCTTGATGAGGGTGAAGGAGGAGAGTGAAAGAGTCAACTTAATACTAAATATCAAAAAGCTAAGATCATGGCAACTGGCCCCGTTACTTCATGGCAACAAGAAGAGGAAAATGTGAAAATAGTGACAGATTTCCTCTTTGGGGGCTTTAAAATCACTGTGGATGGCAACTGTAGTCATGAAATTGGAAGACAGTTGCTTCTTGGCAGAGATGCTATGATAAACCTGGAAATGTGTTGAAAAGCAGAGACGTCACTCTGCTGACAAAGGTCCATATAGTCAAGGCTATGATCTTTCCAGTAGTCACATAAGGTTGTGAGACCTGGACCATAAACAAGGTGGAGCACCAAAGAATTGATGCCTTTGAACTGTGGCACTGGAGAAGACACCTCAAAATCCCTTGGACAGCAAAGAGATCAAACCAGTCAATCTTAAGGGATATCAACCCTGAATTCTCACTGGAAGAACTGATGCTGAAGCTGAAGCTCCAGTGTTTTAGTCATCTGATGCAAACAGCTGACTAATTGGAAAAGTCCTTGATGATTAGAAAGATTGACAACAGAAGGAGAAGAGAGCATCAGAGGATGAGATGGCTGGATGGTATCACCAATGCAATGGACATGAACTTGGGCAAACTTCGAGCAGGAGATCATAAGGGACAGGGAGACCTGGCTTGCTGTAGTCCATGGGGTCACACAACTGGGTGACTGAATAACAACATATTAAATAAATTAATGGAGCTTAGTTTTCTTCTTCTAACTTAGCTTCTAAGTTACTCAACTTCCATTGCCTAATAAGACATTTCCATCATATTTTTTATTACCCATTGTCAGGCTAGTGAATCATGTAAGAACATTTCTACACATACTAATTTATATTGATATTTCCAAAGCACAGGAGACAGAAATGGAGTAGGAGCCAGAATGCTTCAGATGCAGCATACATTGAAGCAAATATATTTTCTACTTTATGCAGACAGGCAAACCACTTATCAGTGTCAAACTCTGATCTTGCGTATAGTTCTTGACATCACTAGCACACTATGAAATAACAATATTGTATTAAAAAGCTAGTAACATATTTAAAAAAAAATAAAAAAAATAAAAAGCTAGTAACTAAAAAGAATAAAAATTATTTCTTGTTTTCAAGATATCTTTCTAAGGACATAAGCAAATTAAACTCCTCTGCTACAGAACTCTCCAAAATAACTTAGGTAAAGATAAATATTGAACCTTAAAAAGGGGTTTTATGTCTGGACTTGGAGACAAGACTTTGCATCTTCCATGGCTGTTTAAAGACCTAGTGTTCTGTAATAACCTGGTTGAAAATTTTTGTCATAATCTGACTGGACAAAAAAGCCATCACCTGTAGCTGATTTAAACCTCCATTTGCTCATTCCAAAATATAAATCAGGTTTTCATTAATTTTATGAATATACACATATATACACACACATATATATGCCTTAATTTATAAATGCTGTTCAGATATATGTTGATGACTTTCCAGTCTCCCTAAATTCATAAGATTTGCGGAATCTGGCCCCTTCATGGATCACAACTTTCTTGCAGGGAAGGGGCTTGTGTAATTCAATGAAGATATGAGCCATGCTATGTAAGGCCAGCCAAGACTGAAGAGTAATAGTGGAGAGTTCTGACAAAACATGGTCCCCTGGAGGAGGGAATGACAAGCCATTCCAGTATTCTTGCTGCAGGAACCCCATGAACAATATGAAAAGTTAAAAAGATATGACACCAAAAGATGAGCCCCACAGTTTGGAAGATGTCCAATATGCTACTGAGAAAGAGTGGAGGGCAGCTACTAATAGCTCCAGAAAGATTAATGCAGCTGGGACAAAGCAGAAACAGTGCTATGTCATGGGTGTGTCTGGTGGTGAAAGTAAAGTCCGATGCTGTAAAGAACAATATTGCATAGGAACCTGCAATGTTAGGTCCATGAATCAAGGCAAATTGCATGTGGCCAAGCAGGAGATGGCAAGACTGAAAATCAACATCTCAGGAATCAGTGAACTGAAATGGACGGGAATAGGCAAATTTAATTCAGAACCATTGTATCTACACTATAGGCAAGAATCCCTTAGAAGAAATGAAATAGCCTTCATAGTCAACAAAAGAGTCTGAAATACAGTACTTGGGTACAATCTCAAAAATGTCAGGATGATCTCAGTCTGTTTTCAAGGCAAACCATTCAACATCAGAGTAATTCAAATCTATGCCCCAATCACTGATATTGAAGAAACTGAAGTTGGCCGGTTCTATGACGACCAACAAGACATTCTAGAACTAACATCAAAAAGAGATGTCCTTTTCATTTTAGGGGATTGGAATGCATGGAAGTCAAGAGATACCTGGAGTAACAGGCAAGTTTGGCCATGGAGTACAAAATGAAGCAGGGCAAAGGCTAAGAGAGTTTTGTCAAAATAACACACTATTCATAAAAATCACCCTTTGCCAACAACACAACAGAGAAGTGTACTCATGGACATCACCAAGTAGTCAATACTGAAATCAGATTGATTATATTATTTGAAGAAAATTCTTTGTATATTCTATACAGTCATCAAAAACAACACCCAGAACTGACTGAGGCTTAGATCATGAGCTCCTTACTTAAAAAATTCAGACTTAAATTGAAGAAAGTAGGGAAAACCATGAGGCCATTCAGGTATGACCTAATCAAATTATTTATTATTATACAGTGGAGGTGACATATAGATTCAAGGGTTAGTGTGGTAGACAGAGCACTTGAAGAACTATGGATGGAGGTTTGTAAACTTGTACAGGAGGTGGTGACCAAAATCATCCCAAAGAAAATGAAATGCAAGAAGGCAAAGTGATTGTCTAAGGCCGTCCAAATACCTGAGAAAAGAAGAGAAGCAGAAGGCAGAGAAAGGGAAAGATACACCCAACTGAAGGCAGAGTCCCAGAGAATATCAAGGAGAGATAAGAAGGCCTTCGTAACTGAACAATGTAAATAAATAGAGGAAAACAATAAAATGGGAAAGATCAGTGATCTCTTCAATTAAATTGGAGATATCATGGGAACATTTTGTGCAAGGACAGACATGATAAAGGACAGAAACAGTAAGGACCTAACAGAAACAAAACAGATTAAAGAGGTAGCAAGAACAAACAGAAGAACTGTAAAAAAGAGGGCTTAATGACCCAGATAATCATAATGGTAGATCACTCACCTACAGCCAAACATCCTAGAGTATGAAGTCAAGTGACCCTTAGGAAGCATCACTACAAACAAAGGTAGTGGAGGTGATGGAATTGCAGCTGAGCTATTTAAAATCCCAAAAGATGATGCTGTTAAAGTGCTGCATTCAATATGTCAGAAAATTTGGAGAACTCAACAGTGGCCACAGGACTGGAAAAGGTCATTTTTCATTCCAATCCCAAAGAAGGACAATGCCAAAGAATGTTCAAACTACTGTACCCTCATGCTTATTTCACATAACTAATAAAGTTATGCTTAAAATCCTACAAGCTAGGCTTCAGCAGTATGTGAACTAAGGACTTCCAGATGTACAAGCTGGGTTTCAAAGAGGCAGAAGAACCAGAGATCAAATTGCCAACATCCGCTGGATTATGGAGAAAGCATGGGAATTCCAGAAAAACATCTGCTCATTAACTACACAATAGCCTTTTAGTGTGTGGATTGAAACAAAATGTGGAAAAGTCTTAAAGAGATGCCAATATCAGACGACCTTACCTGCCTCCTGAGAAACCTGTATGAAGGTCAAGAAGCAACAGAACCAGACCCGGAACAAGTGACTGTTTCAAAATTGAGAAAGGAGTATGACAACACTGTATATTAACATGCTGCTTATTTAATTTAAATGCAGAATATATCACACGAAATGCCAAGCTGGATGACTCACAAGCTGGAATCAATATTGCCAGGAGAAATATCAACAACCTCAGATACACAGATGATACCACTTTAATAGCAGAAAGCAAAGAGGAACTAAAGAGCCACTAGATGAGGGTAAAAGAAGAGAGTGAAAAAGTTGGCTTAAAACTCAACATTCAAAAAACTAAGATCATGGTATCCAGTCCCATCATTTCATGGCAAATAGATGGGGAAAAGTGCACGTAGTGACAGATTTTATTTTCTGGCTCCAAAATCACTGTGGTTTGTGACTGCAGCCATGAAATTAAAAGACACTTGTTCCTTGGTAGGAAAGTTATGACAGATCTAGGCAGCGTGTTAAAAAGTAGAGACATGACTTTGCCAACAATGATCTGTATAGTCAAAGCTATGGTGTTTCCAGTAGTCATGTACAGATGTGGAGGTTGGACCATAAAGAAGACTGAGCACTGAAGAATTTTTGAGTTGTGGCTCTGGATAAGACTCTTGAGAGTCAGTTGGACTGCAAGGAGATCGAACCAGTCAATCCTAAAGGAAATAAACTCTGACTATTCATTGGAAGGACTGATGCTAGAAAGCTGGGACTCCAGTACTCTGACCACCTGTTGCGAAGAACTAACTCATTGGAAATTACCCTTACTCTGGGAAAGATTGAAGGCAAAAGAAGAAGGAGTTGGCAGAGGATGAAATGGTTGGATAGCATCACCGACTCAATGGACATGAATTTGAGCAAACTCTGAGAGATAGTGAAGGACAGAGGTGTCTGTTGTGCTACAGTCCATGGGACTGCAAAAGGTCAGGTATATTTTAGAAACTTTAACAACAACAATAATAGAATCTGAATATTTTTATCCAGTCTGTACAGTAGTCACTCGTTAAATTATCACTTCTTTGCTCTTTTAATTCATTTGAGTAATGTTTATTGAACCGTTTCAATAGCAATATTTTACCCTGATACTTTCCCTCCTTTTTAACGATTCCTAGTGTAACACTGTGTTATAAACAGCCAAGGCCTGAGAGACTTAAACATTGATTTGCTCTTCCCATCTGTGTGAACTTGAAATACTGAGTTCACTGCCTTGTCGTCCAGTCACTAAGTCGTGTTCAACTCTCTGTGACCCCGTGAACTTACTCCAGACTGACCTTTGCTCTCTCCTGGAGTTTGCTCAAATTCACGTGCATTGAGTCAGTGATGTTATCTAACCATCTCATCATTTGCGATCCTTTTCTCATTTTTCCTTCAATCTTTCCCAACATTAGGGTCTTTAGTTTTCTATAAAATAATTTGGAGCAGGTGGGTTATTCCTGTTCATAGTTTAAATGTAGAAAAAGGAAATATAAGAAAAAACAATAGCTAAATTTCATTGTTTTGAAACTTTTTGTTCAATTCTTTTCTCATCACTGCTTTGCCTTCAAACGCTAACTCTGATATCTGTTAAATCTGTATCTCTGATCCTGATACCAATTCCACTCTTTGCATCTAAATCTCCATTTCCTTATAATAGTCACACTCATGTTCTGTCAAGAAAAACTGCTTATATACAGGTTTACCTAACTCAGATAATGAGTTAGGCAAAAAACTCAATTGTACCTAACTTACACTACCCTTCTAATTATCTAGAAGAAAGATCTGTGAGTTTTTTTTTTTTTTTTCATTTTTCTTTGCTGCACTCAATTTAGTGCAACATAAATATATATCCTAAAGTGAGCTTCCTCTTTTCTTGTTATATATTCATTAACACTAGTTGCAGAGACACAGTTTGATATTTTTAGAAAGTATCTTTATATTAAATTTAATTGCTGGCTGTATTCTGAAGTAGAACCAAAAATGAAGTCCTTTTGTATTTATGAAGTATCAGTAAATATTACAGAAATGCCATTAATTATTCTTTAATAATGTCAAATAATATAATTATTAATATTGGAAATTTTGATGTGAATTATATAAGTGATGCTTCATCAATCTTTAATAATTGATAGTATATTGTGGAAAATAATCACCACATTATGGCTTTGATATACCCACCTTGATCTGTTTTCTTTATCTATTTATTTTTTATGGTTCTTTTAAAATTAAAAATATCATTTTATTGAAGTATAAAATATTTAAAATATTATATTTTTGCCAGGTTCCAGGTATACAGCATAGTGATTCAGTATTTTTATAGATTATATTCCATTAAAAGTTACTACAAGTGCAATACAATATATCTTGTAGCTTATCTACATTGTACACAGTGGTTTGTATCTCTTAATCCCATGTTCCTATCATGATCCTCCCTGCTTTCCTCTCTCCACTGGAAATATATTTCATCATCTCATTTCCAGTCCTTGTGTGTCTTTAGCTTTGAACTAAGTTTTGTAGGCAGCATATTGAGGGGTCTTTTTTTTTCTTTCTCTCTCAGCCACCCTACATCTTTTGATTGGCATTAAGTCCATTAATAAAGTACTTTTTGATAGGTAGTACTTACTGTCATTTTATTACTTGTTTTCTGGTTATGTTTGTTGTTCTTCACTATTAATTTCTTCTTTTTGTTTCTTCCCTTATGGTTTCATGATTTTCTTCATTAGTTTGCTTGTGTTCCTTTCTTTTTAGTTTTTGTGTATCTATTACATATTTTTGATTTGAGCTTACAGTGGCATTCATATATATTGACCTATAATTATACCTGCGTGTGTGTGTGCATGCTAAGTTTCTTCATTCGTATCCACTCTTTGCGACCCTGTGGACTATAGCCTGCCAGGCTCCTCTGTGCATGGAATTCTCCAGGCAAGAATACTGGAGTGGCCATGCTCTCTTTCAGAGGATCTTCCTGATCCAGGGATCAAACCTGAATCTCTTATGTCTCTTGCATTGGCAGGTAATTTCTTTACCACTAGCACCACCTGGTAAGTCCCATAATTATATCTATTTTTTATAAACAAGTGGTAACCTTGTTCAAACACATGCTAACATATCTAGATAAAATCTCCACATTTCATGTTTTTGATATCCTATTTTCACATCTTCATGTTCATCCCTTATCTGTTTATTGTATTTATAATTGCTTTTTGTATTTTTCTTGTCTTTTAATCTTCATAGTGGTGCATTTAAGTGGTATATCCTCAGTCCTTACTCTATATTTGCCTTTTCTAGTGGTGTTTTCCTTTTCCTGTGGAATCCACTTAGATTTTCATATTTAATTTCATAGATTGCCACTTAGAGAAGACTTTAACATTTTTTTTAGGGTAGGCTAAGTATCAATGAACTCATTTAGTTTTTGGTTGTCTTAAAAGTTCTGTATTTTTCCTTCTATTCTAAAGGATGATCTTGCAAGGTAAAGTGTCCTAGGATAAAGGTTTTCCCCTTTCAAGACTTTGAATATATATCATGACGCCCTCTTCTGGCCTCCAAAGTTTCTGCAGTTAAATCACCTGATAATCTTATGAGGATAATTTATATGACTCTGCTTTTCTCTTGCTGCCTTTAAGATTCTCTCTTTAATTTTTGCCATTTTAATTATATCATATCTTGGAGTGAGTCCCTTTTTTTTTTTCAACTTTCTGTGCTTCCTATGTCTGGAAATCTGTTTCCTTCTTCAGGTTTGGGGAGTTTTCAACCATCATTTCCTCAACTGCATTTTTGATCCCCTTCTCTCTCTGTTTTCCTTCTGTGACCCCTATGATGAGTATGTTCATACACTTAATATTATGCCAGAGATCTTTAAAAATTGTTCTCATTTTAAAAATTTGCTTTTCTTTTTTCTGTTCTGATTGAGTTATTTCCATTATTTTATCTTCCATTTCATTTATTCATTCTTCTGTATCACTTAATCTGGTATTCATTTCTTGCTAAGAAATGCAGCAAGACTTTCATAATAAATGCAGATACCACTAGAGCAGATCTCTCTCTCCCCTGAATGGGTCCTGCCAGCATGTGCATTTTTTTTTTAAGTTCAGCCATTGAATTAGTCATTTTTGATTGGTTCATTTTTATATTTTATATTTTCTTATTAAAACAGTCACTGTTTACAGTGTTTCCTTTCACTAATTCAGTTAACAGTTTTATTACCAAGTACCAATCTTTTGAATTCTTTGTCTGATTAATTTTTAGTTTCGGTGTCATTATTTTTTCCCCGGGTATTCCATTACTCTTTAATTTGAAAGTAATTTCCCTGACGTTTCATGTAGGTTCTTTCTGTGCCTTTATGAATTTAAGTGAAGGAGTTACCTCTTTTGGTCTTGAAAGGGTATTTTGATAAGGGAGCATACTTGTACACATTGCATGTGTCCATTGCCTTTGGTGAGAGAGCTGGATTTGAGGCGGATGAAAGTCATATCTTTCCTCAAGATGTGCTGGCAACTTACATCTTGGTCGGGAGTGGGGCTGCAGTTGAAGGCACCAGGTGTGGGGCAGTTCAACCTCTTGATTTGGCGTCCATCACTGCCCTACTAGGGATGGATGACCTGCTTTCAAAGTGCTGAAGCAGAAGCTCGAGGGTCAGGCCCAAGCTGAATCTACTCTTTTCAAGGGTTTGTTTCTTTCCTTGCTCCTCACTGGGAAGTCTACCCCAGAGGGGGTGGGGAGTGCTGAGGCAAGAGGGGCTCTTACATAAGCAGAAGTTCAGTGGGCTATCTGTGTATGTGACTACACCTCTGCTCAGGCCCAGCCTCAGTTAAGCACAAGTCTCTCATAACTGATAACTACCCCAGCCTCCACTGCTCCTACCCTGTTGGGGAATCACTTAGCAGGGCTGGACCTGTGTAGACTCTCAGACTGTATCAGGAGGTGAGATGTGATGGAGATGCTTCTGAGATGCCGCTTGAGTAAGAACCAACAGTAGCTACCACTGCTTCATTCAGGCTCTGTCCCATGACTTGGTCACCTGTGGCTCATGACTGAATCTTTTCCTCAAACATGCCCTAGATCCACTGCTGAACTGAGATATGGAGTAAGCAGGCTCAGCATTTTCATTCAGATCAGGCTGAGGTATGCATCAAGGCTTTCATAGTAAATCCAGACACCACTACAGTAAATCTCTGTCTCCCCTGCATGGGTGCTAGCCAGCATGTGCTTGTTCCTCATTAGCAGAGTCTAGGCTTCCCACAGTCTTTTTGTCTGTTCTCATGTTCCTCCAACAAGATAAGGGGGTTTATCTCTCCCACATATGACCCCAGGATATGAGCATCCAGTCTGTGACTGGAACTGCTCACTCCTCAGGGTGTATTTCCACTCATGCAACTTCCTTTTTCTTCTGAGTTTCCCTTCCAGGAGCATAGGTTCTGACACAATTGTTCTTCTGACACAATTGTTCTTCTTCCCATCCTACCCAGTTATGCTTGTATCTTTCTTATAGCCTTGGTAATACAAGAGTCCTTCTGCCAGTTTCCTGTTACTTAACAGTGAGAATTATCCCACATGTCAATGAACTTTCATGGGAGAGGTAAGCTCCTTGTCCTCTTACTTCCCCATCTTAATCTTTCCATTCAGTTTAGTTTATATGGTTGATTCTTATTGATGAAGTACCATTGTTATTCATTTATATCATGCTTTACTGTTTGGGTATCATTCTCCTTATCAGAGATAAAGTAAACTGGGAAAATTCTGCATTTATATAAAAATAATGTGTGGAATACTTGTTCTCTAAAAGGTGTGTCATAATTTAGTATTCTATCCTGAAGAAATTACTTAAACTCAGACAAATTTCTCAACTGTAACATTTTCTACAGTAGGTTCTCAGGAACTTTTAAATCATGTTGAATTTTGTGAAGTTACATTAACCTTCTCTAAGAAAGTGCCTGTATTTCTCTTTCGGGAATTTAAAAACAATTTTAAACAACCCAGTCTCTTTGACCTCTTTAGGTTTTATTTAACACAATCTCCGTTTCTCAAAATACTTCAAATCTTGGTAGAATTATTTGAACTTTGACAATCATGATAGAATGTTTTAACATCCCAATACATTCTAAGTGATACCTAGCTTTACTTGTGGCAAACGAAACTAAACATTTCATCCTAAAGAATATTGTTGTTTTAAATGTAAATATCAAAACTTGACAAATCTTCAAGTAATTCTAAAAGTATGCTTGGCCAGTTTGAATTTTTGCAGTGGACCATTGCTTTTCTCTTTGTTTCTTTTGGGGTGTGATGTAGTGAATACTAACTCTTTGCAAAATATGTTACTATTTTTCTTAAAGAAAAAAATAAGGTATAGTTTCAGCTCTTTATAATATGGGATGTCAAAGGTTGTTGTCTCAGTTAATATGAGACAATTGTTGAAGGCATTTGTATATGATTAAACAGGCACTTTTGACAGTGAGTGAATTTGATATAGTTTTGATGTTAATAAATATTTCTTTACTACCTCATTTGTATAAGACACTGAACAGTCTTATATAGTTTTTAATGTATACTTGGAGTACACACACTTATATGGTTTGAGTAGATTGAGAACATGAATCAATGCCTTCAGCAGCAGAGTACTGAGCATGGAGAAAATAATTGGCAAATATTAACTAACTAACATGAGTCTCATTAGTTATATTACAACATGTTGATCTTTCACTAAACAAATTTCTAATTAGATTAATTATTATTTCATGTATATAGCTTTGTTAAATATTTTGGGGCATTGTGTCTATATGCTTTTTTAATCCTGCTATTTCTTAATTATCCATTAGTCTTTTTCTTTTCCTTTATTTGCCCTAAAATTTTCAGTCAATTTTTAGTGTTTTCCATTTTTGGCCACTAGTCGCAGTGAAACTTTATATCTAATTCAGTCAAAGACATCTAAAAGTGCAATGCAATTTGACTTTTATGTCCTAAAATTTTCTTTGAATTTTGAAATGCAATCTTGTTCAATGTTGAAAATCAATATCTTAAAAGCTGTATAGTTCATAATCTGAGCCCTTGTTCCACGTGGAATTTAGAATGTTACACTACTTAAAGTGAGAAGTTACATACTGGCTAATTTGTGTTACTTGAAGTTGTTGTCAAGTACAAGACAGTAAATTGTTAGGCTACCAAAGTAATTAGCCACCGTATTAGGTTTTGCTAGGCTATGGGGCATAGAAGATTAAAAAGCATTTGTGAACAGAATTGAGTCTGCAGCTGCTCTGTAGCAACCCATACAAAATTCACTCACTATCTTGAAAGATTAGGATGGGGTACATGTCTCTGGGGTGAATGCTTTTGAAAAATAATTCACATTCACAGTCCTCCCATATTTAGGAAGCCTGATTTCTCACGACGATCTTTTGAGTGGCAGTACTTGAACTTCCCATTCCAATACTAATGATTAATGTATAAGAGTTGCACAGTTTAATATCATTTTTTTTCCTCCCGAAAGCTTCTTGGATCCTGATTTCAGTAACTGATTTAACATATAAATTGGCCCAAACTTGGCAAAAATCAAGAATTTTTAACAGGGCACAGATGGTGCAGCAGAAAGCAATATCCAGAGATTTGGTGACTCGAGTGCTCTCTAACCCTCCACCAGCTGCTTTAGCTCAAGTGTGAATAAAGACCTTTTAAGAATCAATGAAATTGTGTCATGTTGTGCCTAAGTATTGCCCACCCAACCAAACTGACACCGAAAACAGAAACAACCATATGGTTTTAAGTGTATTAGAGAAAAGTAGGCTGCAGCTTGATACTTAAGATTAAGTATGTTAAAATGTTACTGCTGATTTCTTGTGCATTGCATATATCTAAGAAGCATCTTATATGAAAAAATATACTCAGCTCTGAATCTTTTAGCTTTCTGATTTAAACGTACAAGAAGGTAAAACAGACAACCACTGCCCAAGTCCAGAAGACATCCTACAGATTACTTTAGGAAATGAAACAAAACACAATCAATATATTTTTAATATATTCGGGCCCTAATAAAGCATGAACGGAAGTGAGCAATTTTTTTTTAATATGCAGAGGTACTTTCTATGGCTTCTTTAGTTTGCAGAAAATGATGACTGATTTTACACACTGATTATCCTTAACATGTGAAATTTCATCCATTTCAGGTAGCCGAAGACCTCCTGGGATGGCTTTCATTTTCAGCAGGTAATATAAAATAAATGGATAATATTTCTATAAGTATTCATTAAAACTCAAGTGGCTGTAGCTAATATAGAATGCATTTATAGCTTAGAATATAAAAATACTTAATTTAACATGATTTTATATTTTTTATGACATTTTATTAATCACAAAGAGTAAACATTTAAAAAGAACTTGTTAAAGTAGTAGGAAATAAAAAAACATTATTAAATATGACCAAAAATATGAATTGATCTGAACCTCTTCAGTAATATCTAAAGAGAATTATTTAAATATCTATACTACACATCATTATATTTCACTAAAAATTTGAATCTTAAAAATTAAGTGGTTTAAATTACCTGCTTGTCATTATAATTGTGTATATATATATATACATGGTGATTTATCATAATTGTATATTTTAAGTGATTTATTGTTGGATATATTTAAGAAAAAAATTCTTGAAATTTGCCCAGTTCCAAGTTGGATTATCCTATATGTCACCTGTAAGAGTAAAATAAGAAAATTCTTTAAATGATTATTTGATGTCATATATATTTTATATATTTTTAGTTGAATTCTCTGGTCATGCTTAGCCACTGTCATGTCCAACTATTTGTGACCCCATGGACTATGGCCTGCCAGGCTTCTCTGTCCATGGAATTCTCCAGGCAAGAATATTGGAATGAGTTTCCATTTCCTTCTCCAGAGGAGGGTCCCGACCCAGGGATTGAACCCAGGTCTCCTGCATTACAGGCAGATTCTTTGCCATCTGAGCCACCAGGGACTCCCAGTTGAATGCTCTATTGGAATATAACTGTGAAACCTTAGTATGAACTTTATCTTCAAGCAGAATAGTAAAGATACATTAAGATAAACCTGCAGAAATTTGGAAGCAAGTAAAAGGTGCCAATGACAATTTTTCAGTTTGTTTATTTGGGATCTTTACCTTAGTTATTTTAGAAGTACCTAAGAAAGACTATGTAATGAAATATTTGGGGTTAGACTAGGTGAGAAAATAGAAGAGACAAAAAGTAGAATTCAATCGCAAATTTTTATTGGAAATTAGACAAGTGAATCAAGAGTTATTTAGGAGGATTAAGAGCAAGATAATAGCTTAAGCACTAAAGAAAACAGGCTGTCATCTAGGATGCTGATTCATTTGTGTGATTAAAAAAAAAAAGAGGGTCTAAAAAGAAAGCTTAGTCAGCTGCTACAAGGATAGATACTCTTGCAATTTTCATTCACTTTTTAGATATAATCCTACTATCACTCAGAGCACATTGACTGAGGTGGGGGTTCTTGAGGAGGATATTGTCCCAATGTCCTTTAATCCTTCCTCAAAGATACCATTGGAAAAAGAGGAATATCAGGCATTTTGCATCTGTTATATACAGAGTCTCACTAGCACTGATCCTGAATTGCTGTTATAGCCTCCTTATTAGAGGGAGACTTTTGGGTTGAGGTAATACATGTAATTCTGACATAAACATCTCCCATTTGATACAGTAGGTGCACAGATTCCATTTGTGTTTATTTACCTTGCACTTTAATGCATAATTAGAATGGACACATACTGGTAGAAGAGTCCTCATGGTGTCTTCCTAACTTTATAGGAACCCTATCCTTTTCTTCCAACTTAATAAATCATAAGTGATACTTTGTCTTGAGAAAAATTGTTGAAATCTTCAGTGCAATTCTCTTTTAATGATGAAGAGGTTTGTGGTCCCTATTATATAGTCTTCATTTCACCTCTGTCTTCTCTGCTTAAAGAATGACCCAAAATATAACTCAGTAAACTTATTCAAGAGGTATTTTTAGCAGTTTTGTCCTATATGGCATCTTTAGATTTCCACAAATTCTCCATTTGTACCATTCTTCCAAGTGATCAGAGTTACTTGATTTCAGTTTAATTCAATTATATCCCTTCTACCTTGGAAAAGGAAGTGATTTGTTCTCACAAGAATTGACAACTCATCCAACTCTAAATATTTGCAGTAGCAGTGGCAAGTCTTACAGGAAATTGTAGTTACTGACATAGACAGTAACATGATATTGTCTCAGAACAAGATACTTATTTTTGACAAAGGGAGTGTCATAAATGGCACATTATTCCTTCCATATAGCACACTGTTAGAAGCCAATGGGCCAAAAGGATGACAGGGTGGCCTACTGAAGGTTTTAGGTAAGTTGCCACCTCAGGGAAAACATTTTGAGAAATAGCCCCAGAATTGTAGTAAATGAACTTGGTCCAATGCAGATATATAATGTTTAATCTTGATTGGGTATGTTTAGGGGTAAAATGGAAGTAGGATTGGCTAGACTCTCACTCACATTGACTTAGTACTCTAAGTTCTGATGGATAAGACACCTTTCTTTCTAGATAGAACCCTCCCTCTAAAGAATACAATAAGATTACAGTAAATCTGAAGTACTGAATTCTTTTCTGATCACATTGAGCAGTATAAGCTGGTGTATTAGAAAGAAGAGAAATGGGCTATACTACTGGCACGGGTAATGAATTCATATCATTATGAGCCAGGTATGGTGTTACACAAAAGGACCCGTCAGCATGTTTAGAACCCTGGTTTACCTGGGAAATATCTCGGTGTTCTCATCCTCCGTGATACTCCTAGGCGTGTTTTTGTTGGAGCCATTACTTGTTGAAGATCAAGAACAACAAAGACTCAGACTCTTCTGGGATGGAAGTCTGGATCACAGTCAGGCAAGCACAATGAACTAGAGAAAGAATTGACCCAGAAAAATGAGGAGAACCCTAGAAAGTGTTGTGAAGTAGGGAGATATGAAAATTAGTCAATCAATGAGTACAATTACCAGGACCTGTTGTAATAGCGCATTGAAAACTCAGTCACAGAGTAGACTTATAATGGCACCCATGTTGATTCAACAGTAAGGGAGTCCTTGTTTCAGATGTTTATTTTGTTGTGGTTCACACCATCTCTTCTTCAACACTTGTTTTTGCTGAAACTAGGATGCAAAGTTCCATGTAGCACAGCACACAATTAAAAATAAACAGAAGCCAAATTGACTATAAGTAGTGATACAGATATCATACACAAATTATTTGAAAACTATTATAAAGATAATTATACATTATCATTTGGAATTAATTCAGGATATGTAAAGCTATAGAAATATTAGATAGTATCAGGTAAAAATATGGAGCTGTAAAATTCATAAGAAACAAATAGATACATTCCATTATCTCTCAAAAATAATTAAATGAAAAGACAAACAAACTTAGAGGAGGGAAAAAGAATGTAAAAACAAATTAGCTGACAATCCACAGAAAAATAAAGAGATGGGTATACATATGAAAATATTTTGGACTTCACACATATTTAAGGATATTAACAATAACTAGATTATTTTTATTATCAATTAAATTAGCAAACATTAAAGTAACCAATAATAAATTTGTCAAGATAATATGAAAATAATACTACTGATATTTTTGTAAAGTGTTACAATTTTTAAAGCCTATTTGTCTTTATGCTATATAGTAAATTTACATTATTTTTGATGAAGCAGTTCCATTAGGAATTTATTTTGTATAGTCACAGGTTGTAAAAAACACAGTCAGAAGTAAAAAAAAAAATGTTATGCAAAAAGGCTTATTATTTGTACAAATTAGAACATAAATATCCACCAGTAGAATATAGATTCAATATGAAATGTCATATCTGTGTCATAAGATTATTTTTATATGTTAAAATATGAGATCAAGACTTACCTGGTGACTTAGATGGTAAAGCATCTGCCTACAGTGCGGGAAACCCAGGTTCAATCCCTGGGTCGGAAAGATCCCGTGGCGAAGGAAATGGCAACCCACTAGTATTCTCACCTGGAAAGTCCCATGGACTGAGGAACCTGGTGGGCTACAGTCTATAGGGTCACAAAGAGTCAGACACGACTGAGTGACTTCACCTTCTTTTCTAATACATCCTAACAGAAGTAAAACTTCCCTATTATATATATATATATATATATATATATATATATATATAATATATACACACACAGACTACTAAATGAAAAAGGATATTCCATGATAGTATGACAACACACCCTATATGAAGAACATTTTTGTAAAACATTAGATGAGGTCAATAGAGATTACTTCTGTGGATTGTGGGAGAAGTTTAGATGTTAGGAAGAATCTATACACTTTATAACCTTTTGATTCATCTGAATTTCATATTTTAACTCATATTACTTTTATTACAAAGTTAGTTTTATTATGTGTACACCCCAAAAAGTCATAATCATCGTTAGAAAACATGAAACAGATCACCAGCCCAGGTGGGATGCATGAGACAAGTGCTCGAGCCTGGTGCACTTGAGAGGACCCAGAGGAGTCAGGTGGAGAGGGAGGGGGGAGGGGGGATTGGGATGGGGAATACGTGTAACTCTATGGCTGATTCATGTCAATGTATGACAAAACCCACTGAAATGTTGTGAAGTAATTAGCCTCCAACTAATAAAAAAAAATTAAAAATAAATAAATAAATAAAAGAACAAAAAAGAAAAAAAAAAAAAAAGAAAAGAAACCATCTCAAAGAATAATTGAACTCTACTTTTCCCAGATCAACATACAACTGTATAGAAATAAGCACCTGGAGTTCTCTGGTTTCCCTGGTGGCTCAGAGGTTAAAGTGCCTGCCTCCAATGAGGAAGACCCGGGTTCGATCCCTGGGTTGGGTAGATCCCCTGGAGAAGGAAATGGTAACCCACTCCAGTATTCTTGCCTGGAGAATCCCGTGGATGGAGGATCCTGGTAGGCTACAGTCCACGAGGTCGCAAAGAGTCGGACACGCCTGAGCGACTTTCTCAGAGTACACTAATTAATATATGTGGAACAATCTAATCTGTAACACAGGTTTGATGAGCTTGCCAAGAGGAAAAGAGCTAAAGGTAATGAGACACTGACTTTGAGCAAGACAAATAGTGGAAATCACATGCCAGGAAGGAAGATTTTTCCTATGATCCTAGAGTTGAGTTTGAGTTCATAGGAAACAGAAAGAGTTGTAAGAATATTTGGGCCAATACTGCTGAAGAGCAGCTTTATCATTTGGAAAGGCAGTTGGATACAATTAACTATCTGTACCTTAGTTGCTAACACTGACAGATACATTGAGCTCAATATTATCTTTGTAACTTGTAAATTTTAGCTTTACATTAGAAGACAAGCTCTTTTATTCAATTTAAAATTATAAAATTCCGGCTATCTTCTCTGAGCTATATGATATACCTCTTGTAGCATATTTATGTTACACGTAGTAGTTTGTACCTTTTAACCCCCTACACCTATCTGTCTTCCTCCCTTATCTCTTTGCACTGCTAGCAACTGTTCGTTCATTATATGAGTCTATAATTCTTCCACCACACTTAGAAACGTGTTAAATGCACCAATGTTTGAAGTAAGAAAGTACACTGGTCAAATTTTATATGAATATTCTGGAAAGATACTTGATATGAAATCTACCCTTGTTAAAAATATTGTAGATATTTTTATATAAAATATTAAATATAAAAATATAAAATATTTTTATAATAAAATTATTATTCAGAAATATTTATTATAAATAAATATTTATATAAAATATTTATAAAATATGAAATACAAAAATATTAGAAGACTATATTGTTAACTACAAATAATATTCTGTACAGAAGGTCTCTAGAACTTATGCTACTGAAACCTTCCTTATACATGTTGAATAGCAATTCACAATCCCTCCCTTCACCTTAGTAGTTCATGGCAATTACCATACCATGCTCTGCTTCTATGTGTTTGACTATTTTACAAATCTCATATAAGTTATATTACACAGTATTTTTCCTTCTGTGACTTCTTATTCCACTTAATATATTTTCCATCCATGTTTTCACATATGGTAGGCTTTCCTTTTTTCTTAAAGTTGAATAATATTTCATTGCATGTATATAATACATTTTTTATCAATTCATTTGTTGATGGACATCACATCTTGGGTATTGTTAATAATGCTGTGAAGAACATAAATATACAAATATATCTTCAGGTTATTCAATCCTGATTTTAATTCTTTTGGATTAAAAACATAGAAGTGAGATTGCTAAATCATGTAGTAACTCATTTAAGAAAATTGAGGAAACTTCATACTGTTTTTCATAGATGTTGCATAGTTTTGCATTCCTGTGAATAGTGTATAAGGATTCCAATTTTTTCACATCCTCACCAACACTTGTCATTTTTAAAAATAAAAGTCATACTAACAAGTGTGAAGTAATGGCTCATGGTATTGATTTTCATTTCTGTGATTATTAGTGATTTTGAGCATCTTTTCATGTATTTGTTGGCCATTTGTATGTCTTCGGAGAAATTCTACTCAGGACACTTGCCTATTGCCATTGGGTTGTTACTATTATTATTATTTATATAAAATTAGAGTTCCCTGTATATTTTGGATATTAAACCTTTAATCAGATTCATGGTTTGTAAATATTTTCTCTCACTGCATAGGTTGCTTTTTTGCTCTTTTGTTTCCTTTGCTATGTAGAAGCTTTTTAGTTTGATACAATGCCTCTTGTTTATTTTTGCTTGTATTGCCCGTGCTTTTGTTGTAATACCCATGGAATTATTGCCAAGACAAGTGTCATGAAGCTTTTCTCCTATGTTTTGTTTTAGGAATGGTACAATTTCAGGTATTATGTTCAAGTCTTTAATCCATTTTGAGTTGATTTGAAAGAATAGTGTAAGATAATGATGCAATTTCATCCTATTGCATGTAGATATCCAGTTTTCCCTAAACCATGTACTGAAAGGATTATTCTTTCCTCATTCTGCATTTTCTGTATCTCTATCAAAGATCAGTTGACCATATATGCATTTTGGGGCTCTCTATTCTGGACTATTGACCTAAATGTCTTTTATTCTAGTACATACTGTTTTATAATGTGGCATAGTAATATATCTTGAAACCAGAAAGTGTGCTGCCTGTAGCTTTGCTGTTCTTTCTCAAGATTGTTTTGACTAATTGAGTTTTTTTGGTTCCATGTAAATTTTAGGATTCTTTTTTCTTTTTTTTTTTATTTCTATGGGAAAACAAGGTCATTGGTATTTTGACAAAAATTTTGTTGTATCCATGGTGCATTTTGGTAGTATGGATATTTTAGCAATACCAACTCTTTCAATTTATGAATACAGAATGTCTTTCCATTTATTTGATTTTACATTATTTTATTAATCAATGTTTGGTAGTGTTCAGTGTACAAATCTTTTAACAGTTAAATTCATACCTTTGTATATTATTATTTTATAATATTATAAATTATAGTTTTATTAATTTCATTTTTAGAAAGCTCAGTATTAATTTATAGAAATGGAACTAATATTTGTATTATTTTTCTATCATGCAACTTTAATGAATTTCTTTATTAGTTCTGATAAGTTTTTCTAGTGTCTTTGGGGTTTTCTAAATCATGCCATTGGCAAATGGAGAGAGCCTTACTTTTTTCCTATCCAACCTGAGTGCTTTTTATTACTTTTCCTTGCCTAATTTCTTTGATAAGGATTCTAGTTGAATGAAAGTGCTGAGAGTGAGTATTCTTGCCTTGTTCTTAAGCATTTCCTAAAACGCTTTTAGTTTTTCACTGTTGAATATATTTATTAGTTATTGACTTTTAATATACATGTCCTTTATTACGTTGGAGTAAAATTCTTCTATAACGAATTTCTTCTTCATGATTTTTCACTTTAATTGATTTCTCTATGTTGAAATCATCTTTACCTCAAATCCCACTAGGTCTTGGTATATGATCCTTTTTAAATGCTGCTGAATTCTCTTTGCTACTATTTTGTTTCCTATTTTTGCATGTATGTCTGTTAGGGATATTGGCATCTATTATTCTTTCCAGCTGTCTCTCTTTTGGGCTTTGGTATCTGGGTAAAACTGGCCTCATAGAATGTCTTTGAAAGTGTCCCCTCTTTGTTAACTTATTTATTTATTTTTGGCTGTGCTGGATGGGTCTTCATTGCTGTAGGCAGGCTGGCTTTCTCTATTTGTGGTGAACAGGGGTACTTTTTGTTGCAGTGCACAGGCTTCTAATCACAGTGGCTTCTCTTGTCACAGAGCACAGGCTTTGGGGCTCTCTGGCTTCAGTAGTTGTGTGCATGGGTCTAATTGTCCCATGGTATGTGGGGTCCTCTCAGACCACAGATGGAACTGGTGTCCCCTGCGTTACAAGGTGGACTCCCAGCCACTGGACTACCAAGCAAGCCCTCCCCTCTTGTGCAGTTTTTTGAAAGAGTTTAATAAGGATTAGTATTAATTATTTAAATGCTTACTAGGATTCATCAGTGAAGACCTCTAGCTCTGAACTTTTCATTGTTGGTAGGTTAATGATTACTGGTTTAATCTCTCTTAGCCTTCTAGCACTTCTTGTATCTTCATGATTCAGGATTGACATGTTATATGTTTCCATCTACTTTTTGTAGATTATCTAGTTTTTTGGTACATGATTGTTCATGGTTCTTTTTTATGTCTTTGGTGGCACTTGTAATGCCTCTTCTTTTATTTCTGAATTTATTTATTGGCGTCTTCTCTCCTGCTTCTCTCTCAAATACTTTATTACTTTGCTTGTCATCTTTGTGCAGGGCTCATGCTAATCTTCTGTGTATCATTCTGATTTTACTATATGTGCTGATGGAGTTAGTATTTCTCTTTTCCTTGGTTAGTCTCACTAAAAAGGCTTGCTATTCTTATTTTCTCAAAAGATTAGCTCTTAGTTTCATTGATCCTTTCAATTGTCTTTCTAGCTCTGTTTAAATTGTTATGCTCTAATCCTTTTATTTCTATCCCTTCACTATGTTTGGACTAGCTTGTTATTTTTGTTCTCAGTCTGTTTTCTTTCCTGGAGGTGTAAATTAGACTGTATATTTTATTTTTTCTTAATAAAGGCATTTATCACTATTAACTTCCTTCTTAAGACTACTTTCAATGCATCCCTTAAGTTTTAGTATGCTTGTTTTCATCTTAATTTGTCTTGAGATATTTCCTAATATCTCTTTTGATTTCTTCTGCAACCCATTTGTTGTTCAAGAGTGACTTGTTTAATTTCTATATATTCATGAATATTCATGAATTTGCCAGTTTTTTTTTTTTTTTTTAATTTACCACTTTTATGTATCTTAGTTAGGTCCATTGGTCTATGGTGCTTTTCAAGTCTGCTGTTTATTTATTTATTTTTTGGTCTAGATATTGTATTCATAATTGAAAGATAATAAAAGTAATAAAATATAATAAAGATAATAAATAACAATAAAACTCCTACTATTATTATATTGGCGTCTCTTTTTCCTTTCAGTTTTGCCAAATTGCTTTGTACATTTAGATGCCATGATGTTGGGAGAATTATACATACATATTTATAATTGTTGTGCCTTTCCAGTGAATTGATCCTTTTGTTGTTGTTGTTGTTATAGTTACTAAGTCATGTCTGATTCTTTGCTACCCCTATGGACCATAGCCTGCAAGGCTCCTCTATTCATGGGATTTCCCACTCAAGAATACTGGATCGGGTTGGGATCTCCCTGACCCAGGGATCAAACCTGTGTTTCCTACATCTCCTGTATTGGTAGGCAAGTTCTTTACCACTGAGCCACCAAGGTCATTATATAATGTCTTTCTCTATCTCTGTGACAGTGTTTGACTTAAAGTTAAGTTTAATTTGATATAAGTAATAACAGTCCTGTTTTCCTTTGGTTCCTATTTGCATGGATTACTTTTTCTATCTCTTCAATTTCAGTTCATATGTATTCTTATAACTAAAGAGTCTCTTCTGTAAACAGCATATAGTTGGATCTTGAGATTTTCGTTTTGCCTAAAAAAATTCTTTCAGATAGTCTGTGTCTTTGTATAGGGGAGTTTGATTCATTATTATTTAAAGTAATTGTTGATAGAGAATGCCTTGCTATTTCCATTTTATTGTTTTCTGTCTGCCTTATAATATTTGTCCCTTTTTATTTCTGGCTGTTTTTCTTTGTCTTTCATTGATTTTTCTGCATTGGTGTACTTTCTTTCCATTTTTCTTTTGTGCATATTCTATTGGCATTTTCTGTCTCATTATAATGGGACCTACATAAAACAGTCTATGGTTATAACTGTTTTAAGCTGATAATCTAATGACATATGGTATATAAACTCACTCCACTTGCTTTTTGTCTTTGTCTTTGTTGGTCATTTTATTATAATGTGTCTTGGTATAAATTCCTCTTATTGGTAACCTTTGGGCTCCTGGATTTAGAGATTCATTTCCCCTTTCCAAGATTTGGGAAGTTTTGGACCACTGTTTCTTTGAATAACTCCTTACTACATCTTTGTCTTTTGACCCTCTGTGGCATTCCATAAGTCTCTTTAGAATTTTTCATTCTTTTTTATTCTTTTTTTGTTGTTGTTGTTAGCTCCTCTTATTGGATAATTTCCAGTGTCTTTTCTTTGAGTTTACTGGTCCATTTTTCTGCTTGATATAATCATTGGGAAGCCCTTCTAGTGAATTTTCTAGTTCACTTATTGTGTGCTTCAACTCTATGACATCTGCCAGGTACTTTTTAATATTTTCTATCTCTGCTAATATTCTCAGTTTGTTCATGTGTTGTTCTTCAGACCTCACTGAATATGTTTATGATGGTTATTTTAAATTTTATTTCAAGTAGCTTATACATCTCCATTTCATGAGGGTCAGTTTCTAGAAATTCATTGTGTTCCTTTGCTTGGAGCACATTTTCATGATTTTTTCATTGTCTTTGATTCCTTATATTGGACAATACAATTGCTTTTCTCATTTTTCTTGTGCTGGTCTTGCACGAGATAAGACCCCAGTCAGAGATTCTGAGCAGCCTTTCAAAACTTCATGCCAGTGCAAACTGTCATATTGTTCTCAGTGGCCCCCCAGGCATCTAGCGCTGGGTTTCATCACTGCTCTAAGACATGACAGAATCCAATAACTGAGAAAACTACCAGAAAAGCCAGAGTATTGGACAAACAATTTTTTTTCCTCCTTTGGGGAATCTGGGGACTGGGTTTCTTTTTGCCTGAGCAAGGGTGTGTGGTGTGGTATGTGTTAGTTTAACAGTTTAAGCAGCAGTTTTTGTTCTCAATGGTCCCTAAGATCTAGAGTATCCCTGGTCTAATCAGAGATCAAAAACAGGTGAGGCAGAAGTAAGTGCCTCAGGAAGCCCACAGCATCATCATAACGTTGAAACTATGGTCTAGTGCTTTCCTTCCATCCCAAGGAAGAAAGTGGGAACTGGGAGTATCTTTTCAACAGCATAGTGCTGTGCCCTGTTAGGACTAATGATGAAATATTACTGCCAGCTTTGATGTGGCTCAGTCTGTGCTCACCCAGAATTTATAAACCTTTCAGTCAGTTTCTGAATTTCTCCCAAGGGAAACTATTCTGTGGATCGCCACTAAATATGTGTGTCCATGAGGGGAAGAAGTTTTCAGGACTTCCTATTTACCTTCTTGCTGATGTCCCAAAATATATTTTATGTCTTAAATATTTTAAAGATCCAAGTATCATATAGACACACACAAATTAATATTATTAAAATAATTCAAGAAGTGTTTAAAAGACTGTTTTATTTACAAAGTACAAGTGAGTGAAAGTGTGAGGAATAGTGTTAAGTCACAGAGTTAATAAGAAGGAGCTGTAGCTCCCTGTAGAGCCGAAGGAATGAAGGGAAGATATGGCTATCAGAACCGGGAAAAAGAGCAGAATGGAGAGGCTAAATAATGTCCTCCCGCCAAAAGATCCACCTTCTAAACACTGGAACCTCTGGACGTTGCTCTGTATGAGGAAAACAAACAAACTTTACATATGCAATTAACTTAAACATCTTGAAATAGGAAGAATATCAAGGATGATAAAGTGGGACCTAAACATTATTACACATTTTATTATAAGAGGAAGGAAAAGGGAGATTTGACACAGAAGAGGGTGAAGTATATGATTACAAAAGGAGCAGAATCACGCAATGACAAACCAAAGAACGATGGTAGTCATCAACATCTGGAAGAAGTTAAAAATGGATTCTCACAGAGTTTCTGGAGGACACGTGGCCCTGTCAACCCCGTGATTTTGGCTTAGAGATACTGATTTTAGACTTATGACTTAAAACTATGAGGGAATACATTTCTGTATTTTTAAGCTCCCAGATTTATGGTAATTTATGTCATCTGCAGGAAACTAGCAGTGTAAAGGGAGGAGAAAATAGAGGATAAAAAGCAGAAAGCTGGAAACAGAGTGGAAACATAATTGACTTTGGAACCAGAAAGATTTGATTTGAATTTCAGATTCCAAACATATCATTTCTGTAACTTAGTTGTTAGCAAGATAGTGGTAATTTTCAATTAAGCAGTATTTCTTACAGCCTATGGGATGTGCCATGTAAATTGTTTAAAGGTATTTCTGGCACTTTTTTTTATTGTTAAATAGTAGCCTCTATCGTGCAAGACAAATAATAGAAGGCAAAGTAGAAGAGATTTGCATAACAATTATGGAAAGGAGAATTGAAATTATGCCATATGAAGAACTGAAAGAACTGGCACCATATGTTACTAGAAGCAGTGAGTAGAAGTAACAAAACCATAGTAGAAACAATACATCCAAAGTTATAATGACAGATAAGGGGGAATATTCTACAAAAGTGTGCCAGGCATTCGGGAATATGTGTCCAGAATATCAAAACTGACAGAAACAAGTTCACTTGAATGTTGAAACATAGGGGTTTAAAAGGTTTTAAAAATTCCTTAATGCAGATAAGAATTAGTTACTGATCTTACTGTAAGACTGTGGTTTAAAAGTGTGTGAATGTACAGGGCAAGAAGCTGGAGGTAAAGTGCTGTGCAGCTTCGGTGTCTTTATCAGTCTGGAGAGTAAGGGTTACAAGAAGGCGCTACTTCATATATATACCTATTTCATATTCTCCTTGACACCATAGTGAACTGAAAGTCGCTCAGTTGTGTCCGACTCTTTGTGACCCCATGGATTGTATAGCCCATGGAATTCTCCAGGCCAGAATACTGGAGTGCTTATCCTTTCCCTTCTCCAGGGGATCGTCCCAATTCAGGAATCGATCCAACCCAGGTCTCCCACATTGCAGGCAGATTTTTTACCAGCTGAGCCACAAGGGAAACCCCCTTGACACCATAAGTATTCTTTATTTGAGGGAATAGATTCAATATACAGAGTGCTTGAAGAACTATGGATGGCGGTTCTTAACATTTTACAGGATGCAGTTATAAAAACCATCCACAAGAAAAGGAAATGCAGAAAAGCAAAATGGTTGTCTGAGGAGGCCTTACAAATAGCTGAGAAAAAAAGGGAAGTAAAAGGCAAAGTAAAAGAAAAGGAAAGAACCCCATTTGAATGCAGAGTTCCAAAGAATAGCAAGGACAAATAAGAGAGGCTTCCTAAGTGAACAATGCAAAGAAATAGAAGAAAACAATAGAATGGGCAAGACTAGAGATCTTTTGAAGAAAATTAGAGATACCAAGGGAAACTTTCATGCAAAAAATGGGCAAAATAAAAAACAAATTGACCCGGACCTAACAGAAGCAGATGCTATTAAGAAGAGGTGGTAAGAATACACTGAAAAACTATACAAAAAAGAACTTCATGACCCAGATAACATTGAAGGTGTGATTACTCACCTAGATGAAGACATGCTGGAATGTGTGAAGTCAAGTGGCCTTAAGAAGCATCACTATGAACAAAGCTAGTGATAGTTTATTGTGAACTGTGTAGGATTCTTGATTTCCAAAGAAGATTTAGCTTCGGGACCAGGGATCAGCCTTGATCACTCAAGAGCTTTTGTGTAGCAGAGTTTTATTAAAGTACGAAAAGGGACAGAGAAAGCTTCTGACATAGACATCAGAAGGGGGATGGAGAGTGCCCCCCTCCCTAGTGTTAGCAAGGGAGCTGTATACATTTTTAATTAGATATTACAATAAATCAAAAGAATATCTCAAGTTTGTGAAAATTTTACCAGACCCACTCCCACAATTTACATTTTAGTCTAACAGGATTCAGTTCAGTTCTGTTCAGCCGCTCAGTCGTGTCTGACTCTTTGCAACCCCATGGACTGCAGCATGCCAGGCTTCCCTGTCCATCACCAGCTCCTGGCATATACTTAAACTCATGTCTGTTGAGTTGATGATGCCATCCAACCATCTCATCCACTGCCATCCCCTTCTCCTCCCACCTTCAATATTTACCAGCATTGGGGTCTTTTCAAATGGGTCAGTTCTTTGCATCAGGTGGCCAAAGTATTGAGGTTTCAGCTTCAGCATCAGTCCTTCCAATAAATATTCAGGACTGATTTCTTTTCGGATTGACTGGTTGGATCTCCTTGCAGTCCAAGGAACTCTCAAGAGTCTTCTCCAACACCACAGTTCAAAATTATCAATTCTTTGGCACTCAGCTTTCTTTATAGTCCAACTCTCACATCCATATAAGACTACTGGAAAAACCATAACCTTGACTAGATGGACCTTTGTTGGCAAAGTAATGTCTCTGCTTTTTAATATGCTGTCTAGGTTGGTCATAGCTTTTCTTCCAAGGAGCAAGCGTCTTTTATTTTCATTGCTGCAGTCACCATCTACAGTGATTTTGGAGCCCCCCCAAAGAAACGTCTGACACTGTTTCCACTGTTTCCCCATTTATTTGCCATGAAGTTGTCAACTAAAAAATAATGTACAACTTGTGAGTTGTGAGTTAAGTTTATTTGGGGCAGAATGAGGACTGCAGCCCAGGAGGCAGCATCTCAGATAGCTCTGAGAGACTGCTCCAAAGCAGCAGTGGGGGAAAGTCAATATATATTGTTTTGGTGAAGGGGAACGGGAAGCTCAATACCATGAAGCACTCAATTTATGAAAAGTTTGTTGTTAGTCATGAGGATCTGATGTCACCATGAAGGGATTTAGTACTTCTGTAGATATGAGGAGATGCAAGAATTGAGATCATAAAATCTGTTCCTAAAAATATTCAACTATCTAAAGACCTGTCCCACCAGATTCCCTGGAGCACAGAGTGCCTCGCTCCACCCCGAACTCCCTCAGAGATTGTTGAAGGTCAACTGCTATAGCAGCATGGGGTTCAATCTCCATAGAGGCAGATGGCAAATGTCTTTGTTGTTCAGTCATTGGCAATGCTCTTGGTAAGTGCCAATTTGTAGTTGATATGGATCCCTTGTGGTCATAACTCCAACCATACTTTGGGGGGCATTTCATGACCATTTTGTCCCTCATTGTTGGAAAGGCTCATTCCCAGTTCTGAACTAGGTTTTTGTCAATCAGACACTCAATGTGCTATTACTGCACTAGGTCTTAATAGTCAAAGATCTCTGGATACCTGTCTTCTAGTTATGGTCCAGGAAAGTATTCCCTCTCGTTGCATCTTTCCATACCCAGAGTTACACTATTACAATCATTGATCATAGCATATACCAAGCTATACATTTGATCAACTGCTTCAAGTCTAGTCATCATTTTTGTTGGAGGCTCAGTCATACACTTGGTAAAACAAGAAATAATAATCTTGTGAAACAAGCAAAATACAAATGGTATAATTAATAACATTAGTGGAATTGAAAGTAAATATTTTAGTCATGAGCCTCCCACCCCAATTTTTTCAAAGATTGTCAATGCTAAGGAATGGGTCACTTAAAGTAGAAATCTGATTATTCATGTGGTTCACATGTGCTACATTAAAGGATTTATCAGGTATGAAAATATAGCTTTCTGTTTGAATTATAGCACAGATGTCTCCCTAAGATGCTGGAAGGTGTCAAGGGCCTTGCAGTTGTGTAGCACTGCCTGTCTCATCATAGAAATCTCAGAATTCAATAGGCTAATAGCCCGGTTGCTGTCATTTAAAACTTATGAGAGTTTCTAAGGCCTAGATATGGTCAATTACATCCTCCAACCCCATTTAAGGCACACACTGCTAAGTGGTCATACCAGTAGAATACAGATCTTTGACCTATTGGGATCATACCAATGGTAGATTGGTTAGAGTTACCTCTAATTTATTAACATGTGTGACCTTAAATTCATGGGAATCCCAGGCTACACCTTCATATCCATCCCTGTAGATGTGAAGGCCATAAATTAGTGCCAAAAATCCACTGAGTTCCCTACCAATTACTCTCTCTAAGGGTAATAATAGGCATAGTTCATAAACCACCCAGCCTTGTCTCATAATTACAGGCTTGATCATTTTTAGTATGATTTAACCATTCCCAACATAGAGGAGCCTTTAAACCTAAATGACCATAGCCTGGTGTTAACCATGTAGATCCTCCCCGTAATTGTGGGAGTTTTCCTTTTAATAGATGAGAAGTTAATTTTTTTTTTTTTTTGAGACTTAGCTCATCACTCAGATTGAATTTAAATGACCCTAAGAGAAAACTTAAATCTATGTCCAGCATCAGAGCAGGTATTATTAATTGGCCAGGTGAGAGGATCCCATCTAATAATATCATGAATAGATGGAACAGGACTGAACACTCATCTGAAATGAGTTTTCTAGGGGCTATACAATCAGAGCCCCAGAAAACAGAAATCCACCTAGAGAACAGGTAATCCAGAAGTACTAGGCACAGATAATTGGCCACAACCCAACAACTGGTTTGACTTTTAACCTAGCATAGAATCATGTCCAAGGTATAGGTCCAAGGAATCAAGAAAATATTATAAATGATCATAAAAGTCAGATCAGCATCTTGGGCAAGCCCTCTACTTCTGATGTCATCTTCTTCTCATCCTAGTGTAGTGTAGTTTCTTCTGTTTAAGCGTTGTTTTAAGGTGAATTTGAGGTCAGCAGGCCTCTCTATGGACTAGGCCAGCTTAGGGGCTTTTGGAAGTGGGAGTTAACCCAAGAGTCAATTTTCCTTCAATTTCACTGGGTGTGAGCTAGTTAAGAGTACCTGATAGAAAAGTCCTTCCACCCAGGATGGAGAGAGTTCCTTAAATTTTGTCTTCTTCCAGTCTTGACTGAAGGTCATGTGTGAGGCATCTGATCTTCATCCAAAGACAGATTACTGAGATAAGCTTCAGAAACAACCCTAGAGTGTCCTTTAATAATTCAATTGAATTTTACATTAATATACCCTAACAGCAAAGAACTATCCAGGAAATGAGTCTTAGTAGATACAGACCTCCATTAACAAACTGGGATTTAACATTCATTGAAACATCTCTTTCTCCCTAAAATCACCATCATTTTTACCAAATATAACCAAATTAAGACCTGTTTGTCAGATAGGTCTGGTCTCAATAAACATGGCCTGATTACTTATAGAACCGTAATTAATCATAGACGGTTTTGCTTCCCTGAGACTTTTATAGAGTCTCAGACTGAACTTTTAAAATAAAACCTTTCAGCGCTAGGAAAGTCATGCCAAAGACTTATCACAGATTTTGCCTAAAAGATTTAAGTAAATTCCTGCCTTGTCAATGTCTCCAAAATTCCTCGAGATTTCTATACCTGTTATTGAGATAATCTTCCTAATTTATCTGATAAAGTTACTGGAAACTAAGAGATTCCAATCTCTGGAGCTTCAGATAGAAAAAATAAATGTTTCAATTTGTTTATAAAATACAATTTTACTAAATTAGTGACATAATTAGTTTGAGGGAAAGGTCTTTTGCCTTTTGTTTTTTCTTATACCTGGAAAACACAGATTCAGATCAGTAATTCTTCAGATAGAAACCCTAAAAGTTATAAACATATTCACCAGTTCATTCAGTCCTTATGTTAACCTTTGTGAAGTCATCAGGTTTTCTATTAGAATCCTTACCCAGTTTGGTATTTATCCTAAAGTCCTTCTTATAATTCTTGAAGAGACGAAACTTGGTTAGCGTTATGACAATACTTTAATATAGTCACTAGAATTATGCCTGATAACATTTTGCCCAAACATATCAAAATTTTAGGAACTCTATACAGTTTCTAGGGCATTTATATTAGTAGCATTTACCATACAATATAACCTGACACTTATTACTCACTTGAAAATACCGCCCATGTAGTTCTGTATACAAAATGAACCAAATTAGTGTAATATCTCTCTTTGTGATGTTTCAGGGGCCCTCTGAAGCATCCCAAAGTTAGCTAGAAATCATCATTAGAATGATTTAGGAAGCTTTGTCAACAAATAACAAAAAAGTTTTAGCACACTCAGTCAGATAGATTATAGTCCATTCTGAAACAATACCTATTCACTTAGCCAAAGTGACAATAAGGGATTTCAGAAGAGATCATGTAAGAGATAAAGAAACAAATCTATTATAAAAGGCAGTTCATTATCTGAAGAAAAGGTGTACTCTTAACAGAGAGACAAGCTAAATTCAAGTGTTTGCACCAGCTTACTTTACTTCAAAGGTAAACTTAATTAAATTTATTTTAAACTTTCAGTTCAGTTCAGTCACTCAGTCATGTCCAACTCTTTGCGACCCCATGAATCGCAGCACACCAGGCCTCCCTGTCCATCACCAACTCTCAGAGTTTACTCAAACTCATGTCCATTGAGTCGGTGATGCCATCCAGTCATCTCATCCTCTGTCGTCCCCTTCTCCTTCTGCCTCCAATCCCTCCCAGCATCAGGGTCTTTTCCAATGAGTCAACTCTTTGCATGAGGTGGCCAAAGTACTGGAGTTTCAGCTTCAGCATCAGTCCTTCCAATGAACACCCAGGACTGATCTCCTTTAGGATGGACTGGTTGGATCTCCTTGCAGTCCAAGGGACTCTCAAGAGTCTTCTCCAACAACACAATTCAAAAGCATCAATTCTGGGACTTCCCTGGTGGCCCAGTGGTTAAGAATCTGCCTTGCAATGCAGAGGATGTGGGTTCAATCTCTGGTTGGGGAAGTAAGATCCTACATGCCCCAGGGCAAGGAAGCCCACGTACTATGAGGAGCAACAAAAGAGCCCATGTGCTGCAAGTAAGACCCTACACAGCCAAATAAATAAATTAAAAAAAAAAAAAAAAAAGCATCAATTCTTAGGCACTCAGTTCTCCTCACAGTCCAGCCCTCAAATCCATACATGATAACTGGAAAAACCATAGCCTTAACCAGACGGACCTTTGTTGGCAAAGTAATGTCTCTGCTTCTTAATATGCTATCTAGGTTGGTCATAACTTTCCTTCCAAGGAGTAAGCGTCTTTTAATTTCATGACTGCAATCACCATCTGCAGTGATTTTGGAGCCTAAATAAATAAATAAATAAATAAATAATAAAGTCTGACACTCTTTCCACTGTTTCACCATCTATTTGCCATGATGTGATGGGACCAGATGCCATGATCTTAGTTTTCTCAATGTTGAGCTTTAAGCCAACTTTTTCACTCTCCTCTTTCACTTTCATCAAGAGGATTTTTAGTTCCTCTTCACTTTCTGCCATAGGGTGGTGTCATCTGCATATCTGAGGTTATTGATATTTCTCCTGGCAGTCTTGATTCCAGCTTGTGCTTCTTCCAGCCCAGCGTTTCTCAGATTTACTCTGCATATAAGTTAAATAAGCAAGGTGACCACAAACTGCACTGACATGCTCCTTTTCCTATTTGGAACTAGTATGTTGTTCCATGTCCAGTTCTAACTGTTGCTTTCTGACCTGCATATAGATTTCTCAGGAGGCAGGTCAGGTGGTCTGGTATTCCCATCTCTTTCAGAATTTTCCACAGTTTATTGTGATCCACATAGTCAAAGGCTTTGGCATAGTCAATAAAGCAGAAATAGATGTTTTTCTGGAACTCTCTTGCTTTTTGATGATACAGCAGATGTTGGCAATTTGATCTCTGGTTTCTCTGCCTTTTCTAAAATCAACTTCAACATCTGGAAGTTCCTGGGTCAAGTACTGCTGAAGCCTGACTTTGAGAATTTGAGCATTACTCTGCTAGCGTGTGAGATGAGTGCAATTGTACGGTAGTTTGAGCATTCTTTGGGATTGCCTTTCTTTGGGATTGGAATGAAAACTGACCTTTTCCAGTCCTGTGGCCACTGCTGAGTTTTCCAAATTTGCTGGCATATTGAGTGTAGCACATTCACAACATCATCTTTCAGGATTTGAAAGAGCTCAACTGGAATTCCATCATCTCCACTAGCTTTGCTCATAGTGATGCTTTCTAAGGCTCACTTGACTTCACATTCCAGGATGTCTGGCTCTAGGTGAATGATCACACCATCGTGATTATCTGGGTCGTGAAGATCTTTTTTGTACAGTTCTTCTGTGTATTCTTGCCACCTCTTCTTAATATCTTCTGATTCTATTATGTCCATACCATTTCTGTCCTTTATCGAGCCCATCTTTGCATGAAATATTCCCTTGGTATCTCTAATTTTCTTTACGAGATCTCTAGTCTCTGTTGTTTTCTGTTTTCTGTTGTTTTCCTCTATTTCTCTGCACTGATCACTGAGGGAGACTTTCTTATTTCTCCTTGCTATTCTTTGGAACTCTGCATTCAAATGGGTATATCTTTCCTTTTCTCCTTTGCTTTTCGCTTCTCTTTTCACAACTATTTGTAAGGCCTCCTCAAACAGCCATTTTGCTTCTCTGCATTTCTCTTCCTTGTGGATGGTCTTGATCCCTGTCTCCTGAACAATGTCGTGAACCTCCATCCATAGTTCATCACGCGCTCTATCAGATCTAGTCCCTTAAATCTATCTCTCACTTCTACTGTATAATCATAAGGGATTTGATTTAGGTCATACCTGAATGGTCTAGTGGTTATCCCTACTTTCTTCAATTTAAGTCTGAATTTGGCAATAAGGAGTTCATGATCTGAGCTGCAGTCAGCTCCCAGTCTTGTTTTTGCTCACTGTAGAGAACTTCTCCATCTTGGCTGCAAAGAACATAATCAATCTGATATCAGTGTTGACTATCTGGTGATGTCCATGTGTAGAGCATTCTCTTGTGTTTTTGGAAGAGGGTGCTTGCTATGACCGGTGCGTTCTCTTGGCAAAACTCTATTAGCTTTTGCCCTGCTTCATTCCCTACTCCAATGCCAAGTTTGCCTGTTACTCGAGGTGTTTCTTGACTTCCTACTTTTGCATTCCAGTCCCCTATAATGAAAAGGACCTCTTTTTTGGGGGTATTAGTTCTAAAAGGTCTTGTAGGTCTTCATAGAACCTTTTAACTTCAGCTTCTTCAGTGTTCCTGCTCGGGGCATAGACTTGGATTACCATGATATTGAATATTTTGCCTTGGAAACAAACAGAGATCATTCTGTCATTTTTGAGATTGCATCTAAGTAGTGCATTTCGGACTCTTTTGTTGACCATGATGGCTATTCCATTTCTTCTAAGGGACTCCTGCCCAGAGTAGTAGACATAATGGTCATCTGAGTTAAATTCACCCATTCCAGTCCATTTTAGTTTGCTAATTCCTATAATGTCAATGTTCACTCTTGCCATCTCCTGTTTGACCACTTCTAATTTGCCTTGATTCATGGACCTAACATTCCAGGTTCCTATGCAATATTGCTCTTTACAGCATCAGACTTTGCTTCTATCACCAGTGACATCCACAACTGGGTATTGTTTTTGCTTTGGCTCCATCCCTTCATTCTTTCTGTAGTTATTTCTCCACTGATCTCCAGTAGGATATTGGGCACCTACCGACCTGTGGAGTCCCTCTTTCAGTATTCTATCATTTTGTTTTTTCATACTGTTCATGGGGTTCTCAAGGCAAGAATCCTGAAGTGGTTTGCCATTCCCTTGTCCAGTGGACCACATTCTGTCAGACCTCTCCACCATGACCCGTCCATCTTGGGTGGTCCTGCATGGCATGGCTTAGTTTCATTGAGTTAGACAAGACTGTGGTCCATGTGATCAGATTGGCAAGTTTTCTGTGATTACGGTTTCAGTGTGTCTGCCCTTTGATGCCCTCTCACAACACCTACCATCTTACTTGGGTTTCTCTTACCTTGTACGTGGGGTATCTCTTCACGGCTGCTCCAGCAAAGCGCACCCGTTGCTCCTTACCTTGGATTAATTCACCCTTCCTGACCTTGAACATGGAGTAACTCCTCTCGACCCTCCTGTGCCCGCACAACCTTTGCTCCTTACTGCTTATTTTAAACTTAGTCCTCACCATATACAAAACTCTTTCCTCAAGGTTCACTTTTCACAAATCTTATCACTTTCTGTACCCATTACTGTGTTCTCTCATCCTAAAAAGCCACCTGTAAGTCAGGCTTACTTCCTTTTCCCTTCACAAAATGCAATTCCATTCCTTATACCTTCTTTACCAAAAACACACTTCTACTTCCCTTAAGCAACAAAGAACTGACTTTTATATTAGCATTTTATAGATTGGTGAGCATAAATAAAGGTGATAATTTATAAAACCTTTGTTTTCTTAGAGAGATCATTTTAGGATGGTACCAAACATCATTTATTTTTAATCCAAATCTCTTTAGTTTCTCTGTAAGAGAAAAATCAGTGTTTAGTAGTAAATGTTTCAAATTCTTATTTTATTTGGAAATGACTTAGCATTTTAATAGACTTCCAACACTTAGTTTAGCACAACCCTTAGAAGTTCAAGTTACCCCAATCAGGATAGACTATTTTAGGCAGACATTCCTAAAGCATAATTATTAGAGTTTTAAAATTCATAATTATTAGAATTATTTATAATTATTAGAATTTGACTTCTGAATTATAATTCATAATTATTAGAATTATTAGAGTTTCTTAATTTAAATGCTCATATCTCATTTACATTTTTTTAAAAGTTCCTTCACTAGAGATAATTTCCTTGATGACAAACTTGTAACAGGTATAATAATATTTAACTTCTGTTAAACCTAGGCACAATGAAAATATTCTGCTTAATGTTAATTACTCTTAGATATGCCTACATTATTTAGATCAACAAACAAACATTGTTATCAGGTATTTAGTAGTGAATATTTCCTGGTTCATGTAAACCTGAAATTCATTTAGGTTACTTTCTCTTGTATTTATAATTATTTGATTTGAAGCACTTACTTTTTTCTTTAAGGCCAATTAGATTAGGACTCATTTACAAACTGATCTCAGCAATCAGCAATATTATCAAAAAAACAAAGACACACAATGAGACATACACACATTCAAATAGACACAAGAGATCCTATAGCTTTGTTTTCCAAATTTAGTTATGAATTAAAAAAATGGTTGGAGTAAGATTTTAAAAGACTTTCTTCCCCTTTTTGTTACTTTTGGTTTCAGGAATTAGATATGGTCTAGGTAAGTGATCCAGAGAGCTCTGGTCTAAAGGTATAGGGGGAGTTATTTCCTCATGGGAAGAATTCTTAAGAGAATTTTTTCTTCAAGCTTCCTCTTGAGTCTAAAGAATATTGTGACCACATTGTCAAAAATTGTTTGTTTGTTTTTTGTGACCATAGTTTTATAGCCAAAATTTAGACGAGATAGTACTCAAGTTGGCCCTGATGACATGGGCAGGTTAGTCCCAACAGGGATTGTCCCTCTGGGGAAGTAGGGGTCTTAGTTTGATCAGCCCCAGGCTGTTGATTACAGGAGGAAGACCTGGACATAAGGGAACTTCAGTTCATTTTCCTATCATAAATCAATAAAGATCTATTATTTTTAGGCCATTTTTCTTGTCTTTGGATCATAGCTATAGATTGACCAGTCATTTAAAAAATTTTCCCAAGGGGTTCCCAGGTGGGGTGTGGAATCTTAGAGTGAACAATTCACATATTAGTTCGAACAGTTTGTACCAGATGTCTGTGCACTCAAACCAAACCGAACCAGAGCTTCACCAGCCAGGAGTCACACTCCAAATGAAGCAAAGGCAAAGAGATGCCCAGAAATCAAAAGTCAAGTGGCAAGAGTGCCCCCAAAAGATGGTAAAATGATGCCCTAAAATCAAAAGCCAAATGGCATAAATGTCAAACATGACTTCCCAGTTCCACTAGACTTGTGACCTGGCAAAGTCAGTGCCAGCAGCCTTTTTAGTTCTGATAGTTTCAAGCAATTATCTTGTTGATTTTCTGTGAAAAAGTTACACTATTATTTCCTCTTTTAGAAGCTTCTAGATATCAGTCAAAGCACAGCCGGCCTTTTCTAATTGTGCACACAAAAACATAAATTTTAGAATATCAAAAGAACCCAAGTTTGGCCATTTTAGGTTGAGATCTCTTTTAGTATAATTCCTTCAATTAACTAGGTACTTGCCAGTATGAGCTCCATATGTATCGTACATGAATCTGGATAGATTTATAATTATTTAAAATTAGTCAGAAGCTGATTTTCTGACAACGCTTTATTTCTGTTGAGAGATTCTGTTTCCCATTTTAAACTGAATTTGTCAGGGATAAAAATCACTAGTGAACTTGTGTAGTGAGACCATGTGCTGCTTGTGAGCTTAACTCCTCCAGGAATCACCACAAGTCATTTCAGCTCCTCTTATGTGTCTCAGATTCTGCCTCCGGCAATCTAAGACCACTGTGGCTGTTAAGGTGGCTGAATGGCCAGTTCTTATTTGTGACCCCCGGATGAGCAAGTATTTTAATTAATGAGTGGGTTTCCCTATGGGACCACTTCACGGTATGAGGACTAGGCCTTCACCTCTCCTGTAAATTTCTGTCACCTAAGAAAACCGAAACTAGCTGGGTGGAGTCTTGTCCCTTTTCTTCAGAGCAAAGTTCTCATGTATTTTCCTCACTTTTATCCTGACAAATTCTATAAATGCAGTCAAATTGAGGAAAAGTGTCAGATCAGCCTCTTACTTAACCACTCAGCCAAGACCATTCAGTCCCCTACAACTGAGCGACCTTGACATCTTTCAGCTGAGCCCCGGGTATTGCTTGATTTTTTTTCCCAGTCAAGCCCCCCTACCCAGTACCATTCCACTGGTTGGGCAATTTTCTTGGCATCTTTCAGCCAGCCCCCCACTCAGTATCTTTTGACTGGGTAGGAATTCCTCGATATCTTTCAACCAAGCCCCATTCAGTGTCTAGTCCATAAGTGCGTATGCCCCAGATGTTTCACCCGCCCCCACCTCCCCACCCCCAGTATCTTTCCTACTAGGAGAGGACAGGTAACCTGCTCCTCTGCCAAATAAAACTCAGAGTGCTTTACTCCACCCTGAACTCCCTTAGGGATTGTTGAAGGTCAACAGCTATAGCACATGGGGTTCAATCTCCATAGAGGCAGATGGCAAATGCCTTTGTTGTTCAGTCATTGGCAATGCTCTTGGTAAGTGCCAATTTGTAGTTGACAAAGTGATGGAACCAGTTGCCATGATCTTAATTTTCTGAATGTTGAGTTTTAAGCCAACTTTTTCACTCGCCTCTTTCACTTTCATCAAGAGGCTCATTAGTTCTTCACTTTCTGCCATAAGGATGGTGCCATCTGCATATCTGAGTTTATTGGTAACAGGTTTAGAACTTAACAATAGAAAGACCCTACCAGACCCACTCCCATAAATATACATTCTAAGATATCAGGATTAGTCAGAAGGTCTTCAGAAAGGAGAAACTCTCCTCAAGCAGGATACATAGCTGCTATATAATCCTTAGTACAGAGTTTAAATTGAGTTGTTTGTTTTGTAATCATCAGTTCTGGGCTTAAAGGAAAAAACAAACACTTATGTGACTAAGACTAAGGAATGGAGAGAGAAAAAAAGATGTTTGTCCTTTCCTCCTCCTTGAGAATTCCAGACCCCTGTCTCCACTTTGAGAGCCTCAGACCCCTTTCTCCTCCTTGGGGACCCCGGACTTCTTATCAACCTGCCTAGGAATTGACTCACTAGTGGAGGTGATGGAATTCCAGCTGAGCTATTTCAAACCCTAAAAGATGATGCTGTGATGGTGCTGCCCTCAATATGTCAGAAAATTTGGAAAACTCAGCAGTGGCCACAGGACTAGAAAAGATCAGTTTTCATTTCATTCACAAATAAAGGCCATTAAATTAAGAGACACTTGCTCCTTGGAAGGAAAGCTATGACAGACTCATTGGAAAAGACCCTGATGCTGGGAAAGATTGAAGGCAGGAGGAGAAGGGGACAATAGAAATAGAGATCGTTAGATGGCATCACCAACTCGATGGACATGAGTTTGAGCAAGCTCCAGAAGTTGGTGATGGACAGGGAAGCCTGGCGGACTGCAGTCCAGGGGGTCACAAAGAGTCAGACATGACTGAGCAACTAAGCACACAGTTCAGTTCTGTTTGGTCACTCAGTCATATCTGACTCTTTGAGACCGCATGGACTGCAGTCCTCCAGGCCTCTCTGTCCATGGAGGTTCTCCAGGCAGAATATAGGGGTAGGTTGCCATGACCTCCTCCAGGGGATCTGCCCAACCCAGGGATCGAACCCAGGTCTCCCGCATTGTGGGCAGATTCTTTACCATCTGAGCCAGCAGGGAAGTCCATGAAAAACCTAGGCAGCATATTAAAAAACAGAGACATCACTTTGCCAACAAAGGTCCATGTAGTCAAAGCTATGGTTTTTCCAGTAGTCATGTACAGATGTGAGAGTTGGACCATAAAGAAGTCTAAATGTGAGTGAATCACTACTTTTGAACTGTGGTGCTGGAGGTGACTCTTGAGTCTCTTGGACAGCATGAAGATCAAACCAACCAGTCCTAAAGAAAATCAATCTTGAACATTCAATGGAAGGACTGATACTGAAGCTGAAGCTCCAGTGCTTTGGCCACCTGATGCAAAGAGCCGACTGACTGGAAAACACCTGATGCTAGGAAAGATTGAGGGAAGGAGGAGAAGCAGGTGACAGATGATGAGCTGATTGGCTAAAATCATCAACTCAATGGACCTGAGTTTGAGTAAACTCTGGGAAATAGTGAAGGAGATGGAACCCTGATGTGCTGCAATTCATTTGTCACAAAAAGTTAGACATGATGTAGTGATTGAGCAGCAACAAAGCATGGGGAAATTTGAGAGCTTGGAACTAAGGAAAAAATGTGAATGAAACATAATAAATCTCTTTCAAGCCTACTCTTTGATAACAGACACATGTCTATTTAGGAAATAGCCCAAGAGAGACAGTGATTGATGGCATAAGAAAAATAAAACCCTAGTCTTAAATTTTCACAGAGAGGTATAGAATTATCTGTGATGAGGTGGCCTGTTAAGAAACAAATTGAGTATTCAAAAAAGTTGATAAGATAAAGAAGGAAGAGGAGAAAGATGAAGAGAAAAGGGGGGGAAAGGAAGGAAGACAAATAATAGAAAGGTATCATGGGAAAGAAGAAGAATTAAGAACTCAAACTAGAGAAAAGAGAGCTGTGACAATACTTGAAAGAGTGAAGAAAATCAGCCAATTTATAGTCATGAGAGTGCATGACACTTTCAAGCAACAGAAAGTACCTATGGCTGGACTCCATGGGTTATAGAATATAAACAATTTTGGAAATCAGTTGAGAAACATGTTAAATGTCCTCTTATGGCATTTTACAGATTTCAGGATGGTTATTTGAAGTTTGCCAAAATCTACAAGCATTATTAAAAACACAATATATAAAGAAAATTATAAATGTAACTTATTATTCTATAGGCTTACTTAAGGCAACTCTATTTAATCATTGGATAGTGATTTTATTTTTTAAATAAATCTAAGTTTTGTGATTTGTGAGAATATCACTATAGCAAGCAAAATTAGAAATAAAAATCAAATAGTATGATTTGTATATATTTCTCTCATTCTCTGAAAAAGCAAATACTTGTAGACATAATTTTTCCATTTAATGTTTAAAAGGTTATTGTTTTTATTATTAGGTGAACAGAGATGAATTTAATGCATTCAGTTAGAAAACTCATTATTCAACCACTTAGTGCTATTGCTATCACATTAAGTATGCTAATTTATACAATTGACCTTATGTAATTGGTTTAAAGACCTTGTATAACAGGACAGTATATTAGTTCATTGATGGAATAAATGAAGAAACCTTAAATTGAAGTAATTTCATAAAGTACATTATTATTACAATATATGCTTCCCTTTTGGTTTTCTTTTTATCTTTATCAACATTTAAAGTTAGTACTTAAAGGAAATCAATTCTAAAAAATATATAATACAAAAGCATTGTTCAGAATCACCAAAGTAAATTTAATTTCTGTCTGATTAGGTATATTTTTCATATTATTCCAGAAGAGCAAGTGAAGGAAAATCATTATTCCAGGTAAAACTGGTTTATTTCAGTCACTTCAATTAGAGCCAAAAATTCAATCACATAAGCTTTCAGGACAAGAAAGAACATAAATACAACAATAAAGCAGTATATATTTGCATATGAAAATTAAGGCACCATATGCAATTTTTGTGCTTCATTGCCCAACACATGCTGATGAAGAGGAAAGGAGCTAGTGAAAGATATTAACCCAGTAATAGATTTTAGAAATACTGGCCTGGTGACAGACTACTAGATCAATCAACTCAGCACAGCAAAAGCATTGTGTTCTAAAATAAAGCCAAGGCAATAAACATAGGCAAACCAAAATATAATATATGATTTTAGTCACAAATTTCTGTCAGATCATCCCATAAGTACTTGAGACCCTACATATGCAGATTGGAAAACATTGTCTCTTTTTCAAAAAACCTCAGTCATTTCTAATGTTCTACTTTTCATAAGAGCTACTGTTTAGGGAATTTTAGCTGGGCAACACTGGAATCAGTCAAATTTTCACTCTGGCTCATTCTTTACATTCAACTTGTTATTAATTTGCATGTTGTGCTGTGTTATGTTATGTTGTTATGTTATGATGTTTGTTCTGACCTATCCTATCCTATCCCATTCCATCCTACCTTATTTTAGTCTATACTATTTCAAGTGTATGTTTTAAACCAGCAGTTCCTGAGCCCTGGGCTGTAGAACTGTAGTGGTCCTCGGCCTGTTAGAAACTGGGCCACACAGTAGGAGGTGAGTGACAGACTAGCGAGCAAAGCTTCATCTGCTGCTCCACATCACTCCCCATTGCTGGCATTATTGCCTGAACCATTTCACCTCCCCTGTACCACCATCTCCATCCATGGAAATATTGTCTTCCATGAACTCTGTTCCTGGTGACAAAAAGGTTGGGGACTGCTGCTTTAAACTGTCATCCTTTTTTTCTCACTTCCATGGTTCTATTTCTAATGTGCTTTAAATTTTAAATATGAATTATAATATTGCTTAAAAATATATTTGTGTCCAGTTGATCCTTATATTTGCTTTCTGAAATACTCTTAACACAAGCTTAGTTATTTGTGGGGCTTTCAAATCTTCTGCCAAGACACTGAGCTACATTTGTGGGTTCAATTTTTGTTGTTGTTGTTGTTGAGCTCATTCAAACCCTTTCAGACATAACGTATTACTTTCTACCTCTTGAGAATGGCAATTTCTGCCTTACCTCATTTTTTGATTTGTGTTTTGTTTGTCTAACATGCTAAGGTATTCTTTGTGAACATCCAATGTGTTTGATGAAGAATTGATTTCTATAACAGATGTTGCACATGGCTCCTAAAATCCATGCATACTTTCCAAGTTTTATTGGACATACAACCTGTCTGCTACAAACTCTCTTAACTTCCTTTGAAGATTAGTGTGCCACATGACTAAGTTCTAGCTAAAAGGATGTGAACAGGAAAAAAAAAAAAAAAAAAGTATGCAATGTCAGTGTCATGTCTTTAAAAGAAAGCTACTTGCTCTCTGTATCTTTCCACTCCCAACAGTGAAAACTGTAGATGTTATGGTGATAAGCCAGTTTTAACCATGTAATTAAATCAGTTTTCTTGGTAATAGCAGACTTACAAGATAGATAATATCTTGGTCCACTTGTTACTGCTTATACTGACCAGAGTTTCACTGCTGGATAGTTTGGCTATTACTGTTAAAGTTATAAAATAAAGATATTACTTAAAGTTATGTGAAGGGAAAAAATATCTTATTTAGACACTATAGGTTGAAATCTGTTTATTACATCATATGAGTGATTCTCAAAAGTATCTTTTTCTTTCTTTCTTTCTTTCTCTTTCTGGTGTGTATAATGTTGGAATATTCAAGATGTAATAGTAAATTTTAAGGTCACAAGGCAGAAAACTTTTGCCTTCTTTATCATTGATTTAGTCTCATTTTTACATTTTCTAATGACAGTTCTAGGTTTTAGTCTATGATATTATTCTAGCAGTTATTTATTGCTGCATAACAAATTGTCCAAAAATTAGACTTTTATAGCAACACATTTATTACTTTACAATACTCATAGGGCAGGAATCTGCATGTGGTTTGATGGGTTCTCAGACTCAAGGACTCTTATAAGCCTGCAATCAAAGTGTTATCCAGGATACAGTTATATCAATATTTTATATGATCTAGGATCCTCTTAATATTTGATGTTGATAAGTCCACTCACACTCATCTGATGGGTTGTTGATGGCATCTAATTCTTTGCAGGCTGTTGGGTTGGAGACTTTAGTTACCTGCTAGCTATTTGTCAGAGGCTGTCATCAATTCATTATAGTATGAACAAGGTAACCTGCTTCCCTGGTGGTTCAACAGTAAAGAATCCGCCTGCAATGCAGGAGAAGCAGGTTCCATCCCTGGATTGGAAGGGTCCCTGGAGAAGGAAATGGCAATCCACTCCAGTATTCTTTCCTGGGAAATCCCATGGATGGAGGAGCTTGGTGAGATATAGTCCTTGGGGTTAGTCAAACATGTCTTAACTACTAAACAACAAAATAAGGCATCTACAACATGGCCGTTGGCTTCATAAATTTCAGCAAGTAGGAGTGGACAACGGAAAGAAAACAAGTGTGAGTAAGAAAAAAGTCATAAGGATTTATAACTTAATCTTGGAAAGAAAGGCCATCACACTGGAGTATTCTGTTTGCTAGAAGCAAATCATTAGATCCAGCCCACACTTGAAGGGAAAGAATTATAAAAAGGTTTAACTACAAGGAGGTGTACTCATGTGAAGGGCATTTAGGAAGCTACCTAAGAATGATTTTCTGAAATATTTCTTGAATCTGAGGGTTCCTTTGCCTCCTTCCCATCAATTTTGTTTTCTCATATCCCAGGGAAGGGGAAATAGCCACTCTGAGTAATTATGATGCAAAAAGACTATGTGTTAGTTGTTGAGTCATGTATGACTCTTTGTGATCCCATAGATTGTAGCCCATCAGGCTCCTCTGTCCATGGAATTCTCCAGGCAAGAATAATGGAATGGTCAGCCATTCCCTTCTCCAGGGAAACTTCCCAACCCAGGGATTGAACCCAGGTCTCCTGTATTACAGACAGATTCTTTACTGTCTGAGCCTATATACAGTGTTCTAATTCTAAAATGTTCAAAGTTATGAATTAAATTTATTAATAAAAGCACAATAGACATAAATTTACTTTGATTCTGTATCACAATTAAGCAGGAATTGTATTCCTATAAAAAATCAGGAGCTCTGTTTCTCCAGCCTACTTTGTAGGAATAAATGCCTCAATATCATATTATTATTGGCTACACTTAGTTTTCTGCTCTCCCTAAAAATATAGTTTTCAAACAGTGGTCTGTTTATCAATCTTAAATTGATGTTTATTATTTTTATACATTTTGCATACTGAAAATCCATATTTAAGAAAAGTATAAAAACAAATTTTTAAAATGATGGACAATAAAAATATATCTTCATAATTTTGTAAATAGATTTTAGATCTTGTTTTTTAAAAAGTGGGTGTATAAAGACAAAGCAAGTTTTCTATTTTCCTATAAGTTTCAGAATATATTTAGACAGATTAAAAAATACTACTGTATTCTAACACATTTATATGGAATCTAGAAAAATGGTACTGAAGAATTTTATAGGGCAACAATGGAGAGACAGACATAGAGAATAGACTTATGGACATGGGGAGAGGGGAGGAGAAGGTGAGATGTATAGAAAGAGGAACATGGAAACTTACATTACTGTATGTAAAATAGATAGCCAATGGGAATTTGCTATATGTCTCAGAAAACCCAAACAGGGGCTCTGTAGCAACCTAGAGGGGTGGGATGGGGAGGGAGATGGGAGGAAGGTTCAAAAGGGAGGGTATATATGTATACCTATGGCTGATTCATGTTGAGGTTGAAAGACAACAGCAAAGTTCTGTAAAGCAATTATCCTTCAATAAAAATATATAATTTTTAAGAAATACATATATTTGATATGGGAAAAGTTACATGAATATATCTACTCATAAACAAAAACATTCAATTACTTAACCAATCCTAAGATATCTCTGTAGGCCCCTTGATTTCTCTCATTGCATTTCTTTCTCTTCCCTTTGTTTACTTTCTCTTCTTATTCTGCACAATGTTTGGCAATGTTATCCACTCTATATATTCAATTCAAAATGTATTCATGCAAACAAAATCATTTATTCAGCTCCTTGAATCTCTATCCAGTTCTGATGGATGATTCTGCTTCAACTTTTCCTACCTGTTGCTTGCATGAATTTCTAACATATGCTGTTCTGAAGGAAAAGTTGTACCTATATGGTGTTGTCTCATCAACACTTAGAGATCACCTAGTCTTAAATACAAAAAATTAAAAAAACAAAAACAAAGACTAGACTCTATGTTGATCTCACTAGTCCTTCCAATGATGACTTTATTTCTTCCATTTTCTTTATAAACAAACTTCTGCATCAAGCAGTCCCAAAATGTTACTTCCACATTCTCAACTTCTACTTACTCTTTAACCTCTCTAATCTAGTTTTCATTCATATCACACCACCGAAAATTCTCTCCCACAGATTACCAATAGGCTCTGTTTTATTAATTTTCGAAGAATGTAGGTGCTGTTTCTGATTTTTCTGTGTTCTTTCAGTGGACTGTTAACCACTGCTTTCTTTTGAATTACTCTTCCCTACACTTTCTTATGGGTTTCCCAGGTGGTGCTAGTGGTAAAAAAACTGCCTGCCAATGCAAGAGACATTTACATGCAGGTTCAATCCCTGAGTTGGGAAGATCCCTTGGAGGAGGAAATGGCAACCCACTCTGGAAATCTTACCTGGAAAATCCCATGGATAGAGGAGCCTGCCAGGCTACAGTCCATAGGGTCGCAAAGAGTCGGACACAATTGAAGCAACTTAGCAATAATGTTTTGGTTTAATGAAAGTCAGAACATCTCTCCCATTCCTCTCTCTCCACCTCCCTGTCCTTTCAACTCTAGTGACATAGCTAGAGTCACACACACTTTCTTATTCCTGTTCTTAATTTCTGTTCACATGCCAGGCACATCCTCATCCTTCTCTGCCCTGACCTAAGTTTTTGAAACTCTAATTCCTGCTTATGTTTCACCACTGGATGTCAGAGTGTTCATCACATAACTTCAGAAGAAGTGAGGAAGAACAAATTAACAACATGCTCAGAAAATGGTATCCCTGGAGAATTACTCTGCTAACAATGTACTATTTCTCAATTGATTATCAAGTCTAAGTCTGAATTGTAATTTTAAAGTATTTTTAAGAATCTTCAAATTTCTCTCTACTTACCAACATTATTTCACCTGGAAACTAACAAAAAGAATTTACTAGTAATAACTTACTAGACTGTTGAATGCCAACATGACTGGTCCCCTTCCCTCTCCACTTAACACATACCTAAAAACCCACTACCAACTTTAAACCCACTATAATTTTCCAAGAACATAGTTCCCTATGGCACCGTTTTTATGCAGAACATTTTGGCTACATAAGAAAAGGCTAGTGCTTTCCCCTGTCTTGGATGAGCCTAGAGGTAAAATATCAGGATGACAGATTCTGTCTGAGTTTACTAGAGGCACATAATTTTATTCTCTCAGACTCAATATTTCTAAATCTAGGTGTTTTCACTAAGGATATATTCCAAAGGAAAATATATATTGCAACTATATTTATTATGGTGTGGTGTAGTGTAGACAATCTGAAGCCAAATTGAACATCTGGAAACTGGATTATTATTCCTTAAATATTCATATATCAAATTAATAAAATATTTCTAGCTATATAAATAGTCATTGTAAAGACTTATATGATCCCACATAATTATGGGTGAAATAAAAAAGTTTAATGAAATAATGTACTACACCAATTAAAGTAGGAAGGTGTCTAGAAATTAATTATGGGTACAGCTAATATCTTACAAATCTGTATATGTTTTATATTAAATCACTATTATAATCAACATATTGTACATTATGAGTAAAAATAGAAAGAAAATAAACTTTAGATATTAGAGGGATGAATATTGAAGATGAAACTAAAGTTTTTCCATTAGGAGCTTCTTTCTTGGGAGCTTCTAATTATTATGTATTTGTTTTTATTATTAAGACCTCAAAAAGAGCATAACTGATCAGGGGGATTGTTTATAAAGGGCTACCAAAACAATGGAGATGAAAATATGTGTTTTGAAGTAAGGGAAAATTGGAGATCCTGATATCAGTATTCTCTTATGGAGTCTTCAGATATGTAGCTACAGAAGGCAAAGCAGGGTCATAAGCAATACAAATATCACATTTCCTGCTTAGGCCTGATTATTGATTTTATATATTTGGTGGCCTAGAACTAGTAAGAAATGAACTGTATAAAAACATGAGCCCACAAGGAGAATAATCCATATTGTGTGAAATATGTAGGAATATTATCCTATAGAAGGTGCTTGTACATTTTTTTTTATTTGAGAAGGTGTGTGTGTGTGTGTATGTGTGTTAGTCACTCAGTTGTGTCTGACGCTTTGTGATCCCATGGACTATAACCCACCAGACTCCTCTGTCCATGGGATTCTCCAGGCAAGAATACTGGAATGGCTTGCCATTTCTTTCTCTGGGGATTCTCCAGGCAAGAATACTGGAATGGCTTGCCATTTCTTTCTCTGGATTTGAGAAGATAGCAATGTAAATAAATCTTAATTAGATTAACAGTGTCAAATTGGTAATCAGAAAGGCACAGAGAAACCCCTAAGGTATCATGGAAGTAACCTTAGCATGAAACACTTGCTACTCTTAAGACTGATGGGACAAAGGAAGTGGTTTGTGTCATTAAAATTTAGGAGCTTGGACAAAGGGGCCTGCACAACTGAAACTCTGAGCTCTGAGGAGTGGGTCATGGCCATTTAACACAGGTGTGTGTGAGTTTGCAGAGAACCATGCCTTTGAAGATGAGGCACCAGCTCAAGGTGCTGGTGTCCCTGAGAGGAACGATGGTGCTGGGCTTGTGACTCCTGTAACAAGCTGCAAACTATTAATGGATTCAACTGCTGTCACTGTCATATAACTGCTGCTGCTGTGGTGAAGACACATGATCGCTAAAGAAACAGGAGGCAAACAGGAAACAAGGCTTCCCTCCCTCTTCCAGTTTCTCAGTCTTTCTCAAATGGCTATTATTGGAAGAACTTGAAAGGGAACAAGATGGAAGAACAAAAATGTGGTGTGGAAAGTTCTATCTGCATCACTGTAAAAACAAATCACTGAGAGACAGATGCTTATCAACTGGTACCAAAGGAGTCACTTGAAATCACTGGTCACAAAAAGGTCTTATTGGTGAGAAGGTGTATACATTGAGTCATTTATGGATTCATTTGACATTGATTACATTAAAAGCAAATTTTGAGTCTTCATATATAAGTAATATAATATATGGCCCTTGATCTTGCTGTTCATGTTTGAGATGCCAGTTGTCTCACTGTTCCCACAATTCACTAAAGCCAGGGAAGGAGACTCAAGGAGCTGTAGGAACTGCAGACTTGTTTATTCTCTCTGGCTAGCACAGCAACCATAACACAGCTTCTCTCTTGGCTGACAGCAGCTGTAGTAGCAGCCATACCATAACCATGATGTAGCTACAATGTAATCACAACATAATCTCATATAACATAATCGTGATGTTGCTCCAGTGTTGCCCCAATGCAGGAGCAGCCAGGGCTTTCATGGTGAAGCTCATACAGATGTACCATACCAAGTAGCCTGTGACCAAGCAAGTGTCTCATGACTTGCATGCACAGTGCTGTAAATGATTTTAGCTCTTTCATAGTCATTATTTACAAAATGGGAGGTAAGAGAGCCTGAACAGTCCATCTTGGCTAATTTGTTCTCTCCCCACACTCCCCCAAATCCACATGATTATTATTTAGTACTGAGTTTTATCCTGGGTTCTGTGTTAAATCCAAATAGTTTGGGTATGTATCAAGTAGTCTGACATTATTAATAATAACATCCCATTTTACTTTTAGAAGTGTTCTAATTCAGGTGATAAATCATATTGTTACTGAACACATACCTCACAATTAAATAGACATGTCCAATAGACATTAATTTGTGTTTTATCACCAACATACATAAGGCATGTGCTGTGCTGTGCTTAGTCGCTCAGTCTTGTATAACTTTTTGTGACCCTGTGTACTGTCGTTGAAGTTCCACTACTTTGGCCACCTGATGTGTAGAGATGATTTATTAGAAAAGACCCTGATCCTAGGAGAGATTGAAGACAGGAGAAGAAGGGGACAACAGGATATGAGTTGGTTGGATGGCATCACTGACTCAATGGACATGAGTTTGAGCAAGCTCCAAGAGATAGTGGTAGGACAGGGATGTCTGGTGTGCTGCAGTCCATGGGGCTGCAAAGAGTCAGACATGACTGAACAACAACGACGACAATGGACCATAGACCACCAGGCTCCTCTGTGCATGGGAATTCTCCAGGCAAGAATACTGCAGTGGGTTGCCATACCTTCCACCAGGGGATCTTCCCAACCCAGGGATTGAACCCAGGTATCCCACACTGCAGGTGGATTCTTTACCATCTGAGCCACCCAGGAAACCCAAGAATACTGGAGTGGGTAGCCTATCCCTTCTCCAGGGGGACTTTCCGACCCAGGAATCAAACTGGGATCTCCTGCATTGCAGGTGAATTCTTTACCAGCTGAGCTACCCGGGAAGCAAATATAAGGAATAGTAGTGATAAAATTGAGGGAACACACAACTATGTTAGTTAGATAGTACAGATTATATGAAAGGAAACATTCTAAAGGGAGGAGCTGTTTAAGTTGGATGTTAGAAGATTAGTAAAAGTTTATCATCATCATGATGCAAATAAGGACACTTGAGATAGCAGAGGCAGCAGAGAACATGTGGGGAATTCATAAAGTTCTAATCAAGGCTTTAGCAAGTCTTGGAATCAATTAGCAAGTTTATATGTGACCATAAACAACCAATCAAAAGTATCCATTGCTGACTCTGAATCTACACAGATACTTCAATTAGGAATAGTCCAATAATGAACTTGTGGTTGTCAGGGGCAAGAATGGGAGAAAGGAAGGGTTAGGGAGTTTGGGATGGGCATGAACACATTGCTATAGTTAAAATGGATAACCAACAAGGACCTCCTATATAGTACATGGAACTCTGCTTAGTGTTATGTGGCAGCCTCGATGGGAGGGTGGTTTGAGGGAGGTTGGATACATGTATATGTATGGATACATGTATATGTATCATTTCACCTGAAATGATCACAGCATTTTTTTGTTAATCAGCTATACTGCATTACAAAATAAAATGTTGAAAAGTAATTTAATAAATGTAGATATATATGATACTGGAAAAAAAGAATAGTCAAATATTGATGATGCTAAGAGCATTGCAGACATAGTCTCACTTAAAATTGAGAAAAATAAAATCAGGGATACTTCTAGATTTTTACTATTTCAAATATAGCTTCTATAACATTTATGTACATACTTTTGCAGGAACATAGATCTTAATTTCTCTGGAAAAAAATTCCTAAGCAGTATAATTACTGGTTTGGAGATATATCATTTTCAGTGGTGTATTTTAGCTGTTCTGCTTATATATCTTTGTCTTTTCAACACTTGAATAAATGCCATAATCCTGTATTTGCACTTGGCAGGGTATGGAAATCACCAATGTGCATATGTGCATGCATGAGTGTCTCTGTGTGTATGTCTGTATAGTAATGTCACTCAGAGGAAGTGGTTGGCTAAAGAGGTCACAGTTACAAAATGAAAGAGATAAAGATAAACCTTCCAAAACTTACTTTGTCAGTGTTTACAGCTCTAAGCATTTGGTGAGTAGATGTTAATAGGAAAGTTGCTATTTAATAAAATATGTGCAAGGAAAGCACTGCACGTTTTTTTCATGGATTTGAGAAATTGTCTGTCTTCCCTTATTAAAGGATGTGTTTGCTTCTTTTACACAAGTATAAATAAGTACAGTGATTTTTAGGCATATTAGAGATATCCATCTGGGTATCTTTTCAGAGAGAAACACACCGGGGAACTGAAAAATGCTACACATCACTGAGCGGTAACATGTAATTATTACTGGTGGGGAAAGTCATACCAAGTGGGCCAACTTTTAGGTAATGCTGCTGTTTCTCCTGTCAAGCTATCTACTTGTCATTTTCATAGCTACTGATGGATGCCTCCATTTATCAGAAGTTTCTGAAAGCATTATTCCTTTGGAGGACAGAGATTAGTATAGGGGTTTGAAAATACATTATCTGAATATACGGACCAGAGGAGCACTTTTAATTCCTGGCTCTTTTGTAGGAAGTAAAATATTTGGTAAATTGAGTTCTGTGTAACAATCTCCCAGAGAGCAATAAAAGCAGACATATGCAATTACTGAAACTGGCTTCAGTCTCATCAACACTTAAAAAAAATAAAACAATAAAAACTCTCAGCTGAAGCCTGAGCATTTATCCTATTCATCCGATATTCTATATCAGTTTTATTATTTTTAAGGAATTTCTCCTTGTAATCTTTCTGTTGAAGGTTATATTTTAATTTTTCCTAGATAAAAAGCTGTGCATAATATTAACTGAATATCTATCAGTCACTCAGAATATCAAAAGTAGTCATTTTTAAGAAAGACAAAACAGTCATTTTGTTAAATTTTTGCTAAAGTTTAATATAAGTATATATGATATATTCTTTTAGTTTTTACATTAAGCAAATACAATGATGAAACATTATTGTGGGGTAATTTATCAGATAACTTGGCTAATAGAAATAATTGTACTTTAAAAACTCTTGGTGTAAATGAAACTCATATACTCTTTGGTATAAGAATACTACTTATTGAGAAGTATATCTCTGAATGTGGTATCACTGGTATATATAGGTATTTTAAAAACTATTTTCCATAAGAAATTGTCACTTCAATATAATTTTTTCTAAAAAGTTAGTATTCTAAAATCCATTACATAGTCAATAAATGGTTCAGTACAACAGTTGAAAACACATTTCAAAAAGACCACACTGAAACTCAACATTTATTTTGACTTTCTTGTTAAGTTTAGCCATATCTTTTTATTCAATTCTCCTTTCACTGAAAATTCTTTAAAAGAGTAAATTACAGATATCTCCCAACACAATGTATATAACTCATAGCAGTCTCATGACCACATACTCTTCATACATACTCATACCACATCTCATGATAGATTTTAATAACCACCTACTGTGTTGTCCATTATTCTCTCCCTGACAGATATGATTCTATCATCTTACATTCAGGAGTCTATGTAGTGATATTGACTAGGAAAAAATGAGAAAATTATTAACAAAAGCATGATATTGGATTTTAGTGTTAAATTTATCATTAATGGTAAATAATTTGTAATATATCATGGAGTTGATCATGATATGCCTGCATCATAACAGATGAAAAATGAAAAATATTATTTTTTAAAAAGTAGTGACACATATAATAATTGTGGTGAATACAAAAGAGCTTGCTTTAGATATAAAAATGCACTGTGCAAAACTTGTTATGAGTTCCTTGCCAAACTTTTAAGTTATGCATTTCTATTTCCACAATTATATTTTTAAATTATAACTTAATAGAAATTACACATAAAATGGGTGTATTTTTTCATTGTTAACATGATTAGAGAGACGATAAGTGGGGAAGATCATCTTTATTGCACTGAGAAGTTTAATTTATAAAGTAAAAATACACTTCCCTTATCAAACAGAGAAATTCAAAAATTAAAAGAAGGTTGATTTACAAACAGAAATATTTAAGATTAGATACAAGGCTCATAGCTGTATATACTAGATACCCTGATACTCAACCTCATACAAGTTCTCTCTTCTCAATGAAGTTTTACCATCTTTTATGATCATTTCTTCTTTTGAGCTCCTACAAATCCTAACATCTGTGTCATTCATTAGGTAATTCCTCTTTTACTGCATTATAATAAACCATACTGCCATCATCAACTAATATATTCTTTTCTTTTTTGTTTACTAAATGACATTACCCTCAGGTAGTCCATGTGTGCGTGCTAAGTCACTTCAGTGGTGTCTGACTCTCTGTGACCCCATGGACTCTAGCCTGCCAGGTTCGTCTGTCCATGGGATTCTCCAGGCAAGCATACTGGAGGGGGTTGCCTTGCCCTCCTCCAGGGGATCTTCCCGACCCGGGGATCTAACCCATGTCTCTTAAGGCTCCTGCATTGGCAGGTGGGTTCTTTACCACTAGCACCACCTGGAAAGCCCTAGGGTCGTTCATTCAGTTGCTCAGTTGTCTGACTCTGTGACCCCATGGACTGCAGCACGCCAAGCTTCCATGTCCATCACCAATTCCCGGAGTTTGCTCAAACTTAGGTCCATCGAGTTCGGGATGCCACCCAATCATCTCATCTTCTATCGCGTCCCCTTCTCCCAGCATCAGGGTCTTTTCCAGTGAGCCAGTTCTTTGTGTCAGGTGGCCAAAGTACTGGAGTTTCAGCTTCAGCATCAGTCCTTCCACTGAATATTTGGGACTGATTTCATTTAAGATTGATTGGTTTGATCTCCCTGCAGTCCAGGGGACCCTCAAGAGTGTGTTCTCCAACACCGCAGTTCAAAGGCATCAATTCTTCAGCACCCAGCTTTCTTTATAGTCCAAGTTCATAAACCTCTGCAAATCAGAGGTCATTTGTTATATTTCTTTTTTGCCCATCAGCATATAAAGCTACGGAGAAGGCAATGGCAACCCACTCCAGTACTTTTGCCTGGAAACTCCCATGGATGGAGGAGCCTGGTAGGCTGCAGTCCATTGGGTCCTGAAGCGTTAGACACAACTGAGTGACTTCGCTTTCACTTTTCACTTTCGTGCATTGCAGAAGGAAATGGCAACCCACTCCAGCGTTCTTGCCTGGAGAATCCCAAGGAGGGAGGAGCCTGGTAGCCTGCCGTCTATGGGGTCACACAGAGTCGGACACCACTGAAGTGACTTAGCAGCAGCAGCAGCAGCAGCAGCAGCAGCATATAAAGCTAAACTATCTTGTTGTTTAATGGTTTTAAATTAGAGACAGGTGTGGCCTCCTAGCAATGCTATGCTTTTTCTTTTTTCAGGATTTCAGTGTCTTGATAGGTGCACATATTGTACCAGTAAAAAGTAATTGCTTTAATGGTCCGTTAGCGATGTGATGGTGAAGTGTTTGACGGAGGGGAATGTTCTACAGTTCTGTGATTAGAAATTAGTCTTTTAGTGAGGTTATGCCCCTGGAATTTGAATTTCACCATAATTTCTCTGTTATCTTTCCCCCCTCCCATTTTGTGAAATAGGATGTGTAGAGGAAGTTGGAGACAAGTATTTCTCGTCTCCCATATAGAAGGCTAGTACCATCTTTAGCTCATTATTTCCCTTCCCTGATTCAGTTAGGCTCTGATGATAACCAGCTGATTAGGGCTCTCTTAACTAGTTTCTTCTGTAGTCAGCTTTTGTTAACTTATTGACTGGGGGATTTTTGCAGAAACTAATGCCTGCGGCCTGCAAATTTTGCTTTGGACAGCCCAAAATTAATTCTATTAATTCTCTAATACTTTGCAGGTTATTACATTCAACAGTTAAAACTGACACACCTGTAAACTTTTCTCCAGCACCATGAGTTTCATTTTCACTTTCAGATCAGAATTAATCACTAAGGTTTTTTTGTTGGTCTAAATTCGTATTGCCTGAATCAGAACTATATTCTGAAAAGCTGTCATTTTCTGAGATACTAAATGTCATTTGGACAATCAAAGAAAGTATCTGCATAAACCTCACTGAAAAATTATCCTTCATTCAAAATTGCATAATGCGTTTTTTTAAGTGTTATGGTAAGAAAGTTGTGTTTATAATATACACAAGGTTGGAACAAAAACCTAATGGAAAAAATTATGAATGATAAGGACAATCATAAAGTTGTGAAGTGAAGTCTCTCAGTTGTGTCCGACTCTTTGCGACCCCATGGACTGTAGCCTACAAAGCTCCTCTGTCCACGGAATTTTCCAAGCAAGAGTACTGGAGTGGGTTGCTATTTCCTTCTCCAGGGGATCTTCCCAAGCCAGGGATCGAACCCGGATCGCCGGCAGACACTTTACCATCTGAGCCCCAGGGAAGACCAATTTCACACAGTAATGTTAATTGTATCACTTAAAAAAAAAAAAAATATATATATATATATTGATATGTCTCTGGTCAGTAATGGGTTAAACACCCCGGGGTATTTCAAATGGTTCATATTCTCCTCTTCCTGCCAGAGACAGGAGGTGTCTTATTCTGAGATATTTACTGTTAGAAATTGGTTGAGTTCATGGGAGCAAATCTGACAGTATTGTGCTCCCCTCTATGTCTGAGTCTCCCTGGAGTTTTTAGCTCCCCAAGATGTCTGCACTGAACCTCCAACAGCTCATCAGTTACAGTTCAAGGTTTTCCTTCCCCAGCACTGGTTTCCAGGGCAGTTTCTACTTGGGAATTTGTGCTGAAGTAAATTGAGATTTTTATTTGTACATCTCTCCAATCTTGGAAGCAGTAGTTTCTCCCATGTCCCAGCCTTTCTCATGGAATTGTTGATCTTTCAGTCTGTTCAACTTTTTACTAACAAGAAAGCAGGGGCAACTTTCAAACTGTTGAATATAGAAATGGAAGCCAGAAGTCTAGGGTTTTTTTCTGAGATGATAAAAATTGACTGTATGATGGTGTACATATCTGTGAAAATAGTAAAAACTAAAAACTATTGAATTAATCATGTTACAATGATGAATTTTATGGCTTGTTAACTATCTCAATAATGCTTTTTTTTAAAAAGGAGAGTATGAATGTATTTTTGTTTGAAACTCCTTTTCTTTACCCTATGAAACTTAAAAAACAACTTTAAAAAGTAATAGTAAATCTTTTTTATGAAGTCACAATGTATACAGATATAATTGGTGATATAACAGTAAAGGAGGAAGGAACAGAAGTATATAAAGTGAAAGTTTTTGCATCCTATTGAAATTAAGTTATTAATGTGAACTAGAATCTTTTAATTAAAATCAATGGTAATCCTTAGTGCAGTACTTAAAAAATAACTCAAAATATGTATTTAAACAAATAACAAGACACTTAAAATGCCACATTATATCTATTTAACACAAAAGAAGGAGGAACTGTGGGACAAAAAAGGCATAAGCTGTGTGAAAAAGCCAAACTATATAAAGTAATAAAACAATTCATTGTTGTATTTGTAACATAAAAACTTTGTATAACAATAAGAGACAAAAAAGGAAGGCAGGAGAAGGCTATAAAGGATAAATAATTGTATGCAATTATAATTATACATAATTATATTGTAATTATTTTTATGCAGTAATTAGCATAAATAAGTAGGTTTTGGCAAAATAAGTTGTATACTATGAGCACTGGAGCAAACACAAATATGTTAAGTTAAAACATATATAGTGAAAAATAATCTTAAATGAATGACATTGTTGTCTTGATGTATTCACTTAAGGAAAAACCATATATTAAAAGAGCAAAAGAAAAAATTAGATATATAATAAAACAAAATGTAACATGGCAGATGGGTATAGCTATATCTAAATTGTTATCCTAGTTGGAAAACAACTTCACTAACCAATGTACAGTGATTGTGTAAAGTCTTTTTTGCCTTTATTTTAAATACTTCATACATTTCCAAAGTTACTCATGTTTGCATTTCCCCCAATCCCTTAGAAAGACTGATTCATGAATTTCTAAAGCAGATATTTTTTTCTGCATTCCATCCTAAACTCATTAAAATACTCTGTCTGTGTATTTAAGTTCCATGGATTTTGAAAAAATTCAAAATCATGTATAGCCACCATTATGCTATATTAAACAGGATAATTTCATTGACCTGAAAATCCCCTTTACTTCATCTATTCAGACCTCTCCTTCTCCTCTTCTGGTACCTCTGATAACTACTTATTATTTCACTATCTCTGTAGTTTGACCTTTTCTAGAATGTTATAAAACTGGAATAATATGTTACAAAGCATTTTCAGACTATTCTATTTTAGTAATCTGAATTTACTCTATATATTTTGTATATTTATGGTGTATGTGTATATTTTAATCACAGAATAATATTGTCATATAGATTAATGTAGCATGTTTATCCATTCACCTATTAAAGAGCCTCTGGATTTTTTCCAGCTCTTGGTGATTAAGAAAAAAGGTACTTGTAAGCATTTGCATGCTGGTCTTTCTTTGGACATAGATAACAAATCAGTTGAATAAATACATAAGAGTATGATTAGATTATTGTACAGTAAGAATGTAAAGAATCCACCTGAAATGTACGAGACCTTGGTTTGATTCCTGGGTTGGAAAGATGCCTGGAGTTGTGATAGGCTACCCATTCTAGTATTCTTGGGCTTCCCTGGTGGCTCAGATAGTAAAGAATCTGCCTGCAATGTGGGAGAACTGGGTTTCATCCCTGGGTGGGGAAGGTCCCCTAGAGGAGGACATGGCAACCCACTGCAGTATTCTTTTTTTTTTTTTCTTTTTAAGGAGATTGTCTTTTTTTTTTTTTTTTTTTTCTTTTTTTATTTGTTGGAGGCTAATTACTTCACAACATTTCAGTGGGTTTTGTCATACATTGACATGAATCAGCCATGGAGTTACACGTATTCCCCATCCCAATCGCCCCTCCCCCACTGCAGTATTCTTGCCTGGAGAATCCCCATGGACAGAGGAACCTGGCAGCCTACAACAGTCTGTGGGGTCACAAAGAGTTGACCACAACGGAGCAACTAAGCACAGCACAGTGAGAATCAGTTTCATTTCATAAGAGATAGTCAGGCATGCTTCCAAAATGGTTGTGCCATTTTACAAATGAGAGTTCTTTTTGCTTTGTATTCTTGCTGAAAATTGATATTGGCAATATTTGCAATTTAGACATTGTTATAAATATATGAGATATAGAATGAATTCTGTTTCCAAGGCGAACCATACAATATCTCGGTAATCAAAGTCTATGCCCCGACCAGCAATGCTGAAGAATCTGAAGTTGAACAGTTCTATGAAGACCTACAAGACCTTCTAGAACTAACACCCCCAAAAATGTCCTTTACATTATAGAGGACTGGAATGCAAAAGTAGGAAGTCAAGAAACACCTGGAGTAACAGGCAAATTTGACCTTGGAGTAGAGAATGAAGCAGGGTAAAGACTAATAGAGATCTGCCAAGAGAATGAACAGGTCATAGGAAACACCCTCTTCCAACAACACAAGAGAATACTCTACACATGGACATCACCAGATGGTCAACACCAAAATCAGATTGATTATATTCTTTGCAACCAATGATGGATAGGAGACAGCAAAAATAAGACCAGAAACTGACTGTGGCTCAGATCATGAGCTTCTTATTGCAAAATTCAGACTTGAAAAAGGAGGTAAAGCCACTAGACCATTCAGGTATGACCTAAAACAAATCCCTTATGACTACACAGTGGAAGTGAGAAATAGATTTAAAGGACTAGATCTGATAGACAGAGTGCCTGATGAACTATAGATGGATGTTCATGATGTTGTACAGGAGACAAGGAGCAAGATCATCCCCAAGGAAAAGAAATGCAAAAAAGCAAAATGGCTGTCTGAGGAGGCCTTACAAATAGCTGTTACAAGAAGAGAAGCCAAAAGCAAAGGAGACAAGGAAAGATATACCAATATGAATGCAGAGTTCCAAGGAATAGCAAGGAGAGATAAGAAAGCCTTCCTCAGAGATTAGTGCAAAGAAATAGAGGAAAACAATAGGATGGGAAAGACTAGAGATCTCTTCAAGAAAATTAGAGATACCAAGGGAATATTTCATGCAAAGATGGGCTCAATAAAGGACAGAAATGGTATGGACCTAACAGAAGCAGAAGATATTAAGAAAAGGTGGAAAGAATACATGGAAGAACTAAACAAAAAAATCATCACGACCCAGATAATCATGATGGTGTGATCACTCACCTAGAGCAAGACATCCTGGAATGTGAAGTCAAGTGGGCCTTAGGAAGCATCACTACAAACAAAGCTAGTGGAGGTGATGGAATTCCAGTTGAGCTATTTCAAATCATAAAAAATGATGTTGTGAAAGTGCTGCACTCAATATGCCAACAAATTTGGAAAACTCAGTAGTGGCCACAGGGCTGGAAAATGTCAGTTTTCACTCCATTCCCTAAGAAAGGCAATGCCAAAGAATGCTCAAACTATGGCACAACTGCACACATCTCACACACTAGCAAAGTAATACTCAAAAGTCTCCAAGCCAGCCTTCAACAATACATGAATCCTGAACTTCCAGATGTTCAAGCTGGTTTTAGAAAAGGCAGAGGAACCAGAGATCAAATTGTCAACAATCGCTGGATCATCAAAAAAAAAAAAAAAAAAAACACAAAACCAAAAACAAGAGCATTCCAGAAAAACATCTATTTCTGCTTTACTGACTATGCCAAAGCCTTTGACCATGTGGATCACAACAAACTGGAAAATTCTTCAAGAGATGGGAATACCAGACCACCTGACCTGACTCTTCGAGAAATCTGTATGCAGGTCAGGAAGCATCAGTTAGAACTGGCATGGAACATCAGACTGGTTTAAATTGGGAAAGGAGTACATCAAGGCTGTATATTGTCACCCTGCTTATTTAACTTATATGCAGAGTACATCATGAGAAATGATGGGTTGGAAGAAACACAAGCTGGAATCTAGATTGCAGGAAGAAGTATCAATAACCTTAGATATGCAGATGACACCACCCTTATAGCATAAAGTGAAGAAGAACTAAAGGGTCTCTTGATGAAAGTGAAAGAGGAGAGTGAAAAAGTTGGCTTAAAGCTCAACATTCAGAAACCTAAGATCATGACATCCGGTCCCATCTCTTCATGGAAAATAGATGGAGAAACAGTGGAAACAGTGGCAGATTTTAATTTCTTGGGCTCCAAAATCACTGCAGATGGTGATTGCAGCCATGAAATTAAAAGACGCTTACTCCTTGGAAGAAAAGTTATGATCAACCTAGACAGCATGTTAAAAAGCAGAGACATTACTTTGCCAACAAAGGTCCATCTAGTCAAGGTTATGGTTTTTCCACTGGTCATTTATGGATGTGAGAGTTGTACTATAAAGAAATCTGAGCACAGAAGAATTGATGCTTTTGAATTCTGGCGTTGGAGAAGAGTCTTGAGAGTCTCTTGGACTGCAAGGAAATCCAACCAGTCCATCCTAAAGGAAATCAGTCCTGAATGTTCATTGGAAGGACTGATGTTGAAACTGAAATTCCAATACTTTGGCCACCTGATACGAAGTACTGACTCACTGGAAAGACCCTGATGCTAGGAAAGACTGAAGGCAGGCGGAGAAGGGGATGGCAGAGGATGAGATGGTTGGATGGCATCACCCACTCAATGGACATGAGTTTATGTAAACTCCGGGAGTGGTGATGGACAGGGAGGCCTGGCGTGCTGCCTGGGGTCGCAAAGAGTCGGACGTGACTAGCGTCTGAACTGAACTGAACTGATAGATGTATGAAAGTGAAAGAATGTGAAAGTCACTCAGTCAGGTCTAACTCTGCGACCCCATATAATCCATAGAATTCTCCAGGCCAGAATACGGGAATGGGAAACCTTTTCCTTCTCCAGGGTATCTTCCCAACCTAGGGATTGAACTCAGGTCTCGCGCATTGCAGGAGGATTCTTTACCAGCTGAGCCACAAGGGAAGCCCAATTATACTAGAGTGGGTAACCTATCCCTTCTGCAGCGGATCTTCCTCACTCAGAAATCAAACTGGGGTCTCCTGAATTGTAGGCAGATTCTTTACCAACGGAGATATCAGGGAAGCAAGGATATATAGTGGCATCGTATTTTATATTTTCTAAATGGCAAATAATTTTGAACATATTTTCATATACATTTTTTATCTTCTTTGATATCTTGACTTTTTGGATAGTTTTCTCATTTTAAAATTGGATTTTCTGATTTCCTAATGTTGAGTTTTAAGTGTTTTTTGTATATTTTGGATATGATTCCTTTATCAGATATGCTCTTGGTTTTGTTTGCAAATATTTTCTTTCAATCATGTCTTTTCATTATCTTAATATTATTTTTGTAGAGCAGAAGCTTTTCATTTAATGAAATTCAACTTATCTTTTTTTTTTTAATGAATCATGTTTTTGATTTTGAATGCTTAAAAATCTTTGCCAAGCCCAAGACAATAAAGACATTCCCTGTATTTTCTTCTAGAATTAAAAAAAAAGTTTTGCATTTAAGCTTATGATGAGTAATTTTGAGTTACTATCATGAAAAGTGTAGGTGTATATCCACATCATTTTTTTCCCCATAAATAGCCCAATTATCCTAGCACCTTTTGTTGAAAAGAATATCCTATTTCCCTTAAATTACCTTTGCTCCTTTGATCAATACTAGTTGACTATATTTGTGTTGGTGTATCTCTGGATGTACATTCTGTTCCATTTAACTTATGTGTCCATTCTCTTACCAGTATCATTCTGTGTTGTTTATTGTAGCTTTAGAGTTAACTTTGAAGTTGAATTGAGTGAGTCCTTTGAATTTCCTTATCTACTTTAGTTTTGTGTTGTCTTTTCCTTCTTTATATAAACTTGAAAATCAGTTTATTGATATCTACTGAGCAGCATGCTGGGATTTTGATTTCGATTGCCTTGGAATACATGCATCAAAATGGAAAGATTTTCCTAAGCTTCCTAGTGTATCAGTTCAGTTCAGTTCAGTCGCTCACTCGTGTCCGATTCTTTGCAATCCCATGAATCGCAGCACACCAGGCCACCCTGTCCACCACAAACTCCCAGAGTTTACTCAAACTCATGCCCATCGAGTTGGTGATGCCATCCAGCCATCTCATCCTCTGTCATCCCCTTCTCCCCCTGCCCCCAATCCCTCCCAGCATCAGGGTCTTCTCCAATGAGGCAACTCTTTGCATGAGGTGGCCAAAGTATCAGAGTTTCAGCTTCAGCATCAGTCCTTCCAATGAACACCCAGGACTTATCTCCTTCAGGATGGACTGGTTGGATCTCCTTGCTGTCCAAGGGACTCTCAAGAGTCTTCTCCAACACCACAGTTCAAAAGCATTAGTTTTTCGGCACTCAGCTTTCTTCACAGTCTGACTTTCACATCCATACATGACCACTGGTAAAACCATAGCCTTGACTAGATGGACCTTTGTTGGCAAAGTAATGTCTCTGCTTTTTAATATGCTATCTAGGTTGGTCATAACTTTCCTTTCAAGGAGTAAGCGTCTTTTAATTTCATGGATGAAATCACCATTGCAGTGATTTTGGAGCCCCCCCAAAAATAAAGTCTGCCACTGTTTCCACTGTTTCTCCATCTATTTTCCATGAAGAGATGGGACCAGATGCCATGATCTTAGTTTTCTGAATGTTGAGCTTTAAGCCAACTTTTTCACTCTCCTCTTTCACTTTCATCAAAAGGCTTTTTAGTTCCTCTTCACTTTCTGCTATAAGGGTGGTGTCATCTGCATATCTGAGGTTATTGATATTTCTCCCGGCAATCTTGATTCCAGCTTGTGCTTCCTCCAGAACAGCGTTTCTCATGATGTACTGTGCATATAAGTTAAATAAGCAGGGTGACAATATACAGCCTTGACGTACTCCTTTTCCTATTTGGAACCAGTCTGTTGTTCCATGTCTAGTTCTAACGGTTGCTTCCTGACCTGCATCTTAGTGTATAAGTACAGAATATTCCTCCATTTATTTAGGTCTTACTTAGTTTCTTTTATCTGTTTTATATTTTTCTAACAATACATGCATATACTTTACTGTTTCCATACTTAAATACTGGGTTGGCCTAAAGGTTAGTTCTTTTTTTTTTTTTCCCGTAAGATGGTTCTGGCAGTGCTTAGTTGTCTTAAGCTTCATTTGAAACAATTTTGTTAGATTGAATTGTGACAGCTGTCATATTAGTGTGCATTAAGAAAAACTTACAAAACTGGTGAATTTTCATTTAGCCTTTTTAATATTGAAGGTGGCATAAAAAAACATTTTCTATATGTTCAGCTTTATCATTTTAAGAAAGGTAAAAATGCAACTCAAATGCAAATGATTACATATTGGGAGAAAAGACACAATAAAATAATTGATAAAATAATCAATAAAATCAAATCGTGATAAATAAAATAAACATGGTTACATGATAGACTTATTTGAAAAGGGACTATTAACTTGAATAGGGCTTCCCAGGTGGCTTGGTGGTAAAGAATCCACCTGTCAGTGCATGAGATACAGGAGATGTGGGTTTGGTCAGGAAGATCCCTGGAGGTGGAAATGACAACCCACTTCAATATCCTTGCCTTGAAAATCCCATGAACAGAGCAGCCTGACGAGCTGCAGTTCACGGGATCACAAAAGAGTTGGACACAACTTAGTGACTAAACAGCAATTTTCTTGAGTGGTTTTAATAAAACCTGTTTGTGAAAGTAATTTATTGAGTAGAAACCTGAGGTGTGAGAAGGAGCCAGTAAAACAGAGTACTGGAAGAAGAGTACTCTGCTCTAGTCTCAGTTCTCCCCTAATTTGGGATTGAGAGAGAGAATTCAGTTTTCACCCAGGTATGCAATAAACCGTAATCCCATACAGATGATGTATCAGCAGGGTTATTTTCAAGAGTTAACAAAAAGCAGGCTTCCCAAGTGGTTCAGCGGTAAAGAGACAGCCTGTAATGCAGAAGAACTGCAATGCAGATTCCATCCCTGAGCTGGGAAAATCCCCTAGAGAAGGAAATGGTAGTTCACTCCATTATACTTGTCTGAGAAATCCCTTGGACAGAAGAACCTGGTGGCCTACAGTCCATGAGATCACAAAAGAGTTGGCTACAACTGAGTGACTAAGCAACAACATTTCATTTTAGGTGCCATGTTGAATCTTATTGTCTTTATTTTCAAAATCCAGTTGTTAATTATTGTTATAGAGAAAAGCAATTAAATTTTGTACAGTAACCTTGTATATTGCAAATTTGTTATAATCACATATTATTTTCAGGAGTTTTTTGTTGCTGATTCTTTAGGATTTTTTTTTATTTATATATGATACATCATCTATAAGCAATTTTATTCCTTTTTATCTTTTATTTTATTTTCTCGTCTAAAGTGTATTGCCTAACACTTACAGTATGACATTGAAAAGCACTAGTGAGTGAAGATATACTTGCCTGTTCTTTTTTTCTTTTTTTTTTTTCCTTTTTAGAAAAATGTATTTATTCTTAATTGGAGGATAATCACTTTACAATACTGCATTGGTTTCTGCCATAGGTCAACATGGATCAGCCATACGTATACATAAGTCTCCTCCCTCTTGAATCTTCCTCCCACCCCGACTCTGCCCCAGCCTTCCAGGCTGTCACAAAGCACTGGGTTTTAGCTCCCTACTTCATACAGCAAATTCACACTGGTTATCTATTTTACTTATGGTAATGTATATGTTTCCATGTTACTCTCTCAATTTGTCCCACCCTCTTCTTCCCCTACTGTGTCCACAACTCTGATCTCTACGCCTGCATCTCAATTGTTGCCCTTCAAATATATTCATCAGGCCATCTTTCCAGATTCCAGATATACACGCTAATATGTGATATTTGTTTTTCTCTTTCTGACTTACTTCACTCTGTATAATAGGCTCTAGGTTCATCCAGCGCATTAGAACTGACTCATATGTGTTCCTTTTTATGGCTGAGTAATATTATATTATATGTACGTACCACAGCTTTTGTCAAGGATTTTTACATTGTTCACAAGAAATACAAGCAGTAGTAGTTGATATTTTGGTAAATATTTTAATTTTGAAGGTATTACTGACCTACAATATTGTGTTAATTCCAGGTGTATAGCAATGTGGTTCACTTTGAATATATATATATATATACATATATATATATATTCATTTTTTTTTAGATTATTGTATAATATAGGCCATCATGAATATTCAGTAGATTTCCCTGGGCTATATAGTAGGTTCTTGTTATCTTTTTTTTTTTTTAATATATTCTCCAGTATTCTGGCCTGAAGAATTTCATGGATTGTATAGTCCGTGGGGTTGCAAAGAGTCAGACAGGCCTGAGTGACTTTCACTCTTTCACTTTCACCACTCTTATAATATCTTTATCTGGTATTGTTATTAGGGTAATGCTGGCATCACAGGATAAATTTCCAAGTATTCTCTCAACTTCTATCTCTGGAAGAGATTTTAGAGCATTGTTAACTTATTTTTATTAAACATATATGGGAATACACCAGTGAAACCATCTGAGACTAATGGTTTCTTTTTTTCAGAACACCAATTACTTGCATTGGTTTTTTTTTTTAATTATTATTTTATGAAAACTTGACATGAGATCTACACTTTTAACAACTTTTATATTATACCCAAATTTTTTTTCCTTTTTTTTTGTGTGTGTGTGTGTGTGTGTGTGCTGTTGCCTATGTTTGGTGTGGTATTTATGAATCATTGCCAAGACAAATGCCATGAAATTTTCTCCTATATTTTGTTCAAGAATTTTACAATTTTGGTATTATGTTCAAGTCCTTTAACCCACTCAAGTTGTTTTTTCTGTACATTGTAAGATGGTGGTTCAGTTTTATTCTCTTGTATGTAGATATCTGGTTTTCACAACACCATTTATTGAAGGGACTATCTTTTCTCTGTACTGTTGAAGCTACCTTTGTTTAAGATTAATTGACTGTATATGCATGGAATTATTTGGGGGTTGTTTATTTAGCTTCATCAATCTAAATGTTTCTCTTTATGCCAGTACCATACTATTTCACTTATGTGGTTTTGTAACTTATTCTGAAATTAGGAAGTATGATGCCTCTAGCTTTGTTCTAATTTCCCCAAATAGTTTTGGGTACTAAATATCTTTTTGGTTCTATATTAGTTTTAGTATTTGTTTTAATTCCTGTGAAATATGACATTGTGATTTTGACAGGGATTGTGTTGAAACTGGATAAGTTTGGTAGAATGAAGATTTTAGTTGTATGGTTTCTTGTATGGACACAAGATTCCTTTCCAATTTTTTTGCATCTTTATTTCATTAATGTTATGAGTCTTCATCATATAAATCTTACACCTCTTAAATTATTCCTATGTGTTATTTTTAATGGGATTGTTTTCTTAATTTCCTTTTCATTTTGTTTTAGTGTGTACCAATGCAACCAATTTTTAAATGTTGACTTATATACTGCAACTGGACTGAATTCCTATATTAGTCCTAACAATTGTTGTATGTGAAATCTTTAGGGTTTTATAGATATAAGATCATATTACCTATAAACAGATAATTTTATTCCTTCCTCTGGTTTAGATGCCTTTCATTTTTTATTTGAAAAATTGCTTAGGATTTCCTATGCTTTAGTCTTGCCAATATCACTCTGCCAGCAAAGTATTGATGTTTAATTCAACTCTTAGTAGGTATAATGAATAGGTGGTCTTCCCAGGTAGCTCGGTGGTAAAGAATCTACCTGCCTGTACAGGAACCACAGGAGAAACAGATCTGATCCCTGGGTTGGGAATATCCTCTGGAGTAGGAAATGGTAACCCATTCCAGTACACTTGCCTGGAAAATCCCATGGACAGAGGACATATGTGGGCTACAATCCATATGGTCACAAAGAGTCAAAGAAAACTGAGTGACTGAGCATGCAAGCATGGATGTGAAATGAATAGGTATACTCATATGATTTATTTTTTCCTCATGATATTTGATAATTTGTGTCTTAAAAGGAATTATTCCATTTTAGTTATCAAATCTATGGGCATTGAGTTGTTCAAAGTATTCTGAATTTTTTTTAAAAAATGTGATGAATAGTTAAGCTTCCTCTTTCATGTCCAATATGAAATTTGTCTTTTTTCATTTTATCTTAGTTAACCTGACTGGGATTTTATCAATTTTGAGCATCTTTTCAAAAACCCAGCTTTTGGATTTGAATATTTTTTCTTTTTCACCCTTTTTTTATTCTCAATTTCATTGAATATTGTAATAGCATTTCTTTTCTTCTTGTTTTGCAATTAAATTGTTGTTCTTTTTCAAGTTTCTGAAATTGAAAATTTAGTGTATTAATTTTAATCTCTCTTATTTTCTAAGATATAAATTTAATTCTATAAATATCCCTGTACCTCTTGTTCCTACTCTATCTCACAAATTTTGACGTGTTGTAATTTAATTTTTGTTATTTTCAATGTAACTTTAAAAATTCTCTTGAGAATTCTTGGTATTTTATTTAGAAGTATGCTATTTACTTTCTCAAATATTTTTTGGATTTTCCAGCTATCTTTTTGCCAATAATTTTTAGTTTATTTCCATTGTTATCTGGAACATAATTATTGGATTTTTTTTTTTTTTGCCATTGTGTGTTGTATGTCTCAGAATGTGATCTTTCTTGGTGCAGGTTACATGTAAGATTGAGAAGAATCTGTATTCTACTGAAGGTGGGTATAGTGTTTGTACATGTTGATTAGAAAAAGAAGAATGATTGTGATATTTAGATCAATTATATCCTTTCTGATTTTTCTACTTCCTTTTGATTTCAGTTTGGGAAATTTCTATTGACATATTCAAACTTACTCTTTCCTTGGTTAAAGTTTGTAATATTTTAATCAGTTATTTAAATTTAAATTTAATTTATACAAAAATAAAATCTATATTATATATATGATTTTTGTTCTGATACTTACTTTGTCTTTTCATACTCTGTGTGTGTGTGTGTGTGTGTCTGCCTTTTAGAACACTTTGTAATTCTTTTGTGAACACTGTTTTGGTTTTGAACTATTAAACCTGTGCAAAAGCCATAGAGTACATACTACTTTGTCTGTGTGTCCATATTGGAATGATTAAAATTGAATTGTATGTGCTTATGTGCTTGACAGAAGAAAGAATAAAAATTCAAAAACATATAATAACACATTTCAAATGGTTTAAGAGATTATATCCAAAAATTTTCTTATTTTTTCGCATTGTTATTCTACAACAAAAGTACTCTTTTATTTCACCAAGTTGCATGCACATTACTTCATTTGATCCTTAACTAAAGAAACAGCAATGGATTCCAGCACTAGTTGAAAAAAGGTTTCAGTTAGACTTGTTACAAGCAAGAATGCCAGTCTCCATTGTAACACATTCTTAAGCAAATCTTACAGCTAATTTTGATTATAAATTATTTTTACTTGGTTTCTTCATTTTGAAATCTAGCTAATTCTTATCTGAATCATGATTTTAATTGTAATTGTCTATTTTTTGTCTTACTCTGATACTCTTCATATTTATGGAAGAATAAATTAGATATCTGCTCTACATTCAACTAGGAACTGGAAAGTACCATTTTATTTTAAGGATTCCCCATGCTCCTGTAGCTTTCCTAAAACACTTTTATTTTCACATTTGCAATGAACCTTACCTTAGTGGGCCACTCAGTAATTGTTTTAAATAGACATAGGCATACATGCACATATGCACACACATGCATACACACAAGGAAATAGTATGGCTGAAAACAAGGAAAGCAGAGTAGCAGAAATAACACTGGTGTATCATTTATATTAGAGTCAAATAATTTTTAAGGTCTCAGTGCTCCTTTAGGGTTTTACTACACAAAACCATGTAATATTATTAATGTTAATGATATAATTTAGTCACTAACAAATGTGTAAACAAGTTTAGCATACTTGTTGAGAAATGAAGTAATGTACAGCTAATTCTACATCAAATTGTTCTTTTCTGTGTATTTTGTACTCTATCTTATTCAAAAAAAGATAAGCAACTAATAATCGTACTTAAAAGTTAAGATACCCTAAATTAAAGTAAGAAAACACTATTGAAAACTGTAACTGATAAAATCGAAATTTAGAAGCTAACTCTATGTGTCAAGTATAATAATCAAAACTCTTTATGTATTCATCTGTCAACCTATTTATTTAGATATTTATATTCTTACTTATTTAATTTTGTTTCACATTTTTTGTTTCCTACTGTAAAAGGATGTTTTTAAGGTCAATTAAGCTATTTGATATAGTTTTTTTAAGATAGAAAATTGTTAGTTAGTTGATAACACTAGATAAATATTTATTAGTGAACTTAGATTTGAGGCTTCAGTAGAGCATGCCGCTGCTACTGTTTAGTCACTAAGTCATGTTTGACTCTGTGACCCCGTGGACTGTAGCCTGCCAGAAAATGAATAAACATCTATATCTATATTGCTCAACAATGTGCTTGTATGTGTATATTATTACTGGTTTCATTGATATATACCAATGCAAAGATATTCATTTCAAAGAGACATTCCTCTTAATATAATTTACTTTTGAAATAAAACAACATTTTCTCTCTGTTCTATAGATGTACCCCTATTATTAAAATGCAAGAAAAGTTTGTAAGTGAGTAAGTGGTACAATTTATTTTAAACTGAATTGAAAATTTCTCTATGATGTGATAATGATACTTAATTTCTCTTATCTACTTTAAAATGATGCAATTCTTTTTACATTATGAGTGAATCTTTTTTCCTCTAAATTCTTTGTATAAATTATGGCATACTCATACATAAAGTATCTATACTTAATTTGTAATCTATGCTGATATTTTAAAACTGTGGTTTAATACTTAAGGCTTTGCTTAATCAGGAGGAATTTGTGGAGAGGAAGGCTGGTCAGTGAAATTTCTTGTTTGTTTTCTAAAAGATGAGCTAAGTGGCTTGAAAATATAGAACACTCCTAAGAGTTCAGAGAATCCTTAATTCATCTCTCTAGTGTACAATGAATCTCTTCTTTGAGCAGGTTAATTTCTTTTATCAAACAAGGGTTCACATAACGGATAGCACTGGTATAAAATAATGACCATGTTGTGATGGATATTTCTGGGCTCAGGAGTCCTCTCAGTGATGAGGAATGGAGAGACCTAGCATAATACAAGAGCATAACACAGACAGACATTAAAGAGATAATTTCCATTCAGCTTTGAGAATGATTTGGGCCTTTGTTAAGGTACAATATCCCTTAGTGATGTAAGCTTTAAAAAGGGTGAATGCTGCTGCTGCTGCTAAGTCGCTTCAGTCGTGTCCAACTCTGTGCGACCCCATAGATGGCAGCTCACCAGGCTCCTCTGTCCCTGGAATTCTCCAGGCAAGAATACTGGAGTGGGCTGCCATTTCCTTCTGAATAGATGTTAAGAAATCTTTCTTAAACACATCAGCATGAATCCTGCATCAAGATCTACAATCTTTCTTTGCTAGATCTGTGAACATTTTCCCCACTAAAAGGTTGCTTTTCTCAGCTTGTGTGCATGTGAATGTTAGGATATGAGGAAAGAAAAAAAGAGGAAAACTCAGATACAGATATAAGGATTTAGCTTAGTATTGTGATGTGATGTCACTTTGTCTTTGATTTCTGTCTCTGCTTTGGCCTTAAACTTCATTTACAGTATCTATGGTTAAGTCTCTAAACTTTTAAAACCTCAATTCTTAACAACAATAACAGCAAAAGAAGAGTCAGTGCTGACCTTCAGTGATTGGGGTAATGAATTTTCAGGCTTTAAAATTAATATACTCTCTCACAAGAGATGAATTTCTGGTGCTTTGGTCAGGTCAATATTACCAGGAATAAAAAAGCTTTCTAATGGTAAATTTATTTCAGGATACCTGCTCCCAATGCAAGCTCAAATATAAGAGAAAAGGACATTGTGACTCTTCCTATTGACTCACTGGCTTCTCTCAAGTCATACACTTTCTAAAGCAGGAGAAGCTTGTCAAGTTGATCCATGGTCCATACTTGGCTCTCTTCTAAGGTGCTATTAGGAACAAGAAAATTACTCTTAGCTCAAAGACAGACAGGAACCAACAAGAATGTGAATCAAACCCACAGAGTATTGAAAGACAACTAAGGTTTTGGATCAGTAGTTTAGAGAATAATGGTCATCTCCATGGTTGCCAATGTGGACAAATTGTAGCCTTTTTCAGCAGGGATGCAAAATGAAATGGTGAATGTTTCCATCTTTTCATCAGGAAAAAAAAAAAGGAGGAAAAACAACCTGAGTTGTGGCTATAAACACTTTCCTATTAGAAATGCCATTTAACTTTACTGACTGAGCAATAAGAAAATCCCTTCAGATATGTTTGCTCCAGGCTGGAAAAGGGAGGAGATGTATTTACAGGTGCCTACTTTCTGAAGGTCATTTAAATTGTCCAGATTATGGTAAAAATTATTTTGAAGACATGGCTTACAAAATACTTGCAACTTAAATATTTGAATGAAATACTTTTAAGATGAAGCAATGATTACAGACATGCAATTGGTTCATTAAAGCACTTGTCTGAGGGAATTAAAACCTAAAATAATTAAATGGTGTGGGTGTACTGAAAACGTGAAAAAATAATTGATGTTCTCAGAAAATCAAGATGAAGAAACTATCTTTAAATGATAAAACAATTGATAATGTCCCAAAGTTGTCAGAATAGAAATTGCCTTTCCTCAGGATCAGAGTGAGGTATCAAATCTCCGGAAACTTGCATTCTGAGCACAAAGGTCTACATTAATTAATAACTGTTGTGGGACCAAAAACTCCCAGGTAAGAATCCCCAAAAAGCAGAACCAAATAGCTACTTATACTTGTGGAATGTTTCAGTTTATCGTATGTTATGCTAAAACCCTTTACATCTGCCAGAGAGTCATGGAAGGAGGGAGCCCTGAATGTGTGTACTTTAGAATGTAGTCAAACAGTAACAGATCTGAAGGGAGAAATTGATAATAATAGCAAATAGTGTATACGTGCTCAGTTGCTCAATTGTAGCCTACTCTTTCTGACCCTATGGATGGTAGTCTGCTATGTTCCTCTGTCCATGGGACTCTCCACGCAAGAATACTGGAGTGGGGGGTGCTACCTCCTCCTCCAGAGAATCTTCCTGACCCAGGGATTGAACCTGCTACTACTGCATTAGCAGACATATTCTTTACGAATGAGCCACCTGGGAAGCCCCCCAAAGAGTAGGGGACTTCAATACTCCCATTTCAACCTTGGATAGATCATCTAGATAGAAAATAAAAAATGAAGTTAGATTTGAACCATACTTTAGACCAGATGGATCTGCCAGAACTCCATAGAACATTCCATCTAAAAGCAGCAGAATACACATTCTTCTCAAGAGTACATGTGACATTCTTCAGAAAAGATAATATGTTGGGCCATAAATAAAGTAAGAAGCCTGAGATTATGTCAAGTATCTTTTCCAATTAAAATGGTATGAAATTACAAATCAATAATAGGAAGAAAATTGGAAATTCACCAATATGTGGAAATCAAGCAATGCCCTCCTAAAAAATCAATCAGTTAAAGATGAAATCAGAAGAGAAATTTTTAAAAGTCTTGAAACAAAAATTAAAACACAACAGAAAAAAGCAAAATCAGTCTAAGCAGGAAGTTTAGAGGGATAAGCGCCGGCATTGACAAGAAAGAGTAAAAAAAAACAAAAAAACAAAAAAAAACACTTAATTTTACTATAAGAAAAGAACAAACTAAGCCCGAAATTGGGAGTCCCTAGGTGGCGCTAGTGGTAAAGAACCTGCCTACTCATGCTGGAGACAGAAGAGATGCGGTTCCATCCCTGGGTCTGGAAGGTTCCTTGGAGGAGGAAAAGGCATCACACGCTAGTGTGCTTGCTTGGAAAATTCCACTGACCGAGGAGAGGAGTCTGGTGGGCTTCAGTCCATACGGCCGCAACGAGTCGGGCGCGCGCGCTCACACACACACACACACACACCTGAAATTAGCAGAAGGGAGGAAATAACAACAGAGAAGATATAAATGGAATAGAGACCCCCCCCAAAAAAATAATCAATGTAACTAAGAGTTGTTGTTGTTGTTTTCTTTAAAGACAAAACATACAAACTTGTAGACCACCTACCCAAGACAAAAAGAGAATTCAAATAAATAAAATCACAAGTGAATAAAGACATTAACACTGACATGACTGAAATGTAAAGTTCCTCGAAAAATTAAAACCAAAACTGCAATATGTTTCATCAATCCACTTTCTAACAATTTAGATGTATATATATATAAGACTTCCCTCCCATGTCTATTGCAGCATTATTTATAATAGCTAAGCAAGGGAAAGAACCTAAGGGAAAGTTCTTCATCTCTAAGGAGGGTTTCCTGTCATTTGCAACAACATGCTTGGCACTTGAGGGCATAATGCTAAGTGAAATAAATCAGACAGAGGAAGATAGTTACTGTTTGGTCTCATTCAAATGTGGAATCTAAAAAATGAACTTATAGAGACACAATAGAATGGTGGTTGAAAAGGGCTGGTGCTTGGAGAAAATCTGTAGAAGTTGGTCAAAGGGTATAAACTTCCAGTTATAAGGCAAATCAGTTTTGAGGATTTAAGTGCATTATGGTGATTGTAGTTAGTAATACAGTGTTATATATTGGAACTTGCTACGAGTAGTTCTTCAGTGTTTCCATCATAAAAAAAGAAGTGGTAATTATGTGATGCAAGGGAGATGTTAACTAATGCTCTGGTGGTAATCGTTTTGTGTTATATAAGTATTCAGAATCAACACTTTGTATACATAAAACTTATACAATGTTATTTATCAATTATATCTCAAATCTGGAAAAGGTTTGAAATAGAAAGTAAGAAAAATAAATACATTTCTAAAAGGAAAAAGCACATTTCCTTGTCTCTTCCCTTAATCTGTTATATTTTTGCTAATAGCAAATCTTAGTAGACACATATCTGTACTTATGTGTATATATTTATATGTACACAATATATATGTACACATTTATTTCTACATTAAAAAAAATAACACATATCATTTTGTATTCCTTAAATAATCAAATGCACAATTTACTTCCAACTCTTCCAGCACACAAACTGTATTTAGAAAAGGAACATATTATAAGCAACACAGAGGAAGAGCTAACATTTTATAACTCCAAGTCAAAATTTGAATTTAATGGGAAAAAGACACCTTCAAAATCATTGAAAAATAACCTATTGATATCTCTTCTAAGACAATAAGGTTAACATAGATTTATAATTTCTCTTTTTTACTTGAAGTTTAAGAAAGATTGCAGAATTGCCAGCTGGAAATTACCAAGTAAACTGGTGTTTTGTTTCTCGTCATATCAAGTTCATGAGAAAGTTGAAAAATAATACTTTAATACTTTGAAAAGTGAACATGAATGTCGCTTGGTAGTGTCTGACTCTTTGTGACCCCATGGAGTATATAGTCCATGGAATTCTCCAGGCCAGAATACTGGAGTGGGTAGCCTTTCCATTCTCCAGGGAATCTTCCCAACACAGGGATTGAACCCAGGTCTCCCACATTGTGGGCAAATTCTTTACCAGCTGAGCTATGAAGGAAGCCCATTTGATACTTTATCCTTAGACATTTAGGACCACACATTCAGGATAAAATAGGTAAATATCAGGTTTCAATAAATTGCTTAATACTATTTCTTATTAATTTCTTCAGCTGTTCCTGGTTCATGTGTTGTGTTTGGCTGTGTTGAAAGGAATGAAAATAATTATTACTATGATTTCCTCAGAGGTACCCAGATTAAGAAATTTATGATATATAAATTTTAGTCTATCATTGATTTTTAAAATATGTTAAACGTTCCACTTACTCTTCTTCCTGTTAGTTCATAGTGAAGGCAATAAACACAATTGTGAAAAGAAGGTAGAGCATATTTTATATCATATCTATACAAACATAAAATGTAATCTTATTCAGTTGGATGATGTATGGTTACTAATAGTAAATAACAAATTGAAAATGAGATTAAATTAAATTTCATTGAATAACTATAAAACATTCTATATCATTTATCAGAATAAACATGTTGTCTATCATGTCCTTGGAACTATGCTATTCATTTGGTATAGAGTCATGAAAAAAATTTCTGTCCTTGGCCTCACAAAATATGCATTTTAATAAAGTATATGGATAGCAAGCAAATAAATATATAGATTAAATTTTGTCCATTTAGCAAAGGAGCAGAACAGTGTGCTTTGAGAGAGTATAATGAATTGTTGAATATGGGAGTTAGGAGAGGATCTCTGAGGAGTAGCATTGAAACAAATTTGAAAGATGAAAAGAAGGAAACTAGTGAGTAAAGAGGCAATAAGGATAGCATAAGAGAAGCTTGAGATCATTAGAATATTTTCTGGAGTTCCTGTGGTATTGAAAGATGGAAATGGCAAAGAAGAATGAAAAAAATAAGATTATAAGTCTTAGAAAGATATATTTTCAAATATCTTATTCCATAGGAAGTAGTTAGATTAGGCAATGGCAACCCACTCCAGTACTCTTGCCTGGAAAATCCCATGGACAGAGGAGCCTGGTAGGCTACAGTCCATGAGGTCGAGAAGAGTCAGACACGACTGAGCGACTTCACTTTCACTTTTCACTTTCATGCATTGGAGAAGGAAATGGAAACCCACTCCAGTGTTCTTGCCTGGAGAATCCCAGGGACAGAGGAGCCTGGTGGGCTGCCGTCTATGGGGTCGCACAGAGTCGAACACGACTGAAGTGACTTAGCAGCAGTAGCAGCAGCAGGAAGTTAAGACTGGAAACTCAGAGGAATACACAATAAAGCAGAAAAGATTTTTCAAAGTGCATAGCTGTCTCAAAAAGAGGGAATGAAGGCTTAAAGAATAAGAAAAGAATAAATAAAGGAGATAAGGAAGAGGGGAATAAAAGAAGGGAAGGAAGATATGAAAAAAAGGTATGGAACTAGAGGTACAGCTTTAGAGTTTATGCACACAATTCCACATTCATTTTATTTGCCTAAAATCATAGTACTCTGTGTAAACTTCAAAAAATGTCAAGAAGAACTGGAAGAGGAGGAAATGAGCTTGATTATTAGCTGGTACATCCTGCCACAATTACCTGTTGCATCCTAGTTTAAAGTATTCATATATTCTCAGAGAGAGACATCTCTATAGCTGTTTGTCTCTAATTTTTCACCGTAAATCCAATGCCGTTTTCTCATATGTGTTTGGCTGACTAAGCCCTTTTTGTTTATTTTTTCATCATTTTTTATATACCAATGTATACATATTTATATGTACATTATCTCTGTTCTATATATATCATGTATAATGCATATGTAAACATAAATACATGATTTATTTTCATGTACTTTTACATTAAAAAAGACCCTGAAAGTTAGTGGCTTAAAGATAAAATATTTTATCACTCATGGCTTTTCATGCTAACAGGGCTCAGATACATGATCTTCCCTGGTGTTTCCTAAGCCTGTTTCAGTCAATAGTTACTGGACTTGAAATCCTCTGAAGGCTCACTTGTGCTGGTTTGCTCACATGTCTAGTTCTTCAACTGAAATGGCTAGAAAACTAGCAAGTTAGTCAAATGCTGATTACACTTTCTCTTCATAAGCCCTCTCCCCGGGGCTATTTCGGGCTCACTCAACATGTTGCTTTCTTGTGTTCGGCTTCCTACCTAGTAACCACCTTCCTCAATGGCCTAGAGAGAAGCTGGAAGGTGTCTCATGACCTAGACTCAGAACTCTCAGAATATGAATTCTTCCAGAAACTTTTGGTCGAGAAAGTCACTAAATCCAAACTACATTTAAAGGAAGGGAAAACACAATTCACCTCTATTTGTGAGAAGCAGCATTTTGATACAGAAAAGGAAGAGATCCATGGTTATCTTCTTTGGAGGAGGAGGAGGAGCTCCTCCTATTGGAGGTGCTTTTGCAGCACATAGAACTCAAAATTTGTGTGTATGTTGTTTGTTTATAGTCTTCCACTATGTTGTAAGCTTTAGAGAGCAGGGGTGTGTTTTCCCCAGTGACTTGCAGAGTGCTTTATGTTGAATGACTTCTTTAAAATACCTATTTAATACGTGCATATCAGTATAGCAATAAAACATTAGTTATTATCAGTGAACATATTTCAAAGAAATGTCAAGAGAATCAGAAAGAAAAAGTGGTGAAAGAGATGAGACGAGGAGAAAATTATGTTTCCAAAGTGTTAAATGTCTTTCTTCACCACATGAACAATTTAGAGAAATTTCAGACTTATAGTGTGAATGTGTTTTTCAATATCTTTGTACTAAGCAGCAGCAATAACTCATTCAACTACCTGTAGTAATTTAGCTTTAATATGATATCTTAACTCAAGTTTCAAAAAAAAAAAAAAAAGAAACATTAAAATCATCACAGCAAACTAACTCAGTTACTCATAGTAATCATATGGAGAAAAGATAGATTTTTGGACTAAGACATCAAAAGTTGCTAGAAAGTTACAGAGGAATAATCACAAAGAAATGAAAGCCACAATTCTTATTAAGTGTCAGACTGTGAATTTGTACATATGTATCAATAGCTCCTAGAAATTTGCATGCATTGATAAGGTCTTATAAAGATAATTTAAGAGCATCTTCACTATGATAACATATTAAGTCAAATAATCACTTTCAAGCCCATTTAATTTAAATAAATGTACACATGTTTGAAAATATGGCAACAAATATGTTGTGTAATTAATATAAACTATAATACCATGCTATATTTTATGAAATTTTGTTAGTATAGATTTTAACACACTTATAAATTGGTTTTACTTATAGAGAAAAAGATGATAATACAGAAAAATATATTTCTCTCTAAATTGTAAATATATGAACTCTACCAAGCAGTACACATTCTAGTGTTTGTACTGTGAAAACTTTTGAAATAATTTTGCAATTCAGAAATACAACATTATACAAATCTTAACTTTAATTGTATCCAACAGGCTTTTCAGATATTTGATATTATAAGTGCTTTATTTTTCTAGAATCTGATATATCAAAGCATTTTTCAGAGGAAAAGAATTGTAGAATCACAAAAGGAAATATATTAAATTTAAAAATAAATTCATATACGTAAAGATGAATTTGCATATTGTGACTGTATTTCAAACATTAGCATTCACTAATCTTAAAAAGAATTTAATTAAAACTATTGTTGTTCTGTCGCTAAGTCATCTGAATCTTTGCTACCCCATGAATTGCAGCACTCCAAGATTCCCTGTCCTTCACTCTCTCCCAGAGTTTGCTCAAACTCATATCCATTGAGTCAGTGATGTCATCCAACCATCTTATCCTGTCTGCCGCTTCTCCTCCTGCCCTCAATCCTTCCCAGCATCAGGGTCTTTCCAGTGAGTCAGTACTTTGTATCAGGTGGCCAAAGTATTAGTTTCAGCTTCATCATCAGTCTTTCCAATGTATTTTCCTTCAATGTATTTTCAGTTCAATCAATGTATTGATTTCCTTTGTGAATGATAGTTTGTCCTCCTTGCTGTCCAAGGGACTCTAAAGAGTCTTTGTCTGTCAGTCTTACTTTTTCTGTACAGGCTACCTCTCCATGATTTTGCATTTACATAATTGAGACTTTTCTCTACCATAGACACCATTCACATACATATATATGCACATGTACACTAGCCTCCAGTCAGCCTTCAGACATCTACAGAGATTTAACCAATTGTGACCTTGAGAGGCTACACGTATAAAAGTATAATTATAGCTGCTAAAGAACACATATATGGTTAACCTGGAATGTTCTGGAAGAAAAGAGGAAGGGAGGGACCTGTAGGAAAGACTGACACTCAGAAATAATCAGAATGATAGTTTGAATTCCAGCAGTATTTATTATAGGTAAATGACCTTGGGAAGGTTGTTCAACTCCATATATAAACACATATATGTATGTGTTAAACACACACACACACACACACACACACACACACATATATCACCTAGATTTATTTTTAGGTTTATCTAAAATCACTTAAGAAATTTCCTGGCATGTATAAAGTATATGCTCAGTCACTCAGTCATGTCCTATTTTTTTGCAACTCCATTGACTGTAGCCCAACAGGCTCAGATATATTATGTAGATTCTAAAGTGTATGTTGCGTGTGCTAACTTGCTTCAGTCATGTCCAACTCTTTGCGACTCTATGGACATAGCCTTCCAGGCTCCTTTATCCATGGGGTTCTCCAGGCAAGAATACAGGAGTGGATTGCCATTTCTTCCTCCAAGGGATCTTCCTGACCTGGGAATCAAACCCATATCTTCTGTATTACCAGGTACTTCTTTTCCACTGAGCCACCTGGGAAGCCCTGGCATGTAAAATTATTAGGTAAATATTAATTATCTATTTTTATCTGTAGAAAGTAAGCATGCCTGGTAAAAGTAGAAGAGATGGTGAATAAAAAGTAGTGTAAGCAATTCTAGTGAAAATGCAAGTTTGAATGCAAGCTTGAACACAGAGAAAGTAAAACTCTGATTAAGGGGGCAAAGGTCACTAGAGTATGGCCAAAACACAGGAGTGGAAGATTACAAAGACACCAGGAAATGTAGGAAGTGAATAAACACTCTCATCCCACCCTTAACCTCAAATATCACTTTGGATGTGAAAGAAATAAACAAGCCTCAGTAAAAATGCTGTTCCAATGGAATCTATATGAAGAGTCTATATATTTGCAGAGAATTATTGGTTGCAAAAGGAAAGTGAGTGTCAGCTTCATCCTTTTGGAAGAAGAGACCTATTTATTTATTTTTTATTAGTATTATAGCTACTAGAGCATCATGCTGTTTGTCTTATCTGCAGTGTCCTTTCTGGCCTTGCAATTCAGGCAAATGTAAATCAAAAGCCTTTAGAGTTATGGATTCTGATGATTCACAAGGTAATCTTGCAAACACAGCAGGGAAATATACGATTTGCAAATTGCTTAACTGACATCTCTGCTATTATCCTAAAATATTGTTGCAGTAGAACTCATTTTATAATATTTCAGCTTGATTATATTTTAAAACTTTACCTTTCTCAAGATAAATATATTGCCTCCTATTTGCATATTTTTATTTTTTTTAAATGGTATGTGTATTGAAGTGCAGGGTATTTTATTTCCAGATGACCAAAAGTTCTCCTTTTCTCGTGAGTTATTCCTACATCGGTTAAACTTCTCCTATAGAATTATTTTCTAATCCCTTTGCACTGGACTTTTTTACAGTTACAAATTATGATTGAGTTTGCCTATAGATTAACATTACAACACTGCTAAAGATTTTCAATTTTGAATTATGTCTATTGAACACAGAATTCATCTTTGGAACTTTCAAATGATGATAATATCTTTAACTAGAGCATTTTTCATCAATCTAATATACTTTCCCTACAGTAGGCATTTAAATGTACTTACCAATATTATAAAAGGCTCTTTTCACTCAAGTAATTCATTCTGCAAAAATGTAACTATAGGGCTATAGGCAAAATAGGCAAAAATGTAAATAAAGGGCTATATTCTCACAGACTTTTATTAATTAAACCTCGTATTAATAGTGATGGTCATGGTAATTTCAATGCAGACATATACCTGCTTTAATACATGTTTAAAGAATAAAATTAAAATTGTTTTCATCTATTAGAAAGTATTCCATCCATCTACATATTGTCAAGTAGATATTACATGGTTTAAGTGGATAGATACTGTTCAAAGCAGAGTACTAGACTAGAAAGAAGATGATTCAATTATAAATCATGTAATCTCTTACACAAGAAAAGGAGAAATTAGTGCAATTATCTCTAAGAACACTGCTGTTTTAACTATTTAATGGTGATACTTTAAATCTCATTTATGGATGAATAAGCAAGATTGTATAAATATTAAAGTATAAGTATTTTGAAATTGTAGGTATGTGTTTTAAATCCTATAAAGTAAAATTTAAATAAGAAAAATAAGAATGTAAGTGGTAAGGAGAAAATGTTCCCTTGATGTAGAGACTTTATTTCTTTGAAGGAAAAGATTGATTTAAAATAAGAAATACTCTTTCTCTGCAGATGTTCAACCGAATTTAATTCAGATTTTGTCTGAGCAAGTAAAGAAACCAACTTGATCAACTTGTCATTTGGAAGTGACATTAATGTGAATTAGTATTGGAAAAAGAAGGGAGACAAAGGACTTAAATCATATATTCAGAATAAACCAAAGTTACATATCTTAACATTAATCTAGGAATTTTATAGGGCAGTATATAGGAAGGGAAATCATGTTAGAAAACAGCAATGTAAGAGAAATGAGTTTTCTTGATCACCTAGCATATAAAGTCATTTACCAACATGAAACAAGCAGGGATATTTCTTTGGAAGAGGGGACAAAGACAGGCAGAGAGGGAGAGAGAGAGAGAGATAATTCTTTATGTAGAATAAGTATTAATTCTCTCTGGCTAGTCTTCTAGCAATAATGTATCATGTCAATCACAAATTGAAAGATAAACATTAATTTACTCTTATAAGTACTTTTTGGAGGATATTGTCTTAGGAACTATCTGTACAGAGAGGATTACATCAAAGTTTTCTGTATTTGACAATGTTTCATATATTTATGATGTTTTGAATTCTAAGATTCATTGCTCCCTTCTGCTTGGGTTTATAGTACTAAGATTCAGTTTTAACTAATACATAAACAAATTCCTTTGTTCTCTTTTTCTGAAATTTTCCAATCCTTGGCAATACAGAACATCAAAATAGAAATTGATTCTTAAGAAGCTGCAACAAATGTAATATATATTTATATCTCAGGGAAGAGTTTCTGAAAGCAGAAAATTTGAAGATCATTTTCTTTTCAAGTATTAATTATATATTACATGTAATTTTTATGTATCTGCCCTCCTATACACATACACATTTTTAGTGTAGTTTTTACAAGTAACACATTTGAACACATTCCTTCATCTATGTGAAAACAAGGAAATTTGTGATGATAAATAGTATGTGTGCTTAGTTGCTCAGTCATATCTGACACTTTGAGACCCCATGGACTGTTAAACTGATAGGTTCCTCCGTCCAAGGGATTTTCCAGGCAAGAAGACTAGAATGGCTTGCCATTTCCTCCTCCAGAGGATCTTCCTGACCCAGGGACCAAGCCCATACCTCCTGCATTGGCAGGCAGATTCTTTACCACTGAGCCATATAGGACTTTAATTATGAAGTTAGATATAATGAAACATATCAATAAGCAAAATTCATATACAAATGTTTATAATATCCAATTAAGATCTGAGCTTAGGGAACTTAAGTACTTTCCCTAAGTAGTGCGGAATAATAATTATGATGTGGCCTACAGTAGTGGTCCCCAATCATTTTGGCACCAGGGACCTGTTTTGTTGAAGGCAATTTGTCCAGGGACTAGGTGTGGGGGAATCGTTTCAGGATGATTCAAGCACATCACATTTATTGTGCACTTTATTTCTATTTTTATTATAACAGCTCCACCTCAAATAATCAGGCTTTGGGTCCCAGAGATTGGGGACCCCTGGCCTAGAGTTTTTCAAAATATACATTATCATCATTATTAAGAAAGCTCTCATTTGCTCATAAAATATGTATGTACAAGTATGAGAAGTGAGAGGCAAGAAATGGGTGTTCTGCAATTTCATACTTCTTTCTGAAGCTTCCTGTCAACAATTAAGTGTAAATGGATAGAAATAAAGCTTTATTTCTTCATCAAAGAAGTCCAGAAAGAAGACACAATTTTAAAAAGTAAAGATATTTAAAAACAGAAAAGTAATATGTTGTTCATTCTATTAATCCATATTCTTTGCAGTTTTAGATGATTCATGCTCTCCACAATTTGCCTTTTGTTACTTTACCTAGCAACAGAAAATCTTGACTTAGTGAAATGTGTTAAAATGTTAATATCTCAATGGCACCATCCAACAATGCCCTTAATTGGAACCTTATGGGAAGTCTAAATAGGAATATATTGAGGAAGCAGAATGAGAAAACTACAGAAGAGAAAATCTAAAAGAGGCAAAGGTTAGATTTACTGAATAAAGGCAGGACCTGGTGAATAGAGGAATAAACAATGAGACATGTGGACAAGAATTCAAATTTATGTGTACATAAGTTGCTGAATTACAGCATAGTATATTGATAAATTTGAGCCCAACTTGAGAAAAGAGATGATTTCATTTGTGCATGCCCAGCAGTCATGTAATATAACTTCCAATTGATTATGTATATATTATATATAACTTCCAACTTATTATATATATATCAGAGAAGGCAATGGCACCCTACTCCAGTAGTCTTGCCTGGAAAATCCTATGGGTGGAAGAGCCTGGTGGGCTAGAGTCCATGGGGTCGCTAAGAGTCAGACACAGCTGAGTGACTTCACTTTCATTTTCACTTTAATGCATTGGAGAAGGAAATGGCAACCCGCTCCAGTGTTCTTGCCTGGAGAATCCCAGGGATGGGGAGCCTGGTGGGCTGCCATTGATGGGGTCGCATAGAGTCGGACACGACTGAAGCGACTTAGCAGCATATATATATATATATATATATATATATATATATATGTATATATATAATATATATATATATATATGTATATATATATATATATATATAATATGTATGTATGTATGTATGTATATATATATATATATATATATATAAGTTCAGTTCAGTTGCACAGTTGTGTCTACTGCAACCCCATGAATAGCAGGACGCCAGACCTCCCTGTCCATCACCAACTCCCAGAGTTTACTCAAACTCATGTCTGCTGAATCAGTAATGCCATCCAGCCATCTCGTCCTATGTCATCCCCAACTCTTCACATTAGGTGACCAAAGTATTGGCATTTCAGCTTCAGCATCAGTCCTTCCAATGAACACCCAGGACTGATCTCCTTTAGGGTGGACTGGTTGGATCTCCTTGCAATCCAAGTGACTCTCAAGAGTCTTCTCCAACACCACAGTTCAGATTTTTGGACTCTGTGGGAGAAGGCGAGGGTGGAATGTTTTGAAAGAACAGCATGTATATAGTGAAACAGATCACCAGCCCAGGTTGGATGCATGAGACAAGTGCTAGGGCCTGGTGCACTGGGAAGACCCAGAGGAATTGGGTGGAAAGGGAGGTGGGAGGGGGATCGGGATAGGGAATACATGTAACTCCATGGCTGATTCATGTCAATGTATGACAAAACCCAAAAAAATAAAAAATAAAAGCATCAATTTTTTGGCACTCAGCTTTCTTCACAGTCCAACTCTCACATCCATACATGACAAGTGGAAAAACCATAGCCTTTACTAGATGGACCTTTGGTGGCAAAGTACTGTCTCTGCTTTTTAATATGCTGTCTAGTATGGTCATAACTTTCCTTCCAAGGAGCAAGCGTCTTTTAATTTCATGGCTGCAATCACCATCTGCAGTGATTTTGGAGCCCCCCCAAAATAAAGTCTGACACTGTTTCCACTATTTCACCATCCATTTGCCATGAAGTGATGGGACTGGATGCCATAATCTTAGTTCTCTGAATGTTAAGCTATAAGTCAACTTTTTCACTCTCCTCTTTCACTTTCATCAAGAGGCTTTTTAGTTCCTCTTCACTTTCTGTCATAAGGGTGGTGTCATCTGCATATCTGAGGTTATTGATATTTCTCCCGGCAATCTTGATTCCAGCTTGTGCTTCCTCCAGAACAGCGTTTCTCATGATGTACTCTGCATATAAGTTAAATAAGCAGGGTGACAATATACAGCCTTGACGTACTCCTTTTCCTATTTGGAACCAATCTGTTGTTCCATGTCCAGTTCTAACTGTTGCTTCCTGATCTGCATATAGGTTTCTCAAGAGGCAGGTCAGGTGGTCTGGTATTCCCATCTATTTCAGAATTTTCCACAGTTTATTGTGATCCACACAGTCAAAGGCTTTAGCATAGTCAATAAAGCAGAAATAGATGTTTTTCTGGAACTCCCTTGCTTTTTCAATGATCCAATGGATGTTGGCAATTTTATCTCTCATTCCTCTGCCTTTTCTAAAACCAGCTTGAACATCTGGAAGTTCACGGTTCACATATTGCTGAAGCCTGGCTTGGAGAATTTTGAGCATTACTCTGCTAGCATGTGAGATGAGTGCAATTGTGCGGTAGTTTGAGCATTCTTTGGTATGGCCTTTCTTTGGGATTGGAATGAAAACTGACCTTTTCCAGTCCTGTGGCCACTGTTGAGTTTTCCAAATTTGCTGGCATAATGAGTGCAGCACCTTCACAGCATCATCTTTCAGAATTTGAAATAGCTCCACTGGAATTCCATCACCTCCATTAGCTTTGTTCATAGTGATGCTTTCTAAGGCCCACTTGACTTCACATGCCAGGATGTCTGGCTGTAGGTGAGTGATCACACCATCATGATTATCTGGGTCATGAAGATCTTTTTTGTACAGTTCTGTGTATTCTTGCCACTTCTTCTTAATATCTTCTGCTTCTGTTAGGTCCATACCATTTCTGTCCTTTATCAAAAATATCTTTGCAGGGAATGTTCCCTTGGTATCTCTAATTTTCTCGAAGAGATCTCTAGTCTTTCCCATTCTGTTGTTTTCCTCAATTTCTTTGCATTGATCCCTGAGGAAGGGTTTCTTATCTCTCCTTGCTATTTTTTGGAACTCTGCATTCAAATGGGAATATCTTTCCTTTTCTCCTTTACTTTTCACTTCTCTTTTCACAGCTAGTTGTAAGACCTCCTCAGAGAACCATTTTGCCTTTTTGCATTTCTTTTCCATGGGTTTGGTCTTGCTCCCTGACTCCTGTACAGTGTCATGAACCTCCATCCAAAGTTCATCAGGCACTCTGTCTATCAGATCTAGTCCCTTAAATCTATTTCTCACTTCCACTGTTTAGTCATAAGGGATTTGATTTAGGTCATATCTCAATGGTCTAGTGGTTTTCCCTGCTTTCTTCAATTTAAGTCTGAATTTGGCAATAAGGAGTTCATGATCTGAGCCACAGTCAGCTCCCGGTCTTGTTTTTGCTGACTGTATAGAACTTCTCCATCTTTGGCTGCAAAGAATATAATCAATGTGATTTCAGTGTTGACCATCTGGTGATGTCCATGTGTAGAGTCTTCTCTTGTGTTGTTGGAAGAGGGTGTTTGCTATGACCAATCCGTTCTCTTGCCAAAACTCTATTACCTTTTGACCTGTTTCATTCCATATTCCGAGGCCAAATTTGCCTGTTGCTCCAGGTGTTTCTTGACTTCCTAATTTTGCATTCCAGTCCCTTATAATGAAAAGGACATCTTTATTCAGTGTTAGTTCTAAAAGGTCTCGTAGGTCTTTATAGATCCTTTCAACTTCAACTTCTTCAGCGTTACTGGTTGGGGCATAGACTTGGATTACCGTGATATTGAATGGTTTGCCTTGGAAACGAACAGAGATCATTCTGTCATTTTAGAGATTGCATCCAATTACTGCATTTCGGATTCTTTTGTTGACTGTTCATTAAAGACTCTTTTGGCTTAAAGGATTTCCAATTTCCCACCTCCCACCTACCATTTGGGTTCTAAAAGAGACTGACTTATCTATCCTTTCAAGGTGGTAATTTCTGGAAGTTTTCTGTTCCCTTGCATGTATCTACTTCTCCCTTCAACACATCTCTTTCTTAAATTACTTTATAAAATTTTGTTAATAGTAGTATGAGCTATTTTGATCCTTCCTAGCCCTTTGCTAGCAAGAGCAGCTAACTAATTAGTAGGCATATAGTCTACCTTCAACATGTCACAGGAGGCAGTATTTACAAACATGTTTCTACTATATTATATTTCTGACTGCAGTGCAAATGTCTTGCCATCCAAATGCTAAGTGAATGATATTTGCACTTTCCTTATTTTTTTGTACTGATGCTTTCATTGATCAGAGTAATTAATTCCACCTGTTGTTTCGGAAGCATAAACACCTCACTGGCTTAACAAAATTTTGCTTTCCTGTACATCAGAATCAAATATAGGTAACTGGGGTTGACTCAGTAGATGTTCTCTGTTTCATGTAGTCATTCAAAGATGCAGAATCATTAAAAGAGACACTTCCATACCCCAGAACCTTCAAATTATCTATCTTCTCCATGTTTCTGGATGACAAGGACAAAGACAGATGGTGAGAATTGTGGAAGAGGTTTTAGGGGCCAGGCCTTGAAGTAGAAAATATTGTTTTTGGCACTATTTCATTGAACAGTCTTGGTCACATAACTTCTACTTGATTTGAAGATAAAAACTTTCTGTTTTCTGAGGAGGAAATTGAAATATTTAGCTCAATTAATAACATTGTCTCTCATGAGCAGATCTAAAAGTAGATATGTAAAGTGTCTTTAAAATATAAGTCAATGTAACTCAGGATATCAACTAAGTCTAAATTTTAAGCCAGTCACTGACATTTGGTGAATAATAGGATACCAGAAAATTTTTTTCTTAATTGTCTGTATTTTCACAACTAGCATAATCCCTGATGACTCCAATTCTATCAATTAAATTACATGTGCAGTAATAAACAGCTATGGAACAGCCTGTGAAGTTGCTCAGTCATGTCTGGTTCCCTGGACTGTAGCCTACAAGGCTCCTCCATCCATGGAATTTTCCAGGCAAGAGTACTGGAGTGGGTTGCCATTTCCTTCTCCAGGGGATCGTCCCAACCCAGGGATGGAACCCAGGTCTCCTGCATTGCAGGCAAATGCTTTACCATCTGAGCCACCAGGAAGTCCATCAACATAAACAGCTATAATATATAATAAAATATTTTATTTAAAATATATATCATTCATTGAGGAATAGACCAACAGGAGAAAACAAAAATAAGAAATAGCATTCTTGGAAAATAATAAATACATAAACTGTGATGGAAATAACTAAATATTTCTGTTTCACTTTCATTATACTATAAAGCAAGAAAAATATTGAATTAGAAACCAATGGCTTTATTAATAAGTTGTTAACAACATGAATTAGTAGACATTTTAAATTTTGATGTCAAAATTTGCTGCAAAAATTTAAAATACTCCTCTCCCCTAATTTTTTCCAAAGCTTTCTGCTAACTTTTACCACCATTTCTGTTAACAAGATAAATCAGTTGATTCAGTTCAGTTGCTCAGTTGTGTCCAACGCTTTGTGATGCAAAAGAATGCAGCACCCCAGGCTTCCCTGTCCATCACTAACTCCTGGAGAGTGCTCAAACTCATGTCCATTGAGTAGGTGATGCCATCCAACCACCTCATCTTCTGTTGTCCCCCTCTCCTCCTGCCTTCAATTTTTCCCAGCATCAGGGTCTTTTCCAATGAGTCAGTTCTTCACATCAGATGGCCAAAGTATTGGACTTTCAGCTTCAGCATTAGTCCTTCCAGTGAATATTCAGGACTGATTTCCATTAGGATTGACTGGTTGGATTTCCTTGTAGTCCAAAGGACTCTCAAGAGTCTTCTCCAACACCACAATTCAAAGCATCAATTCTTTCACACTCAGCTTTCTTTATGGTCCAACTCTCACATCCTTACGTGACTACTGGAAATCCATAGCTCTGACTAGAACAACTTTTGTCAACAAACTAATGTCTCTGCTTTTTAATATGCTGTCTAGGTTAGTCATAGTTTCATAGTTTTTTTGTTTGTTTGTTTTAAGACAAACACACTTTAATTGACAGTATACAAGTTTCCAAAATATATTTTTGTAAGAAAATGAGAGGGGTGTTCGGGATGGGGAATACATGTTAATCCATGACTGATTCGTGTCAATGTATGGCAAAAACCACTACAATATTGTAAAGTAATTAGCCTCCAACTAATAAAAATAAATGGAAAAAAAAAGAAAGAAAATGGCAATAAATAATAATCTTACAAATAATCTTATAAACTTACAAATAAGTTTTCAGTAAATTCCAGTGTACTTTAGACCCCTGTCCACTAACACACAGTTCCCCCAGTCTCCTGAGCAAACTCTTTAACAGCTGTTAAACAACTTTTTTAGAGTCACAGCTTTTATTCTAAACAGCAACCCTCTTTTAATTTCATGGCTGCAGTCACCAACTGCAGTGATTTTGGAGCCCAAGAAAATAATGTCTGTCACTGTTTCCATTATTTTGCCATCGATTTGCCATGAAGTGATGGGACCGAATGCCATGATCTTAGTTTTTTGAATGTTGAGTTTTAAGCCAGCTTTTTCACTCTCCTCTTTCACTTTCATCAAGAAAATCTTTAGTTCCTCTTCATTTTCTGCCATAAAGGTGGTATCATTGGAGTATCTGAGATTAATATTTTTCCTGGCAATCTTGATTCCAGCTTGTGCTTCATCCAGTCTGGCATTTTGCATAAGGTACTCTGCATGTAAGTTAAATAAGCAAGGTGACAGTATACAGCTTTGATGTCCTCCTTTCCCAATTTGGAACCAGTCTGATGCTCCATGTCTGGTTTTAATTGTTGCTTTGTCACCTGCATACAGGTTTCTCAGGAGGCAGTGAAGGTGTTCTGGTATTCCCATCTCTGGAAGAATTTTCCAGTTTATTGTGATCCACACAAAGCTTTGGCATAATCAATAAGACAAAAGTAGATGTTTTTGTGGCATTCCATTGCTTTTTCTATGATCCAAAAGATGTTGGAAATTTGATCTCTGGTTCCTCTGCCTTTTCTAAATCTGGTATGAACATCAGGAAATTCACTGTTCACATATTGTTGAAGCCTGGGTTGGAGAATTTTGAGTATTACTTTGCTAGTGTGTGAGATGACTGCAATTGTGCAGTAGTTTGAACATTCTTTGGCATTGACCTTCTTTGGGATTGGAATGAAAATTGACCTGTTCCAGTCCTGTGACCACTGCTGAGTTTTCCAAATTTGCTGGCATATTGAATGCAGCACCTTCACAGCACTATCTTTTAGGATTTGAAACAGCTCAACTGGAACTCCATCACCTCCACTAGCTTTGTTTGTAGTGATGCTTCCTAAGGCCCACTTGACTTCATATGCCAGGATGTCTGGCTCTAGGTGAGTGATCATACCATTGTGATTATCCGGGTTTTGAAGATCTTTTTTGTATACTGCTTTTGTGTATTCTTTCAACCTCTTCTTAAAATCTTCTGCTTTTGTTAGGTCCATGCCATTTTTGTCCTTTATTGTGCCCATCTTTGCATGAAAGTTTCCCTTGGTATGGTTCATTTTCTTGAAGAAATCTCTTTCCCATTCTATTCTTTTCCTCTATTTGTTTGCACTGATCACTGAGGAAGCCTTTCTGATCTCTCCTTGCTGTTCTTTGGAACTCTGCATTTGAATGGGTATATCTTTCCTTTTCTCCTTTGCCTTTCACTTCTCTTCTTTCCTCAGCTATTTGTAAGGCCTGCTCAGACAACCACTTTGCCTTTTTGCATTTGTTTTTCTTGGAGATGGTCTTGATCACTGTCTCCTGTACAATGTCATGCACCTCTGTCCATAGTTCTTCAGGCGCTCTATCAGATCTAATCCCTTGACTCTATTTGTTACTTCCACTGTATAATTGTAAGGGATTTGATTTAGGTCATATCTGAATGTTCTAGTGGTTTTCTCTGCTTTCTTCCATTTAAGTCTGAATTTGTCAATAAGAAGTTCATGACCTGAGCCACAGTCAGCTCCCGGTCTTGTTTTTGCTGACTGTATAGAGCTTCTCTATCTTTGGCTGCAAAGGATATAATCAGTTTGATTTTGGTATTGACCATTTGATGATGTCCATGTATAGAGTTTTCTCTTGGCCTTCAAGTACAAAATGAAGAAGGGCAAAGGCTCAGAGTTTTGCCAAGAGAATGCACTGGTCATAGCAACCACCCTCTTCCAACAACAAGATAAATAAAGCAATAATAATGGATACACAAAATGTGAAGAATTGTTAAAACCAAACTATAAAGTGTATGTACCTGATATAAGGTGAACTTTCTGTAAATACTGAATATATGAATTTAGAAATTCAAATTCTTTGAAAGCACTCATTTTTAAATTATTGTAAAACAAGTCTGTACATCATCCTGCTGAAGATGATTATTGTGAGGGATATAAAACTGGTAGAATGCTAAATGAATGATAGCAAGAGGGTTCAACTTTAGAAGATACTGTAAATCATAGAAAGAATATATACATAAATAAATACATAAAGTTGCATAGATATAGAAAAAGCATGTATCGATGTATATAGAAAAAAAAAGTTAAAATGCATAAAAGAAGATTTTTTTAAATAAAGTGAAAGCATGAATTTTGATTGAAAAATAAAGAAGTTAGATAAATAAGATAACCTAAAAGACTAATTTATCTTCTCAACTACTCCAAATCCATGATATAAAAAATAAATAAATAAATAATATTTTTAAATGAAAAGAACTGTGAAATAGAATCAGACATGTAAGAACAAAGTGAATAAGGAAATAATTTGTAATCTTGTTAGACAAAAGAGGAGCTTCCATTGTGGCTCACATGGTAATGACTGTGCCTGCAATACAGGATGCCTGGGACAAGGGAATAACAACCCACTCCAATATTCCTGCAAGGAGAATCCCATGGACAGAGGAGTTTTGTGCTCTCCTAATAAAGGCATTTTAGAGTTTTATTAGATGTGCAATTAGTCAGAGTTGTCCAAGTAAACAGAACCAACAGAATGAAAGTTTTATATATATATATATATATAAAATATATATATATAATGTATATAATTATGTATATATGTATATAATTATGTATATGAATATATATTTATATACATAATTAAATATATACTTATTTAATATATATTTAATATACTTATAATACACTAATTTATATTAATTTATAAATTTAATAAATATATATTTAATAAATAAATATAAATATATTATAAATATATAAATTAAATTAAACTAATAAGTATAATAAATATGCATTATTACTATATATTATTAATATACACTATAATATTAATATAAATATAATAATTATATTATATTATAAATATAATATAAATATCAATATATGTTATATGTATATATAATAAATATAAAATAAATAATATAAATATTGATATTGATATAAAATTGATCACTGAGGAAGGCTTTCTTATCTCTCCTTGCTATTCTTTGGAACTCTGCATTCAAATGGGAATATCTTTCCTTTACTCCTTTACTTTTCACTTCTCCTCTTTTCACAGCTATTTGTAAGGCCTCCTCATACAACCATTTTGCCCTTTTGCATTTCTTTTCCATGTGGGTGGTCTTGCTTCCTGCCTCCAGTACAATGTCACGAACCTCCGTCCATAGTTCATCAGGCACTCTGTCTATCAGATCTTGTCCCTTAAATCTATTTCTCACTTCCACTGTTTAGTCATAAGGGATTTGATTTAGGTCATACCTGAATGGTCTAGTGGTTTTCCCTACTTTATTCAATTTAAGTCTGAATTTGGCAATAAGGAGTTCATGAATACAGCCACTGTCAGCTCCTTGTCTTGTTTTTGCTGACTGTATAGAGCTTCTCTATCATTGGCCCCAAAGAATATAATCAACGTGATTTCAGTGTTGACCATCTGGTGATGTCCATGTGTAGAGTCTTCTCTTGTGTTGTTGGAAGAGGGTGTTTGCTATGACCAGTGCATTCTCTTTACAAAACTCTATTAGCCTTTGCCTTGCTTCATTCTGTACTCCACGGCCAAGTTTGCCTGTTACTCCAGGTATTTCTTGACTTCATACTTTTGCATTCCAGTCCCTTTTAATGAAAAGGACGTCTTTTTTGGGTGTTAGTTCTAAAAGGTCTTGTAGGTCTTCATAGAACCGTTCAACTTCAGCTTCGTCAGCATTACTGGTCAGGGCATAGGCTTGGATTACCATGATATTGAATGGTTTGCCTTGGAAACGAACAGAGATCATTCTGTTATTTTTGAGACTGCATCCAAGTACTGCATTCCAGACTCTTTTGTTGACTATTTTGGCTACTCCATTTCTTCTATGGGATTCATGCCCACAGTAGTAGACATAATGGTCATCTGAGTTAAATTCACCCATTCCAGTCCATCTTAGTTCGCTGATTCCTAGAATTTCGACATTCACTCTTGCCATCTCCTGTTTGACCACTTCCAATTTGCCTCGATTCATGGACCTAACATTCCAGGTTCTTATGCAATATTACTCTTTGCATAATCAGACCTTGCTTCTATCACCAGTGACATCCACAACTGGGTATTGTTTTTGCTTTGGCTCCATCCCTTCATTCTTTCTGGAGCTATTTCTCCACTGGTCTCCATGGTGTGGTTTTAGTCTGAAGGCCTGAAGATTTGAGATGCAGGAAAAACTAATTCAGTTCATTCTGTAGAAGTTAAAAAAAAAAAAATGTGTTTATTTATTTAAAAAAATTTGGAGGCAGTCATGCACGAAAAGGTTGCTCTTATTTCAGGGAAGATTAATCTTTTTTTCTATTCATGCTTTAAATGATTAAATGGAGCCCACCCACATTTGGGAGGGAAATCTGCTTATTCAGTCTATTGATTTCCATGTTAAACTCATCCAAAAAAACCCTCACAGAAATCCCCAGAGTAGTGTTTGACCAAACCTCTGTAATCTATAATCTAATCAAGTTGATATATGAAATTAATCATCACAGATAGAAAGTAGGCAAACTAAATATTCTACAAAGCACAACCTGAGGATACCGTAACCAAAACCACATTCAAATGAAGACTACTAAGAAGATGAAAGCTACCTGAATGCCTTAGAACCCAGGGTTATTTATTTGGATAATAGATGAGCAGGCAGTGTTTTTCATGGGTGCCAATGACTTTCAGTTCAGTTCAGTTGCTCAGTCGCGTCTGACTCTGCGACCCCATGAATCGCAGCACGCCAGGCCTCCCTGTCCATCACAAACTCCCAGAGTTTACTCAAACTCATGCCCATCGAGTCGGTGATGCCATCCAGCCATCTCATCCTCTGTCGTCCCCTTCTCCTCCTGCCCCCAATCCCTCCCAGCATCAGGGTCTTCTCCAATGAGTCAGCTCTTCCAATGAGGTGGCCAAAGTATTGGAGTTTCAGCTTCAGCATCAGTCCTTCCAATGAACATCCAGGACTTGTCTCCTTCAGGATGGACTGGTTGGATCTCCTTGCAGTCCAAGGGACTCTCAAGAGTCTTCTCTAACACCACAGTTCAAAAGCATCAATTTTTCGGCACTCAGCTTTGCTCACAGTCCGACTTTCACATCCATACATGACCACTGGAAAAACCATAGCCTTAACTAGACGGACCTTTGTTGGCAAAGTAATGTCTCTGCTTTTTAATATGCTATCTAGGTTGGTCATAACTTTCCTTCCAAGGAATAGGTGTCTTTTAATTTCATGGCTGCAGTCACCACTGCAGTGATTTTGGAGCCAAAAACAATAAAGTCTGACACTGTTTCCACTGTCTCCCCATCTATTTCCCATGAAGAGATGGGACCAGATGCCATGATCTTAGTTTTCTGAATGTTGAGATTTAAGCCAACTTTTTCACTCTCCTCTTTCACTTTCATCAAGAGGCTTTTTAGTTCCTCTTCACTTTCTGCCATAGGGTGGTGTCATCTGCATATCTGAGGTTATTGATATTTCCCCTGGCAATCTTGATTCCAGCTTGTGCTTCTTCCAGTCCAGCGTTTCTCACGATGTACTCTGCATATAAGTTAAATAAGCAGGATGACAATATACAGCCTTGACGTACTCTTTTTCCTATTTGGAACCAGTCTGTAGTCCCATGTCCAGTTCTAACTAGGGGCTAAAGCAGAAAATGTTAATGCCTGAGGCAGTGGTCAGGGTATTATCAGACCTCAGTTTACTGACTTAAGTAGAATTGATATCCCCACATCCAAAAGGCACAGTGCTGGATGCCATATTTCTACCTTGTTAAGGATCACAAGAACCAGGCAACAAAGATCTTGGTGAATGAGCTTTCTTACATATGAAGTTCCCATGTGAAAATTAGCAAATTTGTGAGGAATATTCCCACGGTGAGAAATATATTCTAAACTTAAAAATGCATGTAAAACAAATCATGAAGCAAATAATACAATATTTACAATAACTGTAATTAATACATTTATAAAGCATGAGTAAAAAGGTAATACATGAAAAATACATCAGGAGGATTCAATATATGTTGAACATGATCTAGAATGAACAGCAAATGCAGTAGAGAAAACAAATACATTGTGTAGAAGCAAAATTTATAAAGATGAAAAATATTCATCTTGAAAAGGCATTCAAAGCTATGAGCAAAATGAATCATAGAAAATCCAGTTCTAAAAATTTTATAATAAAAATTCTGAACATCATGGGTGAAGAATTCGTTTAGACTTTCAGAAAGAAAATTTAATTATTCACACCATAGGTAAAAATTATACTGGTATTGAGCTTTTCATTAGTAACACTAGTTGATAGAAGACAGAAATAAAGGAAAGAGACTGGTGGACCATTAGCATATGTAACTAGGAAGATTTATTGTCATGTTTCGCAGAGCATTCTCCCTCTGCCTCCTACTCTCTTTCTGTTTCTCTCTTAACTTTGTCTCTTTCTTTAACTTTGCCTATGTATGTTATGAAATCTGTCCCCAAGAAAAAACTCAGTGATTTGTCTAAATATATCAGTAACAATGTGGCTAAGAATGTTTATTTCAAGGGTAAAGTCTTAGAGGTTGGGTTTGACTGGAAACTACATCCTTGAAAGAGCTTTATCAGTAAGAGATGCACTGTTTTGAACTCTATTTGCCTGATTAGTTTGTCTAACCAAAGAGTCAGACACAACTGAAAACTAAGCATGCACACACAAAAAATGTCTGATTAGTTTATCTAACCAACTGTCAAAATATTAAGGAGAGGATTAAATGATATTCAAATATTTCAATATATGGTACATTATTGGGGAAGCTTAAAACATAAGTAAAAACTGGTAATTAAAAAGTAAAACTTATGGTATTGATTTGAAGGTAATTTTAGTTTTGATTGTGGTACTTGATGAAATCTAACATTTTTCTTGATAATTAAGATTGGGATATAATTTCCTCAGCTTAATGAAAGACATCTGTGAAAAGCCTGTAGCTAACATCATTCATCATGGTTAAAAAAAAAAAAAAGAGAGAGAGAGAGAGAGAATGCTTTCCCCCTAATACCAGGAACAAGACAAGGGTACCCAGGCTTTCTATTTCCATTTACTATTGTACAAGATATTCTTACCAATACAATAAGCCAAGAAACAAATCAAGGGGTCCAGAATGTAAAAGAAGAAACACAATTATCTATATTCATAGATGTTTTGGTATTGTATGAAGAAACGTTCTGAGGGATCCACAAAAGCACTCAACTACTGAGTCATTGTCAGTAAGTTTTGAAACAGTCTTAGTAATAAGTAATTTCAGCAAGGTTGTAGAGTGCAAGATGGATATATCAGTTTCATTTTTATACACTAATGAAAAGTCTAAAATGAAATCTAGAAAAAGCTCATTTACAATAGCATTGGAATGGATAAAATACTTAATAAATTTATCAAAAGAAATTTAATATTTGTGCACTAAAATTAAAAATTTTCTGGCAGAGTGCATTCCCTGCAGTGCCAAATAGGAAAAACTCAGTAGTCTGCAGCCACCTTCTATGAGCTTTATTTAATACATATATTTTTCTAATTACTTTTAACTCAGTAGCATTTGCTATAATGAAATTGGTGGTAGTTTAGTCGCTGAGTCATCTCTGACTCTTGCGAACCCATGAACTGTAGCCTGCTAGGTTCCTTTGTCTATGGGATAATGAAATTAAACCATTACTTCTACTTACTGTTGAATCCTGTGGACCCACTCGTGAATCACTGGACTTGAAGGTGATTATGAAAACCCGTAATTGTAGACACTGATTCTTAAAAACTTTTTTTTTCTTTGCTTTAGAAATGCCAGTGAATATACAGATATCTCAGAACTTAACCAGGAGTTCAGTAAGGAGGATGAGTACAGTATAAAGAAAGAGGCCATAATATTGTTCCCAAATAACATGATTTATCTGTATAAACACATTTTCACAACATTCATCTAAAAACTAAAAGATTTTGTAATAGCTAACATTCTGAAAAAAAATGTGGTCTGTTTAAATATATCCTACATGCTAATTGTTATGAATTAGTTGGTAAACTATTATTTGCTAATTACAACTAATACTCATAGTAATATTTATTCATTCTTAAAGTTCTTTATATCTTCTTTTAAGAATTAGAAACTTGTAGAGAGAGTGCATGAAATATGGCCTAATGCTGTGATATCAAAAAATGAAGAAATAAGTGACAGCATTAGATATTGACTATCAAAGACAGCAGCATAATCAAGTCGTGATAGGTAGGTCAGAGGAATGATCCTAAATTTGACAGAGGAGAGAGGAGGGGTGCTGAGCTTTGTAAAAACATTTTGCAATTATTTAAACAAATTTCAAGCCATATTTTCTATAAATGAAAATTACCAACTGTGAAAACAGAACAGAGATATTTTAAAGAACAGAGATGAGGTGGATGAACTTAAAGCCTATTAAACAGAGTGAAGTACAAAAGAGAAAAATACATATTGTGTATTAACACATGTATATGAAATCTAGAAAAATGGTACTGATGATGAACCTGTTTGTAGGGCAGGAATAGAGACACAGATGTAGAGAATGGACTCGTGGAAACAGCAGGGGAACAAAAGGGTGGAACGAATTGAAAAGGAGCATTGACAAATATACACTACCATGTGTAAAACAGATAGCTAGTGGGAAGCTATATAGCACAGGGAACCCAGCCTGGCTCTCATGATGACCTAGAGAGATGGGGTGGTGGAGTGGGAGGGAGATCCCATAAGGAAGGGGTAACATTATTAAATACTTAATAGTAGATTAATAGAATAGTCTCTTCTCAAAATTGCAACAATAGTAAAGAACATTTTAAAGCTATTGAAAAAAATAGGAACATTGCTAAGACAATTATTCACAAAACTATTAAAGGTTTTTGATTGGACCTGAAACTATGATTAAAGAAAACACTGAGCAACTAGATTATTCTCATAAAAGAGCTGGTGGCAACAAATTGACAAATAATATAGCACTTCCCTTGGTTATTTACAGTAACACATAATTTACAGCTTAGTTTGCATTTTACATCAGTTTCACAATTGCTTAGGTTAATTCAACCTGCCTATATTCACAAAACTCAAAAGATCATGATTCACATGGCTAATGTAAAAATTTGCAAATAGAGATAAGTGTACATATTGGCTATATGTTATTCTAGCATGTCCCGCTAGAAAATACAGAGGGATATAAGTTGCTAGTATGATACACAGTGAACTTGCAGTTACTATGACAGATATGACAATATCAAGTTTGATGTCTAGTTCTTCCATCTGAACAATTGGCATATATTTGTCACCAGTCTCCTCTTTGAGTTAAAGCACAACTTGCTTTGATAGTATGGACAGTATCACAGTTCTTGTTATTACCTCTGTTTCTTTATATGCATCTCCAAGAAGCATTTCTTCTAAACCATATCCCTTTCTCTTCACACATGCTAGGAGTTTCAGTCTAGGCCTGTGTAATATTGTACCCACTAGATACACATGGCAAATGAGCACTTATAATGGGGCTAATGCATCTGAGGAAGTGAGTTTTTAATATTATTTAACTTTAATCAATTTAGACTTTAAAGCTGAAGCATATAAAATATTTCTGTATCATGCAATATAAAATATTTCTGTATCATGCAAGACATTTTATTGTAGTTTGCTAGTTGGTGAGAATCTCATTCTAGCATTATGTATAAACATAAGCCTTTCATCTATTCTGTGCCATTGGATTGATTTAATTTGAATGATTTTCTTGGCATAAACATAACATGATTATGTGCCTATTTGAATGTGTTATACAGATAAAACAATATACAGTTATCTGTTTAAGTCATAATTGGTAATTAACTTAAAATAGTTATAATTTTAACATAAATTATCTCAGGTTAAAATTAAGTATGGACAATTTTTAAAATTTAAAATGAAGGCATATATTTGATGCAGTATTTCTTGGAGATGCACAAACTAGTGCTATGATTGGAATACCTCAACAAGATATGAATTACATGTTAGAATAAATGGCAATTTTCAATTTTTTGTAGTAGAGTAAAACAAAAAGATGTTTATTGCCTGTGTGAAAAAAAAGAGTTTTAAAGACAATAAAGTGGGGAATGTGAAGAGACCTTGGCTGTACATACATAGCACATTTGATAAGATGTTTCCTCTAAATAGTCAAAACATAATATCTCAGATTAATCACTTGATATTACAATTTAAACATCCACTAAAAATATTTTAAACTTTTTTTAAACATAACCTAAGCTTGTAGGTTTGGCAAGCTTTAAAGTAGCTTAAATTCTTGAAAAAATAATGAAAAAAACTACAAATAATGATTATTTTGGTTAGAAATTTTGTGAGAAGCTAGTGAAACTAAAAAAAAAAAAAAGCTATTAAAGATATTTTACAGTTACAATCTTCACTTAAGCTCCCAAACAATTAGTTATAGAATATATGACCTTTTAAAAATATGTAAATTCATATAACTTTCTAAACACATCAAAGATCAATTTATTCAATCCTGAAGCTCAATTCCAGAAAAATAAATGACCCAATCAAAAAACGGGCCAAAGAACTAAACAAACATTTCTCCAAAGAAGACATACAGATGGCTAACAAACACATGAAAAGATGCTCAACATCACTCATTATCAGAGAAATGCAAATCAAAACCACAATGAGGTACCATTACACGCCAGTCAGGATGGCTGCCATCCAAAAGTCTACAAGCAATAAATGCTGGAGAGGGTGTGGAGAAAAGGGAACACTCTTACACTGTTGGTGGGAATGCAAACTAGTACAGCTGCTATGGAGAACAGTGTGGAGATTTCTTAAAAAGCTGGAAATAGAACTGCCATATGACCCAGCAATACCACTTCTGGGCATACACACTGAGGAAACCAGATCTGAAAGAGACACGTGCACCCCAATGTTCATCACAGCACTGTTTATAATAGCCAGGACATGGAAGCCACCTAGATGCCCATCAGCAGACGAATGGATAAGGAAGCTGTGGTACATATACACCATGGAATATTACTCTGCCATTAAAAAGAATTCATTTGAATCAGTTCTAATGAGATGGATGAAACTGGAACCCATTATACAGAGTGAAGTAAGCCAGAAAGATAAAGACCAATACAGCATACTAACACATATATATGGAATTTAGAAAGATGGTAATGATAACCCTATATGCAAAACAGAAAAAGAGACACAGAAGTACAGAACAGACTTTTGGACTCTGGGAGAAGGCGAGGGTGGGATGTTTCAAGAGAAGAGCATGTATATTATCTATAGTGAAACAGATCACCAGCCCAGGCTGGATGCATGAGACAAGTGCTCGGGCCTGGTGCGCTGGGAAGACCCAGAGGAATCGGGTGGAGAGGGAGGTGGGAGTGGGATCGTGATGGGGAACACGTGTAACTCCATGGCTGATTCATGTCAATGTATGACAAAACGCAGTGCAATATTGTGAAGTAATTAGCCTCCAACTAATAAAAATAAATGAAAAAAAAAAAAGATCAATTTATTCCAATTTTGAAAAGTGTTATGTACGTTCTATAGCTTTAGGTGAATATTGCAACATAAGAGATAATGTGAAATTATTACACTTGTTGTGTTTTGTGTCTAACGACTTTTAAGTTTAATAGTAAACAAGTTAATGAATTCAGTAAAAACAGCAATATTGAACTCCTGCACAGACTTCTTTTTAAATTTACATTTATCACAGAATATCAGCAAAATGTGAAAACACTTAGTTGCTATTTCAATGAACTGTACTCCAGTCATATAAGATATTAATCTTGATTGATTGGAATTTTAAAACAAAACTGCTTTTTCCCTTATTGATTTTCTCCACTCTACTAAATATTGAAAATATTTCCATTTAGTTTTCTGGAGTAGATTCTGTGTAAAATGTCATGGATACAGTTGTTAAAACCATTCAGTAGTGAATAATTAACACAATTGATGAAAGACTAAAAGATATTGAATTCAATGAATGAATTCACTTAGTTCTTTTCCAATGCTTCTTGGTGGTAATATAACTATTTTACACAAATTTAATCTATTATTGATCAAAATTCAAGATTATCTGAGTTTTGAAAATGCTTTGTTTTCCTCCCTTGCTGATCTGTGAATAAATTCTTCAGTACCATTTGTCTAGATTCCGTATATGTGCCTTAGAATACAATATTTATCTTTCTCTTTCTGACTCACTTCACTCTGTATAATAGGTTCTAGGTTCATCCACTTCATCAAAACTGACTCAAAAGTGTTCCTTTTTATGGCTGACTAATATTCCATTGTGTATATGTACCACACTTCTTTATCCATTTATCTGTCGATGGACATCTAAGTTGCTTCCATGTTCTAGCTATTGTAAATTCTGCTACAATGAACAATGGGATACATGTGTCTTTTTCAATTTTGGTTTGCCTTGGAGTGGGATTGCTGAGTTATATGGTGGTTTTATTTCTGGCTTTTATTTCAGTATTGGAAGATTGAACTTTTCATTATCCATTTTATTGTTATATAGCCTCTTGTTCATAATAGTCTCTTGTACTCCTTTCTATTTCTGCATTGTCTGTTGTAACCTTTTCTTTTTCATTTCTAATATTGTTGATTTGATTCTTCCTTTTTTCTTGATGAGTTTGACTAAAGGCTTGTCAATTTTGTTTATCTTCTCAAAGAAGCAACTTTTAGTTTTATTAATCTTTACTATTGTTTCTTTCATTTCTTTTTCATTTATTTCTGCTTGGATTTTTTCTACTAATTTTGGGTTTTGTTTTGTTTTTTTTTTTGTTGTTGTTGTTGTTGTTCTTCTTCTTCTTCCAGTTATTTTAAGTGTAAGGTTAGGCTGTCTATTCGATTTTTTTTCTTGTTTCTTGAGGTAGTACTATATTGCTATAAATTTCTCTCTTAGGACGCTTTTGCTACATCCCATAGGTTTTGAGTTGTTGTGTTTTCATTGCAATTTGTTTCTAGAAATGTTTTTATTTCCCTTTTGATTTATTCAGTAACCTGTTGGTTATTTAGAAATGTGTTGTTTAATCTCCATGTGTTTGTGTTTCTTGCAGTTTTTTTCTTGTAATTGATATCTAGTCTCATAGTGTTGTGGTCAGAGAGGATGCTTGATATAATTTCAATTTTCTTAAATTTACTGAGGTTTGATTTGTGACCCAAGATGTGGTCTATCCTAGAGAATGTTCCATGTGCATGGGAGAATAAGGTGTACTCTTCTGCATTTTGATGGAATGTCCTGAAGATATCAATGAGATACATCTCATCTATCATGTATCATTTCAAACTTTCCTTTCCTTATTAATTTTCTGTTTTGATGATCTGTCCATTGGTGTGAGTGGGGTGTTAAAGTTTCCTACTATTATTGTGTTACTGTCAATTTCTCCTTTTACGTCTGTGTTTGTCTTATGTACTGAGGTACTTCTATGTTGGTCATAGATATTTACAATTGTTATGGCTTCCTCTTGGATTGATCCCTTGATCATTATGTAGTGTCCTTCCTTATCTCTTGTAATCTTCTTTATGTTAAGGTCTATTTTGTCTGATATGAAGATTGTTACTGCAGCTTTCTTTTGCTTCCCATTTGCATGGAATATATTTTTCTATCCTCTCACTTTCAGTCTATATGTGTCTTGAGGTCTAAAGTGGGTTTCTTGTAGACAGCATATATATAGATCTTGTTTTTTTGTATCCATTCAGCCAGCCTGTGTCTTTTGGTTAGAGCATTCAAATCATTTACATTTAAAATAATTATTGATATGTATGTTCCTATGGCCATTTTCTTAATTGCTTGGGGTTGATTTTCTTGATCTTCTTTCTTTTCTTGTATTTCTTGACTATGTAAGTCTGTTTAACATTTGTTGTAAAGCTGATTTGGTGGTACTGAATTCTCTTAATTTTTATTTGCCTGAAAGCTTTTGATTTCTCCATCAGTTTTGAGTGAGATCCTTGTCAGGTACAGTAGTCTCGGTTGTAGATTTTTCCCTTTCAGTATTTTAAATATATTGTGCCATTTCCTTCTGGCCGGCAGATATTCTGTTGAAAGATCAGCTGTTAAATGTATGGGTTTTCCCTTGTATGTCACTTCTTGCTTCTCCCTTGCTGCTTTTAATATTCCTTTTGTGAGTTAGTCTTTGTTAGTTTGATTAGTATGTGTCTTGATGTGTTTCTCCTTGGGTTTATCCTGTATGGGACTCTTTGTGTCTCTTGGACTTGATACTATTTCCTTTTCCATGTTGGGGAAATTTTCAGCTATAATGTCTTCAAAAATTTTCTCATACCCTTTATTTTTCTCTTCTTTATCTGGGACCCCTATTATTTGAATGTTGGTGCATTTGATATTGTCCCAGAAGTCTCTGAGACTGTCCTCTGTTCTTTTCATTCTTTTTACTTTACTCTGCTCTTCAGAAGTTATTTCCACCATTTTATCTTCCAGCTCAGTGATTCATTCTTCTGCTTTAAATATTCTCCTGTCAATACCTTCTAGAGCATTTTTAATTTCAATAATTGTGTTGTTTGTCTCTGTATGTTTATTCTTTAATTCTTCTAGGTCTTTGTTAATTGATTCTTGCATTTTCTCCATTTTGCTTTCAAGGTCTTTGATCATCTTTACTATCATTATCTGAATTCTTTTCCAGGTAGTTTGCCTATTTCCTCTTCATTTATTCGAGCTTCTGTGTTTCTAGTTTGCTCCCTCATTTGTGTAGTATTTCTCTGCTTTTTTTTTTTTTTTAAACGTTGTGTTTGAGGTCTCCTTTTCCCAGGCTTCAAGGTTGAATTTCTTCTTCCTTTTGGTTTCTGCCCTCTAAGGTTGGTCCAGTGGTTTGTGTAAGCTTCTTATAGTGTGAGATTTGTGCTGAGTTTTTGTTTATTTGTTTGCTTTTCCTCTGATAGACAAGGCTGAGTGAGGTGGTAATCCTGTCTGCTGATGATTTGGTTTGTTTGTTTATTTTGTTTGTTGTTTAGAGGTGACATCCTGCACAGGGTGATATTGGTGGTTGGGTGAGGCTAGGTCTTGTGTTACAGTGGTTTCCATTGTATGAGTTTTCGCTATTTGATACTCCCTAGCATTTCAATTTGGGGCTTCCCTAGCAGCTCAGAGGATAAAGCGTCTGCCTGCAATGTGGGAGACCTGGGTTCGATCCCTGGGTTGGGAAGATCCCCTGGAGAAGGAAATGGCAACTCACTCCAGTACTCTTGCCTGGAGAATCCCATGGACAGAGGAGCCTGGCGGGCTACAGTCCACGGGGTGGCAAAGAGTCGGACACGACTGAGCGACTTCACTGTACTGTACTGTCACTGTAATGTTTCAATTCAGGATTCTCTGAGTTTTAAAAATGGTTGATAAAAATGTATTTAGTCAAAGACAGTAAGTGTCCTCATGGTTTATATTCTCTCACAAATGCTGCACTGAAAATGTCAGAGTTAACTTAAAGCTACAAGGGGGAAAAAGCTTATTTGTGACCTAGTTAGGTAAAAGGATTTCTGTTAAGAACCAATTTTAACTTGATGCACACCAATAATGGTGATTTTAAATATTATATTACATATCTAAATAGAGATTTTAATTTTTATTATCAATACTATATGAGTTGGCTGCAAAAAAATAAAAGATTTAAGGGAATATTTTGATATTGATAAACTTAAAACTGCTTTTCAATTTATGCATCACACTTGAATTTGGCATTAATAGTACTGAATTCATCCAAAAGTTAGATGATTTACCTATTTACAGTTGCAATTTTGAAACTGATTTGTTTTTAAAAATGAAATGATTCATTCTTGAGTAGATGAATGAGTTAGTATGTTAGTGTTGGATCAGATATTAAATTAAACAATTTTTGGTCTTCTGTCCAATTATTGAAAATTTTAGATTTTTGGGAAAAACTTGGTATATATGTCTCCTTTTTCTACTTTATTTTTTATAAAAGCTGAAGACAACAAAATGTAAGTGCAAAATACTAACTTATCTAGGAGATTATTATGAGAAAAAGCTTGTGAATTATCTCATTAATAATTTCTATTGGCTACATATTAAAATAGTATTTTGATATACTTTAACATATATTACCAAGATGAATTCAACTTGATTTAAATGTTTTGATTTGACTACAATAAATTTTAAATTATACATGTATCTCTCATTACCCTTCTATTAGAAAATACTTATTTATCAGAAAATAAGAAAAGTCTGCCTTGCTTCAAATATACTGTCCCAAGAGATGACATATCCTTTATGTATTTTCATTTATGCCTTTTGTAACCTAACACATCTAAAGATTTACTGTCTAAATATTCTCAGTTCATGCAGAAGCTCATTAAATATCTGTCCCCAGTAATCTATCTAAACTTTTACGTAAAGATATATGTAGAGTTACATCTCTGTAAATCTGTATAGTTTCTCTCTATATATGTACCACTCACTTTACAAGATATTTTAGACATATAAATATAGCACTTTCAAATTTTAGAGAAACTCCTGTTTTTCTATTAGCATAAGTAAGCAAAAAATTCTGTTGTTCTAATTAAGTATGCCTTTATGATTTTACAGTCCTTAATTTTACCCCTCATTCTTCATGTGTGGACTGAAAGTCACCAAATTAATGTTTAATGTATTAAAAACATTTTGTTATCCTTTTGTTAAATTAAGGTACCTATAAGCAAACACCTGGTTCCCCAGATGAAAATATAAGCAAATTACAGAACACAAATTAGGTACCATTAAAATGTTCTCATAAGGCTGTAGGATGTTAGGGTCTAAAACTGTATGTATCCTGCTATTGACCTCAGTTTTTCTAAGAAAGCACATCTCAAAAAAGAGAACATGGATAGTATCATAATTTCTACTTCCCTGAGGAGAAAATAGCTGCAATATTAAGGAGCATTCATATAAACAAAGTGTGAACTGCACAGATTACTTAATGTACCTCCATTTTATTTGCCTGAGTTCAATGATAATGGACTGATTTTTTCTTTCACTAAAACTCCTGCCCAAGACTTAAGGACCTGTTCAGTTGAATTGCTATAGATGGTTACAATGACATAGGAGAAAGAAAATAAATATCCCAAATTCAAAATTAATACCTTAAGTTATTAAGGCTAACATCTAAAAGTTAGATGTCAAGTGAATAATTACAGCAAGATCATTGTGTGTGACAGCAACCTTGGTGATCAGCTACAGTTTGAGAGTCAGAATGATGATAGGATATCATAGTCCCTTTGTAAAAGAATGGGGAAACTAAAAGCTTCCTGGTGCAGCTGATTGGTTTCAGTTTCTGACAGGGAAATCTTTATCTCCTAATTGAATTCAAATTGATTTTTCAGCAATGATATTTCTGAGTAGATGATTAAGATTCTGGAAGGAGCCCAAAAAGTAAAGAGCACATGTAATAAAACAACTTACTATTTTATCTTAATCCAGTCGTTTTCTTCTGATAACCTTTTCACTGAGAATTGTATGATCACTTTGATCATTTAATAACTAGTGGTTGTTACTAGTCCATCTGTAGTCTACAATGTAAAAAATTATATTCACTTGTCATTTATCTGATTCTATTCCCACTCACTTATCTCAAGACTCACTTTCAAATGAGTACTGTATAGAAAGCTGATAGAGAACAAAGACAATTCATTTTGTAGTTGTATTAGAGCTTGGGAATTTCCTAAAAAGCTTAGCATTTGTAAGTGTAGGCTATAGTTACAGCTGTCCACTACAAAGTAAGAATTAGGATATCCATCAGTACAATGTTCAATACTCCAGGCACTGCCAAATTCTACTAACAAACGTTTTGAGAAATTAGTAGAGCAAAACTAAATAAAATCAAATCGTGCCTATCTAAAACAGATACAATAATTTGATGTATCATGCGTTTTATTTAAGTCAAACCTCCTGAGTATAGAGAAAAGAATTCACTGTATATGGTAAGAATGAATAAAGCCAAGTCCAAAAATAGGTATGATGGTTTTGGAGTTTGAATGGTGATCTGGAGGCACACTTGATGGGGAGGAGGAAATCATCTGCCAGTACTGTTGGGGTTGGGGATTCATTGAGATTTCCCCAACCAATTTAAACTTGACCTAAAATATACCCATAATATGCAAGAGTGAGGGATAAAGGTGCTGAAAATAAAGTGACATTAATATATCAGCTGATCTCTTAGATAAAAATAAATGTAGCCATCTGTTGCTTCTGTAGATTCTGTTAGCATAGTGATGTCTTGATCAATGATGCAAATGATGCAAATATAGTGAACACATGCAGTTCCCAATTCACTTGAGAGTCTCAAAGTTTTGTCATCAGTTTGGTGTACAAATTTGGACTAAGTATTTTCTCCTTGATTACCTCTATCAAAATCTTGAAGTAGTATTGCACAAAATAGCAACTTCTTGGTGTAAACACATGTCAAGACAGTGTTTGCTATGATAGTAAGGATGATAAAGAAAAAGAGTCTTTGTAAGACTAACAGTTAGGGCATTTACATGTAAGGAAGAGCACAATTGATGCTTATTGAAGCTGATTGTAATTTCTGATATATTCAGGAAAGCAACTGTTGTCTTCTTATACCTGCTTATGTCAAGAAATCCAACCAGACAACCAGGCTAAAAAGCCTAAAACATGTTAGTCACTCAGTCGTGTCTGATTCTGTAGCCCACCAGGCTCCTCTGTCTAGGCAAAAATACTGGAGTGGGTTGCCATGCCCTTCTCCAGGAGATCTTCCTCACTGAGGGATCAATCTTGGGCCTCCTGCATTACAGGAAGATTCTTCACTGTCTAAGCCACCAGGGTCTAGGTATACCACTTGACCCTAACTAACAATTCTTGGAAAAGACAGACAAGAGAGGACAGGGACAAATAATTACTGGAATCTCATTACTTTTCTAACAGATATTCTTTCTTATTATGTGTGCTAAGTCACTTCAGTCATTTCCAACTTTTGCAGCACTATGTATCATAGCCCACCAGGCTCCTCTGTGCATGATATTCTCCAGGCAAGAAAACTGGAGTGAGTTGCCATGCCCTCCTTCAGGGAATCTTCCTAACCCAGGTATCAAAACTGCTGACACTGTAAAGTCCACACATTAGTAGGTAATAAGAAGACTGTAGGGCTTCCCTAGTAGCTCAGATGGTAAATAATCTGCCTACAGTGAAGGAGAACTAGGTTCAATCCCTGGGTCTGGAAGATTCCCCTGGAGAAGGGAATATCTATCCATGCCAGTGTTCTTGCCTGGAAAATTCCATGGACAGGGGAGCCTGGTGGTCTGCAATCCATGGAGTCACAAACAGTGGCAATTGAGCAACTAACATATTCACTTTCACTTTCAAGAAGACCATAAATATAAATCATTAATTTTAAATGGTGAGCTTTGGGCAAGAAGCCAAATGAATTTGGAGAGAAAAAATTCAGGACAAGGGCAACAGTTAAGAGTTGTGCTCAAGGATATGGTAGCCGTTAACCACATATAGCAATGGAGCACTTGAAATGTGGCTAATAGAGCTGAATGTATAAATTTTTATTCTAATGTATGCAGAGTACATCATGAGAAACGCTGGGCTGGAAGAAGCACAAGCTGAAATCAAGATTGCCGGGATAAATATCAATAACCTCAGATATGCAGATGACACCACCCTTATGGCAGAAAGTGAAGAACTAAAGAGACTTGATGAAAGTGAAAGAGGAGAGTGAAAAAATTGGCTTAAAGCTTAGCATTCAGAAAACTAAGATCGTGGCATCTAGTCCCATCACTTCATGGGAAATAGATGGGGAAACAGTGGAAACAGTGGTTGACATTTTTTTTTTTTTGGGGGGGGGGCTCCAAAATCACTGCAGACGGTGATTGCAGTCATGAAATTAAAAGATGCTTACTCCTTGGAAGGAAAGTTATGACCAACCTAGATAGCATATTAAAAAGCAGAGACATTACTTTGCCAACAGAGGTCCATCTAGTCAAGGCTATGGTTTTTCCAGTGGTCATGTATGGATGTGAGAGTTGGACTGTGAAGAAAGCTGAGCACCGAAGAATTGATGCTATTGAACTGTGGTGTTGGAGAAGACTCTTGAGAACCCCTTGGACTGCAAGGAGATCCAACCAGTCCATCCTAAAGGAGATCAGTCCTGGGTGTTCTTTGAAAGGACTGATGCTGAAGCTGAAACTCCAGTACTTTGGTCACCTCATGTTGACTCATTGGAAAAGACCCTGATGCTGGGAGGGACTGGAGGCAGGAGGAGAAGGGGATTACAGAGAATGAGATGGCTGGATGGCATCACTGACTCAATGGACATGAGTTTTAGTAAACTCCAGGAGTTGGTGATGGACAGGGAGGCCTAGCATGCTGCGATTCATGGGGTCGAAAAGAATCAGACATTACTGAGTGACTGAACTGAACTGAATCTAATGTATTTATAATTACAATTAAATTATGAAAACTGATACTTGGTTTGCTTATTCACAAAACTTTAATTATATTTAGTACAATTTGGTTATGTACATCTACTTTTCAACTGTAAATTTTATAAGATGCATATAGTTCAAATGTTACCAAAAAATTTTAGCATATAAATTGTGATATGCTATGGTAGAGTACATACCTGATTTCAAATTTAGTATAATAACAAAAAACATTACATTAATAATTTTATTTGCTTACAGGTGGAAATTATAATATTTTATTTTTAATTTAGGTATAACTGATTTTAAGTGATAATGTTTTAAATATATTAGGCTAACTAATATATTGTTAAAATTATTTTTACATATTTCCTATGACTTTGTGACATGGACTGGATGCAAGGAAGATGTGAGAAAATTACACTTTGTAGTTAAGTGAGATGTTCACATATGAGTAGTGAGTTTGGCAGCTTATGCACATGAAGATGGACTTACATTATAGGCATGGGTAGGTGGAAAATCTAATGGAGAGATGGAGAAAACAGAGGACCTGGAAGGACACTTCGGTTGGTGAGATGAACCAATCTATGAGAGCATTAATGCAAGGATAGATATTTCAGTCAAGCAATTTCTCACCCTGATATACTTTCCCTCCTAGTTTTGCAAGAAAGCAACAGGGGATTAGAGGTTGGTAATATACATAAATCATCTATTTTTGTATACTCTCATGGTAGTCAGATACTAGAACTCTACTGAAGTAGAATATAAAAGTGAACCTAAACAAGCTGAGATCAATGCCAGCTTTCTTCCAACCTGAGTAACGAGGGAAAAACATATGGTTTTGGTTTGGGATACTGGACATTAGAGTAATTAAAGATAAATTTGATATAACTAAAATCATGACCCATCTCTAGTCTAGATTAAGTTTCATATAAATTGAATCTATATGATAACCTCTTCAACTTAACCACCCCAAACTAAAAACACTTTGTCATCTCAGGAAATAAACCTTTACAGAATAAAATATTATGGTCCAGGCTTCTCAGTTCATTCTTATAAAATATCTGGAATGCAGTTTTAAAACACATACACAAGGAACCAGGTGAATATGTCCAAAACTCAAGAGAAACACATTATCTTATATGTTTAGGAGATTCAGGTATTTTAATTACAAGTCTTTAAAAACAAGTTTTACAGAGTTTAAATATTTTTAAGAACAATTTTCCTATCACTGTCCTTGTTGTTCAGTTACTAAGTCCAAAAAAAGTTGCTAAGACTTTTTGTGACCCCCATGTACTGTAGCATGCCAGGCTTCCCTATCTTTCAGTATCTTCCAGAGTTTGCTCAAACTTATGTCTGTTGAGTCAGTGATGCTATCAACCATCTCATCCTCTGCCTCTCTCTTCTTTTTCCTTCAAATTTTCCCAGCATCAGAGTCTTTTCAGTGAGTTGGATCTTCCTATCAGGTGGCCAAAGTACTGGAGATTCAGCATCAACATCATTCCTTCCAAAGAATATTTAGGGTTGATTTCCTTTAGGATTGACTGGTTTGATCTCCTTACAGTCCAAGGGATTCTCAAGAATCTTCTCCAGCACTACAGTTCAAATTTTCCAGGCTAGGATTTTCCAGACAAGAATACTGGAGTGGGATGCTATTTCCTCCTCCAGAGGATCTTCCCAACCAGTTATTGAAGCCACATCTCTTGTATTTCCTGCTTTGGCAGGTGGAATCTTTATCAATAGCACCACCTGGGAAGCCCCTATCACTGTCCTTATTCAAACCAAATAAAGTATCCATATTTTCACTCTAAGAAAGCATATATAGCTCACTAAACTATTAGGGTATTAAGAACTTAAATGGAAATGCAAGGAGACTAAGATGATCACTGACAATAACAAGTAAAAGGGAGGGGATATTTGTATACCTATGACAGATTTATGTTGAGGTCTGACAGAAAATAACAAAATTCTGTAAAGCAATTAAACTTCAATTAAAAAAATAAATTTAAAAAAATATGTGCAAAAAAATCCACAACCTTTAAGTAACTCTAATTTTTCATAAAATTGTATCTAGAAACTTTTACTAGCAAAAAAAAAAAAAAAATTGAAGTAGAATTCCTTTGTGTATGTATGTGGTATCTCTCAAAGATACTTAAAGAGAAAATAGTTCTCAACTTACATCAACCTTGACTTCTTCTCTTCCTTTCTCCTTTTCTCTATCCCTGCTAATCCCCTCCAGCTAATCCAGAAAATTTTACTAAAGACAGCTTTCAAATATTCCAATTTTTAGCCTCCTAATTTCTCTATGACTTCAGTTTATCAGCTATAGTGTTTTGTTTTTGTTTTAATTTGGACATAATGACTTAGCCTTTTTATTTTATTCTATCAATATTGCAAATTCCTTGAAAGAAAGAATAGCATGGAATTTACCTAACAAAGAAGAATTTCCCTATTTCAAATACTAGGCTCTTTTTCTGGGGAGGTAATTATTCCAATGTGTTTCAGTTCAGTTTAATCGCTCAGTCATGTCTGACTTTACAAACGCTATGAACCACAGCACACCAGTCTTCCTGTCCATCACCAACTGCTGGAGCTTGCTCAAACTCATGTCCATCAAATTGGTGATATCATCCAGTCAACTCATCCTCTATGGTCCCCTTCTCCTCCTGCCTTCAATCTTTCCCAGCATCAGGGTCTTTTCCAATGAATCAGTTCTTTGCATCAGGTGGCCAAAGTGTTGGAACTTCAGCTCAATACTCTCAATACTTTCAGTGTATGCCCTACCGTATTATCCCATTACCAGTGAGGCATTTTGTGTTTACCATCCATGTTGGAAATCAGGTTTCTAGACGTATATTGTACATACCCACATTCATACACTTGTCATATTTGCCTTTTGAAATTTTCACCGAATTACTGTTTTGAATAACCTTGCATACAGTATAATACACATTGTATGTCATACATTGATATATATATACACATATATATGTATACATATGTATATGTATACAGAGGTTGGTTATATTTATCAAGATTTTATATGTTCCATGTTCTGTTCTAAGATTTTTATATATATAGTTATTTAGTATTTATAATAATATGAAGTACTACTTAGTGATGTTGTTTTTGCACATGAGAAAACTGAGCAAAACTGTGCATGAGAGATCAAAGTTCATTAGTACTTATGTGAGAGAGCCAGAGAAGAAATAAGGAAATTCTGATAACTGCTTAGTCTAGCATGTAAGACACTGAGCCCTAGGTATGAGTCTTAGTTTTCGATTTTCTTCACATATGATAATGTTTACTTTAATATTAAAAACAAATATTACCAAGTTTGCCTTATGAGAAATAAGCAGCTAAATTGTCCTGGAAAAGATTAATTGAGAATGATAAAAATGAGATAAAGTAAAGGAATATAAGTAGTACTTTTGAAAAGAAGTACAAATTAATTAGAAAGAATTAATGATTCTATTATTAATTTTTATCTATATTTTTTATATATATATTTATCTATATTAAGGATTTTTTACACATTTTGTTTGCATCCTACACATTCAACTATTTTCTATATTTGCTAGGGAAAGAGATGTGCATGCTGTATACAGGTATTAAACTGAAGCATTAATTGTTACATTTATGCATAAATTTCAAGGAGGTTTTATCTAAACTTGTTGACCTTCCTTTCTGTTATCATAATCATTTTGTATTTCTTTCCACCTATTTCACTTAGTAAGGAACTACAAATATAAATTGCTTCCAAGCTAATGAAAATTAGGTTGGAGCTCTCTTTCCAGTTCCCCTCCCTTAATCATGCACAGTTGCTATGAAATGACAACTGTTCTGAAATTATTTTTTCAAGGATATATAGGATGGTGGTTTAAAAATTGACTTAGAGATTAATGAAATCCATTGTAAAATATGCTCAGAAAATTTTAGTCCATGTATGAATCTCATTTTCTATTTATAACCTTAAAAACTGAAATATATTAAACATTAATTATGAAAGTTGTATATATATACTCATACAAATAAACATATATCAATATTATGTACATATTAAGCATACATTCAGTTTAAATAAAGTGGGTAAAAGACAATATCCACATATTCAAAAATAAAAGTTGACCTCTATATTTGAACAACCCTAGCATGCCTGTTTGTCATGGCTACTTCTCTTTCTTTCTCCTCCAGGATAACTTCTGAGCTTTTGTTAACTATTTAATGGTTTTTAAAAATTTGCCACATTCATACAAATCCTTTTTTAAAAAAAATAATTGTATTTTTTATTTATTTTCGTCTGTGCTGGGTCTTTGTTGCTGAGCACCCTATTTCTCTGGTTGCAGGGAGTAGGTCTACTCTCTCATGGTGGTGTGCAGGCTTCTCACTGTGGTGGCTCTCTTCTTGCAGAGCACAGGCTGTAGGGCACTCGGGGCTCAGTAGCTGTGGCACCACAGACTTAGTTGCCCTAAGGCACGTGGGATCTTCCTGGATCAGGGATTGAACACATGTCCCCTGCATTATCAGGAGGACTCTTAACCACTGGACCACCAAGGGAGTCCCCATATGAATCCTTAAGATATTGTTTTATTTTTTATATAAATAGGATAGCATTATATATATATATTTTTCTACAGTTAATATTCCTCCTCTGCTTTTGTGTTTTAAAAACTTTGTGTTTTTAAGTTTCATATTTGTGGATACATCTGTGTATATTTCATTTGTTTTCATTGTTGTATAAAATTCCTTTATATTAGTACAGCAAATGATAGATCCTATTGCTCATGGAAACTTGAGTTACTTCCAGTGTTTGCTATCTTGAAGAATGCTGCCAGGCTTCCCCAGCAGTCCAATGGTTAAGACTCCACCTTCTAATGCAGGGGGCGAGGGTTTGATTCCCTGATTAAGAAACTGAGGTCCCACATGCTGTGGGGTGTAGCCAAAATTAATAGCAACAAAAAGAATGCTGCAATAATCTCTCATCGTATGACTCTCCCACAGTTTGGTTATCTGGTCTCTGTTGATGTACATTGGTGGTGGTTCAGTTTGATAATATTACAAATCATGATACTGTGAACATTCATGTAGGAGTCTTTGTGGGCTCATGTATTTTCTCATATATTCACTTTTATTGTGTAAACACCTAAGAGGGAATATTTGGGTCATGTGTTAAGTGAATGTTTATAAGAAATGCCCCCCCCCCCTTTTTTTTTGTTCAAGGAAATGACCAAGTTTGCATTTCCACCAACACTATATCTGAGTTCCAACTGCTCTATATCCTGGCCAGTATTTGGTGCTAAATCATTGTTACTGTAACCTTCCCACTGTGTGCACAGTAGAGTCATAATATGGATATGAGGAGCTGTTTCCGAGTGACTCATGTTGCTCATCCTTTCATGTTTACTTATTGCTTACTCTTAGATATTCTTCATGAAGTGTCCAAATATTTACCATATTTTGTGAACGTTTTTGTCTTCTTAACATTGAGCTTTGATAGTAATTTATATATTTTGAATAAAAGTTTTTATCTGACACATTTGGCAAATATTTACTTCCATTTGTGACTTGGATATTGATTGGGACTGCATTGAACACAGTTTAAGCATCAGTTCAGTTCGGTTTAGTTGCTCAGTCATGTTCGACTCTTTACAAACCCCGTGGACTGCAGCATGACAGGCTTCCCTGTGCATCACCAACTCCTGGCTCTTGTCCATAGAGTCAGGGATGCATACAACCCTCTCATCCCCTGTCATCCCCTTCTCCTCCTGCCTTCAATCTTTCCCAGCATCAGGGTCTTTTCTAATGAGTCTGTTCTTCCCATCAGGTGGCCAAAGTATTGGAGCTTCAGTCCTTCCAATGAATATTCAGGGTTGATTTCCTTTAGGATTGACTGGTTTGATCTCCTTGCAGTCCAAGGGCCTTCCAATAGTCTTCTCCAACACCACAGTTCAAAAGCATCAATTCTTCAGCCCTCAGCTTTCTTTATGTTCCAACTCTCATATCCACACATGACTACTAGAAAAACCACAACTTTGACTACATAGACCTTTGTCGGCAAAGTAATGCTTCTGCTTGTTAATATTCTGTCTAGGTTGGTCATAGCTTTTCTTCCAAGGAGAAAGCTTCTTTTAGGTATATTTATCATGAAAATTGACTAGACATTCTACATATCATATATTGTATTATCTAGAAGCAGTGCTTCCTGAAAGAGTGCCAGAATGGCCTGATGAATTTAAAACTGATGATCCAGCTTGGAAGGATTCTGCAATACTTAGGTGCCATCCTCCAAGGCATAGTATATTCTCTGAATCACACATCATTATTTTGTCTTCAGTAGGAAAACTGTATGGGTCCAGAAAACAGTTTGCCTCACTTACTATCACTCTCAGTGACTCAGGAGAAATTGTGTTTAATTGATAGTATTATATGCTTGTGAATGCTCTTCAAACTAGACATGATTATAAGAAATCTTGGAATTACTTATATGCTTGATTGACTTTTATGAGCAAAATCCTCACTAACCCACAGGGAAGATATACATTTAGGGAGAAATAAATCTTAGTTTTATTTGGCCACTGAGAGTTTTTAATAATTTGTTACCACAACATAACTCATGTGTTATACAGCCTGATAATACATGCACTTGCCAATTGCCTACAAATAAATGAATGAATGAAAGGATATGAATGAGTGAATAATAGTGACTGAAATAGAGTGGAATGTCTTCTTTCTGAAGTTTTTTATACTGTATTTATATGTGTTTATGGTAAGTTTATCATATTCTTCACACAAATTCTAATCATGCTTGCTTTCAGGTTTTCATATTTTTTCTCTCATCCAATATTGCTAGACTAAAATCTAAGAAAAAAATCAACACTAAGATTTTTTTTTCAGGAATATAGCTCTGGATCCTTTTCCTATATTTATTACTCCATACTTATGAATGTAATATGATATTATATTTAAGCAAGTTTGCAACACCAAGATCTAGATTTATTTCTTTTAGATAAGTTCTATTAAATACATTTATTGTAATAAGTAATTAAAAGTCACAAAATATTCAACAAGTTTATTTTTGAAATATCTTAAGAAAGTTTCCCCTACATAATATATTTAAGTAATTGTTGGTATGGTTTGCTAAGTAGCACTTATTTGGAGATAATTTTAATACACTGATGGCTTTCTTGTCTTACTAAATTATACCTATAGAGGATATAGGTAATGAGGTGTCATACTATACTTTTACTAGATGTGTACAGCTAAAACTGCTGCATGACTTGTAAGTCGACATTTAAAAAAAATCTTGGATATTCCAATCAATAGGTATATTAATATATTATTTTCAAAGTAAATATATCCATTTAAGTGTAATGGAAATGAAGAGTTTCCATTTTGATCAACAATTAAATGAACTTTGAAATAAAACCTCTAGGTGTATTCACATAATTTAGAACAAGCCCATCAAATCCCTGTTTGGAAGATCAGCAGATGAAGCACACAAGTCATTAAAATGCTAAGATTCCAAGTAAATTTAGTATATTTGTGTATAATAACCATTAAATTTGTATTTTTCATTTTAAATAAATTTCATCTGCTATCATAGGAAGAAAATGAGAGAAATGTTAATCCTATAAATTAAATAAATAGATATTAAGGTATTTGACCCAAACAGAAAAGAGACTTTATGTATTTATGCAGACACAGGGTGAATTAGGGAAAAATAATTACTTAGATAGTTATAAAATATTACTATAGGAAGATATTGGAAATATTTCCACTGATATCAAACCATATATCAAGTCATTTGATTTAAATTTAATCAACTTATCAAATATGTTCAAGTTTAGATATATAATGTCAGTGCACCATTCCAACTGCACCACAGCCTGTTGTTGTTCAGTTGCTAAGCTGTGTCCAACTCTGCAACCCCATGAACTTGCAGCATGTCAGGCTTCCCTGTCCTTCACAATCTGCTGAAGTTTACTCAAACCCATGCCCACTGAGTTAGTGATGCCATCCAACCATCTCATCTTCTGTTGTCCCTTTCTCCTGCCTTCAGTCTTTCCCAGCATCAGGGTCTTTTATATCAAATTATCTCTTTGCATCATGTGGCCAAAGTATTGGAGGTTCATCTTCAGCAGCAGTCCTTCTAATGAATATTCAGGGTTGATTTCCTTTAGAAGGGACTGACTTTACTTCCTTGCAGTCCAAGGGACTCTCAAGTGTCTTCTTCAGCACCACAGTTTGAAAGTACTGCAGCTATCCTGTCCTAATTTATCCAATGCTCACCAATATCAGAATATTGAATTTTCTACATCTTATTCATATCCTAAGGAAAATATTTTTCCATTTTACAATGTGAAGAACATTATAAAATTTTCCCCCAACCAGATAACTGCCATTTAATGTGTCTTTCTTTTTTTTTTTTTTCCACACTCAGAATTATCTAACTTTAGTTTAGTTCAGTTCAGTCTCTCAGTCATGTCTCACTACTTGGGAACCCATGGACTGCAGCATGCCAGGCCTCCCTGTCCATCATCAACTCCCAGAGTTTACCCAAACTCATGTCCATTGAGTCGGTGATGCCATCCAACCATCTCATCCTCTGTCATCCCCTTCTCCTCCTGCCTTCCATCTTTCCCAGCATCAGGGTCTTTTCAAATAAGTCAGCTCTTCACACTAGGTGACAAAAGTATTGGAGTTTCAGCTTCAACATCAGTCCTTCCAATGAACATTCAGAACCGATCTCCTTTAGGATGGGCTGGTTGGATCTCCTTGAAGTCCAAGGGACTCTCAAGACTCTTCTCCAACACCACAGGTCAAAAGTATCAATTCTTTGGTGCTCACCTTTCTTTATAGTCCAACTCTCGCATCCATATATGACTACTGGAAAAACCACAGCCTTGACTAGATGGACCTTTGTTGGCAAAGTAATGTCTCTGCTTTCAGAATGCTGCCTAGGTTGGTCATAACTTTCCTTCCAAGGAGTAAGCGTCTTTTAATTTCATGGCTGCAGTCACCATCTGCAGTGATTTTGGAACCCACCAAAATAAAGTCAGCCACTGTTTCCACTGTTTCCCCATCTATTTTCCATCTATTTCCCCATCTAAGTGATGGGACCGGATGCCATGATCTTAGTTTTCTGAATGTTGAGCTTTAGGCCAACTTTTTCATTCTCCTCTTTCACTTTCATCAAGAGGCTTTTTAGTTCCTCTTCACTTTCTACCATAAGCGTGGTGTCATCTGCATATCTGAGATTATTGATATTTCTCCCAGCAATCTTGATTCCAGCTTATGCTTCATCCAGCCCAGCATTTCTCATGATGTACTCTGTATATAAGTTAAATAAGCAGGGTGACAATATACAGCCTTGATGCACTCCTTTCCCAATGTGGAACCAGTCTGTTGTTTCATGTCCAGTTCTAACTGTTGCTTCCTGACCTGCATACAGATTTCTCAAGAGGCAGGTCAGGTGGTCTGGTATTCCTATTTATTAAAGAGTTTTCCACAGTTTACTGTAATCCACACAGTGAAAGACTTTGGCATAGTCATTAAAGCAGAAATAGAAGTTTTTCTGGAACTCTTGCTTTTTCAATGATCCAGTGGATGCTGGCATTTTGATCTCTGATCCTCTGCCTTTTCTAAAACCAGCATGAATATCTGAAAGTTCACGGTCCACATATTGTTGAAGCCTGGCTTGGAGAATTTTGAGCATTACTTTGCTAGCGAGTGAGATGAGTGCAATTGTGCAGTAGTTTGAGCATTCTCTGTCATTGCCTTTGTTAGGGATTGGAATAAAAACTGACCTTTTCCAGTCCTGTGGCCACTGCTGAGTTTTCCATATTTGTTGCCATATTGAGTGCAGCACTTTCACAGCGTCATCTTTCAGGATTTATAATAGCTCAATTAGAATTCCATCACCTCTGCTAACTTTGCTTAAGGTGATGCTTCCCAAGGCCCACTTTACTTCACATTCCAGGATGTATTATCTTATAGCATGTCAGAAAGAGGACATGTATGATGAGATCATAACCTAATGTGTAGCATGTATACAACACATAGAGAATAGTAAAATATATAATCTATTTTTAATTTTTTTTAATTGAAGGATAGCTGCTTTACAGAATTTTGTTGTTTTCTGTCAAACCTCAACATGAATCAGCCATAGGAATACATCTATCTCCTCCCTGTTGAACCTCCCTCCCATCTCTCTCCCCATCCCATCCCTCTAAGTTGCTACAGAGCCCCTGTTTGAGTTTCCTCAGGCATACAGCAAATTCCCATTGGCTATCTATTTTTCATATGGTGATGTAACTGTCCATGTTATTTTCTCCATATATCTCACCCTCTCCCTGTGTCCATAAGTCTGTTCTCTATGTCTGAGAAAAGACATACTCTTTTAGTTAGTAATTCCTATAGGAAAGTAACATGGAATGAAAGCTTAGATAGGAGATGAAAACTAAAGCAGAGGATTAACACCAACATAAGTAGGCAGCTTTCTCTCTTCTGTTCTGAGTTTTCTCATCTCATCCATTAAAATGGAGTGGATAAAGACAATAACTAGTTTTTATGAATAAAACAGAATGGTCAAAGAATTGGCGACATAAACAGATAGAATATAACCAAAGAGCATCAGGTAGAGAATAGCAATTTGTTCAGAAGTAATTAGTGTTAAAGTAAATGAAGTATTGCATCAAAATAAAGCTCATTTAATCAGATACTTTTATAGTCAGGAGAATTCCTGAAGGTTTGTTGGTCGAGCACCCTTCTGACATTTGGCTTTCCATAGAAGTCCTCATTGGTTTGCAATGAATAAAAAAGGTAGGGAGGCACAAAGAGCCACACAATAAAAACTGGCTGGAGAATAACAGATCTTGAGATCAGTCTGTTTATTAACACAGCTAGAAAGTCTTCTATTTAAGCTTACTGCAGTAGGTTAGGTGCCCTGGAATGAGTCTTAGAAGTGAGAGGTTTAAAATGAGTCTGACTGGGAAGACCCAGAGGGATAGAATGGGAAGGGAGGTGAGAGTGGGGATCAGGATGGGGAACACATGTAAATTCATGGCTGATTCATGTCAATGTATGGCAAAAACCACTACAATACTGTAAAGTAATTAGCCTCCAACTAATAAAAATAAATGAAAAAATTAAAAATAAAATAAAATAAATAAAATAAGAAAAATGCAAATAAATAAATAAAATGAGTCTTTGAGATGGAGTTTGTCTGCAGCACATTTATTAAGAAGTTCCCTGGTGATCCATACCTGTATCAGGAAGTGGAAGGAAGCAGAATTGAGCAGGAGGGTGAGTTGAAGCAAAATTCAAGGAGTGCTCAGCATCTCCATCTCTCTAGTGCAGATGGTTTTCAGTGCTTCCCACCATTATTGTGTATTTCAGATTCCTCTAAGTCTCATTTAGCACACATTCTGGCCTTAGTGTTTTACCTGGTCACTTGACCCACAGAGTCTAAATCCTACTCTTCATGTTCTTCTCTGGCCAGAAATCCTTTTCCTGTCTTTATTGTCACAACTGGACCATTTTTGATGGGTGGCCCCAAATTAATTAGGTACTAAAATATAGTAATAATCATTGTTCCACTAGTTCACAGCAGCATAGTCAGTTCTCTATGCCACTAAACTAACTCCTGTTTTTGCCTGTTGGTGCCTTGGCATGGGAGCCTCAAGTATCTAAAGTAACAGTTAAAGATTATGATCCAATAGATCTCCTACTGTGGACCCTGTCAGAAGTGTCCCCCTTTGGGAAAAAATATCCTCAAGAGGGCACATGTTGCCTTACAGAGATGAAGTCTCTGCATCATCTCCAAGAAAAGGGGTATGGCTCCAGCAGCAATAGAGAAAGATAAATCAATTCTGAAGGCTGATAGTTCAGAATAACTTTGCTAAATATTTTTGAGGGTTCATTACGAAATGTATTATTCCCACGAGGAATGGATCTGTTCTCTCTCAGCCAAGGGACTGAATTTGTCATAGCAGACATACTTTGGTTGGGTGCTTATTGTCCTTTGGGTTATAGAAACTGACCATTCAAGTCAGCTTTCTCTGCCCTCTATCTACAGGGAGTATGAGCTGCTTTCTAAAGTTTTTGCAGTTGTTCTTGACAATAATTGGGACTTGATCACTCAAATATATTTTAATCTTTTTCCAAACTTTCCTGAACCTAGTAATAGACTTCCAATTCTTTGCCTTTATTGTTACTGTTTCTCACAACTTTTAAATGCCTGTTAAATGCATGAGCTAATGCTCTCCCTTTCATCTGTATGTTAGTCTTATTCAACACACCAGTAGTTTTAACAGTTGGTTTGTCCTTTTATGTAAGGTACTGTGTGTGCTGACCTACCACCAATGATAGGGTCTTCAGTGGCAGTCAATAGCTGAGTGATCTAGTTCCAAAATGTCATCGTAGTGCCTGATTTATCAAACAAGTGTTATAGGCTAATTTTCCCAGGAAGGTGACTCTAAAACTGAGTGGGATACGCAGGTTGTTTATTATTAACAATGAGAACATTTGGGATCAACACCTATTGAAGGGAGAGGAAGGAGAGGTAGTTGGGACAACAGCTGTCTTGCTAATCTTCCTGAGATCCTTGGAATAAGACTAGCTCTTCAGAGTTAGCCTGAGTTTGGTCCTTTGTGGTCAGTTCTTTGTATTTCTGACTCATGTGGATATTAGAGGTGAACCAGCCCGGGAAGGATTATGCCTTTGAGCCAGCATGAGGCAATCTCCCAAAATCCCTGTGAGTCGGCTTCCTGCCATCAGCACTCTCAACAACAGCAACCATTAGCCCTTCTTTTGAAAGATTTGAAAGATATCTATGTGGTACACTGTAGAATCTACTACACTGGCCATCAATAAAAGTATTATTGTTTTCAGACTTATGGAGAGCTATTCATTGATATTAAAAATTTACATCAATAGTTTATACTATAAAATTTGCTAGTAGTTTTTACATACCAATTTTAGACAACAATATAAACCTTTAAGGTTTGAAAACTTCTCTTAGGAAACTCAAGAAAAGAGATTTAAATTGCCCCAGTCACATATAGGTGAGACTTAAATGGTACTGTTTCCTGACTCTAAAGTTTGAATATTAGTAGATTAATAAGGTGGTTAACTAGTCAATACAAACAATAAGTTTTGACTTTCTACTATGAGTCAAACACTATCCTAGGCTGTAGCAATGAATAAAACAAACATGTCTGTCTTCATGGAACTTGCTCAGTGAGGAGGCAGACAGTTTTAAAATATACAATTAAATTCATTGGGATGTAATTGTAAGTTGTATGGAGGAAAAGGGAACACAGAAAAAGGAGGAAGGAATGTATGATGAACATGTAATAGTGTGTTCTAAATTTATGCAATAGTGTAGGAGTTATAGTAGTTTTAATTTTACTAATGAGAAAAGTGAGGCAAAAAAAATTTAATAATTAAATAAATTGCTTAAATTCACATAGATAAGTGGTAAAGTTAATACTCAAACCCAGATAATCTTGGCTTTAACATTCTAGCTCTTAACTTTATACAACTACTGTAAATATTGGACAGAATGAATTTGGAATAATCATAAATGTTATAAATATTATTTCAGAGAAAGTGGACAATAATCTTTGAGTTTCTGGTGCTATAGAGGTTAATGCCTCTGTACATATTAATACCAATAAAGCAGCAATTCTGTTACTGCTTTATATAAAAAGATATTTATTCTTTCTTTTACAGAGTAAGCTATATAGAATATGCACCATATTTGTTATATTGGGTGTAAACATTGAGATATGTGTTTTGTATAGTAAGTATATATATGTGTGTGTGTGTGTGTGCATATGTGATGTCTATATCTGTATGTTTCTGTGCATATATGATTGGTGGAAGAAGAGAGAAATATGAGATCCCAAAATATAGAGTATAAAGAAGTATCACAATTGCTATATTGCACAAAAAAGAGGAACTGTGGGTTACTTCCTGAAAATTAAAGTATTAGAAATAAAGAAGTGGACTGTTGATGATTATCGATGATTCTTCATACTGTAGAAACTATTTCAAATAATCTAATGAAGCTAGTTTCTTAATTGTCATTTCTATTTGTATCTGTGTTTGTTACAACCTCTGTACAGTTTGTGTCTGTGTTAGATTTAGCTCTTTTGTGTGGTATAAAAATAAGCAAAAGTGAAATTATTCACAAAAGAAGGTCTCATTAGGACTTTTTAAATGATACAATTTAAAAAATGTTTCTGGGTAGTCATAAAGTATTGATGAAAGAAAAAGGTATTGCTAAATAACACCTCTACCACCTTCCGCCTTATGTGGAAGCATATACAGATTCACTGAATAAATGAAAGTGTTTAACCAAAATGTGCCCAAATCAAAATGAAGATCACTATCCAGTTAAACAGGGTACTTGGTAAAAAATATATATTTTACCATACTACATAAAAATTCAATTTATGTTATGTGTTGTTCTGAATATGTACTATTTCACTATCTTTTTTGACACTTCTGGCTAATAGATTACAATCAGTAATTTAACTTCTTCTATATATAGCTTTATATACTGTTACTGCATAAAATAGAAAAATATTTTTCAAGACTTTTTTAAAAAATGAAGTATAATTTTGATTTGAATAAAATGAGCAAAACCCTGTAACCTGTGCCAATGTTTAATTGCATGCTATATAATTTTTCCAACATATTTTTATTATACATTTAGTGTTTTCCCCAGTTTTTTTGATATATCAGAAACATTTGTTGATTTGATAGTTATATATTATAAAATTATTACTAACTTACTTTTAACTAACACTTACATCATGTCACATAATTATCACATGTTTTCCTGTGATGAAAACATTTAAGATATACTCTCTTAGGAACTTTCAAGAATATAATACAACATTGTTATCTATAATCACAATACTGTACATTAGATCCCTAGAACTTACTCATCTTCAAACTGTGAGTTTTTACTCTGTGCCTTGCACCTCCCCATTTCTCCCAAAGGCCAACCCAGGGGAATCATCATTCTAGTCTGTTTCTCTGGGTTCAGCATTTTTTAGATTCTCTACATAAGTATTCAAATATGCAGTATTTGTCTTTCTGTATCTGACATTGCTGTCAGAATTATGCCCTCAAGATCCATTCATGATGTCAAAAAGTGTAAGATTTTCTTCTTATGACTGAATAATATTCTGTTGTGTGCATGTATGTACATATGCATCACAACTACTTTATCTATTCATCTGTTCAGTTCAGTTCAGTCGCTCAGTCATGTCTGACTCTTTGCGGCCACATGCACCGCAGCACGCCAGGCCTTCCTGTCCATCACCAACTCCTGGAGTCCACCCAAACCCATGTCCATTGAGTCGGTGATGCCATCCAACCATCTCATCCTCTATCGTCCCCTTCTCCTCCTGCTCTCAATCTTTCACAGCATCAGGGTCATTTCAAATAAGTCAGCTCTTTGCATCAGATGGCCAAAGTATTGGAGTTTCAGCTTCAACATCAGTCCTTCCAATGAACACCCAGGACTGGTCTCTTTTAGGATGGACTGGTTGGATCTCCTTGCAGTCCACAGGACTCTCAAGAGTCTTCTCCAACACCACAGTTCAAAAGCATCAATTCTTTGGTGCTCAGCTTTCTTAATAGTCCAACTTTCACATCCATACATGACCAGTGGAAAAACCATAGCCTTGACTAGATGGACCTTTGTTGGCAAAGTAATGTCTCTGCTTTTTAATATGCTGTCTGGGTTGGTCATAACTTTCCTTCCACAGAACAAGCGTCTTTTAATTCCATGGCTGCAATCACCATCTGCAGTGATTTTGGAGCCCAGAAAAATAAAGTCAGCCACTGTTTCCACATCTATTTGCCATGAAGTGATGGGACCAGATGCCATGATCTTAGTTCTCTGAATGTTGAGCTTTAAGCCAACTTTTCCACTCTCCTCTTTCACTTTCATCAAGAGGCTCTCTAGTTTCTTCGCTTTCTGCCATAAGGGTGGTGTCTTCTGCATATCTGAGATTATTGATATTTCTCCCAACAATCTTGACTTCAGCTTGTGCTTCCTCCAGCCCACCGTTTCTCATGATGTACTCTGCACATTAGTTAAATAAATTCATCTGTTAGAGGAACCTTAGATTATATCTATATATTTACTATCAATAATGCTGCAGTCATCATGAGAGTCCAGGTATTTCTATGATGTCTTATTTTCATTTCACACAGGAATTTTGTTTTTAATTTTTTGAGAAACTTTCATAATATTTTACATAGTGTCTGTACCAATTTATACCCCCATCAAGAATGAAAAAGGATTCCATTTTCTTCACATCACTATTAACATGTATATCTTGTTTTTTTGATCATAGCCATCTTAATGGGTGTGAGGTGATATCTCATTGTATCTTGATTTGCATTTTCTGATTCCTTTGCTCTTTTGTTTTTAATTATATATATATATATTTTTTTTTGGTATTGAGTTGTACGAGCTCTTTATGTATTTTGGATATTAACTTCCTATCAGATAGAAGGTTTGCAAATATTTTCTTCCATTCGTAAGTTTCATTTCGTTTGCCTTTTATTTTGTTGAGTATTGTTGTTGCTGTGCTTTTTAATTTGATATGGTCCTACTCACTGATTTTTGCTTTTGTTGCTTATGCTTAGGTGTCATATTCAAAAATCTGTTGCCCAGACAAATGTCAAAAAACTTTTCTCCTATGTTTACTTCTAGGAGTTTTCTGGCTTCAGGTCTTATGTGTAAGTCTATTCGATTTTGTTTTACTTTTTGTGAGTGGTATGAGATAAGGGTTCAATTTTATTTTCATCCTGTTGTAATCTAGTTCCTATATCATTTTTGAAGAGACTATACTTTCCCCATTGAGCATTTTTGGCTCCCTTGTAAAATCTGGGCTCTCCATTTTGCTCCATTGGTTTTATTGTTCATTTTTAGGCCACTGTGTTTTCATTTCTATGACTTTGTAATGAATTAGAAATTAAGAAGTGCAACATCAGCTTTAACTTCATCCTCAGGATTTCTTTTGCTATTTGGGGGTCTTTGTGGACCCATATACATTTTAGGATTGCTTTTCCTATCTCTGTGAAAAATGACGTTGGGATTTTGGTAGAATTATTCAATCTGTAAATGACTTTGAGTAGTATGGGCATTTCAACAATATTATTTCTTCTAATCTAGGAACATAGTTTTCCATTTGTTTGTGTCTTCTTCATTTTCTTTTATTTAAGTCTTGTAGTTTCAGATGGTACAGATGTACACTATCTTGGTCAAATTTGTTGTTGCTTTGTTGTTTTCTTGTTGTTTTTCTTTTCTGATGTTTAATTGTTAAGATGCAGAAATAGCACAAATTTCTGTATGTTGATTTTTATATCCTGCAACATTACTGAATTTGGTGATTATCTGCATCATTTTGTTGTTGTTGTTGAGTCTTTAGGATTTTCACTATATTAGATCATATAATCTGCAAAGAGTTATAATTTTTTCTTTCCTATCTGGATAACTTTTATTTCTTTATCTTGCTTTTTTGCTTTAGCTAAGACATAGCACATAAATACTGTGTGAATAAGAGTGGTAATAGTGGACACCTTTGTCCTGTTCTTCATCTTAGAGGAAAAGCTTTTAACCTTTTACCATGGAGTATTATGTTACTGTGTATTTGCCATATATGACATTTATCAAGTTGAGGTATATTCCTTCTGTATCTAAGCTGTTGTATTTTGTCAAATGCTTTTTATGAATCTATTGAAATAGTAATATGATTTTTAACTTTCATTCTCTTAATGAGATTTATCACATTTATTGATTTGAATATGTTTAACCGTTCTTGCACCTTAGGGATAAATCCCATTTAAACATGGTGTGTGATCCTTTTAATGTGCTGTTGACTTCTGTTTTGCTTCTTTCAAGATCTTCCCTTATTCTTATGTCCAATAATTTTACTATTAAAATGAAACTTGTTATTCTTTTGTAAAGTTTAAAAAGTTTAGTCAAGGTATCTATAAACATTGCTTACTTTCCTACTTCTTCTTCCTATTTCTTTCTAGGTGTATTATGCACATTAGAATTTCTCTCATGTTCTATGAAACTCTCATGGCTTTTACTGTACTTACCTCTAAATACATCATTATATTTGCCTGGAAAATTCCATTGACATATAATGCTGCTGCCAGCACAATATAGATAACTTAAAAAAAAACAAACTGTAAAATCATGATTTCCAGTGACTCCCAATGTTTTCTGCTATATTTTCTTGCTTAGTGATGGATAACTTTATTTTCAAAATTAAAGTTTACATAATATTATGAAAATGTGACATTTGAAGGAACATGCAATGTTATCAATCAATAGGTTTGAAGGCTTTACTGAAGAGATGATATCTAGCCTGCATGTCAGATGATAGACATATTTTTTCAAAATTGATTTATATATATATATATATATATATATATAATATCAGAGACATTGAGCTACATTAGTATTTTTGAAAGTAGTAAGCAATGAGAGAAAGAATAGGGAATGTTACTGAAAATTTAGTTTGTGGATGAATTTCTAGTGGCTTTATATAACATATAAAGAATTTTCTAATTTACTCTGTATTTAGCAGGGACTCATCAAATAATTCTGAAGGATAATGGGCATAGCTTTTTGTTTTTCTGTACATGATGGTCTAGTACCTTATTACTGTAGTTCATAAGTCAAGTAATGAAGGATTTAGCTAGAAGAGTGAAGTGAACAGCACGGCTAGTTATAAGCAAAATATAGAGGTATACTGGGGGAGTATCTACTGTGACTCAGTATTTTATGTCTGAGTTATTGGTAATACAGTCATACCATTAATTAAATAAGAAGCAAAAAAGACAAAAACTTGAAGGGAGAAGAAATTGACTTTTAATTTGAACATGTAGAATTTTGTGTCAGTCATTAGTGTTAAGTGGTGATTTCAAGCGGGTTTTTGGAAAAACAGATCTGAAGAAGTTAAAAAAGGAAACTTTCTGCAATGATCAACTCACCACTAATGTTTGAATGGCTAGATAGAGTTACCATGGGTAGAAAAACTAGACAAACATTATTTAACATTGGAAAAAATATCAGAAGAGATGAAACCCTATAATGTAGATATCATCAATCATGTTGACATGTATCATTAATAATAACTTGAAAAATATGTGAAGATAATTATTATAAAAACATAAACACATCATCCTAAAAAACATTAATATTTTCATTAAAAAATAAAACCAGTAATTTATTAGATTAAAGTAATATTTCCATAGCTTAACAGTTCTACTCTTTTGATCATAGCATTACTTCCTGTTAAAACTGTTATTAAAAATCTACCAGGGGATGACTTAGTTGCTGCATAAACTATTTTAGCTTGCCTATTTTGTCCTTTACATATGTAGATATATCTACTTTGTGAACTGCAATTATGATGTGATATGATACATCATTTTTCTAACAAATCATTGTCATTTAGTAACATTTCCCTTACATTGTCAAATTTCCAATTTTTCTGTCATATTTAAAACATGTTCTTTATAGTTTTATTTTAATTTAGGAATTTAGAGTGATGGTGTCAAAAATTCAGGCCGCAATTTCTAAAAGATTCAGTACTCATCTGAACTTGGAATTTTGCTATTTGTGAATGCTATACTGTAATGTTTATGGTTGATGTTAATTTTAACAATTCCATAAGACATGTATTATTATCTATCATTGTTTTTCAAAGTAGAATTCAAAGAACTCTGCATTTAGCACTCAGATCTGCTTGTCCCATAGGTTAGATTAAAGATGAAATATCACTGGCCAAAATGTTGCATTCTTTAAATTTCCCATCATTTGAATTTGAAAGTATGATTCTATTTCCTTCAAATATAGGAAAGGAAAATTCTTGTTTAAAAACTATCTGGGATATTCAAAAGTCTCTACATCCTGATTTTTGAGTGTCATATTAAGCAGGTAATATAGTACTACTTGCAATTTTTAGTTTTAAGTATGTGATTTTCCTATAATGAAACCCTGGAAACAAAGATTCCACGTGACTTGTTGCAGGCAGTTATAATGGCTCTTTCCTTACCCTCTTTATACATTTTGTGATATATATAATGTTTTCTGAATTACTTTTTGGCAGGTAACATGGAAGCTAATTCTGTATTATGCAGCTATTTCTAAATATAACTTTATCAGCAAGTGATTTTAGCATTTAAAAAAATTTTTTGAACCATGTTGCTGAAGAAAAATTTTATTTTTGCTTATGTTCATTAAGTTGGTAATTTTCGTCACTATATCCAAAATATTAAACCAGTCAATGATTGCTCAGAAATGACTATCTATTTTTTAAAATTATTTTTTGTTGAAAGATACTTGCTTTACAGAATTTTGTTGTTTTCTAAGTCATATTTTATTGATATGCACAGAATTTAATTGAATTATGTAATTAAGTAATAAAATGTTTCATCTAAATTAAACTGGCTTGCGTGCAAACCCAAAAGAACCTTGGTAAGTCAACAGTTGGTACAAATGTAATGAGTAGCCTATTAGCATATGCATTTGCCAGTATGTTTTACAAGTAGGGTTGAGTCTATTAATTAATTTCTAAAATCAGTTTGATGGAAATCACTTATGAGAGTTTGCATATAATTTCTGATCTTATCAATGGTTCATTAAAATTAGTAGCTTCAAGCTCCTTCAGAGAATTAAAAGGAAACCATGGAAGTATAATGTGTTAGTAGAACAAAGGGATTAAGCAGTGAATTACTGGTGTCATAAATATCCCTAGTGGCAGCATCCCAAGGTTAAGGATTCCAGTTTCCTATGGCCTGTTAAGTATAGGTGCTAGCAAACAGAAAAAAAAAAAAAAAAAGAGGGGGTAGTGAGGGGCATCTGCTTCCTTAACAATTTGGCTCAAATAGCACTTAATGCCTCATTGTTAGGGAAATAAAGCATCTCTTGAGTGATAAATATCTGCATGTGTACTTAGAGGTGGCAGGTATATTATTGTTCTGCATTTCTATTGGCTACACCAGTGAACATGAGGGGAGTGTTATTAATAAATGCATTTAATTTTTGCATTGTTAACAACACCCTGCCAATCTTTATCTGGGCACATAGAAAATCAAGTTTATTATTTCTTGCATACCAACTATAAAGAAAATACAAAATTCTAATCTCTTAATTCATTTTGTTTGTTTGTAAATGCCAATGACTGGTTGGATGATATGCACTCCTAAAATAGCCCCTTATAGTTCACCTTGTGATAAATGCTTTCTATAAATTTGCTTGGTTTAAATGAATAAGACTGCCTTCCTATTGCTCTCATTCTCAGTGAATTGACTCTTTGTTTATTTCAGTCTCAGCAGAGGTATAATGTAACCTTTGAAATAATGGAACCTCCCCTACTGTCAGAGAATACAAATAGTCACCTTCTCTTTCAGGGGAAACAACTACTTTTCTTTTAAAAATATATTTCAATCTCTTTTCAAAACAATTTTGTTAATATAACTGTGATATTCCCAAATAAAAATACTCATTTTTTTATTGTTGCAGAATAGAAGTTAGTTTTATAATAATGAAGGTGTAAAAATAAAATTGCTCCCCTTCTTTGTTTTCTTTTTTTTTAACCTTTTATTTTGTATTGGGGGATAGCTGATTAACAGTATTATGATAGTTTCATGTAAACGGAGAAAGGATTCAACCATACGTACACATGTATCCATTCTGTCCTAAACTGCACTCCCATCCATGCTGCCACATAACATGGGCAGAGTTCCATGTGCTATACAATAGGTTCTTTTTGGGTATTTTAAATACAGCAGTGTATATAGGCAACCATGAGTTTGTTCTCTAAGTTTGTGAGTCTCTTTCTATTTTGAAACTAAGTTAATTGGTATCATTTGTTTTTAGATGCCACATAAAAGTGAAGTCATAAAATGTCTTCTGTCTGACTTACTTCACTCAGTATAGCAATCTCCCCCTTCTTTATTTTTTACCATTAAAAATATATGTATGTGTGTGTGTGTGTGTGTGTGTCTGTGTGTCTGTGTGTGTCTGTGTGTGTATATACACATAGGTACAAATCATCACCTAAAGACAGTCTCAAATTCTAAAGTCTAATTATACTTGTGTATCTAATGAGTAAACCTATTGGTCTAAATCAGGGTGTAAAGATGTATTTTAAAACAAACAGATAAATATTTAAACTTCATACATCAGATGATTGTTATTTATAATAAAAAAGAACTTATGTAGATATTTAACTTTTCACAGTATTTTCTTCGTTAAGAGGCATATATTAGGTTGGTGAAAAAGTAATTGCGGTTTCAGACTAATAATTTTAAATCATTATAACTAGTCTCAAACACGTCTTTATTAATCAAATTAGGAACCATTATAATCAACACATTTTTGTCAACAAGAAATAAGTTTTATTCCTGTAGCATAAAAATCCATGTTTGGGCTTCAACAAACTCTTGGAAAGAATTTTCCTACTCCTGGTTATGAAAGCATTTTCCCTGCAAAAAGTTTTTAAGGTGCTTAAAGAAGTGGTAATCGGTTGGTGAAAGGTCAAGTAAATACGGCAGATGAGGCAAAACTTCTTAGCCCAATTCAATCAACTTTTGGAGCGTTTATCGTGTGATATGCAATAGGGCATTGTCATGAAGAAAAATCAGGCCCATTCTGTTTACCAATGCTGGCTGCAGGCATGGCAGTCTTCAGTGCATCTCATCAATTTGCTGAGCATACTTCTAAGATTTAATGATTTCACCAGGATTCTGAAGCTATAGTGAATCAGATGGGCGGCAGACCACCAAACAGTGAACATAACCTGTTTTGGTGCAAGTTTGGCTTTGGGAAGTGTTTAGAACTTCTTGTTTGACCCAACCACTGAGCTGGTCATCACTGGTTGTTGTATAAAATCCACTTTTTGTCACACATTACAATCTGATTGGGACATGGTTCGTTGTTATTGCATAGAATAAGAGAAGACACACTTCAAAAAGACAGGATTTTTGATTTGTGGTCAGCTCATGAGGCACTCACTTATCAAGATTTTTCAGCTTTCCAATTTGCTTCAAATGCCAACTAACCATAGAATGCTCATGTTGAGTTCTTTGGCAACTTCTTATGCAGTTGCAAGAGAGTCAGCTTCAAAGACTGCTCTCGGTTGGTCATTGTCAACTTCCCATGGCCAACCACTGCACTCCTCATCTTCAGGGCTCTTTTTTCCTTTGCAAAACTTGTTGAACTTCCACTACGCTGTACAGTTGTTAGAAGTTCCTAGGCCAAATGCACTGTTGATGCTGCAAGTTGTCTAGGCTGCTTTACAACACATTTTGAACTCAAATAAGGAAATAGCTTGAATTTGCTTTTTTTCTAACATCATTTCCCTAGTCTTATAAATATGAAATAAAGAGCAAGTAATTCAGTTCAGTTCAGTCACTCAGTCGTGTCTGACTCTTTGTAACCCCATGAATCGCAGCATGCCAGGCCTCCCTGTCCATCACCAACTCCTGGAGTGTGCTTAAACTCATATCCATTGAGTCGGAGATGCCATCCAGCCATCTTATCCTCTGTCTCCCCCTTCTCCTCCTGCCTCCAATCCCTTCAAGCATCAGGGTCTTTTCCAATGAGTCAACTCTTCACATTAGATGGCCAAAGTATTGGAGCTTCAGCTTCACCATCAGTCCATCCAATGAATATTCAGGACTGATTTCCTTTAGAATGGACTGGTTGGATCTCCTTGCAGTCCAAGGGACTCTCAAGAGACTCCTTCAACACCACAGTTCAAAAACATCAATTTTTCAGCACTCAGCTTTCTTCACAGTCCAACTATCACATCCATACATGACCACTGGAAAAACCATAGCCTTGACTAAACAGAGCTTTGTTGGCAAAGTAATGCAAGTAATTAGTCATTAGCAAAAAAGCATAAAGCAAGATGTGCAATAGTCTGATGTATGACATAACCACATTTATTTAAGAATGTATTCCAATATCAAATGGCAAATTTCAACAGTGCAAAACTGCAATTACTTTTGTACCAACCTAGATGCAAAAAATCAATTGATCTTATCTGAACTTTGTTTCTGTTGTTTTCAGTTGGATAGTAAACAGCATTAATTTAAATATTGATCCTGGCTAAGGCCCTATTTCATGCAAACATTGGCAAAATAAAGGACAGATATGGTATGGACATAAGAAAATCAGAAAATATTAAGAAGAGGTGGCAAGAATACACAGAAGAACTGTACAAAAAAGATCTTAATGACTCGGATAACCATGATGGTGTGGTCACTCACCTAGAGCCAAACATCTTGGAGTTTGAAGTCAAGTCAGCCTTGGGAAGCATTACAATGAACAAAGCTAGTGGAGGTGATGGAATTCCAGCTGAGCTATTTCAGATCCTAAGAAATGATGCTGTTAAAATGCTGCACTCAATATACCAGCAAATTTGGAAAACTCAGCAGTGGTCACAGGACTAGAAAAGGTCAGTTTTCTTTCCAACCCCAAAGAAAGGCAATGCCAAAGAATGCTCAAACTACTGCACAGTTGCACTCATTTCACATGCTAGCAAGGTCTTACTCAAAATCCTCCAAGCTAGATTTCAACAGTATGTGAATCAAGAACTCCCAGATGTACAACCTGGACTAAGAAAAGGCAGAGGAACCAGAAATCAAATTGCCAACATCCATTGAATCATAGAAGAAATAAGATAATTCCAGGAAAGTATCTTTTCTGCTTCATTGACCATGCCTTTGAATGTGTGGATCACAACAAACTGTGGAAAATTCTTAAAGAGATGGAAATACCAGACCACCTTGCCTGCTTCCTGAGAAATCTGTATGCGGGTCAAGTAGCAACAGTTAGAACCAGACATGAAACAACAGAATGGTTCCAAATTGCAAAAGGAGTATGTCAGTATTGTCATCCTGCTTATTTAACTTATATGCAGAGAACATCATGTGAAATGCTAGGCTGGATGAAGCTCAAGCTGGAATCAAGATTTCTGGGAGAAATATCAATAACCTCAGATATGCAGATGACACCATCCTCATGTCATAAAGCAAAGAGGAACTAAAGAGCCTATTGATGAAGGTGAAAGAGGAGAGTGAAAAAGCTGGCTTAAAACTCAGCATTCAAAAAATGAATGGCATCCTGTCCCATTACTTCATGGCAAACAGATGCAGAAACACTGGAAACAGTGAAAGATTTTATTTTCTTAGGCTCCTAAATCAGTGCCGATGGTGACTGTAGCCACAAAATTAAAAGACACTTGCTCCTTGGAAGAAAATTTATGATCAACCTAGACAGCATATTAAAAAGCAGAGACATTACTTTGCTGAAAAATGTCCATCAAGTCAAAGCTATGGTTTTTCCAGTAGTCAAGTAGGGCTGTGAGAGTTGAACCAAAAAGAAGGTTGAGTGCCAGAGAATCAATGCTTTTGAACTGTGGTGCTGAAGACTCTTAAGAGTTCCTTGGACTGCATGAAGATCAAACTAGTTAATCCTAAAGGAAATCAGTCCTGAATATTCATTGGAAGGATGCTGAAGCTCCCATACTATGGCCACCTGATACAAAGAGCTGACTCATTGGAAAAGACCCTGATGCTGGGAAAGACCGAGGGTAGGAGGAGAAGGGGATGACAGAGATCCAGATGGTTAGATGACATTACCAACAATAGACATGACTTTGAACAAGCTTTGGGTGATGGTGAAAAACAGGGAAACCTGGTGTGCTGTGGAGTTGCAAAGAGTCAGATGCAACTGAGCAACAACAAAGGCCCCAATGGACTGAAATAAAATCATAAGAGTGTTAAGGATTCCAGATTTTATAGAGATTAATATACTATTGTTGAGTCCCTTCCAGGACTTCCAAGAATCCTCACTTGGTGGCTAGCTACTTGGAAGACTGATTACAATCTAAACTGAGAGGCTATATAGTTTGTAGTAATGGCTATGACCCAATAGTAGGGGTCAGCACACTTTTTCTTTAAAGTGCCACATTGTTAACAGCAATTAGTAAACAAATATTTTAGGTTCTGTAAGTCACACAGATTGTGTGACTTTCTTTCATGTGCATGCTAAGTTGCTTCAGTCAGTTCAACTCTTTGCAAAACTATGGACTGTAACCTGCAAGTTTCTCTGACCAAAGGATTCTCCAGGCAAAAATACTGGAGTGGGTTGCCATTTCCTCCTCCAGAAGATCTTCCCAACCCAAGGATCAAGTTCACGTCTCTTTATGTCTCCTGCTTTGGCAGGGGGTTCTTTACCTCTAGTGATACCTGGTAAGCCAAAGGAAAGTGTTAATCATTCAATCTTGTCTGACTCTCTGCAACCCCGTGGACTATAGTCTGCCAGACTCCTCTGTCCATGTGATTCTCCAGCCATTCCCCTCTAGAGGGGACCTTCCCAACCCAGGAATTGAACCTGAGTCTCCCACATTGAGGGCAGATTCTTTACTGTCTGAACCACCAGGGAAGACCTGTTTAGTCTTATTTATTTACAACCCATGGAAGATGAAAAGCCCATTATTAGTTATCTGGCTATCAAAAAAACCCAAAATGAAAAAAAAAAAAAAAAAAAAACAGGCAGTGGGACAGATTTGTTCTCCTAAACAGTTGTTTTCCCACCCCTAACCTGTAGGAACATAGATGAGAAAAACACAGGTAGCAAAGATGATTTCAGAAATACCACAAAGCTGGATTAACAAAGAATATTATAATTCAAACCCTAGGGCTGATAATTGCTAGAAGGAAGGGAAAGTTTTAATGCATCCTTTTGGATAATGTTAACAAGATTTAAGATTTCCAGCAAAACATCTAAAAACCTGTGTAAGGGGAAATAAGAGAGGGCATGAAAGATAATCTAAGGTCTTTAATTTTCACTTGATGTTATAAAGAGAATTAAACCTATTCTTTGAAAAGAACTTATATTGGTACCATCAATTCTGGTAACAGCAGCTAGGTCAGATGGAGGTTTATCACATCCAAAATTTCTGAATGATATTTTATGAGCTTATTATAAACCAAGGAGTGGGGTGCAATTTTAATAGAAAAAAGGAATTAAATTTGCTGGATTAATTAAATAATTCTTCACCAAAGAAGGACTAGAGATGGGCATTAAAATACTTTTTAAAATATTTATGCAAAAAACCTGTGTAGACAGCTACAGTTCATGTAGCCTCTATCTATATTTATTCATTTCCAGATAAATAGGATGAGATGGCTAGATGGCATCACGAATGCAATGGACAGGAACTTGGGCAAACTTTAGGAGATGGTGAGAGACAGGGAAGCCTGGAGTGCTGCAGTCCATGGGGTTGCAAAGAGTCAGGCACGACTGGGCGACTGAAGAACAAAAATAAGGATACAGCAGCAAGAGGTCAAGACATAGTAATTCAGGCAAAGGGAGACTTGAGCAGAAGCAGAGCATGCTCTTCACAAAAAGTATTGATAAGGGGCTTTGATATCTTGGGGAAAATATGAGGCAACTTGGGTCTCATCTTTCTGGGATCATAAGCAGGTGGAAGATTAAAAGAAAGGAGTGGGGAGAATTCCCTTTTCTTTTCACATTTACTCTTCCTGTATTCAAGGTCATCAAGAACTCACCATGTTCTTTGAAGTATATATGTCCAGACCAGTTAGATCAAATAAGACAAATTTCTTTGTGTTGCTCTTGGTGGGCTCTTGACCAGCAGCATTTGTCTACTCCACCTGAGAGATCCTTACTACCTGACCATAAAAAAGACAGATAATACTGCAGTCAACAAAGTCAAATACCTCCTTGTTTCTGAGAACAACTAGTAAGGACTTAGCTCCCACCTCTGTGACCTGGAGCCAAGAAAGGAAAGAGTGCTCATACTTCTTGGGACCATAATGTAGACTGTACATCTTTACTCCTGAGTCCCTCCAGACCCAGTTCCATTATACTAGCTAACCACTTCCTCTATGCCCTGGGTTGTCTTCTTTCTTCCTTCCCTACCACAGCCCCAGCATCTTTTATCTGTCTTTCTAAGAAAAGGAGTAGGTTAAGGCTGTATATTGTTATCCTGCTTATTTAACTTGTATGCAGAGTACATCATGAAAAATGCTGGGCTGGAGAAAGCACAAGCTAGAATCAAGATTGCCGGGAGAAATATCGATAACCTCAGATGTGCAGATGACACCACACTTATGGCAGAAAGTGAAGAACTAAAGAGCCTCTTGATGAAAGTGAAAGAGGAGAGTGAAACAGTTGGCTTAAAGATTAGCATTCAGAAAACTAAGATCATGGCATCCAGTCTCATCACTTCATGGCAAATAGATGGGGAAACAGTGTCAGACTTTATTTTGGGGGGCTCCAAAATCACTGCAGATGGTTATTGCAGCCATGAAATTAAAAGACGCTTACTCCTTGGAAGGAAAGTTATGACCAACCTAGACAGCATATTAAAAAGCAGAGACAACACTTTGCAAACAAAGGTTCATCTAGTCAAGGCTATGGTTTTTCCACTGGTCATATATGGATGTGAAAGTTGGACTATTAAGAAAGCTGAGCACCAAAGAATTGATGCTTTTGAACTGTGGTGTTGGAGAAGTCTTCTTGAGAGTCCCTTGGACTGCAATGAGATCTAGCCAGTCCATCCTAAAGGAGATCAGTCCTGGGTGTTCATTGGAAGGACTGATGCTGAAGCTGAAACTCCAATACTTTGGCCACCTAATGCGAAGAGCTGACTCATTTGAAAAGACCCTGATGCTGGGAAAGATTGAGGACAGGAGGAGAAGGAAATGACAGAGAATGAGATGGTTAGATGGCATCACCGGCTCAGTGGTCATGGGTTTGGGTGGACTCTGGGAGTTGGTGATGGACAGGGAGGCCTGGCCTGCTGCGATTCATGGGTCGCAAAGAGTTGGACACGACTGAGCGACTGAACTGAACTGAACTAAGGGAAGCACAATCTGGATTTTTTCTCTATTCTCCTATAAATTTATTGCTCATGGTATAGCATTTAGCTTTAGATTCTCATGCTCTACTGATTCCCAAAGACTCTTCTTTCAAATGTATGTCCTTTAGGCCTCAATACTGAGAATTTATCCACAATTCAAAACCAACCTATACTCTTTACTCTTCTTCCATGCCTTTTTATAATAACAAACTTACACTGGTGGCAATGCCCATAGAAAATCCTTGTTGCTTCTTAAGAGAAACGAGTAGAAGATAGGAACAATAAAGACAGGAGAAATTGTGTTGGAAAATACCACAAACAGTTTATGTGAAAATATTTTCATGAGACATACATTAAATAATAATGAGTCACACAGTTTGACTCTCTTGTTAAGTGTATATAGAGGTACATGTACAGCTGAACCTGGGATCATTAATTGAGGCTATGAAATAGAAATCCTTGTTAAAAATTAATCTCCACTTGTTAATAGGGCTTCCCTGGTGAGTCAGAGAGTAAAGAGTCTGCCTGCAATGTGGGATACCCAGGTTTGATCCCTGGGATGGGAAGATCCCCTAGAGAAGGAAATGGCAACCCAGTCCAGTATTCTTGCTTAGAGAATTCCGTAGGCAGAGGAAGCTGGTGGGCTACAGTCTATAGGGTCACAAAGAGTCAGACATGACAGAGATTTCAAGTCACATTCTTTAATAGGTAGTAGAGAACTGTTAAACCTTTGCAAAGTGGTCAAGATCTGCAGTTTTGACTAAACACAAATAAATTTAAGAGAGAAAGTTGACTGGATTGACAGGGGAGGAAAGGTAGAAATGATGACACATGCTCCCTGAACTCTAAGAGGCCCATTTGCTACCAGTTGCCCCAGTATAACTATTTACTCACTTTTAAAAAATAAGTCAGTGTAAGTGATTGTTTGGGGCCATCCTAATTAAGGAAGTATTAAAATGATTGACAGCACATTATAGGGAGCGAGGATTGAAAATACAATGTTAGGAACAAATTTAAAGAAAGCTGTGGAGCACTTTGATTGCCACAACAAAACTGTGAGACTTCTCTTATGAATATGGACACTGCCCTTTCCAGTTTATGGGATACAGAATGGCAGAATACATTCCAGGTGTGTGTATGTCTGTGTGTGTTTTCAAATAACCTAGATTTCATTTACACTACAGTACAACGCATTTAAAGTCAAATTTCTGTTCTACTATACTTTCCTCATTTTTGTTCCTTGAATTTTAATAACTATTCCTATCATGTCCAAAAATACAATAATTATTTCTCAAAAACAAATCAGAAGGAATATCTCCAGGGAAGACATCCCTGATCTCTCTCAAAATAGAACTGATAGCATCTTCTTCTTGTGATCTCTGTACCTAACACATTCTCTGATCATTAAGCTTCTGCCATTATTCTATAATTTGCTTCTTTCTGTATCTCTAAAATATATTAGATGTCTTAATAGAACAGATGCTTTCCTGTTCATCCCAGTATTCTAAGTGACTGGCAATATGTCTGACCCACACATTTATTGAAATGAATTCAAGCTAATGGAATGGATTTGTGAATTTTCATACTGAGTAGTCAATCAATGGGAAAATAAAATCTGATTAACTCTAAATCCATGAAATTGGAATTCTCTATTGTTTCCAGTAAGGCTCTCTTCTGAGATTATAGGTTAAATTATCTATCAGGGTATGCAGACTATTACAGTAGTAGTTTCAGGTATTTTTAACTATTATGAAAAGCATCACTTTATATTGACTTTAAGCATTCTTAAATGATTCAATTATTTTTATAATCAATTTACTTGCAAAACTTACCATATCTACATGATTCTTATTTAGCCAAACAAGACACCAAGGCATGCTTTTCATTGCAATTTGCCTTATTCTAGGTATTGCTTATGTTTCCATAGATTTGAACTAATTTTAACCTATAGAATTTTTAAAGGCAATTTTTAAAAATAAATAATTTCTCATCAATCTGATTTCTAAGAGCCTTTGTCATATATGAATCTGGACAAGGCAGAAACTGAAAAAGCCATTTTTTTTTTTAGATTTGCTAAATAAACCTATAAACTATTGCATATTATTTTGTTATAGAAATATACAAATTATAAAATGGATTCTTCATTTTCAATTATCTCAGTATGATTTGTTTAAAAAATTCCCTAAAGTTACCTTCATATTCACTTGACTCTTGTAATCTTGAGCTCCTCCCCCAAATTATTTTTCTTATTTCATGTTTATAACTTTGAACAGTTTTAGAGATATATAATTTTCCCAATCCATTTTATAAGATTTTTAGTGAAATTCTGAGGGGAAAATGGATGTAAGAAAAATATGCTTCATCTGTATTCTGAGGATATTAATATGCAATCCCCCCTTTTTTTATTTATAGGTGTTTTAGTTTCTAATTGTGATCTGTAATTTACTTTTAAATTTTCTTTTTCCATTTATACATCTCTTAGGATGCCTTACAAAGAATGGTATAGATGCTCAATATATCTGAACATTTTTCTGAAGAACAAATATTAAATTAATCTGCACTCAGGTTGATTAATTTCTTCAACTGCAAGTAACTTTAAGGGACAAAATGTGGCTCAATACTGTGTATGAGCTTAAAAAAAATAGAAAAAGTTATATTTTTTCTAAAGTTATACCAAAGAAATATAAAAGTTTCTATTAGTTTTTTCTAGATTCACTAAATTGCTATTTGGTTTCTGTAATATTACTGGGTATATAAATCATAAATATACAGAAATGGTTGTTCTTCTTTTAAAGGCATCCTTTCCCAATTAGCATAGTAATAAGCCTCATGTTTTGTCAAGTTTATATACTGCTGCTCTTAACCTTCTTGGTTATTTCACCATTGAGTTCAATGGCTAGCCAGGCTTTATTTTTGTTTACATATATAGCACAGGATTAGCTAATATCTTGTGCTGATAGCTCAGAAAAGAGTTTACAGGTTTAGATTGGGTTTTTCATCACTTACTGTAACAAATTTCCATTAATGGAATGGATCAAATTGAAGTTAAAATAATACAATGACATAAAGCTTATGTATAATGGCATTAAATTGAAGGCAAATAAATGATTGTGGGAAGGCAATCTCTTTATATATTTTATGAGATTTTGTTACTACAAATAGATGTAGGTGATAGATGTAATTTAAAACCCAATATTCTTTCTGAACCATTTATTACTACTTCATAGGCCAGTCATTTCAAATTATTGACAAAAAGTTTTTAAAACCAGGTTGGTGTCCAGAATTTAGTGAAAGCTGTGATGTAATGATACATTGGGAATACCTCAAGTTCCACTCTTTCCTTAGACACTTTCTGCCTTTTCCAAGATGTATGGTGCTATATGGTATCACAATGAGAAAGACAAGAGTCCACTGATGTGTATTAATTTATGTTTTTGAACCATGATGCCACCTCCAAGAGAAAGATACATTCAAGAGAAAGGATGAAAATATGTGTCACCTGCTGAATTTCTAAGAAATAATGTTTTTAAAACTCTTTGGATGACTGATATGGTAGTTATCAGACTGTACTTGCCAGGACTTCACTGAGCAGTGTGTGTGGTGGTAGAGAGGGCTTGGGATTAGGCCAAATACTCCTATTGATATAAAATAAGCAACCCCAACTTAGTGACATAAAATAACAGTCAATTTATTATATCCGGATTCTGTGACTCAGGAATTCAGATAAAGCCAAATGGAACAGCTTGTCTCTGCTGTACGTATTTGAATCCTCAGCCAAGAGAATTCAATATGTTGCAGATGATGTGAATGTTTGGGAACAGAAATTATTGGAACAATATTTCACTCATATGTCTGGTAAATGGGTTGTAATGACACAAAGGCTGGTCTCACCTGAATCTGTCAACCAGCATGCTTACCCATGGCCTATCTGTGTGGCTTGGGTGTTTCACATTATGGGAGCTGGGTTCTGAAAGGGTGCATTCTAAACACAGAGGTTCCAAGAGAATCAGATAGACTGTGTGGCATATTTTTTTACCTATTCTCAGAAGTCACATAGTGCCAGACATGCTGTACCAAACTGGCCCAATCAATATTAGAGTTCCTAGATCAAGCAAAAATATAAAGCTTACCTTTAGTTAGGAAGAGTCTCTGATACATGACTTATTTTTCTTAATTGGCATGGAGGGATGAGGGTTAATTGAGAAAGAAAAGATTAGGTAAAGCGTACTATCCTGATAAGGAGAGTCATGAAAAGGCACAGTGCTAAGCACTAAAAAGCTAAGAAAAAACCTTAGCTTGTTGAGTAGATTTATAATTTTTTTTATAAAATAAGATCATCATAAATCAGTGTGGGCTAAAAAGCAGGTTGTGTAAATTCAAATGTGAAACATATGAATAATGAATAAATAAACAAAATGGGCAGAAAGAAATGTACAGATGGTCAATACAAGATTGAACATTTAGGAACCAAGATCCAGGTAAACTTTTCTGCAAGTGAATATATGTCTGTCCTATGTTTACAAATTTAGTCTTCCCTTCCTTATACTTTACAGATAACTGTGCAAATTATGCTTTTAAAAATACATGTCTAAATACAAATTATTTACAAAATCTTTATTGCAGAATCACGGATCAATTGCTGCATTGCTAAGATAAGTTGTGTTGGAAATGTTGGGATTGTGCTATTCTAAAATTAAGTAACAGAGGTAAATATGAATGTGAACATTAAAAATCTATTCACATATGGGAAAATACTAGCAGGACCATTAGATATTGGATGAGTGAGTGAGTGAGTTGAGTGAGTGAGTTGAGTGAGTGAGTGAGTGAGTGAAGTCGGTCAGTTATGTCCAATTATTTGCGACACCATGGACTGTAGCCTACCAGGCTCCTCTGTCTATAGGATTTTCCAGGCAAGAATACTGGAGTGGGTTGCCATTTCCTTCTCCAAGGAATAGTGACTGGCAATTCTATTTTATTCAGAAATAATATTGAGCACTTGTTAATTACAAGGCACTAAGAAAAGACCTAGCAAGAATAAGACAAATACAGCCACATGCAAGCATGTACACTCATCTTACACACAAACAATTTGCAATTTAGTAGATTTAACAAAAAATATACATGCACACTGAAAATCTTTAATATATATCTAATAAATAATTATTATTAGACTATATGCTATTTTTAAATACATATACAGGGTAGGTAGTCAAATTTAAATATCATACAGCCTAAGCATGATGGTATATTAAATATTAATAGGAGAATTATAGGATATATAGAAATGGGATCAAAGTATTATGCATTCTTAAAAACTGAAGTTTTTATACAAATGTTAACACTATTTGAGATTCAACAGTTCTCTATTTTTGAGTGGTAACCTGTCACTTGAAAGTAACAATATAGTTTAGTATAATAATCATGTAGCAAATTACATGTTTTTCTTTGCTTTCCACATTCACTTGGCTAACATAGAGGTAGAGAGCTAGAAACATATCTAAGGTTTTTATATATTCTTTTCATAAAAATCAGAGTGAAGGGGCAAGTTCTTCCAGAATGGTGGATTAAGCAAACAAACAAACAAACAAAAAAAACAACCACCAAAACATCTTCTAGAAATGTGATCCTCAATAAAGTGACAGGGACACTGGCAAAATTTCAAAAACAACCTCTTCAAATTGGAAATTAATGAATGTTCACAACAATTGAGGAGTGTTTATTTAGGAAAACAGCTAACTTTTTGTAAGAATAGTAACCTTTGTGACATTTTAACTTGTACTATTCCCATAGCTCTCTTTATAGACTCTATTTTTTCAGTCCTGCAGCAGACATAAAAATCAGCAGCCTTGTAACCTCCATAGCTATGAAAATCAGAAGACTAGCAGAATAGTGGAGAATAGAATTAATTTATAGCTCACCAAAAGTAATCCATTCTCAGGAACTTTTACTATTCCACATTCCTGAAGACTCTATAGACAAGTCTGATTCACAGGGCTTGTATATATTTTATCTGAACCAAAACTTCTTCAGTAAGAAAAAGTAATTTCAGGGCATTTATAGAAAAAATAGTGGCAATTGTTTAACATCATAGGTGCCTGAGATGGCAGTACTCATTTGGGCAAACAAGAGGCTTGTTGAAAAGCATGAAAGGAAAATACGGTCAAAATGGATGTAAATAGGGTTTTTGGAAATCTTGAATATTCAAAGGAATATGCCTGGGAATCTAAAAGACCATAAACATACATAGAACTTTTTGAATGAACAGGAAATGTATAAAGAGACCTTGATGTTTCCAGCTGACCTTAAGACATTTTATAACAAGAACATAAAGTCTGAGGAAGAGTTATAAATTGGACAAACACTAAAGCTATCCCCTAACACACATTCAAAGCCCTTCAGCAAACTGTGGAAGATGTATCAGTTGAAAGATTTAAGAAAATCCCTATTCAAACGTTAAGTAACCACTAAGTGAACCAATTATACAAACCATCCACAACCGAGAAAAGATATTTTGAGAATTAGTTCAAGAAAGTCATTTTACAGAGAAAAAGAAACATAACAAGATGTAATAATAAAGAGCAACTAAAACAAACCCTAAGAGGAGAAAGATCTGATACCCAGATTCACCTCATTTTAGTATTTAAAATGGGAAAAGAATTTGAAAAAGAATAGATACAGGTACAACTGAATCGCTTTGCTATAAACTTGACACCAACACAGCATTGTTAATCAACTACACTCCATTATAAAATAAAAATGTTTAAGTATATATTTAAAATTTCCCACATACAATAAAAAATGAGATAAGAAAAAAGAGAGAAAGTATTTCCCTGTATATATGGAGGAGACAAACAGGCAATAACAACTGTCTCTAAGGTGACCTCAATATAGGACTTGAAAGACAACTTTAAGTCAGTCATAAATATGTTCAACTAAAGAAAACCATTCCTAAAGATCTAAAAAAGGGCTCACAAAATAAGGCATATCATAAAGGTAAATAAACTATTCAAAACTAAATAGAAATGCTGGAGTTGAAAAATTCAATAAGTGAAATTAAAAATTCAGAAGCACATTAGAACTGATAGAAGAAAAATAATTAGCAAACATGGAAAAAGCTCAATTGAAATTATCCTGTCTGAGATAAAGAAAAGAGTTAAGAAAAATGAACATAACCTTAAAGAACTGTGAGGAACTATTAATTATACCAGAAATACCAGAAATTAGAGTGAAAAAAAATGCAAAGGAATAGTTGAAAAAAAATTGAAAGGAAGTGTTAATTAGCACATCTAAAACCCTTAACAATCTCCAGGTACAATAAGCTCAAAGATATAGACATAACCATATTATCACAGACAAACTGCCAAATACCAAAGATAAGAGACAGTCTTGAAAGAAGGGAAAACATCATCAAGGCAATCTCAACATAATTAAGAGTTGACTCTTTATCAGTGACTATTGAGGCCAAAAGACAGTAGAATAACATATTCAAAGTGCTGAAAAAAATAAAGGCTACCAACTAAGAATTCTATATCCAGCCAGCCTCCCTTAAATATAAAGGAAGTTTGCAGAAACAGGATCATGTCTATTTCTGTACAATCTGAAAACAACTCCATGTGCAATACATTTATTAAACAAAACAAAAAGCTAAAAATACATTTAGCAAAAGAACTGCAAGACCTGTGCACTGAAAATTAGGAATTAAAGATGTGACTAAGTGGAAAGGTATCCCATTTTCATGGAAAGGTATCCCATTTTCATAATTTGGAAGAATAAGTGTTAAGATGACAATATTTCCTAAATAACTTTACAAAAGCAATCTTGCTCAAAATTCTGGTTAACCTATTTGTAGAAATTGATAAATTGATCATAAAGGAGATCATGTGAAGGGGGACAAAAACAAACTAACAATAAATAAAAAACATAGAACACTTTGTCTAAATATGACATCTCTTTTAACTTTCATGTCTTCGTAAGTTCTATAGATGTTTACTCCAAAACTGATAATAGAAATGTAATAAAAAATCATGTTAAGAGGTCAAAGAAGGGGATAAACATATTTATGCATATAATTTTCCTCTAAATAAGTTTTTAAAGATGGTATCTCCTTTAAAAAGTTTCTCTAGACATTTATGTCTTGCCTGTATTATTGAGGATTTTGGCAAGTTAAAATATGGACATTTTTATATGAAGAGCCTTATGTAATGAAAATGTTAAGGTGAAAAACTTAGTCTTATAGTGCAGGTACATATATAAAGAGGAAAGAGAAAATACATAGCAGGGTGTGTCCTAGGGTCATGCATTCATAATTAATATATTTTTCAAATGACTGCATGGTATTTATAATTCAACAATATAATATTAAGTAAGTTTATTATAGTGCACAGGAAATGTATTGATGAATTATTCACACATTTTAATATATTTGCATTAAAATAGTTACCATATTTATTTCTTGGGGAATCTTAACCTTGTATAATTCTCCTAAAAAACCAACGCAGTGTTGAAATAAATTCACTGGAGTCCATTTAGAATTAAATCACTCCACATTTATACTAAAAATACTATTGGGAAAAAATAAACTTCAATATGATTGGGAAAAAATGAGATTTTTCAAATACTTTTCTGGCTAATATTATGTTTATACCTTTAGAAGTTATCAAATTACTAATGAGAAATGCATAATTTATACTTTTTAAGTATGTTCAAATGGCTTACTTTAAAAGGACTGAGTTTCCTGATTCATTATGAAACAATTCCACAACAGGAGCAATAGATGAGAGCTCTATGCCTCCTTTCTAGATTGAAAATGTTTTGGTCTTAATGTTTTTAATTTATGAATGCCTTTTTAAAAGTTCTAAAGAAATCTAATATTTTCTATAAGAATCTGACTCTAATGCTGAATAAAATAAAACTGGCTCAAGTAGTGAAAAAGTGTTTGTACACAAATACAACCTGGCTTGGAAAGAAACTTGTTCCAGTTTGTGAAAGTTGTTTCAAGGATTAAAAATAAATTGACATGATTAAACAAGTGCCCTAACTACCCTATTATCCTATTATTAGAGTTTTAAATTTTGCAAATATAATTGACCTTAAGTCTGCAATTATCATTGACCCAAAAGTGCTAGTCACAAGAGTATTTCAAGCTTTGGACATTAGGAATTTGAGATTGGCCTCTTTCTCTTTTCTGGACTAGGGCTGAGTGACTGTTTTCTATATGGTGACCAGATGAACAGAATATACAGGCAAAACTGTGAGTTCTGTTCAGTTTCCTGAATACAACAGCATTTTTTTAGATGGTTTTGTCAGGGAGTATTCTAATAATATTACATTGCAGCAAGAATGAATATTTTTTCCTTACACTGACTAGCGGGGACAACTACATTTTCAAAGAATGTCTTATTCATAAATCTCAAATTCCTCAGGTAAAATATTAAACTTTGATCATGGTGCATGTTTTTGTACATTTCAAGGAATAATTTTCAGCAACACTTGGAATGACGGAAAAACATGCTATATTAACCAAACTAGTTGCAGAATCCAGACATGCAGAACAGGTAAAAAACTAAATGGGTTTTTAAAATTTTGTCTTGCTAAATTACATATCTGAAATCACTGCCTGCATATTTCAAAATGGTGAGTAGAAGGTTAAGGTTGTATTAAGTAAACAACTAAGAAATATTTAATACTATTTTTTAAAATAAGAGATATCCACAAATTTCCTTAATCCTTTGAAATAATAGCTGTTTCAGATAATAAAAACATGGCACACTGGTGATAATAGAGGTCATAATTTGACCTTTTTCAACAAATCTTGCCTCTTCTCTTGCCATGCCACCTCCATCTGTATCACGCTAGCTCCAACCACAAGATTCACTTTGCATTCTCAGGTGTTTCGTGATCCATGATGCCTCTATGAATTTATCAATGTTATTATTTCCTCTGCTTCAGACGACGTTCTGGACCCCATCTTGCTAGAGAAGGTCTGGTGTTCAAGACTGCAATTTCACTAATTTATGTAGTATTTCCTCTTCTAAAGGCAAAACAAAGTAATATTTTGATCATTACAGAGCACCTGGTATATGTCTTATATAAAACAGTTAGCACGGTATATTATGCTTTTTTAAAGTTCTTGCACTTCAGTTTGGAGCCTTTTGAAAATAGGAACACATATTTCTTTTTTTAATACTCTGAACAATTTTTAAGACATAAGAGGTCCCCAGAAAACTTTGTAAAATTGAAATAGTAGGACATAAGCATGCATTAAGAACAAAACATAACATGGGTAACCCCAGAATCAAAGGTGGCTATCCAGGGCAAGAAAGGGGAAACTTCAGTTTTTCGATGTGTAGGCATAGTGGAGTGAGGAGAAATAATGTACGATTAGAAAAAATATGCTTCATCTTCTGGAGAAATGCAATTTCCTTTTCCTATGAGTTTTTATGCTCTTATTTTTCTTTCTCATTCTTTTCTACTCCTTTCCACTCTTTTCTCTTAGCACATTCTGATACCATCCCTGTCCCCACCCCTGCACATACATGCATACACACACACACACATACACACACACACACAAGCACATGCATTGCTCCATGAGAAATATTGTCAATAAGGAAGAAAAGTATAATCACTTTAGATTTTCCTTTGTCACTTGCTTTTAACTCAAAGTGCTTTAAATGTTTCATTTCTTTTCTTTCTTTCTTTTTTTCTCATATATCCCTTTCATGTGACCCCCATACCTTCACAATAACCTAGACAGAGCAAAGCTAAGTTCTGAAGTTTTTAACTAACTATTTTAGTTAAAAAATATGATTAGGATTATTGAAATATGTGTGCATGAAATAGGAGAAGGTAAAGAGTGAATAGAGAAAGTGTTGGAGAAAATCTACATAGAAGTAAAATGCACTGATTATTTTGTTACAATGAAAAATATATTTAAAAAATTAGATTTTATGTATGAGAGTATAATCCTTCAAGCTAGACTTCAACAGTACATGACCAAAAACTTCCAGATGTACAAGCTGGATTTATAAAAGGCAGAGGAACCAGAGATCAAATTGCCAACATCCATTGGATCATAGAAAAAGTAAAGGAATTCCAGAAAAACACCTACTTTTGCTTAATTGACTATGTTAAAGCCTTTGACTATGTGTATCACAACAAACTGGAAAATTCTTCAAAAGATTGGAATACCAATCACCTTACCTGACTCGTGAGAAATCTGTATGCAGGTCAAGAAGCAATAGTTAGAGCCAAATATGGAACAATGGACTAGATCAAAATTGGGAAAGGAGTATGTCAAGACTGTATATTGTCACCCTACTTATTTAACTTATATGCAGAGTACATCATGCAAAATGCTGGTCTGGACAAAGCTCAAGCTGGAATCAAGATTGCCAGGAGAAATACCAATAACCTCAAATATGCAGATGACACCACCCTTATGGCAGAAAGGGAAGAGGAAGTAAAGAGCTTCTTGATGAAGGTGAAAGAGGAGAGTGAAAAAGCTGGCTTAAAACTCAACATGCATAAAAGGAAGATCATGGCATCCTGTCCCATCACTTCAGGGCAAATAGATGAGGAAGAAATGAAACAGTGACAGATGTTATTTTCTTGAGTCCCAAAATCACTCTGAATGCTGACTGCAACCATGAAATTCAAAGATCCTTGTTCCTGGGAAGAAAAGCTATGATGAAACTAGGCGGAGTATTAAAAAGCAAAGACATCCCTTTGCCAACAAAGATTTGTCTAGTCAAAGCTTTGTTTTTTCCAGTAGTCGTGTACGGATGTGAGAGTCAGACCATAAGGACAGCTGAGTGCTGTAGAATTATGCTTTTGAACTGTAGGACTGGAGAAGACTTGAAGAGTCCCTTGGACTGCAAGGAGATTCAACCAGCCCATCATACTGGAAATCAGCCCTGAATGTTCATTGGAAAGGCTGATGCTGATATTGAAGAAATAATACTTTGGCCACCTGATGTGAGGCGTTGACTCATAGGAAAAGATCCTGATGCTGGGAAAGATTGAGCACAGGAGGAGAAGGGGATGACAGAGGATGAGATGGTTGAGTGGTATCTTCGACTCAATGGACATGAGTTTGAGCAAACTGTGGGAGATAGTGAAAGACAGGGAAGTCTACTGTGCTGCAGTCCATTTGGATCACAAAGAGTCAGACATGACTGAACGACTAAACAATGAGAATTTAAAAATTTTGTGTAGAGAAAATCAAAATTCACTTTATTTGTTTTATACATGGCTTAGTAGTTTTGTTTTTTTCCTGTTTCACATGGTATCTCTTCCTGTAATGTTATTAAGAACATTTTACAGAATGCTTGATTACTGTGTGCCATATGCTGTGGTTTATGACTTATTTATTTGGATTTGCAGAAGAGCATATCTGACTGATTAAGGGTTAATATGTTCACTGTGAGGAATGGAGTCTGCTCCTTCCCTTACCCCATTAGGGTAAGGAGAAGGATAGGGTTTTTGTTTTGTTTTTTCAGATTGCAGGACAGAACAGTCATTATGGAGGAGAGAGAAAAGGAGGAAGCTTGAACATGAAGGATCTTATACTGCAGCACAGCTCTAAGACAGGTTTGCCCAGGCCCATGGGAATCTCCTGGTCGCAGTCTCCAATGAAGGATCGATTCTTGATTCTTGCTTCGCTTAGGAGTAAGTTAACCTTGGCTTGAGCACTTTTTGTTCTTACACATTGTCTGGAGCAGCCTTTGGGAATCATGGCATCCGACAAGCACCATGAGCATTCAGAGGGCAGCAGATGAGGGCCTCTGGTCAATTTGTCTCCTTGTAGAGCAGAACTGAACGCGCATTTAGCCTTTTATTTCCTCTAAAAGTGGCTTTCTGAGATTGAAAACATTATAATACTCATTTTACAGAAAAGGAAAGGGAAGATTAAAGAGGCCAAGTAATTTTCCTTGATAAATGATAAATAGGCAGTGATGATGGAATTAAAACACAGATTTTTCTCACCTTTAAGTTGGAAATACTACACTTTTTTTCAAATTGTTAGGAAAGCAGTCACAGAAATGACATAGAATCATTATACTTAACCCTGAATTGAGGTACTAAATTATATTCATAAAATTATATTTAATTGAATAGTTTGCATAGTTTGGCTGTATCATATGAAATATATCTCAAAATATCAAAACAACAGAACTCTCAAAAAGAAGTTGTGATATTTACTAGCCAAGAATACAGGGTGGTTATTTTCTAAACAAGCATATACCGATCAGGGTTTACACATTTTTTTTTTTTTAATAATTGAGTAATTTTAAAAAAGACTTCTTGGCATATTCTCTGCCCATCCCTTTCCTTCTAACCTTTACAAGGTCTATGGTACAGCCCAAGTGCAGGAGGACTTCAGTAACATGTGGTGACTAACATGTGCTAGAGAAGAACTTTTGTTCTAACAGTTACTGAAAAACAAAGCTTGCTGCAACAATTGTAGTATCTGTTTGCACAATATATTGCCCGATACTCGACCTCCTTCCTTATTTCTCCCTAGTTTAGCCAGTTATTAATTACATTGAGAAAATGAAGCCAGCTGATCAAAATATTTAGAAGGATAGTAATAATTATTAATGTGTAACTTTGACTCTATAAGTGCATACCCATAGTACATATATCATTCATTAAAACAGACTTTATGTTGTGGAAATGAGAGAGTAAAGTAGTGATATACCCTCTAAAGAATGTTGCAATGCCTTTTTATTTATTTTTTCATTTGTTTTTATGAGTTGGAGGCTAATTACTTTACAATATTGTAGTGATTTTTGTCATACATTGACATGAATCAACCATGGACTTACATGTCTTCCCCATCCTGATGCCCCCTCCCACCTCCCTCTCCACCCGATTCCTCTGGGTCTTCCCAGTGCACCAGGCCCGAGCACTTGTCTCATGCATCCAGCCTGGGCTGGTGATCTGTTTCACTATAGATAATATACATGTTTCGATGCTGTTCTCTCGAAACATCCCACCGTCACCTTCTCCCACAGAGTCCAAAATTCTGTTCTGTACATCTGTCTCTTTTTCTGTTTGCATATAGGGTTATCATTACCATCTTTCTAAATTCCATATATATGTGTTAGTATGCTGTATTGGTCTTTATCTTTCTGGCTTACTTCACTCTGTATAATGGGTTCCAGTTTCATCCATCTCATTAGAACTGATTCAAATGAATTCTTTTTAACGGCTGAGTAATATTCCATGGTGTATATGTACCACAGCTTCCTTATCCATTCATCTGCTGATGGACATCTAGGTTGCTTCCATGTCCTGGCTATTATAAGCAGTGCTGCGATGAACATTGGGGTGCATGTGTCTCTTTCAGATCTGGTTTCCTCAGTGTGTATGCCCAGAAGTGGGATTGCTAGGTCATATGGCAGATCTATGTCCAGTTTTTAAAGAAATCTCCACACTGTTTTCCATAGTGGCTGTACTAGTTTGCATTCCCATCAACAGTGTAAGAGGGTTCCCTTTTCTCCACACCCTCTCCAGCATTTATTGCTTGTAGACTTTTGGATAGCAGTCATCCTGACTGGCATGTAATGGTACCTCATTGTGGTTTTGATTTGCATTTCTCTGATAATGAGTGATGTTGAGCATCTTTTCATGTGTTTGTTAGCCATCTGTATGTCTTCTTTGGAGCAATGTCTGTTTAGTTCTTTGGCCCATTTTTTGATTGGGTGATTTATTTTTCTGGAATTAAGCTGCAGGAGTTGCTTGTATATTTTTGAGATTAATCCTTTGTCTGTTGCTTTATTTGCTATTATTTTCTCCCAATCTGAGGGCTGTCTTTTCACCTTGCTTATAGTTTCCTTTGTTGTGCAAAAGCTTTTAAGTTTCATTAGGTCCTATTTGTTTATTTTTGCTTTTATTTCCAATATTCTGGGAGGTGGGTCATAGAGGATTCTGCTGTGATTTATGTCAGAGAGTGTTTTGCCTATGTTCTCCTCTAGGAGTTTTATAGTCTCTGGTCTTCCATTTAGATCTTTAATCCATTTTGAATTTTTTTTTGTGTATGGTGTTAGAAAGTGTTCTAGTTTCATTCCTTTACACGTGGTTGACCAGTTCTCCCAGCCCCACTTCTTAAAGAGGTTGTCTTTTTTCCATTGTATATCCTTGCCTCTTTTGTTGAAGATAAGGTGTCCATAGGTTCGTGGATTTATCTCAGGGCTTTCTATTCTGTTCCATTGGTCTATATTTCTGTCTTTGTGCCTGTACCATACTGTCTTGATGACTGTGGCTTTGTAGTAGAGTCTGAAGTCAGGCAGGTTGATTCCTCCAATTCCATTCTTCTTTCTCAAGATTGCTTTGGCTATTCAAGGTTTTTTGTATTTCCATGCAAATTGTGAAATTATTTGTTCTAGTTCTGTGAAAAATACCATTGGTAGCTTGATAGGGATTGCATTGAATCTATAGATTGCTGTGAGTAATATAGCCATTTTGACAATATTGATTCTTCCAATCCATGAACACTGTATGTTTCTCCATCTGTTTGTGTCCTTTTTGATTTCTTTCATCAGTGTTTTATAGTTTTCTATGTATAGGTCTTTTGTTTCTTTAGGAAGATGTACTCCTAAGTATTTTATTCTTTTTGTTGCAATGGTGAATGGTATTGTTTCCTTAATTTCTCTTTTTGTTTTCTCATTTTTAGTGTATAGGAATGCAAGGGATTTCTGTGTGTTAATTTTATATCCTGCTATATTCGTTGATTAGCTCTAGTAATTTTCTGGTAGAGTCTTTAGTGTTTTCTATGTATAGGATCATGTCATCTGTGAACAGCAAGAGTTTCACTTCTTCTTTTTCTATCTGGATTCCTTTTACTTCTTTTTCTGCTCTGACTGCTGTGGCCAAAACTTCCAAAACTATGTTGATTAGTAGTGGTGAGAATGGGCACCCTTGTCTTGTTCCTGATTTCAGGGGAAATGCTTTCAATTTTTCACCATTGAGGATAATGCTTGCTGTGGGTTTGTCATGTATAGCTTTTATTATGTTGAGGTATGTTCCTTCTATTCCTGCTTTCTGGAGAGTTTTAATCATAAATGGATGTTGAATTTTCTCATAGGATTTTACTGCATCTATTGAGATAATCATATGGTTTTTATCTTTCAATTTGTTAATGTGGTGTATGACATTGATTGATTTGTGGATATTAAGGAATCCTTGCATTCCTGGGATAAAGCCCACTTGGTCATGATGTATGATTTTTTTAATATGTTGTTGGATTCTGTTTGCTAGAATTTTGTTAAGGATTTTTGCATCTATGTTCATCAGTGATATTGGCCTATAGTTTTCTTTTTTGTGGCGTCTTTGTCTGGTTTTAGAATTAGGGTGATGGTGGCCTCATAGAATGAGTTTGGAAGTTTACCTTCTTCTGCAATTTTCTGGAAGAGTTTGAGTAAGATAGGTGTTAGCTCTTCTCTAAATTTTTGTTAGAATTCAGTTGTGAAGCCATCTGGACCTGGGCTTTTGTTTCCTGGAAGATTTCTGATTACAGTTTCGATTTCCTTGCTTGTGATGGGTCTGTTAAGATCTTCTATTTCTTTCTGGTTCAGTTTTGGAAAGTTATACTTTTCTAAGAATTTGTCAATTTCTTCCAAGTTGTCCATTTTATTGGCATAGAGCTGCTGGTAGTAGTCTCTTATGATCCTTTGTATTTCAGTGTTGTCTATTGTGATCTCTCCATTTTCATTTCTAATTTTGTTAATTTGCTTCTTCTCCCTTTGTTTCTTAATGAGTCTTGCTAATGGTTTGTCAATTTTGTTTATTTTTTCAAAAAACCAGCTTTTAGCTTTGTTGATTTTTGCTATGGTCTCTTTAGTTTCTTTTGCATTTATTTCTGACCTAACTTTTAAGATTTCTTTCCTTCTACTAACCCTGGGGTTCTTCATTTCTTCCTTCTCTAATTGCTTTAGGTGTAGAGTTAGGTTATTTATTTGACTTTTTTCTTGTTTCTTGAGGTAAGCCTGTAATGCTATGAACATTCCCCTTAGCACTGCTTTTACAATGTCACATAGGTTTTGGGTTGCTGTTTTTTCATTCATTTCTATGCATATTTTGATTTCTTTTTTGATTTCTTCTATGATTTGTTGGTTATTCAGAAGCGTGTTATTTAGCCTCCAGATGTTTGAATTTTTAACATTTTTTTCCCCTGTAATTGAGATCTAATCTTACTGCACTGTGGTCAGAAAAGATGACTGGAATGATTTCAATTTTTTTGAATTTACCAAGGCTAGACTTATGGCCAAGGATGTGATCTATTCTGGAGAAGGTTCTGTTTGCACTTGAGAAAAACATGAAGTTGATTGTTTTGGGGTGAAATGTCCTATAGATATCAATTAGGTCCATTGTGTCATTTAAAGTTTGTGTTTCCTTGTTAATTTTCTGTTTAGTTGATCTATCCATAGGTGTGAGTGGGGTATTAAAGTCTCTTACTATTATTGTGTTACTATTAATTTCCTCTTTTATACTCATTAGCGATTGCCTTACATATTGTGGTGCTCCTATGTTGGATGCATATATATTTATAATTGTTATATCTTCTTCTTGGATTGATTCTTTGATCATTATGTAGTGTCCTTCTTTGTCTCTTTTCACAGTCTTTATTTTAAAGTCTATTTTATCTGATATGAGTATTGCAACTCCTGCTTTCTTTTGGTCTCCATTTGCGTGAAATATTTTTTTCCAGCCCTTTACTTTTAGTCTGTATGTGTCCCTTGTTTTAAGGTGGGTCTCTCGTAGACAGCATATATAGGGGTCTTGTTTTTGTATCCATTCAGCCAGTCTTTGTCTTTTGTTTGGGGCATTCAACCCATTTACATTTAAGGTAATTATTGATAGGTATGGTCCTGTTGCCGTTTACTTTGTTGTTTTGAGTTCACGTTTATACAACCTTTCTATGTTTCCTGTCTAGGAAAGGAATCTTCATCCTTTAGCATTTTTTGGAGAGCTGGTTTGGTGGTGCTGAATTCTCTCAGCTTTCGCTTGTCTGTAAAGATTTTAAATTCTCCTTCATATCTGAATGAGATCCTTGCTGGGTACAGTAATCTAGGTTTCAGGTTATTCTCTTTCATTACTTGAAGTATGTCTTGCCATTCCCTTCTGGCCTGGAGGGTTTCTATTGATAGATCAGTTGTTATCCTTATGGGAATCCCTTTGAGTGTTATTTGTTGTTTCTTCCTTGTTGCTTTTATATTTGTTCTTTGTGTTTGATCTTTGTTAATTTGATTAATATATGTCTTGGGGTGTTTCACCTTGGGGTAATCCTGTTTTGTACTCTCTGGGTTTCTTGGACTTGGGTGGCTGTTTCCTTCCCCATTTTAGGGAAGTTTTCAGCTATTATCTCCTTGAGTATTTTCTCATGGCCTTTCTTTTTGTCTTCTTCTTCTGGGACGCCTATGATTCAAATATTGGGGCGTTTCACATTGTCCCAGAGGTCCCTGAGGTTGTCCTCATTTCTTTTGATTCTTTTTTCTTTTTTCCTCTCTGCTTCATTTATTTCCACCATTTTATCTTCTACCTCACTTATCCTATCTTCTGTCTCTGTTATTCTAATGTTGGTTCCCTCCAGGGTGTTTTTGATCTCATTTATTGCATTATTCATTTTTAATTGACTCTTTTTTATTTCTTCTAGGTCCTTATTAAACATTTCTTGCATCTTCTCTATCTTTGTCTCCAGGCTATTTACCTGTAACTCTATTTTGTTTTCAAGATTTTGGATCATTTTTATTATCATTATTCTAAGTTCTTTTTCAGGTAGATTCCCTATCTCCTCCTCCTCTTTTGTTTGACTTGGTGGGCATTTTTCATGTTCCTTTACCTGTTGGGTATTTCTCTGCCTTTTCATCTTGTTTAGATTGCTGTGTCTAAACAAGGAGTGTGCTTTCTGTATTCTGGAGGTCTGTGGTTCCTTTTTAATGTGGAGGTTTCACCCAGTGGGTGGGGTTGGATGATTGGCTTTTCAAGGTTTCCTGTTTAGGGAAGCTTGCGTTGGTGTTCTGGTGCATGTAACTGGGTTTCTTCTCTCTGGAGTGCAATGGAGTGCCCAGTAATGAGTTTTGAGATGTGTCTATGTGTTAGGTGTGACTTTGGGCAGCCTGTATGTTGACGCTCAGGGCTATGTTCCTGCCTTGTTGGAGAATTTGCGTGGTATGTCTTGCTCTAAAACTTATTGGCTTTTAGGTAGTGGTTGGTTTCAGTGTAGGTATGGAGGCTCTTGGACAGTCTCTTATTACTTAATGTTCCGTGTAGTCAGGAGTTTTCTGGTGTTCTCAGGTTTTGGGCTTAAGTCTCCTGCCTCTGGATTTCAGTTTTATTCTTCCAGTAGTCTCAAGACTTCTCCTACTATACAGCACTGATAATAAAACTTCTAGGTTGATGGCGAAAGATTCTCCCCTGGGAGGGACACCCAGAGAGGTTCACAGAGTTACATGAAGAAGAGGAGAGGGAGAGGAGGGAGATACAGATGAGCAGGAGGAGAAAAAGGGGGGCTCAAGAGGAGAGAGACAGATATACACAGTTGTCTATTCCCAGAATATTCTCTGTAGCCCAGACACCCACAAAGATTCACAGAATTGGATTGGGAAGAGAAGGGGAAAGGAGGAAATAGAGGTGTTCTGAGGTAGAAAACGGAGAGTCAAGATTGGGAGAGAATAATCAACACACTCCTGAATAAAAATGGGAACTGAATATTGGATTCTTAAATGTCCACAATTTATATCATATACTGAAATCAAAGATTAAAAATCTATAGTAGAGGTTAGATTCTTAAAAATACTATATTAAAAACAAAAACCAAAACACACACAAAAAATTTTAGAAATATATATGAAGTTCGGTTTAAAAATAGGACTTCTCTCTCTCTTTTTTTTTGTAAGGTTATAGTGTAATGAAAATGAAAATTAAGGAGTAGTAGAGGAGTGATAGAGGACTTTAAAGGGAAATAAGAGAAAAAGAAAAATAGAAAATAGAAGAGAAACAGGAAAAAAAAAAAAAAAGAAAAAACCACAAGAAAAAAAATTTTTTTTCCTAATTAAAAAAATCATAAAAATCTATGAAAATGAAAGTTAAGGAGTAATGGGGGCATAATAGGGGATTTTAAAATAAAATAAAAGAGAAAAAAGAAAAATTTTTTTTTTTTTTTTTTTTTTTTAACTTAAAAAAAAAAGTAAAAATATATCTAGGAATTTCTCTGGAGCTGATGTGGTCAGTGTGGGTTTGGTTCAGTTTCAGATAGCTCCTCGTTCCAGCTTACACTTCTCGATATCTACAGGCCCCTTTCGGTGCAGTCAGTGTTACCTACAGGGATTTTAATCTGTTGCACCGGTCCCTTCTGAAGGGGTTCCCTTTGTTTATTTGGCTTCTGTCTGCTGGTCTCTTCAGTGCCCAATTTCTGCCCTGACACGGGCAGGCGGAGGTGGTCTCTTATGCAGGTAGCTAGTTCCGTCGCACTGCGGGGAGGGGAGGGGCCGGCGCTGCGGGGAGGGGCCGGCGCTGCGGGGAGGGGCCGGCGCTATTTTCTCCGACTGCGCTGCTCAGGCTCCCGGCTGCTCTATATGGAGCGCCCCTGCGCTGTGCGCGGTTCCAGCCCTCAGGTGTTCCACAAAAGCGCGGAACAAAAAGCTGAGCCTGCTTTTTGTGCCTACCCCATCCGAGCGGCTCAGGCAGCCAGAAGCTTGACAGGCGCACTCTCCCCGGGTGTGGCGCGCCTTCTCCCCTCCGTGATCCCAGTCTCAGTTTCCGCTGGTGCCATTCCGGTGCATGAGCCTTCTGCCCCCCGCGTCCCCAGCCCCAGTCCCCGCTCGAGCCCTGTGTCTCTCCACGACCCTCCCGGCGGATGTTGACCATCCAGAATCTCAGGCGGTCTTTGATTAGGAACTGGAGACCTGTTTGCAGTGTGGTAGGGGATGCGGTTCTTGGGGCTGAGCCTGCCCCTTTCCCCTCCCCCCTCCCCCCTGCCTCCAGCGGGGCTGGGTCAGTCCGTAGCCTGCGAGCTCCTCTGGACTTGCTCGGTCCCTTTTTTCTGCGAACCGCAGGCAGTGTGTTCGGGCTGGTTAATTTTCTCTCTCTCTTTTGCTGTCCCACAGTTTAAGTTGGCAACTCACACAAGCTCCCTCCGATTGTCCTCAGGGCACTCAGGCCCGGTCCTTACCCTAAGCAATGCCGCCTGCTCCTCTCCATTCTGCCCCCACTTGCTGGTGGCGAATGGGGGTGTCTGGGGTACTTTTCTGCTGGGAGTTGCTTTTAGGCACGTAATCTGTGGGTTTTATTTATTTTTCCCCCTCCCAGTTAGGTTGCCCTCCAAGATTCAAAAACTTCCCCCAGACCCACCAGTGCGAGGGTTTCCTGGTGTTTGAAACTTCCTCTATTGAGAGTCCCTTCCCAGGACAGATCTCCATCCTTAGCTCTTTTGTCTCTCTTTTTATCTTTTATATTTTGTCCTACCTCCTTTCGAAGACAATGAGTTGCTTTTCTGGGTGCCTGATGACCTTAGCTAGCAATCAGAAGTTGTTTTGTGAAGTTTGCTCTGCGTTCAGTTATTCTTTTGATGAATTTGTAGGAGAGAAAGTGGTCTCCCCGTCCTATTCCTCCGCCGTCTTGGCTCCTCCCCACCCCCATCCCCCCATGTCGACCATCCAGAATCTCAGGAAGTCTTTGGTTAGAATCTGGAGGCCTGTTTGCAGTTTGGTTGGGGGTGTCGTCTCTGGGGCCAAGTGTGCCCCTTTCCCCTTCCCCCTGCCTCCTGCCTCCGGCAGGGATGGGCCAGTCCACAGCCAGCTAGCTCTTCTCTGGAATTGCTCAGTCCCTTTGTTCTGCGAATGGCCGGCAGTGTGTTCGGGCTGGTTAATTTTCTCTCTCTCTCTTGCTATCCCACAGTTTAAGTTGCTGTCTCATGTTAGCTCCCTCTGATTGCCCTCAGGGCATTCTGGCCCGGTCCTTACCCTAAGCAATGCCGCCTGCTCCTCTCTGTTCCGCCCCCCCCCTTGCTGGTGGTGGATGTGGGCATCTGGGGTACTTTTCTGCTGGGAGTTGCTTTTAGGCATGTAATCTGTGAGTTTTATTTATTTTTCCTCCCAGTTAGGTTGCCCTCTGAGATTTGAAAACTTCCCCCAGACCCACCTGTGAGAAGGTTTCCTGGTGTTTGGAAACTTTCTCTATTATGACTCCCTTCCCGGGACGGGTCTCCACCCCTAGCTCTTTTGTCTCTCTTTTTATCTTTTATATTTTGTCCTCCCTCCTTTCGAAGACAATGGGCTGCTTTTCTGGGCACTTGATGTCTTCTGCTAGCGGTCAGAAGTTGTTTTGTGAAGTTTGCTCAGCGTTCAAAAGTTCTTTCGATGAATTTGTAGGGGAGAAAGTGGTCTCCCTGTCCTATTCCTCTGCCATCTTGGCTCCTCCTCCCCCGCAATGCCTTTTTAGAGAGGTGATATGTTGTAGAAGATAGAATACCAATGATAATGGTCAATATGCAAGTTTTACCAAGTGTAACACTGTTCTGAATCATTGCCACCAAAGTTAACTCATTTAATCCTATGACAGATATGATATCTTTGTTGCCATCTTATAGACAGAAAACTCAAGAGACTCGGAATTCATGTTCTATGTGCAAATTCCTAAATTGCATTAGCGTCAAGATTTGAATCCAGGCAGACAACCATACAGGAAAGGACTTTTTGATTAATGGGAAGCTACTCCCTCACAATACTCATTTCAACATAGTCATTCCCACTGTGTTAATCTATAATGCCTTAAATTTGTCTCATATGGTAAAGATAGAACAAAGGAAATTCAGTTTTTCTGCAAAGACTATAGAAAGCTACCTTAGTAAAATAGCACCTTATGCAGTTTCTACTACCTAAATTTTTTTTTCTTTTTATGTATTAGCAATTAGGAGCAGAAATAACAAGGACAGTGGAAACATATTTGCTGAACTCAGGGGAGTTGATCTAGGAAGCATTTTCTTAAATCACTGAAGTTTAACAAGTTGTAGACAAAGAAAATGACAGTTCCCTCAGTTAGAACACTAATGCTGATCCAGAAAGAGGCCTGTCCTGCATGTTTATTGTGAAAAGCAGAAATGAGAGATAAAAGACTGATAGAAGAGAAGCGAGGGCAAAAGAAGAAAAAAAGGATCCAGGAAATTGTTGGAAAAATTATCTACATGTTCTTTCAGAGGATGGACTATTAAAACAATGAGAAAAAAAATCAACATTCTTGCACAGTATTTGTCAAAATTAAAGAGGAAAGAATCTCACCTATATAAGTAATACAGTGCAATATTAAATACTTCAATTTAGTGAACATTGTTTAGCACTTAGTAGGTTCTGACTGTTTGGGATTTGTGACTTCATCTGGTTATCTTAACAAAGCCATTGGATAAATAATGCATGCATGCTAAGTTGTTTCAGTCATGTCTGACTCTGTGATGCCATGGACCATAGTCCACGAGGTTCCTCTATCCATGGGATTCTCCAGGCAAGAATACTACAGTGGGTTGCCATTTCCTCCTCCAGGGATCTTCCCAACCCGGGGATCAAACCTGAGTCTCCTGTGGCTTCTGCCTTGCAGGCTGATTGTGTACCACTGAGCCACCAGGGAAGCCCATTGATAGATGACTTTTTCTTTATCTGTCATCTTAGTCATAAATAAAGAAAACAGGCTTAGGGAATTTATTTTATTTGCTCAAGATTAAATATCTACTTATTAATGAAATTGAAATTGGAATCTTTGTCCTCCAACTCAAGCCCTACGGAAACTCAAGTTTCTACTGGGCTACATTTTTTTCAAAAACCTAAATCCAGTGACATTTCTAGAAGATAAGAATTAGTTCACTATTCTCTATATTATTAGTTGAATACTGATTCCCTGAAACCTTATCTAATTTATACCTTGAGTTTGTGTGGCCAGCTGCTGTTCTCAAATGAACAATTTCCATCACCTAAGCCCACTTATATGTGTAACTTTCCATGGGAAGTTTAGTTCCAGGTTTGGATAATAATGCCTTTTTGAAATATTCCTGTACAAATTGTTTGTAGCTTGTTGCCTTGGGCTGTCAGAATAACTTACAACACATGTGACACCTTTGCTCTTTATTCTATTGGTAATTTTTAATAATTTATCTTAGTGTCATTCCTTACCCTGGTGTAGCTTCTATTGAAAAATGCATAAAAGGAGCAAGCCAATGTTGCTTATATTTGTGGCTTAGATAATCAACTTGGTCTAGAACAAAAAGGATTGAGTAAATTTATTTTACACCATAGAGAGTATAAACTCAAATTTGATTTTGATAAAATCAAAGTTAATACTGAGATGACATCATGCATAAGCTCTTACTATGTTCTGATGGGAAGACAGTTGTTCTTGTGAGCCTTACATGTTGTCATCTCTCCATCACTATAATACACATTTAGGGTTTTGCAGGCTGGCAATTAGTACAATCATTTGTTGCCTCTGGCCTTGCTATTTTCAGTGTCACTCTATCATACATTTTTTTTTTTTTTTTCCTAGCTCTTTCAGTCAGACTCTTACATCTGACAGGTTTTCAGTCAGTTCAGGACAATGAGCTCTCAGCTAGTGTGGCAGAGATGAAATGATCTTTTTTAACTTGTTTAAAACTACCAAACCCAGAATTTTTCTAGGTCAAATTAGTGATACAGTAGGCTATTCCTAAAACTAATTTATATCTCAGTTTTATAGAACAACTTACCATTTTAAAATTAAGTTGATATATTGTCATTTTCACAGCAACTTTATAGGATTGGGGAATGCAGTTATTGTTCTCAGTATTTTTTGCAGAAAAAGAAGTGCAACAAAGGTAGTTTGTAGAAAACCATAAAATTCTTAAGTGGTAGTGTCAGAACTTGAACCAGGTGATTTTCTTGCTTCTATATCATAATTACTCATAATAATTTTTGAATGATGCATATATTTTCTACCCTGATTCCAGCAGGCTTCAATAAACATGTAGATACTTGGTACATTGATTCATTCAACTTTTCTCTGATAATGACTCCTTACATACTTGCTGTATCAATGACCTATAGACATAATTGTAATATCATGACTTGTATTTTGCTCCTTTTCCCTTAGATTATTTAAAGTTATTAATCAAACACCTTGGATTTGCTGGTAGCTTACATATTCTCTGACTCTCAAGTTTTAAAATCGAATTTATTAAATTTATGTATACTTCCAGAAACACAAATATACATTCATTGGATAATTGAAGTTATAACCAAGGCAGAAATTCTTAGTTAAAAAAAAGCAATTAATCATAAGAATAGAAATTATTACCTAGATCATGGTTTCTCCTTTATTTAATGTATCAGGAAGCACAAAGTTTTTAGTCATAAATAAAGAAAACTCATTAATCTGTTTCCTAATCTGGATTGGTTTCCCTTAGTGAAAGGTCTAATTTGTATTTTTTTTAATGAAATGATTTTTTTTCAAAATGCATTTTCAATACTCTGTTATGTACTATAATTGTAATTATAGTAACAAAAAAACTAGAGTTCTGAAGCTGACTAGCTTCAATAAATAGATAAGAATGAGTTGAAATTAGCTCATCAGTTGCTTGTATGTAAATGATTTCTAGAGTGCTTAGACACCTGAAAATGGTCCTTCTATTCTTTTCAGTCATTTCAATATTCTCTGCACAAGTATTAATTTTCCTACCAACCCTTTCATTATAGATAAGTCAAAGCTCAAGCCATTTTATTACAATTTAGTAAATGCCCTAAATGGATTATTGTGAATTATGAATTGGTGAAATTCAAATTAATGAGAGTGGACAATCATAACTAAAGATAAATATCTATTTAGCTTTACCACCATCATCAGAAGTTTTAGGACTTCATGGCTTTGTTACTACATTTTGCAGACACTATACAATTTTTAAATGTGTTGTAATTCTTATACAATTAATACTCATAACTATGTAAGTACTATAACATGATTTCCAGAGGCATTTATAAAATTTAGAAAATTATTTATGTTATATGGTTTTATAGAAGTAATGTGATATGGTGTGCCAAGGACAGGCTTAAAATTCAAGGTATCTAAGTTTAAATCCTAAGATATCTTTTGAACAATTCACTAAATCCTTTCAAACTTCAGTACCTTCATCTGAAAACCTGTGGTATTAATATTTGCAAAAACAATGCAGTACTAATACCAATATTTAGACTTTGAGAACTGGCTGATAAACACAAATATAAAACACTCTGAAGGTGTAAATTATCACAAAAATGACTCTAATAGGGAATTTTAGCTTGCCTATGCAGCTTGTATGTGTACATGCTCAGTTGCTTAGTCATATCTGACTCTTTGAGACCCCATGGATTGTAGCCTGCCAGGCTCCTCTGTCCATGGAATTTTCCAGGCAAGAATATTGGATCAGGATGCCATTTCCTACTCCAGGGGGTCTTCTTGACCCAGGGATCAATGAGCTCATGTCAGCTGAGTCTATCGCATTGATAGGCAGATTCTTTACCAATGAGGCACCTGGGAAAGCCCCTATGCAGTTACACAGCATGAAAATCACTTCCATAGATTTGCTGCGTTTGACGTCAACACCACAGATCCAGTGCAATAAACTGGATCTGAAATACAGAAACCCTGAATCCCTGAATTACTAGTCCACATGGCAAATCCTTTCCTTCTTGCTCAAGATAGTCACTGATCAGACATTTTTTCCTTAGGAAGTGATTGCTTGCTTTGGTTTGTTATAGTTTCACTACCTTAGTATAAGCTCTTAAGCACCATGGTTTTGGTGTGACAGTTTTGAATTGAATATGAATGGAATAATACAGTGTATTTTCAATGTGTTTGATTTCTTTTGCTCAACATTGCATTTATGGGATTAATAATGTAACCAGCGAGATATTTGATTTTAAATTTACCAGCTTACAGTATCCTTTTTATTTGTCCTGTTTTATGATTCTTTTGACTTGATTAATTTTATTATTCATTTTCCCCTTTTGTTTAGATATTATACTATCTTTTCCTATTAATTGCTCATTAGGCTAAGGATTTTTCCATGCAAGCTAGACTTATCAAAATTGATATTACTTGGATATTTTACTCCCTTCCATGTATTTATGTGGCTCAGATGGTAAAGAATCTGCCTGTAATGCAGGAAACCTCGTTTCGATTCCTGGGTCAGGAAGAGCTCCTGGAGAAGGCAATGGAAACACATTCCAGTATTCTTGCCTGGAAAATTTCATGGACAGAGAAGACTGGTGGACCAGAGTCCATGCAGTCACAAAGAGTCCAACACTACTGGGCAATTAGCATATATATTTATAAACACTTTAGATGAGTTTAATCTAAACTGAAAACTACCTTAGCTAGGCCTTTAAGAAACAGATCCTCAGATTAGGTATTATCTCTTGGTGATGCATTAAAGAAGCACTTTCAAGAGAAACAGCAAAGTATAGGAAATTAAAAGAAAGAGGGGGAAAGTCTCACATAGTACCTCTGGAGCTTAAGCAATGCTTCAGTTTTGTCCTGACCCATGACAAAGGAAATAGGTTTTTTTGTTTTGTTTTTTCTTTTTTTGCTCCAGTGACCAGAAGTTTTGGCTAAGGATTTCAGGAATGTGAGATGGGTGGCTAACAGAAACAGAGGGTGTGGGGGTGGTAGAGAAAAGTATATGGGAAACTAAACGGCATGAATCATTGTTGGCTTCATGCCTCCCCTCAATTTAAATGCTATTTTCCCTGTTTAATAAAATTCTAATCTGTTTTGAACCCTACAATGCATTACTATTATAGTTATATCACCTATGTTAGTTTAGATCAAGATTTATATAATAAAATAAACTTAAAAAAATTAAGACCATTTTTAAGAGTAGTTCAAGGTTCATATCAAAATCAAGGGGAAATTGCAGAGATGTCTCATACACCTCCTTCCCTAAAACATGATGTGTATGGTGTGTAGTTGCTAAGTTGTGTCAGCTTTTTGTGACCCCATGAACTGTAGCCCACCAGGCTCCTCTGTTCATGGGATTTCCCAGGCAAGAATACTAGAGTGGGTTGCCATTTCCTTCTCCAGGGAATTAACCCAACTCAGGGATGGAACGTGGGCCTCCTGCTTTACAGTCTTTCCAATTATCAACGTCCCCCACCAGAATGGTACATTTTTCAAGACTGATGAGCCTACATTGAAAAATCAGTCACCTGAAGTCTATACTTTATATTAAAGCACTGTGGTTGACTCTTGGTGTTGTACATTTGGGATTTTGGACAAACATGGTGACATGTATCCTCCATTGTAATGTCATACAAATTATTTTCACTGACCTAAATAAATCTCTTGCTACATATGTTCATAATTTATGGAAGGCTATTTCTGGGGTCTCTAATCTATTCTGCTGATCTATTTGGGTATTTTTTTGCTAATACCACACTATCTTGATTACTGGATGTGTGTGTGTGTGTGTGTGTGTGTGTGTGTGTGTGTGTGTGTGTACATGCACTTGTGACCCAGTCATGTCCAACTCTTTGCGATCCCATGGACTATAACCTGCCAGGCTTCTCTCTCTATGAAATATTCCTGGTGAGAATACTGGAGTGGATTGCCATTTCCTAATCCAGTGTATATTCCCTACTATCTTGGTTACTGTAATACAGGACAAATGTCAGACAGTATATGTCCTCCATACTTTGTTCTTCAAAATCATGTTAGATATTCTGGGTATTTTGCCTCTCCATATAAACTTTAGAATGAGTTGATCAATATCCATAAAATAACCTTCTGGGATTTTTAATGGAAATGCATTGAATCTATAGATCAACTTGGGAAGAATTGACAACTTGACTATTAGGAGCCTTCATAACCATGAACATGGAATCTCTCATCATTTATTTAGTTCTTTGATTGCATTCACCAGAATTTTGTAGTTTTCCTGATAGAAATTTTGTATATATTTTGTTAGACTTTTACCTAAGCATTTCATTTTTGAAAGGTGCTAATGTAGTATTTTGTTTTTAATTTCAAATTCCACTTGTGTATTACTGATGTAAAGAAAACAACTGATTTCTATATATTAAACTTGTGTCTTGAAGCCTTGTTAAGATAATATTTTAGTTCTGGAATATTTTTCATGAATTCTTTTAGATTGTCTATATATGGTCATGTCATCGGCAAACAAAGACAGTCTTGTTCCCAAAATGTACAATTTTTTTTTTTAAATTTCCTTGCCTTATTGCATTAGAAAGGGCATTTGGTATGGCAATGAAGGACAGTGGTGACATGGGCCATCCTTGCTCTGTTCCTGATCTTAGTGAGAAAGGTTAAGTTGTATATATTCTTTATCAATTTAAGGGAGTTCCCTTCTATTCCTAGTTTACTGAAAGTGGTAATCAAGAATGTGTGTTGGAGTTTCAAATGCATTTTTTTCTATTTATTGATATAATTGAATTATCTTTTTCAACCTTTTGATATGATGGATTTTATTAATTGATTTTCAAGTGTTGAGTCATCCTTCTTTACTTGATTTAAATCCTACTTGGTCATGGTGTATAATTCTTTGTATATACTGTTAGAGTCAACTCACTATTATTTTCTTTAGGATATTTGCATCTATGTTCATGAGATACATTGATCTGAATTTTTTCTTTTCTTGTAGTATCTTTGGCCAGTTTTGGTATTAGGCTAATGCTGACCTCAGAGAATGAGTTAAGAAATATTTCTTCTATTTCTATCCTCTGAAAGAGATTGTAGAAAATTTGTATAATTTTCCCCTAAATTCTTGATAAAATTTACCACTGAACCCTTCTGGGCCTGGGGTTTTCTGTTTTGGATTGTTATTAATTATTGATTCAATATCATTAAGGTATAGGCATATTCCAATTGTCTGTTTCTTCATACATGAATATTGGCAGATTGGATCTTTCAAGTAATCAGTCCATTTTTTAAAGGTTATCAAATCTGTGGATATAAAGTTATTTATATAATCCCTTTGTTATAACTTTATTGTCCATGGGCTCTGTTTTAATGTCCTCTCTTTCATCTCTAATTTGATTAATCCGTGTCCTCTTTTTCTCATAACCTGGCTATAGGTTTACCAGGTTCATGGATCTTTTCAACAAACTAAGTTTAGTTTTCTTGGTTTTTTTTTTTTTTTTTCATTTTTCTCTATTGATTTTCTGTTTTCAATATCATTGATTTCTGCTCTTATCATAAATATATATAATTGATTTTTTTTTCAATTATATGTTTTCAATGTTAGAAATTTTTCTCCAAGTACGGCTTTCACTGCATCCCACAAATATTGGTAATTGTGTTTTGATTTTCATTTTATTTAAAATGTTAAAATTTCTCTTGTGATTGCTTGTTTGTCCCATGTGTATATAGATACTTGTTATTTAATCTCTACATATTTGATGATTTTCCAGTTATCTTTCTGTTGCTAACTTCTAATTAAATTCTACTGTGGTCTTAGAGCAGATATTGTGTGACATTTATGATTTTAAATTTGTTGAAGTGTGTTTTATGGGCCAGAATTTGGTCTATCTTGATGAATGTGTACATTTTTATTTCTTCTGCTCTTCATTCTTTCCTGCATCTCCAAACTAGCAACTGAGATTGTTTTCTTTCTTCCTGCAGAAAAGAGAGTGCTAAGTATGAACTTTGTGACAGGTTTGCTATTGGTGGATCTTATCAGGATTTGTTTGTCTAGCAATGTCTTTTTTCACAATAATTTTTATTTAGTATTTTGTGTACTGTTTAGAATTTGAGCTTGGTAAATATTTTCAGTGCACATATCGAAGTATTCTCCTGCTACCTTGGTTCTATTTTACTGATAGAAATAATCTATGATCCTAATGGCTGCTAACTTTTATTAACTTAAACACAATCTGTTTTAAGATTTATTTTATGTTTGTTTTTATTTGGGTTCAAATGATGTCCTTGGCCATGAATTTCTTTTTATTTACCTTTTTTGAGATTCATCTACCTTCTTGAATCTACAAATTCTTTTTTGTCAGAGGAAATTCTCATGAATTTTAAAAAATATTATTTCTACTACATCTTCTCTCATCCCCATTCACTTCAATTAACTTTATGCTATATACTCTCACTACATTTGCCATGTCTCTTCTCTCTTCATAATTTTACAATCTTTTGTCTCACCTGGAAGCTGTATTTTTGTTCTAATGCTGCTCTTGGCCCCACTTGTTGAGTTTTTAATCTTTGTTATTGTGTATTCCATTTCTAGTTGTTCCTTTTGCAAATCTACAATGTCCTAATTATATTTTTCAATCCCTTGATGACATTTCAAAAGTTTAACTTTTCTCCCTAATAGAAAGAATGTCCTTCTACCACATGGAATATCAATGGCCTTGTATCTGTTGTCAATTATTTCTACTGGTTCTCAGTCACAGTGATTTGCATTGTCCTATAACTGGAATATCTTAAATGTGAAATAGATACTTTAGAGATTTTTGTGACATAATTTGAGAACTAGAAGAGGATTACATTATCTCAGAGAGAATTTTCGTTTGCTTCTACAGCCCTGTAAAGGAACTAACAATCTAAAATCACTCTAAACCAATTTCATAAGCTGAAATTTTCTCTGCCACAAAGATGACTTGAGGCTAGGATTCCATATCTGAAAAACCTAGTTTAATTTTGATTCATGTTTACTCCTAGGGAACAGCTGTGCAGTGTAGGGAACATATGTAATTAAGTAAAAGCAGAGAACTGCTTATCAGATTCCCAATGTTTTAGTGAACCTGAATTTAACTTTCCTTTTTGTCTCAAGGCTTTCAAAATTGCTTCACAACCTCTTAGCCCAGAACAAAAGCAACTTTGAATGCTAGCTTCAACTTTTGAGTTTTGTCTTGTCCTGGGTCTTGATATATACATATAAAATTTTAATTATGTGTATTGTTGCAAGTTAACTTTTATGCAGGGCAACATGAGGACTGCAGCCCAGGAGACAGCACTTCAGAAACTCTGAGAAACTGTGCCAAAGAGGTAGAGGGGAAGAACAGTATATATGTAATTTTGGTAAAGAGGAAATACATGCAATCAAACATGTTTATTTTTCAGAAGGTTTCAGCTGTTCTTGTGAAGCTTCTGCTAGTCACAAGAAACAGTCATCACCGTGAAGGATTTTAGTGCTTTTCTAGATATGAAGATATATAAGAATTGGGCTCATAAAAACAGCTCCTGAGAATATCTAACTATCTGAAGACCTGTCCTGGCAGTTTTCTGGGTGCACAGAGTGCCTCATTTCTGATCTCTTCCCTGAACACCTTCAGGGGAGTGTTGGAGGTCAGCAGTTGCAGCATCTCATGATTTAATCCTTGTAGAGGTAGATGGCAAGCACCCATGACAAGTGCCAATTTGTGGTTGACAGTATCTATATTTTATATGCATGATTTATATATTTAAATGTATACATTATAAATATATATTTATATTCACATGTATAGTAACAGCATTTGTCATTTTTACAGGAGGAGTATTGTTCTAAATTACTTGTGTATTCATTATTGACTGCCTTGCATTTTATACTTAAGTTCATTTTTTAATAATTCTCAGAAGGCTGGCATAAGCCTTTGCAAATAGTACTATAAGCAGTGCTTTAAGGAAAGCAACTGCTTTTTTTTTTTAGGGAAAGCAGCTCAATATTTTACTGTAAGTAACTTGCCTATACAAATGCTTTATGGTTATAACCACTGTCATCATTCAATGGGCCTTACATTTTGAGGAGTAAATGCTATTAATACATGGACCTAAGAGTGTCACCTTAACAGATTTTTTTAGGGTATTAAAATAATGCATAGATTGTTCAATGCATAAGTGACTAAATACATTACCTCCGGCATGAGAACATGACTTGACTGAATGAAGGGACATTGAGCCTTTGGATATTGACTTTTTCCAATGGAAAAAATAAAAAGATGAAAATAAAGTATTTTGAAAATAGAACACAGTTCTTAAAAAAGGGAATTCAAACTGAAGAGTCATTGAAAGCTGTTCTTTGTACTTTGCCATTCTGGCAGATATCTAATATGTAAAGAAAGTCATAGGTAAACAAATTTTAAGTTTAAAAAATGTAGGATTTTATAGTATTCTTAAGATCATAAGGTCAATTCTGAACTAATTATCACATAATTGGAAGGGTTATATTACATGCTCATAAAATCAAAATGCTTGCTGCTAATTTATCAAGAATTATGAGTTTTATGCCTATTAACATCTAATAAATATATTCCTTGTGATGAGCAAAGGAAAATAAGCATTACTATTAGGATTCATAACACTAAGCATGCACTGAAAGGACCTTGCTCAAGGGTTATTTTAAGGTAGTACGTGATGTATTAATGCAAAGTGATAAACTTTATTTAATTTATATAAGTATATATATATAAATTTATATATATAGTTTATAAATTTGTAATTGTACAACTCAATGTTCTGGTCCTGCTTTTAACCTTCTTACGAACACTATTTAAAACTACTTTATATTTTCCCTTGAGGCTTAAGACATTTTTATGAGGAAATAATGATATCAAAAGTAGAAATCATTTTATAATCAAAAATCTAAAATAACTCTTTACATTTTAAAATCGATGGATTTATGCATCCATTCTTTCCATCAGTACCCTATTTCATTCCCAAAACCTTCTTCTGAAGTTGTTTGAGCTTGCTACTTATTGTATCATTTCACCAATTATGCTTTTAAATTATATTCTAACATACACTGTGAATCTACAAACAGTATATGTTATAGTTTCCTATGCTTTTAAAATAAGTTGGCATAGTTATATTTCAACTTTATTTTTTCACCCATATCAGTTGTTTTTGAGACCTAATTATGTTAATGTATACTCTATTTGCTCCCTTATTTTATTTTTCTAAAATAAATATTTTAGCTTTCCTAGTGTTTAATAGTTCAAATAACTTGGTAATACTTTTTTATTATAATTCTTCTCAAGTAAAATGTATAAATGGGTATAGACCTAGAGGTAGACTTGCCTGACGTATCACATGAAACTTATCAGTTTTACTAGAAATTGTCAAATGGTACTTCAGATTGTTGTGCAGGTTTATTCCACTGCTATTTAAGTGAGTTAACACAATGCATTGCCTTTTTTGAAGTTTCTACTTTCCTCAGAGTAAGAGATCATATGCCTCTAAATAGTCTTGTCTCTAGAAAACGATATAGATGTACCAATGATTAGTGAAAACAACCAAGAATGATGGACAGAAACAACGACATTTTCAATGTATATATTCTGGAAAAATAGAAATCCTGACTTCAAAAAATATAATAAAGCAAGAAAACAGGTATTTAATCAGAGCCCTTAAACCATTTTTCATCTTTACCATATTTGCCTAATTGTGTTCTGTGTTATATTTAGACAAGTATTGAAACTGGGAGAATTACAGTTAGTAATAAAACCACTTTGGGAAATATACCTGAATCTGAATTGCAGGCAGCCTGTGGAGTGAGGGAGATTCTAGGATGGGAAGAGCCAGAAGCAGAGTGAAAATCAGGTAATTCATTTCCATGAGTGGATAGGAAGTACTTTCCATTTCCTAGGGTAAGATAGAGGAGAGGTGGTAATAGGACCTTAGGCCAGATGGAAATGCCTCCCTGCTTTAGAATGAGACAGCCACGCACTTTAGTAGAGACAGTAGCACTGATGCTGTTGAGAAGTAGCCCTGTTTTCTGGGTCTTTCAGTGACAAGGGCACACACACACACAAACACACACATCAACTCACAAATGATAAGACAAGCAGTGATAATTTAAGAAGAAGGGACTTGTGTGTACAACTGTCTTGCAAGTCTTTTCCAGAAGTAGCAAGCAAATAAAAAATATTCATAAAGTCAGATACCTGTATAGTGGTAGTTTAAGGGGATATGTATGCTGCCTCAAGGAAATCAGGATATAAGAGGCTGAGGGAGGCACCACGACTGTACTAATGAAGGTACAGTACCAGATAAGAGAAAGATGATGCTAATGATGCTAGTATGTAGTGAATGTTTCTGACCTGCCAATTGATGTCTTTATATATTTTTTCTCAATCCTGTAAAAAGCTATAATGTAGGTATAAATATCATTCCCATTTTAAAGATAAGAAAATTGAGGTAAAAGTTAAATTGTTTGTTCAAGGCCACACAGTCACATCAGTTGAAGATGAAATTTGGAACTATGTTTCATGACTATACAGGTTGACCTTTTAAGAATAATACAATGTAAGCTATTATTTAATAAGGATCCATTTTCTCACTTTTTTCAGGAAGTTAGAACCAGGGAGAAATGGGTATAATGATACAATGGGTATGTTCTGTTAGGACACCTAGAACATTTTATTAGTTTACCAAGGAATATGAGTCTACTGTCTAAATATATGTGGATAGAAGTTTTTACAGTACTCAGTATTTGTTGAATAAATGTTATCAAAGCATGTAATTATTCTCATAATTTTATCAACATAGATATTGACACTTTAATTCTTTTTTTATTTTATAAATGCATGAAATTCTGTGTGTTTTCTGGATTCACACTCTGATTCCCAATAATTTCTTTATGCCTGTAGTACAGTTGTCCAGACAGCTATTGTAAGAAAGTTTATATATAGGGTGTTTTGGGATGGAGGATACTTTTTTATAGATGCTTAAATTGCTCTGACCTTTTAAATGAATCTCTACCCTTTTAAAAAGAAACAGAGAAATCCTATCAGAAGGATTCTCAAAATCTTATATGAAGCAATTAATTTTGCATCATTGTACTCCACAATATATTATTAGCAGTCATTTCCCACAAAAACTCTGTCAGTATGAATGAAAGAGAATTTTACTATAAGCCTACATTCTCTCTATCCAATAGAATTTCTGACTCAGCAGAATAGAGATGAATTTACTAGTAAATGTCCTTGAATAAGGAGTAGTCTCTCCATAAAAATGTCAATGTGTTGAGTTTCTATGACATTGTTGATGACTATTTTTCAAGTGCTAGAATGTTCATTTGAACCTTGTTAATCTTTAAGAAAACTCAATAAAACAGACAATAACCACATACCTTGTTATTTCACTAGGGAATCCCTTAAAAGAGCATCTTTCTGTGTGCAAGATCAATTGTAAGTTGTTACATAAGCTTTTAAAAATTCTAACTTGGTGGCATTAAAAAAAAAAAAAAAATTTAACTATTTTCACTTCCTTACCTCCATGGGAATTTCCTCTTTACTAGAAGACTGGGCTCTTGTTCAAAACATTTTAAATCTGAGAAGAGTTGCTAATCAATTTTCAACACTTTCCTGAAAAGAGAAGGGTCACAAAAAAATCCATACACAAATTATTCTCACTTGTGGAACAGTTCCTGTTATGGCTAGCATGTTCCACAGTCATTGATGCTACTTAATCAAACTGAATTGACCCTGGAAAGTTTTAAAAGAAGATATCAGATGCTTTCCCAGATTATCTGAGGTTCCTAGTCTGGGATTCTTCCAATTATGCCTGTGAGAACAAGAACAGAAGGATGGAGTGATAAAAGAATGATTTAGAAAAATAAGAAATTCAGGCAGGAAATAATAATGTAACTTGAAATTTCCTGGAAAGTCTAGGAGGGAAAGAAATCTTGAAAAATGCATTCTGTTCCTAGGGGTTTCTCATCCCTCTTTTTAGAAGTCTACAGTCCTGTGCTTACCAAAAAAAAAAAATCTATTGAGACATTTTGAAAATGTCAATTACAGTTTTGTATCATCTTTTCTTTCCAGGGACAGAGTAGATAAATTATTTATTCATGATGATCTACATTTCACTTTCTCTAATCTGAAGGGCACATTCACTGGTGGTTGAGAAAATAATTTTTAGAACTTGAAAGGAGTGTTTATTCTTAAATGTAGTATACACTTCAGCATCCATCTGCAATCTTGAAACAAAATGGTAATTTCTTGCAACAGACAACTCTTAACATCTAACAGAAAGATATGAGCAGATAAAGGACTTCAATTATTGAAGTTTCAAGATGAATAAGAACTGTGACTGCTCTTGAGTGGCCTAGAGGTAGATGATAATATTTCAATCATAAGGATATCAATGAAAAAGAAAAGGAAAGATAGAACCCATTAAAAGACTGCTTGAGGTAGTATATATTGCTTACCATGGAAATGAAAGATAAAAAATATAACAGAGAACTCCAGGCCAGGAACTTGTCACAAAAACAAGTAGAAAAGACTTACTAACTTTCTAACAGTTATAATGGGAAAAAAAGAGAACGGACATTTTGCAAAAGGGAATAAGAGTTGTTATATATTTGCCAGATCTTACAGGGAAAAGAGATCAAGGTCATAGTATTACAACTTTAAGGCTGGCTTAGTAATGTTCATGAATCAAACATTTCCTTTAACTAGAAGGCATAGAGTTTTATAACTTTCAAATGCATTTTAAAACATAGCTTTTATAACTGCCCCCCCTCATAAAAAAAGTTCTCAGGCATCAGATTTATGGCTTAAAATTAGGACTCTATGCATTTATATTTCTTCTCTTGCAAACTATCTCACTGAAATAGTGTTAATTATGTACAAGGGGGAATAAATATATTGCACTGAACTGATAATAGAAAGGGAGCTGGGTTATTTGGGACCAACAGCAGACATATTTCTTAAGAAGAGAGTAGGGGAGATATAAAAGGAAAGGGGATAAGTCAGAATGGAGAACATTGCAGCTAAAATATACACTGAATAAGGCAACCCCAAAAGTAGCTATTTTCGTATTGGCAAATCCCTGAGAATAATTAGGTCCTGAACCATAGCTGGCAGGAGGAAGCTGTGATTTATTAATAACTTTAAGAAACTTGTAAATCTTGTATGGAAGAGAGATCCCGATAGTCTCCCATTCCAGACAGTATAATATCACATAGGAAATCATACTCAAAAATAATATCTGTTCTCTGAGAAACTGAATCATCTTTAAATGGAATGCAAAAGATAGCTTAGAATGTTTAATGCATATTTTTCAGGGATAGAATCAAAATAATGGCTGGCACATAAATTTGAAATGAATTTTTAGAGTACAAAGAAAAGAAAAAAATGATGAAAAGATGGGGATATTAGAAAAGTTAAAAGACACAGGGAATCAGTCCAGCATAAACTATATCCAGATAACAGATACTCTGTAAAAATAAAATAGAAAAAAAATAACATAATGGAGAGACAGAAGGAGAAACTAAACAAAAATAATATTAAACACTTTTAATAAATGCATAATCTATAGAGATATGTTCATACTGAGTGTGAAATAGAACGTCCACATCTAGAAGTATTCTTGTAGAATCTCATTACATCATAAGTATAGATACAATTCTTAACATTGTTAGAAATAAAGATTCATTACATAAAAAGAAATATAAATTGAACTGGTTTCCCATTTTATCAGTGGCTCTGGATGCTCAAGAGTAGGTAGAGCAGCCATCTAAAACCCATTAGGTTGTATGTCCTTTAACAAGTATTTAATCTCTTCCCAGTTTAGAGAGAGGAATCCATTTGACCTTGAACTCTGGAATGGCAAGCTTTGAAAAGGGAAAGAGGCACAATGGCAAAGGGAAAAGAGGTTTCTGAAAGGAAACAAGACCAATCATATTAGAATGATAAAAAAATTAAAATAACTATGCCAACTACCAACAAAATACCATGGAAAAGAAGCAGAATGCTCTCCTTATTGAGATACTTAAAAAGCAGAAGTAAGTGCCAATTATGGTTCTATATTGTATCGGAGGCACAGTAACACATCTTTGGAAAGAATTGGGTGAGAGCCAAGGTGTGTGAGCGAGGGATCAGAGAACAAAATTTGGGTTTTGTGTGAATCTATGAAAATAAGTTAGCCTGTTGGAAAATTTCCCAAATACAGAAAATCTGCATCACAATTGCAATCAAGCCCAGAAAGTGAATAATTTACCTATATGCCTAATATGTTTCATTTTTATTTAAATCCTTCTGGACAAAATCACTGTCTGAAAAAAAGTAATATAAAAAGCCACTTTCCAGGTGCCATGGGTTAGTCACTTTGGAAAGTGATATAGCCTGTTAAAATGATTCCCCTCCCTCTGAAATAGCCCAGGAACATTATAGGACCCAAAGTAGGAGTTAAGCAAGTAGTCAACAATTAAATTAACATGATAACTTTTTTTAAATTTGATATTTCAGAATCATTTTAAGTACCAACAACAGATGACTTGATTTATAAAACCTAAAGTAAATATTTCATACTTGACATTATAAATGTCACAATATTGCAAGTAAAGGCTAAAAAGACACAGAGATAAGATAATATTTAGTAAAGGAGCATAAATTTCCTAGTCTTACATAAAGAAAAAAGTTGTGGCCTCCCTCGGATCCTAAAAGAATAGAAATTTAAATATGTCTATAGAAAGGAAAATAGCAACTAGAATAACTAAAAATGAACATCTAATTAAGAAAACTATGAGAATGATAGAGAAGCATAATTTTGGATGCCATGTAAGAGAGTTAAGCATAATTTCTCTAGATATGAAACTAAAATGTATTCTGCCTAAATTTAATAATTAGGAACTGAAAAATAGCATTTTTTTTAAACTAATAAAATGGTGATATTTAGTTGATTGACAACCAAAGACTTTATAAGTGTTCGTTTTGGGGCAGGCCTAATCATTGAGGAGTCCAGGGCAAGAACACACATAAATTTAAGTATTTTAAATTTACTAAATTAATATAAAATTAATTAAATTAATATAAAATATTAAATAAGATAGAATCTAGTTTGTAGACTGTTATAACTTCATAACAAACAAAAATGGGTAAAAGTCTTATTTCTATATAGCTGAAATTAAGCAATTTACCATTTATCGTATACATCTCAGTTGAATTGGCGATATTCAATGAGCAGTAAAATAAATATTCTTCATGAATTATATGTTTACTTCATGAATTGTATATTTACTTCCTAAAATTTGTCTGAATTATTTAGCAAAAGATTAATTTTGTTACTTCAATCAAGAGTTAAATGCATAACTAGAGTTCTACTGTGAGTAATGTTAAATTGAACAACCTTTTTTGAGTCTTTATAGTTTTGATGTAATATTTCTAAATACTTATTTTCATTAGAAGTTCCATTCTACTGAGGTAGCAACATCTGTTATCAGTTACATTTTAAAGTGATGCTTCTAAGCTAAAATGAAATTCACCATTATCTTGAAACATTGCAACAGAATCTGTCCTGCATGCTGTTGGTGTCAAACTTGACCCTCTTTTCTGCTCTTTGTACCTATTTAATCACAGCTCATACATGCCCTCTTCTTTGGTGAATTGTCTTTGACCAAATGATAGCTAACTTGCCTGGGTGGATACATTCTTTCCCCCACCTTCATCCTAGGCAAACTAGGGTTGTACTAAAGGCCAGTCACTTGTCATAGGGTGGGCTAAATCTGTGATGCTATCTGTACTCTGAGACCACTTTCTTGTTAACTTCTTACCTCTTGCCTTATCCAGTTTCCCGCATTCCCCTCCTCTGCCAAAATAGACCACAATGTATCATCTAACAGGAATCTGCACCTGATCCAGCTTCTAGGAGATGCAACTTAAGACAGGGCCCAATGTAGTAAATTATCATGGATAAATTTGGTATTTTAATTTTATGTTAAACAATATTTTCATGCCATATATCATAATTTCTCCTTCTTCTTAAAGTGGTGTCTGCCTAGATCCATCAAGGAAGGTAAAGAATAATAATTTTTCCATTTCACACCTGTCACATTTGGACCAAAGGGATACAAATGCAAGAGGGCTATAAACTCTTTAAGATTTCAGTTCATGTTTATTAGCTCTGGTTGATAATAGTGTTCTAAATAGTGAGTACCTCTGAAACAACTAAAGGGGACATGAGAGATATAAGAAAGAATGGCCTCTATAAGACATAGAGTCATGCTTTAAATTGAGTACATTAAACACAGTGCCACTTAAGATATTTTCCCTAATAAATAGGTGATAATTTCAGAATTCTGATATAATAACTGAGATAATAAAGAATATGCAGAAAAATGCCACAAAGAATCCTGTAATGTTTTACTACCTTCAGTTCAATTCAGTTTAGTCGCTCAGTCATGTCCAACTCTTTGAGACCCCATGAAGCATAGCACGCCAGGCCTCCCTATCCATCACCAGCTCCCAGAGTTCACTCAAACTCATGTCCACCGAGTCGGTGATGCAATCCAGCCATCTCATCCTCTGTCGTCCCCTTCTCCTCCTGCCCCCAATCCCTCCCAGCATCAGGGTCTTTTCCAATGAGTCAACTCTTCGCATGAGGTGGCCAAAGTACTGGAGTTTCAGCTTCAACATCAGTCCTTCCAATGAACACCCAGGACTGATCTCCTTTAGGATGGACTGGTTGGATCTCCTTGCGATCCAAAGGACTCTCAATAATCTTCTCCAACACCATAATTCAAAAGCATCCATTTTTCAGCGTTCAGCTTTCTTCACAGTCCAACTCTCACATTCATACACAACCACTGGAAAATCCACAGCCTTGATTAGATAGGCCTTTGCTGGCAAAGTAATGTCTCTGCTTTTTAATATGCTGTCTATGTTGGTCATAACTTTCCTTCCAAGGAGTAAGTGTCTTTTAATTTCATGGCTGCAGTCAATCTCAGCAGTGATTTTGTAGCCAAAAAAAAATAAAGTCTGACACTGTTTCCACTGTCTCGCCATCTATTTCCCATGAAGTGATGGGACCAGAAGCCATGATCTTAGTTTTCTGAAAGTTGAGCTTTAAGCCGACTTTTTCACTCTCCTCTTTCACTTTTATCAAGAGGCTTTTTGGTTCCTCTTCACTTTCTGCCATAAGAGTGGTGTCATCTGCATACCTGAGGTTATTGATATTTCTCCCGGCAATCTTGATTCTGGCTTGTGCTTCTTCCAGCCCAGCATTTCTCATGATGTATTCTGCATATAAGTTAAATGAGCAGGTTGACAATATACAGCCTTGACGTACTCCTTTTCCTATTTACTACCTTAGTTTAAAATTAAAAAGGACTAGATTCAATTTGTGTTTTGAAAAATAAATTTGGCTCTTTTTCACATACATTTGAATTACACTGGATTTTCAGAAGATTGTGGTTAAAGAAAAGAGTAGTAGATTCGAAGTTTGGAAACTTGGTGTCATGTCCCAACTTCCTAATGGACTTGAATGATTTTAGGCAAATCAACTCAATGTATGTAAAAAGCAAGAAGTACCTACTCCCCTATCTCCTCCAGCCCTGTCTTGCTACTTCCTTGTGTGTGAGCGGGTGGGTGATTGTATTATTTGGAAATGTATCAGAGTTACCAGAAGTTCCCAAGTAGAAATAGTGATATAGAACATGTCTGCCAATGCAGGACACATAAGAGACACAGGTTTAATCCCTGGATCAGGAAGATTCCCTGGAGGAGGGCATGGCAACTCACTCTAGTATTCTTGCCAGGAGAATCCTATGGACAGAGAAGCCTGGTGGTTACAGTCTATATAGTCACAAAGAATCCCACACGACTGAAGCAACTTAGCATGCCCACACCCATCAGATTGGCTACAAAATTTGTGTTACAAAATTCATGAATCATGACTCAGATGTTTTTTCTGCATTGGGAAATGCATATTTGTTATTAAAAAAAAAAATGAAAATGGCAGTAATTTTTGACCATATATAACGTACCACCACTGGTTCACACATTCTCCCTGCCACTATGAAGTTCTTAGACTTTAGGACCACTGTCAACTGTGTTTTGACAATAATAATATGTATTAAAAGATCTGTCAACTCTCAAGAAATATGCTATCATAAATTCTCGCTTGAATCTATTATATGAAACTCCTGCTGCTGCTGCTGCTGCTAAGTCACTTCAGTCGTGTCCCACTTTGTGTGACCCCATAGACGGCAGCTCACTAAGCTCCCCCGTCCCTGGGATTCTTCAGGCAAGAACACTGGAGTGGGTTGCCATTTCCTTCTCCAATGCATGAAAGTGAAAAGTGAAAGTGAAGTCAGTCAGTCGTGTCTGACTCTTCGCGACCCCATGGACTGTAGCCTACCAGGCTCCTCTGTCCATGGGATTTTCCAGGCAAGAGTACTGGAGTGGGTTGCCATTGCCTTCTCCGTTATATGAAACTACTTTTCAGTTATCTCAGTTCTGTTTTTTTTTTTTTTTTTTTCTAAACGGGTTAGAAACATATTATTCTTCCATGTAGTATCTTTAAACTACCTCTTATGGACTCTCTTGGTTATGGTTTCCTTCAAAACAGTTAATTAAAGCATGAAAAATGTTCTTTACAAAAAGGTTTGAGTATAATACAGTAAATTAAATATTGAAATACTTCAACTCTTTGAGAATGTTTAAGATAATCAAGTATGCCTCAGAGGTAAGATCTGAATAAATAAATCTTAGAATAGATTTGATTCAAGAAAGAGAAGACATATACTCTTGCAAGTCTTTCATTAGGTCTAAAATTCAGTACATTTCTGCAAAAGTTTCTCTGCTGCAAGTATATTTCAATTAGATTAGTATATAAGTGGGAAAAAATGGCTTGAATCACAAATGTTAAAAAAAAAAAAAAGAATTTTTGCCCATTGAAACCATTCAAGTTGACAGAAAGTCATTCTCATTTGTATTGGTTTGATGACAATAAAACAGTGATATTTATTGGTCTTATGTCCAATATGTCCAGTGCTATTTTAAATTATTCTCTAATACTGAGATTATTGCCTTAAGAAATGCATTATTTTTGTCAAGAAACTTTCAAGTAAGTCAGTACAGTATGCATTTTTCTGCAAAAAGAAGGCTTTCTAAGGGCCTTAACTCCTATAAAAGAGTAACTTAAATACTAAGGGAATATTTTCATTATTGCATCTAAAAGAATATTGTTTATCATGAAATTAAATATCCTAGGATATAGGTTGAGTAAGTCATTCTTGACTACTTTTGTAAATTTTAGAATTTAGCTCATGTGCTCTTGTAAACTTTGTATTATAAGTTTTAAAACAGCTCAATATTGGAGTCCACGTTGTTTTAGAATGTGTTTTGTGTTTTTTCAAATGATAGTCATGCCAACCACATTTAGCACCCTTGACTTCAACCATTTAGGGTGGGAAGCACTCCCCATTTCAAGGTCCATGAAAATTAATATTGATTATGACATATAAAATATACCTTCGGTTGGACTGTTGTCATTTGCACACTATCACAGGGTGAAAATCCATCCAGATGCTTTTGCAAGACACAGTAAACATTGGATTTTGTAAGGAAACTACTCTGGCATTTTCTGTTGGTTAAGTATTTTGCACTTAATATTCATTTAAGCCTTAACCACAAACCCTAACTGCATGATCCTCTGTAACTTGTATGGGAGGAGAGAGTATCTTAGAGAAGGTATGCATTCATTATCTTACCAAAGTTTATATATCTAAAATTTTGCATAAATGCATATAAATTACAATTTTTACTTCTCCCCCATTATAACACACTGTATCATGTTCCTTGTATTAGTCATAAAAGTGCAAAATTAGAAATATTTCACCTAATATATCACAAGTTTTTAGTAGAGCAAGTGTATTTTATTTTATTTTATTTTTTAAACTATTTTTATTTATTTTTTTTTAATTTAATTTTTTTTTTTATTAGTCAGAGGCTAATTACTTCACAACATTTCAGTGGGTTTTGTCATACATTGACATGAATCAGCCATGGAGTTACATGTATTCCCCATACCGATCCCTCCTCCCACTTCCCTCTCCACCCAATTCCTCTGGGTCTTCCCAGTGCACCAGGCCCGAGCACATGCATCCCACCTGGGCTGGTGATCTGTTTCACTATAGATAATATACATGCTATTCTTTCGAAACATCCCACTGTCACCTTCTCCCACAGAGTTCAAAATTCTGTTCTGTACTTCTGTGTCTCTTTTTCTGTTTTGCATATAGGGTTATCATTACCATCTTTCTAAATTCCATACATACGCGTTAGTATGCTGTAATGTTCTTTATCTTTCTGGCTTACTTCACTCTGTATAATGGGCTCCAGTTTCATCCATCTCATTAGAACTGATTCAAATGAATTCTTTTTAATGGCTGAGTAATATTCCATGGTGTATATGTACCACAGCTTCCTTATCCATTCATCTGCTGATGGGCATCTAGGTTGCTTCCATGTCTTGGCTATTAAAAACAGTGCTGCAATGAACATTGGGGTGCATGTGTCTCTTTCAGATCTGGTTTCCTCAGTGTGTATGCCCAGAAGTGGGATTGCAGGGTCATATGGCAGTTCTATTTCCAGTTTTTTAAGAAATCTCCACACTGTTTTCCATCGTGGTTGTACTAGTTTGCATTGCCACCAACAGTGTAAGAGGGTTCCCTTTTCTCCACACCCTCTCCAGCATTTATTGCTTGTAGACTTTTGGATAGCAGCCATCCTGACTGGCGTGTAATGGTACCTCATTGTGGTTTTGATTTGCATTTCTCTAATAATGAGTGATGTTGAGCATCTTTTCATGTGTTTGTTAGCCATCTGTATGTCTTCTTTGGAGCAATGTCTGTTTAGTTCTTTGGCCCATTTTTTGATTGGGTCATTTATTTTTCTGGAATTGAGCTTCAGGAGTTGGTTGTATATTTTTGAGATTAATCTTTTGTCTGTTTCTTCATTTGCTATTATTTTCTCCCAATCTGAGGGCTGTCTTTTCACCTTACTTATAGTTTCCTTTGTAGTGCAAAAGCTTTTAAGTTTAATTAGGTCCCATTTGTTTATTTTTGCTTTTATTTCCAATATTCTGGGAGGTGGGTCATAGAGGATCTTGCTGTGATTTATGTCAGAGAGTGCTTTGCCTATGCTGTCCTCTAGGAGTTTTATATTCTCTGGTCTTACATTTAGATCTTTAATCCATTTTGAGTTTATTTTTGTGTATGGTGTTAGAAAGTGTTCTAGTTTCATTCTTTTACACGTGGTTGACCAGTTTTCCCAGCACCACTTGTTGAAGAGGTTGTCTTTTTTCCATTGTATATCCTTGCCTCCTTTGTCAAAGATAAGGTGTCCATAGGTTCGTGGATTTATCTCTGGGCTTTCTATTCTGTTCCATTGATCTATATTTCTGTCTTTATGCCAGTACCATACTGTCTTGATGACTGTGGCTTCTTAGTAGAGTCTGAAGTCAGGCAAGTTGATTCCTCCAGTTCCATTCTTCTTTCTCAAGATTACTTTGGCTATTCAAGGTTTTTTGTATTTCCATACAAATTGTGAAATTATTTGTTCTAGTTCTGTGAAAAATACTGTTGGTAGCTTGATAGGGATTGCATTGAATCTATAGATGAGCAAGTGTATTTTAATCCCCCACCAGTAAGTATTGTTTGCTGCCTTCCTTAGTGTATACAAGCAGAGAAAACTTCTGGAATATTTTAGTAACAATAATCATTGCTTAAATAACTCAGGTGGTGCTAGCAGTCAAGAACCCACCTGCCAACACAGGAGACATAAGAAACGCAGGTTCAATCCCTGGGTCAGGAAGATCCCCTGGAGAAGGAAGTGGCAACCCACTACAGTGTTCTTGTCTGGAGCATTCCATGGTCAGAGAAACCTGGCAGGCCACATTCTTTCCATAGTGTTGCACATGACTGAAGCAACTTTGCACACATGCATGCAAATAACTTAAAGTTCAAATTGTCTCTCTCTAATGGAATGGAATCTTCCCACATATTGTCTAAATAAAATATATCAGATTATAGATAAATTATAGTTATTTACATATGACTACTGAACATGTCCAAATAGATAGCTCATGAGCAACTTAAATCCTTGATAGGCATGAACACGTACCACATTCTCTTTCCTTTCAGTCATTGTCCTTGTATTAAATGCATACCTGGCACCTAACCAAATGGCTCCAAACTAGTGCCCATTCAATATGATCAGGGTTCATGTCATAGTAGTTGTGAAATATTTTGAATATAACCTTTAAGGATTCTATTAAGGAAAGCGCTACAAAATTTAAAACACACACTTCAAAAATTTGAAGTTTTCTTTTATCTGTTCAAATGAGTTGCCAATTCTTCAAATATTTCATGTCAGTAAATCAGGATTCTGACCTTTTCTCTTCACTTTTATTATTTGTTTCCAGGATTCATTATATAATAAGTGATTGACAACAGACTCAATTAATGTTGCTATTTCTCTTTTTTTCTCTTTAGCCTTTCTTATATACTTCTTCAAATTAATATTGTGAAGTAAAGTCCTTTACTGAGAAATCTTTTATTATTGTTCATGATTATTCAAAATATGTCATCCAATATTTTTATCTTAAAGATTTGCATTTTTTATAATGTAAACCCTAAATATATTTCAATTATTATTCATTATTACACTTCCATATCTCTTCATCAATTGAGAAATAATTGATATGCTCCAAATGGAACTTATTTAATGTATATAAGTTGATAAGTTTGAACATGTGTGTGCATACATGAAGCTATCACTATAATCAGACCTCCGAAATTTTCCCTCTGTCCATTTTGTTGTATTGAGAAGACAGCATGAGACTTATCCTCTTAAATTTTTAAATACACAATACAATATTGTTGACTTTAGGTATTATGCTGTGCTGCAGATATCTAGAACTAATTCTTATTGCATAACTGAAGCTTTATACTAATTGAAAAACAACTCTCTGTTTTCCCTCTCTGCTGGCACTGGCAACTACCATTCTACTTTCTGTTCTATGAGAATTCATTGCACTTAGCTTAATGTCCTCCAGGTTCATCCACACTGTCACACAGAACTTAATTCTCTTGTTTTTAAAGGCTAAATAATATTCCATAGTATGTGTATGTATGTATACTGTTCTCTACTCACTCATTCATCAAGGGACATTTGAGTTATTTTCATAACTTAACTAGTTTGAGCAGTGTTGCAATTAACATGAGAGTGCAAATATTCAAGATTCTGACCTCAATTCTTTCAGATAAATATTTAGAAGGAGGATTGCTGGGTAATGTGTAATTCTGCGTAAATTTTTTTTGAAACCTCCATGTTGCTTTCCATAGAAGCTGTGTAATTTTACATTCCTACTAACATTAAAAAGAGCTATAGTTTTTCCACATCCTTACTAGCTCTTGTTATCTTTCTTTCTTTTTTTCCATAATAGCATATTGTAACTAAGTGTGAGGTAACATCTCACTTTTGTTTTAATATGCGTTTCCATAATTATTAGTGATGTTGGACATCTTTTCATGTACCTGTTGCCGATCCATATTTATTCTTTGAGGCGATGCCTATTCAAGTTTTTGGCTCTGGTAAAACCTGGTTACTTGTTTTGTCTTGCTTTTGGAATTGCATTTTAGGAGCTCCCTATCTTACATATTTTGGAAATTAACCCTATATCAGTTATATGACTTCCAAATCTTATCTCTCATTCCATAAGTTTTTTTCTGTTTTGCTGATTGTCTTCTCCACTGTACAGAAACTTTTTGCTTTAATGTAGTCCCTCTTGTCAATTTTTGGTTTTGTTACCTGTGCTTTGGTGTCATATCTAAGAAATCATTGCCAAGACCAACATCAAAAAGCATTTCTCCTTCATTTTATTCTAGGAGTTTTAAAATTCAAGTCATGTATTTCTATCTTTAATCCATTTTGAGCTTATTTTTGTATATGGGATATAATAAAGTTCATTTGTTTGCCTGTGCATAACTAGTCTTCCCAGCACCATTTATTGAAGAGCCTGTCTTTTCTCCATTGTGTATTCTTGGTGCACCATGGAAGATCAGTTGACCATATATCTGCTGGTTGAATTCTGGGTTAAAATACATGATTATTCAGGTGCATTTTTACGTAGCAAAATTTCACAACTCAGTCGCTGAGTAAGTCAACAAGTAGCTCTGAGTACAAAGCTTAATTTTAGGGATTTTAAAATAATATTTAGTGTCATCAGTTCAGTTCAGTTCACGTTCAATTGTATACATAAGTTACATGAAGACTGGCAGAATATTATCCAATAATGATCAGACCTAATGCATAGAATACTATAATTTATTACGAGTAAATTAACATATCAGGCTCTTTATAAGCTTGAAATCCTGCAATAAATGTTTTTTTTACTTGTGAATTTTTATTCTAAAGAGCTTGAAAAGAGGTTCGATGTCACAAGTTTTTCATTACCTCGTTCTCGTTGACAACAGCAAATTGCTTCAACAGGTAGTTTTCCTGACCAATAATTAGATTTCTAAATTAGAGATGTTTTAACCTGTTTTTAAAAACCATTTGATAGTTTCAGATCTGTTAATAAGAAGTTATTCTTCTCCTCTTTTCTATAAATAATAAAAAATAATAGCTATTTAACTTTTTCGAAGACACATAGGCAATGTGGCCTCTTTCCAAAGAAACAATTTTTGAATTTTGTTAACTTCACAGCCTACATCAGACCAATATGAATAAGACCCACATTGTGAAGTATCTTGCAGGTCTGATCATAAGGCCATCAACTTGTTTTCCCTAAAAAACATGTAAGTCTAATATTATTGGTGTTGTCTTTTTCTTTTTTTTGATGGGTGTGTATGTGTGTGTGTGTGTGTGTGTGTGTGTGTATGTGTGTATGTGAATGCATGTGTGTAACAATGTGTCCCTCATGATCCATAGTTTTGTCTTAATTTTTCCATTGTTAGAAATTTGATACTCATTATTTCATTTCTTTCTTGTCACTCTTAGTAAAAAAACAAAAATGTGTCTTTTTGCATTATCATTTCCTTAATATTTAGTAGAGGTAAGAAAGGAAATAAAAAGGAAGCACTTTTAGTTTGACTAAAACCACATTAAATTATCTTTACAAAGGATGGTTATAGACTTATTTACAGTTTTCAGTGAAATGTATATTTCAAAGATAATTAGTCAAATAATTTACATTGAATTTGTTTTTCTAAATTATATTTGCCCTTTGCTTTTTTATGCACCTGTCCCTACCAGCACCAATAGGGTACTCTAATTGCAGAATTAATAAATAAACAAAAATGAATTATGAAAGAAAACATAATGTTCACAGTGTTCATTGTGATTCAATTTTTCATTTACAGCAATTTAAGAGCACTAAAAAAATGTCCCTACAGCTCTGTTCCCCTGTCTTGGATACTTAAATACACAGATTGCACATAAATCTGGAACAGTGGGCTCAAAGTAATGCTTAAGAACTTTCCACATGGAATTTAATAGAAGACTGATATTCAGACTGTTCTCCATTGTATATACTGCCTTGTATTAATGAAAAAGAATGTGCAATTCTCATCACAATCAATATGACCAAAATTACTGTTGTAACCCTGTAATGAAAAGACTTAACCCTGTCACAGTTTATATGTATACAAAACTATAAGATTGCATTATATTATAGAAGTTAAATCTCATTCCAGTTCTATGAAAATATTAAAAAAAAATCAACCAGGGCACAATCATTTTTATGAAGTTTACCCTTTATACAGTATTTTATGAATGAAAACAAAATAAGTCAATTTTGTGGGTATTTCAATAGTCTTCACATAGTATTATAAGAGCATGAGAAAGTATACCTTTTAGAAGCATAAAGAAGGAAATATAGAAAAGAAATAAATTAGGTGATCAAGAAACCCATAATTTTCTAAATCAAAACCAAGTATTACCAAAGATAATAATCAAAAGAAATTAATTACACATATTGAAGGAGGGTTGAATATGTGCTCATAAACATAGGCATTCTCAACACTCACTGAGTTCGATTTTTTGCATCTATCTTTATTCAGTAAACTATACTTTATTTTTTGGTAGAGCCTAGACTTTTCACACATAATACTCTGACCCCTCACATAACCTGTAGCTTGTGCTGTTAATGTATAATAGCTTCAGCTGTTAATGTATCAACCTGAACAAAGATGACAATTGCGTAGCCATACTATTTGAGAAAACGCCAACTCTCACCTAAGTTATTGCATTTCTTGTGGGAGGCTCTTCCCTGGCCTGTCACTCATAAGAGCTTTTGCATTAACCTCAGTCTAAAACCATTTCATTCACACAGACTTCCTCTTACATGGACAGCCTTGCCAAGCAAATTGAGAGAAGAGTGATTGAATGAGAGTGAAATGGTCTAATATACTGCACGTAGTTGAGACCCTTATAAAACTCCCAGTTTTTCCTATGAATACACTCTTTCTAAAGATAAGAAAGCAGTGTGGTGGCCTTTCATTACTTCTCTAGGTTTGTACAAAAAGTAAGGAAAATATACCAGTCTTCTGGGTGACAGGATGTGACTGACAGATCTTGTCATTGAAGGAAAGTGTTATTTTTAGGAGATATATGAAAGTTTTCACACCCATACCAGGCTGCTTTGGACCCAGCCCTAGGAAAGAAGCACACCTACAGAAAGAACAATTTTGTATTCTATCATTCATTTTTTGGTTCAGTGGGAAAAGAAACATAATTATAAATAAATACCTGTTACTAAATTTAGCAAAATTTTTTTCAATACATTCTCAGCAATGTATATTTGAGTGGTGTACATTTAAAACAGGAATCAATGTAAGTGTAATATAAAGTCTATTTCAATATCTATTTATCTAATTTTAAATTTATTTTTATTGAAGGATAATTGCTTTACAGAATTTTGCTGTTTTCTGTCAAATGTCAACATGAATCAGCCTTAGATATACATATATCTGCTCCCCTTTGAACCTCCCTCACATCTCCTGCCCCAGCCAACCCCTCTAGATTGATACAGAGCCCCTGTTAGAGTTTCCTGAGCCATACAGCGAATTCCCATTGGCTATCTATTTTCCATATGGTAATGTAAGTTTCCACGTTACTCTTTCCATACATTTCACCCTCTCCTCCCCTCTCACCATGTTGATAAGTCTATTTCCTATGTCTGTTTCTCCATTGTTGCCCTGTAAATAAATTCTTCAGTACCATTTGTCTAGATTCCATATATGTGTATATATGTGTTAGAATATGATATTTATCTTTCTCGTTCTGACTCAATTCACTCTGTATCATAGGTTCTAGGTTCATGTACATCAGAGCGAACTCAAATGTGTTCCTTTCTATGACTAATATTCCATTATGTATATGTGCCACAACTTCTTTATCCATCCATCTGTCGATGGACATCTAGGTTGTTTCCATGTTCTAACTATTGTAAATTGTGCTACAATGAACTATGGGATACGTGCGTCTTTTTCAATTTTTATTTCCTCAGGGTATATGCCTAGGAGTGGGATTGCTGGGTCACTTGGTGGTTTTATTCCTAGCTTTTTTGGGAATCTCCATACCATCTTCTATAGTGGCTATATCAATTTACATTCCCACCAACGCGCAAGAGCATTCCCTTCTCTCCACATCCTCTCCAAAATTTATTGTCTGTAGACATTTTGATGATGGCCATTCTGACTGGTGTGAGGTGATATCTCATTGTAGTTTTGATTTGCATTTCTCTAATAGTGAGCGATGTTGAGCATCTTTTCATGTGTTTGTTAGACATCTGTGTGTCTTCTTTGGAGAAATGTCTGTTTAGGTCTTTTCCCCAGTTTTTGATTGGATTGTTTGTTTTTCTGACATGGAGTTGTATGAGCTGCTTGCATATTTTGGAAATTAATCCTTTGTCAGTTGTTTCATTTGCTATTATTTTCTCCCATTCTGAGGGTTGTCTTTTCACCATAGTTATAGTTTCCTTTGCTGTGCAAAAGCTTTTTAGTTTAGTCAGGTCCCACTTGTTTACTTTTGTTTTTATTTCTATGACTCTAGGAGGTGGATCATAGAGGAATTTGCTTTGATTTATGTCATCAATTGTTCTGCCTATGTTTTCCTCTAAGAGTTTTATAGTTTTGGGTCTTACATTTAGGCCTTCAATCTATTTTGAGTTTATCTTCATGTATGGTGTTAGGAAGTGTTCTACTTTTATTCTCTTACATATAGCTGTCCAGTTTTCCCAGCACCATTTATTGAAGAGGCTATCTTTGACCCATTGTATATTCTTGCCACCTTTGTCAAAAATAAGGTACCTATATGTGCTTGGGTTTATTACTGGGCTTTCTATCTTGTTCCATTGGTCTATATTTCTGTTTTTGTACCAGTACCATACTGTCTTGATGACTGTAGCTTTGTAGTATAATCTGAATACAGAAAGGTTGATTCCTCCAGCTCCATTCTTCTTTCTCAAGACTGCTTTGGCTATTCAGGTTCTTTTGTATTTCCATATGAATTGTGAAATTTTTTGTTCTAGTTCTCTGAAAAATGCCATTGGTAATTTGACAGGGAGTGCATTGAGTCTGTAGATTGCATTTGGTAGTATAGTCATTTTCACAATATTGGTTCTTCCTACCCAGGAACATGGAATATCTCTCCATCTGTTCATGTCATCTTTGATTTCTGTCATTAGTGTCTTATAAATTTCTGTGTACAGTTCTTTTGTCTCCTTAGGTTTATTCTTAGATATGTTAATCTTTTTTTGCAATGGTGAATGGGATTGATTCCTTAATTTCTCTTTCTGGTTTTTCATTGTTAGTATATAGAAATGCAAGTGATTTCTGTGTATTGGTTTTGTATCCTGCAATTTTGCTAAACTCACTGATTAGCTCTAGTAATTTTCTTATACTATCTTTAGGGTTTTCTATGTAGAATATCATGTCATCTGCAAGTAGTGAGAGCTTTACTTCTTTTCTTATCTCAATTCCTTTTATTTATTTTCCTTCCCTGATTTCTGTAGCAAGGGCTTCCAGAACCATGTTGAGTAATAGTGATGAAAGTGGACATCTTCCTGATCTTAGGGGGAAAGATTTCAGTTTTTCACCATTGAGAATAATGTTTGCTGTAGGCTTATCATATACAGCCTTTACTATGTTAAGGTAGGTTCCTTCTATTTCCATTTTGTGAAGAGTTTTAATCATAACTGGGTGGTGAATTTTGTCAAAGGCTTTTTCTGCATCTATTGAGATGATCATATGGTTTTTATCCTTCAATTTGTTAATATGGTGTATCACAGTGATTGCTTTGCATATCCTGAAGAATCTTTTCATTCCTGGATAAACCCAACTTGATCATGGTGCATGAGCTTTTTTATGTGTTGTTGAATTCTGTTTGCTAAAATTTTGTTGAGGCTTTTTGCATCTAGGTTGATCAGTGATATAGGCCTGTAGTTTTCTTTTTTTGCATTGTCTTTGTCTGGATTTGGTATCAGGGTGATGCTGGCCTTGTAGAATGAGTTTGGAAGTGTTCTTTCTTCTGCAAGTTTTTTCAAAGAGTTTTATAAGAATAGGCATTAGGTCTTCTCTAAATGTTGGATGGAATTCTCCTGTGAAGTCATCTGGTCCTGGCTTTAGTTTTTTTGGGAGAATTTTTGTCACAGCTTCAATGTAATTCAGCTTGTAACTCAGTTGTTCATAATTTCTATTTCTTCCTGGTTCAGTCTTGGAAACTGAACTTCCTAAGAATCTGTCCAAGGCTTCCAGGTTATCCATTTTATTGTCATATAGTTGTTCATAATAGTCTCTTACACTCCATTGTATTTTTGCATTGTCTGCTGTAACCTCTCATTTTTCATTTCTAATATTGCTGATTTGATTCTTCTTGTTTTCTTGATGAGTCTGGCTAAAGGCTTGTCAATTTTGTTTATCTTCTCAAAGAAGCAACTTTTAGTTTTATTAATCTTTCCTATTGTTTCTTTCATTTATTTTTCGTTTATTTCTGCTCAGATCTGTATGATTTATTTCCTTCTACTAATTTTAGGGCTTTTTTATTCTTCATTTTCTGGTTATTTTAGGTGTAAAGTTAAGTTGTCTATTCGATGTTTTTCTTGTTTCTTGAGGTCGGATTGTATTGCTATAAACTTCCCTCTTAGAACTGCTTTTGCTGCATGCCATAGGTTTTGAGTTGTCATGTTTTCACTTCTTTCTAGAAACTTTTTGACTTCCCTTTTGATTTCTTCAGTAACCTGTTGAGAAGAAGGTGTATTCTTCTGCATTTGGATGGAATCTCCTAAAGATATCAATGAGTTCCATCTCATCTAATGTATCATTTAAGACTTGTGTTTCCTTATTAATTTTGTTTTGATTATCAGTCCATTGGTGTGAGTGGGGTGTTAAAGTTTTAATGTTATTGTCAATTTCTCCTGTTATGTCTGTAAGTGTTTGTCTTATGTATTGAGGTGCTTCTATGTTGGGTGCATAGATATTTACAATTATTATGTCTTCCTCTTGGATTGATCCCTTGATCATTATGTAGTGTCCTACCTTATCTCTAATAATCTTCTTTAGGCTAAGGTCTATTTTGTCTGGTATGAGGATTGCTACTCCAGCTTTCTTTTGATTAGCATTTGCATGGAATATATGTTTCCATCCTCTCACTTTCAATCTATATGTGTCTTTAGGTCTGAAGTGGGTTTCTTGTAGGCAGCATATATATGGGTCTTGTTTGCATATCCATTCAGTCAGCCTGTGTCTTTTGGTTGGAGCATTTAATCCATTTACATTTAAAGTAATTATTGATATATATATATGCTCCTATGGCCATTTTCTTAATTGTTTGGGGTTGATTTTGTAGATCTTTATTCTTCTCTTGTATTTCATGACTATATAAGTTCCTTTAATATTTGTTGTAAAGCTAGTTTGGTGACACTGGATTCTGTTAACTTTTGCTTGTCTGAAAAACTTTTTATTTCTCCATCAATTTTGAATGAGATCCTTGCCAGGTACAGTAATCTTGGTTGTTGATTTTTTTTTCCTTTCAGTACTTTAAATATATCCTGCCATTCCCTCCTGGCCTGCAGAGTTTCTGCTGAAAGATCAGCTGTTAAGCATGTGGGGTTTCCCTTGTATGTTACTTGTTGCTTCTCCCTTGCTGACTTTAATATTCTTTCTTTGTGTTTAGTCATTGTTAGTTTGATTAGTATGTGTCTTGGTGCATTTCTTCTTGGGTTTATCCTATATGGGACTCTTTGTGTCTCTTGGACTTGATTGACTTTTTCCTTTTCCATGTTGGAGAAATTTTCAATTATAATATCTTCAAAAAATTTTCTCATACCATTTCTTTTTCTCTTCTTCTGGGACCCCTGTAATTCGAATGTTGGTGCATTTGTTATTGTCCCAGTTGTCTCTGAGACTATCCTCAGTTCTTTTCATTCTTTTTACTTTATTCTGCTTTTCAGAAGTTATTTTCAACATTTTATCTTCCAGCTCACTGATTTGTTCTTCTGCTTCAGATATTCTTATATTAATTCCTTCTAAAGTACTTTTAATTTCAGTAGTTATGTTGTTTGTCTCTGTATGTTTATTCTTTAATTCTTCTAGGTCTTTTTTAATTGACTCTTGCATTTTCTCCATTTTGTTTTCAAAGTTTTTGATCATCATTACTATCAATATTCTGAATTCTTTTTCAAGTAGTTTGCCTATTTCCTCTTCATTTATGTGGAACTCTGTGTTTCTACTTTGTTCCTTCATTTGTGCAGTATTTCTCTGGCTTTCATTATTTTTTTTTTTAACTTATTGAGTTTGAGGTCTCCTTTTCCCAGGCTTAAAGATTGAATTATTTCTTCCTTTTAGTGTGTGCCCTCCTAATTTGGTCCAGTGGTTTCTGTAATATTATAAGATGAGATTTGTGCTGAGATTTGGTTTGTTTGTTTGCTTGTTTATCCTTTGATTGGCAAGGCTGAGTGAGTTGGTAATCCTGTCTACTGATTATTTGGTTTGTATTTTCATTTTGTTTGTTGTTTAGATGAGGTGTCCTGCACAGGGTGCTACTGGTGGTTGGGTGATGCCAGGTCTTGTACTGAAGTGGTTTCTTTTGTGTGAGTTCTTACTATTTGATACTCCCTAAGGTTAGTTGGAGAAGACTCTTGAGAGTCCCTTGGACTGCAAGGAGATCCAACCAGTCCATCCTAAAGGAGATCAGTCCTGGGTGTTCATTGGGAGGACTGATGCTGAAGCTGAAACTCCAGTACTTTGGCCACCTCATGCAAAGAGTTGACTCATTGGAAAAGACCCTGATCCTGGGAGGGATTGGGGGCAGGAGAAGAAGGGGACGACAGAGGATGAGATGGCTGGGTGGCATCACTGACTCAATGGACATGAGTTTGAGTGAACTCTGGGAGTTGGTGATGGACAGGGAGGCCTGGCGTGCTGCGATTCATAGGGTCACAAAGAGTCAGACACGACTGAGTGACTGAACTGAACTGAACTGAACTGAAAGTTAGTTCTCTGGTAATCTAGGGTTGGAGTCAGTGCTCCCACTCCAAAGGCTCAGGGCTTGATCTCTGGTCAGGAACAAAGATTCCACAGGTGGTTTTTTTATGGCAAAAATGAGATTAAAATAAACTCTAATGAATGAGAAACCAAAGATGAACCCCAGATAAATGGCCATTAAAAAATCAGACAAATACTAATTAAAATGATGGAACATACACCTATACATATACACCCTTGAACAAAGTCAAAACAGTCCAACAAAAACACAGTACATTGACCTGGCATACAAAAGAAATAAAAAATTATATTTACCAGTTAAGAACAAACCTAACTAAAGCACAAACTGGAAAACAAAACTAAAGCAAAGTGCCAAATGGGGAATAAAGGAATGAAAACAAAACTAACAAATACGTTGAGAGGAAAGAAATGAAAGAAAGGGAAGAAAGAATAGGTATGCAAAGTTAAATAGCAGTAAATGAGGAAGATTTATATACATTAAAGATTAATTGCAAGGGGGAAAGAACAGTAGGATAGCCAAGCAAAAGAATAAATGTAGAAATATATGATAGGTTAAAAATTAAAATTATAAAAAAGAGAAAAGAAAGAAAGTAGAAGAAGATAGGAAAAAAGGGGGGTGAAGAAAAACTCCACATAACTGCAAAAGCCCAACGTCGAGGCAGAGATTTATAGCGACAATAAAAAGTGTGACTGTATATACACATATGCATACATACCCATAAGCAAAATCAAACAGGCCAACAAAAGTAAAGTATAATAGATTGACCAGGTAAAGAAAGGAAACCAAAAATTATATCTACCAGAAAACAACTAACTAAAGCACAAACTGGAAAACAAAACTAAAGCAAGGTGCCAATTTGGGAATAAATCAATGAAAATAACAAATATGCGGAGAGAAAAGGAAAGAAAGAATAGATATGCAAAGTTTAATAGAGGTAGAAAAAGAAGATATATATACATTAAAGATTAACTGCAAGGTGAAAAGAACAGTAGGGAAAGAAAAGAAAAGAATAAATGTAGAAAAAATGATAATAGGCTTAAAAATTAAAATAAAAAGAAAAAAGAAAAATTCCATAGAACTGCAAAAGCCCAACGAAGAGGCAGAGTCTTTTAACAACAATAAAAAATATGACTGAGGAAAAAAATCTCAAAACCTTAATTAGATTTCTTAGTCCAATAAAATCAACAACTACTACAGAGGTGGGGGAAAAGGAAGAGAAAAAGAAAAATTCCAAAAGAATCTACAGGACAAGTCAAAACATAAGAATAATAAGTGTTTTTGTTAAGTCACTGCTGTCAGAGTCCTTTCGTTCACTGGGAGTCACAATCCACCTCACCTCCCTAGGATACCCTCCGATACTGTGCTGATCTCTGGACCTACTGTGGGGACAGCTCAGATTCTAATCTGGCCCTACTCCTATATGTTTTTGCCTCCGATGTCCACAACTATCAGAACTAGTGCATTTTCTTTTGTGGGAACTCTCAATGACTTTTTATATATTCCATAGACACAGAGTATGCCTAGTTGATCATGTGGATTTAATCTGCAGCTTGTACAACTGGTGGGAAGGTTTTGGGTCTTCTTCCTTAGCCACACTGCCCCTGGGTTTCAATTGTAGTTTTATTCCCACCTCTGCCTGTGGATCATCCACTGGTGTTTGCTCCTGAGGGTGCCCTGGAGGACTTGGGTTTGCACCTCTCAAGGGCAGGTGTGAAGGTGGTGCAGCTGCTTGTGTTACAGGGGTTCTGGCAGCATCAGGCACTCAGGGGTGTTGGCAGCTAGGGAAGCAAGAAATATAGTGCTCTAGAAGGGTATGGCAACCAGTATTGGCCAATATGTTCCAGTATTCTTGCTTGGAGAACCCCCCACTCCCACCCCCCACCACCCTAAAAGAGGAGCCTGGCAGGCCACAGTCTACAGGCCTGCAAGGAGTCAGACATAGATGCAAGGAGTCAAGGAGCATAGACACGAGACTTTTTTTCCCCTGTGGCAGCTCTGCCCCAGTGAGAGTTGAGCGTGAAGGAGGTGTACTGCTTGGCTCATGGGGACGCTGGCAGCACCCAGTGTGCTGGGACACACACTGCCTCTGCCGTAAGAGTTCTGGCACTATCAGTCTTTTTTCAGGCCTCTTGTAGCTGGTGATCAGAGGGCCTCTTTGGAAACCTTTCGCCATAGCTCTGCCTGTTCAGGCACTTAGAGGGCTCCCTTGCCTCTGTTGTGTGGTGTGTCAGGCACATAGAGAGACCCCCCTGACTGGGGTCCTACTCTGTCGATTGCCTCCAGTCACTTAAAGGGGCACCCTGGGAGGGGTCCTACTCTGTAGTTCAGAGCATCAGTCACTTAAAGGAGCACAGTAAGTGGGGTCATGTTGTGTAGTTCAGTGAGTCAGGTGCATTTGATGGGCTAGCCTCCCTGTTGTTCAGTTGCCAATGCTGGCATGTTGGGAGAGAGAGGTTTGGTGATGGCTCCCCCACCTTATGCATGACTCAGCAATATTGCCTTGCTTCCATGGCTGCCCGGCTTTCCTCCACCAGCATTTCCCACTACAACCTCCTCCCTCACCTCCCTTTGATCCGTCTCTCTGCAGTCAACAGCAGCCCTTGCCCTAGGATTGCTCCACAATCCCTAAACTCCAGCTTCTAGATCCTGCCCCTTCCAGGGAACCTGCATCCCTGTCCAGGGTATATATAGCTGTGGCAAGGACTGTCTGATTCTCATTCCATTTAGGCTGCAACAGATCAGCTATTTCACTCTCAGCTTTAAATGTTTCTCCTCTGACTCAGACAGTTGCCCTGTTGTGGAGATCAGACCCCTGCTGAGGGCAGGTCCTATTTTACTAACCCCCCCCCCCCCAATTCCTTTGTCCCACCAAGTTTTGCATTATCCTATGTATTATTTTCTTCTGGTCAGTTACTCCTGTCCGCTCTCAGCGGGGGTTCTACATGCACTTCTGTGTCCAATGGTGTATTCCTGATATATCTGTAGAGAGAGATGTACTCCATGTCCACCTACTCCTCCATCATCTTGTTCTCTCCTATATCTATTCATCTATTTTTATGTGTTAAAATTTTTTTTAACTTTTGATTCTTAAATATAACCCCACTATTTATAAATCCATTTTGGGTGTATCACACAGATGTAGGTGCAAAGGCCAATTAAATGTATTCCTTATCCTCCTCTCTAGGCATTGGTCAGAGAGTATTATATGATAATTCAGAAAATCATTTGCTTTTTTAATAAGACAGGAAATTTGTAGAGTTTCTTGTGTTTTACATTCTGATTAGTTTATAACTTTAACTTGAAAATTCTGACAATTATCAAGTGTTCTTAATGCTTCTGTATTGTATAACTGCTTCTTAGAATCACTCCAATTACATCACTCTTCCTTTATTTAAATTCTGTCTAAATTCAGAGCAAACCTTTTATTCTGCCAAGGAACCTAAAAATCTCAGATCAGAAGAAACTCTAGGGCTGAACCATCTGCTGGAATTTCAATCCTGTTACTTCTCTGAATTGATAATTTAAGAACTGTAAGTGGAAGGAAAGTGGTGGATTAGAGATGCCAAAATAACACTAAGTAGAGGAAATACCTTTTAGGTATAAAAAATTAAATTGCAACCTTTGATTGTGGATTTTAAAAGGTAGTGAGATATTTTTATTGAGAAAGTTATCACAATTTTGGAAATGCTTAAAGGCAATCCGTGCCTGTGATAGCATTGAATAAGGGGGATAGGTGCTTCCATAATATAACAACTCAACACATGTTTACTGAACACTCCTCCAATGTGCTCAATCTGCTATAAAAGGAAGAATTATTATTTTATAGAGAAGTAACTGTAGCTCTAAAAGAGAAAAGGATGTTCCTGAGGTCTCATAAGCAGTATTTGGAAGAAATGTAAAAAAAAACTTTGATCTTTTAAAAAACAAAATTCCACAGCCTTTGGGTTTTTTAAGATTTCCTTGCACACTGGGGAAAGTGAGAAGACCAGATATCAAGAAAAATTTGAAAATCTCATATAAATGAGCTGGTTGATAATAGTGCCTCCTCAGGTAGCATTTGAATTGTCCCACAAAATTTTATTTGTGGTGAAATGTTATTAGTATGAAAATAGTAATAATCTTAAATTACATATACGGAACATAATCTAAAAAATGGATCACTATTCATACTGTAATGTATGTGTTACAATCCCACATTAAGCTCTCCATGAAGTCTGTCTCTCGAATGACTTTCATTGTATGCAGCAGTCTTAAAATGCATGCATTCTCTCATTTTATGCATTAATGGACTGTCTAGAAATTAGCTTGTATGTATGTGTGCATGTGTTTGTGTTTCATCTGGATGCGTTTATCTTTTTCTCTACTTGCTTCTTTTCTTTTAGCCTATAACTATGTGTATCTGAATGGCAGATAAAGGCTTGAAAGTTATTTCCTCTTGTTACTATTCAAATTTATTTTATGATTTTATTATGACGACCTTGCCAAAAAAGACATATATTTTTTTAAGATACTCACAGACTCAGACAACAAACAACTAATTTAAATCTGACATTTTGTTAACTATCTGGGTATAGATATACAGATTTGTCCACAAGTTCCCAAGAGTAAATTGAAAAATGGGACAGTCTTTAAAAAGAATAAGATAAAAGGAAAATTTACAATTCCACAGTAATATACAAAATGTACACCCATGTAAACAAAACAAAAGCAGCATAATTAAATTACAATTCATAAGGATGTGACACAGATGGTGTCAGTTTCACCCATGCATGCTTTGATATACTTTTCCTCACACACTTGGTTAATTACAAAATAAGGTGATTTGTAGTAAAGAATTGAATCTTCTTTAGCAGTCAACCCTCAGAGATCACTTGTTATTTACACATGTTGCAAAGTGATACTATAAAAGATATTTCTAGTGTTCGGGATTTTGTCTGTTTAATTTATATATTAACATTACAATAGGAACTATGAAGATTGAGATCCCAGCTAAGAGACTTATTCCTTGAAATGTTAACCACTTGTAGACTCACTGTTCTTATGACACTTCTTTCTCCTCGACCTTGTGAACAGCTACATTAGTTGCAAGATGAATGATTGCGTAAAATACCAATTTGCAAAACAATTCTTTTTCAAATGACTATATTTCTTTTGAAAAGCTAAGGCTACCTGTGTATTGCATTCTGATATTTAAAAAGCAAAAAAGATAAATGGAAAATAGAGAAACAAAATCAGGTATACTATACAAAATTTGCATACACACCCAAAAATTAAGAAACAAAAACCCAGTGTGTTAAAATAGCAATTTTCTTCATTATTTTTGCTCCTGGATTGCCGTCTGTCTTTTACTATTAAGATGTACATCTAATTAAGCCCTAGGGATTTATCACTTTTGTTCTTCAATAAAGGGCACAATCTCATTTTAATATTGAAAGTGGATTTTTTAAAAAATTTAAAGTTTTTTTTCTACTTTCTGTATTATTTCAAATAATAGATTTTTTAAAAAAATAACTGAATAGAACAGTACTCATTAATGCAATGCCATATATTTTCCTCAGTAGAGATAACATGATTGATATCTTAATGTGTTCCAAGAATGTATATCAAAGTTTAGCAATATATTCAATAATCAGTTTGCAAATAAATCACTACAGTATTCAATGTGGGATGATACTAAATAGCCTATAATAATTAATGCCAGTGACTGTACCAACACATCCAGAGTTCTCCATTGTTTCATATATTCCAATAAAATGCCTATTATACTGACCTATTATTATGCTTCCATTAGAAAATGATGGGGTTATGAATTTTTTTTTTTTTTTTGGCATTACAAAGACTGTATTGTACAATGGAACACATACCAATTTGAGAATCAAAGTGTCATAGTCCAAAGTGTGGTCTGTTGATTAGCTATATATTCTTTGGTTAAGTCACATAATCTCTATTTTTTTGTCAGCAGAAGGAGAGCATTTGAGAATCATTGCATCCCAATTTGTACTCAAGGAACAACTGATCTGAACCATTGGTATTATCTAACATGTAGTAGTAGTTCCAATGTCATTCTTTATACGAAAATAAGAATCCAACTCTCATATGCCCCTAAGATTCTTATGCATATTAAAATATGAAAAAACCTGTCTACGTTAGCTCTGCAGCTCCTTCAAGGTTCAACATTCTATGATTCTAAATTTTAATGAAATGGTTACATATGCCAAATTTCAAGTAAAATCAAATCTAGTCTTAGGTAAGGAGAGGCTTAATTGGAAAGGATTACTGCAATAACTGTAACAGGGGGAGGAGACTATTATAATAGAGAGATTTGCGAGCATCCTGAAGGTTAAGTAGACAAATACTTTTATAAGACAACAGAATGTGGCGTGAGGTTGTAGGATGACTGGGTGGCATGATGGCACAGTTAATCAAGGAATGTCTTTCCTTGAAGTTAGCTGATTCCTAGGAGGGTCCCTTAAGGAAGGATTATATGCTGGCTCAGGTTGATAAGGGGTCAGAATTCAAGAGGGTAGAGAGGGCAGAAGCCTAACTTGGTCAATCCCTTAACAAGGCGTTGTTTCAATTCTTCTTCAAACAGTGTTGCTGATCTTCATGAAACAAAGAATATGAATGATCTATGTGTAGCCTTTCACGTGTAGTCATGTGTCACAGGTAGTCATATGTCACAGTGAGTCATATGAGGGAAAGGGTTTCCTTGCACTAATTCATTTCTTGAATACAAATTTTGTTGTTGGTGGTAGGTTCTTAATATTGCTGTTTTCCAGGGCTCAGGTCCAATTCAGCACTGTCAAAAGCAAATTCTGAGTTAGAAAAATAAGCCCTCTGAAACTGGTACAAAAATGAGCACTCTGTTTCAAAACTCCACAGGGGGAGGAATTGTTACATTGAGGTCACACTTCTTCAGCAAAAACATTAAGGATTTGAGTTTTCACAAAAGCAGAATACAGTTTAGTCCAGCACTTCATTCTCACAGGGTGCCCTTTTATGAAAGCGTCCCACTGCACCTTTATTTCATGAAGGTGAACCACTCCCTCACTACCATGGATAATATACTTGGCCTTTTTCAAATAGAGATTGTATATATATATATATATATAGTGTCTATATATTTTGTGTATATGTACAAAGTTTCTTGTCAGCTTAGTGTCCCCAGCACAGGAAGCCTAGGAAAACTACCGATTTAGAACAAAAGCAGTGAATCTGGGGCATCCTGCTCCCAAACTGCTCCAAGCAGAGTCTAAACTACCTTGCATAGCAATGGAAAGCGTTAAACATATACACAGCTGCTTGTTACCAGAATTGCTTATCTTGTAGATTTTAATAATAACTCACTTGATTTCCTGTAGTGCATGGTTGCTACCTGGAAAGAAAGAATTATCCTTAACTATTTCTTTCCCTCAGGTATTTCTTCCATTTATTCCAGTCTGCCTTCTCTTGTCCTCCAACACACACACACACACACACACACACACACACACACACACACAGAGGTATACACATGCATGCACACAAACATATGCTCATGCTCTGATAATGAGCCACTCAAAGACAAAGATGTAGAGCAATTTGAAGACAGAGAATGTGTATTATGCTCTCATAGAAACTGAGTGTTATTTATGGGCATGACTTGACAACTCATCTAATATGAGCTTTGTTTATAGGAAGGGTTTGGTTGACATAGTAAATAATTTCTTCATAGATGCATCTGTGTTGTTATTGCTTGCAGACTGTGTATGTTTGGATCTCTAAAAGAGTCTTCTTTCTTGAGGAGTATGTGAGACAACAGGAAATCCTTTTCAGACTTGAAGCTCTTTAACTCCTTTTATAATGCTCACTTTTACAAAAGGAGTGTGGTAGAGGTGGAGAATGTGTCCATACTGAAGATCATTAATGCTTAGGATTTTTTTAGTACCCTTTAAAATGTATTGACATATCAAATCACCTAACTCCTGACCTTGACTTAATTTGGAAATAATTATCTTAGGATAATTCTTTGACATTCATAGGAAAGAAAGATTTTGGAAATACTGTATGTAAGCTGGATGTGGTCTACTGTTAAAAATATATTAATAATATAAATTGCTATTAATTCAAATATATTAGTGGTATCTACTGAGTTTATTTCATTTGAACAATACTTTACAGTATTGGATTCTTAAAAAATTTATTAGCTCTAGTAATTTTCTGGTAGAGTCTTTAGGATTTTCTATGTAGAGGATCATATCATCTGCAAACAGTGAGAGTTTTACTTCTTCTTTTCCTATCTAGATTCCTTTTATTTCTTTTTCTGCTCTGATTGCTGTGGCCAAAACTTCCAAAACTATGTTGAATAGTAGTGGTGAGAGTGAGCACCTTTGTCTTGTTCCTGACTTCAGGAGAGATGCTTTCAATTTTTCACCGTTGAGGATAATGTTTGCTGTGGGTTTGTCATATATAGCTTTTATTATGTTGAGGTATGTTTCTTCTATTCTTGCTTTCTGGAGAGTTTTTATCATAAATGGATGCTGAATTTTGTCAAAGGCTTTTTCTGCATCTGTTGAGATAATCATATGGTTTTTATCTTTCAATTTGTTAATGTGGTGTATTCCATTGATTGATTTGCGGATATTAAAGAATCCTTGCATTCCTGAGATAAAGCCCACTTGGTCATAATGTATGATCTTTTTAATATGTTGTTAGATTCTGTTTGCTAGAATTTTTTTAAGGATTTTTGCATCCAATAAAATAAAGTTGCAGGATATAAAATTAACACACAGAAACCCCTTGCATTCCTATACACTGACAATGAGAAAACAGAAAGAGAAATTAGGAAACAATACCATTCACCATTGCAACAAAAAGAATAAAACACTTAGGAGTATATCTACCTAAAGAAACAAAAGACCTATACATAGAAAACTATAAAACACTGATGAAAGAAATCAGAGGACACAAACAGATGGAGAAACATACTGTGTTCATGGATTGGAATAATCAATATTGTGAAAATAAATATACTACCCAAAACAATCTATAGATTCAATGCAATCCTTATCAAGCTACCAGTGGTATTTTTCACAGAACTGAAACAAATAATTTCATAATTTGTATGGAAATACAAAAAACCTCGAATAGCCAAAGCAATCTTGAGAAAGAAGAATGGAACTGGAGGAATCAACCTGCCTGACTTCAGGCTCTACTACAAAGCCACAGTCATCAAGACAGTATGGTACTGGCAGAAAAAATGTAGTCATGTAAATATCACTATATCTAATTTTAGATGAAGAAAATGAAGATAGAAAGACACTATAATGTGGTTGTAAAAGGCATAAATTCTAGAGTTTGACTGCCTAGATTAGAATCTAAGCTCATTTAATATGCATATCTGGGAACTTTTAATAAACAAACATATTAAGAATAATAGTCATATGTAATCTATATGATTGGATTGTTATGAGAATTAAGTTAAATTTTACAGCTAAAATATTTTCAAAACAAAGATCATGGCTGACAGAGTTAAATAGGTAAGTAAGGCTTTACTCAAGGCTACTGAAGTAGGGGAGAGATACTAAAATGCAATCTGAACTCAATTCACCAAATAATATTTGTCAAGGGAGCCAAAAAAAAAAAAAAAAATCAGTGGGCAGTGGGCAAAGGACAGTCTTTTTAGTAAATGATGTTGGGTAAATAGGATAAGCAGATGCATAAGAATGAAGTTGGACCTCTCTTTTACACCCCTTCAAAAAACTAACTCAAAATGGATCAAAGACTTAAACATAAGACCTGCTACCATAAAAGCCCTAGAAGAAAAGTAGGAAAGAAATTCTGGACATTGATCTTAAAAGTGATTTTTCTTTGGATATGACACTAAAAGCATAAGACTCTAAAGCAAAAATCAACAAGTAAGATTACATCAAACTCAAAAGCTTCTGTTCAGCAAAAGAAACAATCAGCAGAATGAAAAAACAACATATGGAGTGGGAGAAAATGTAAGAAAATGTACATTTAATTACATTATATTTAGTTACATTAAATGTTCATTTTCTTACATTTAAATACATTAAATGTAATTGGAGGATTTATAAAACTTTTACAACTCAATAATAGAAAAAAAAATCTGATATGAAAATGGGAAGAGAAATTGAATAGACATTTTTCCAAAGAACATACACAAGTGGTCAACAGGTATATGAAAAATACCCAACATCACTAATAATAAAGGAAATGCAAATCAAAACTACAATAAGGTAAAGCTCACAATTTTTAGAATGGTTATTATCAAGAAGAAAAGAGATAACAAGTCTTGGTGAGGATGTGGATAAATGGGAACACTTGTGCACTGTTGATGGGAACATAAATCAGTATAGGCACTATGGAAAATAGTTTGGAGTCTCCTGAAAAAGTGAAAAGTAAAATTACCACAAGATCCAGCAATCCCAATTCTGGATATATATCCAAAGAAAATGAAAGCAAAGCTTCAAAGAGATTTTTGCACTCCCATGCTTGTTGAGCATTATTCACAATAGCTAAGATATGAACATAGTTTAAGTTTCTCTCAAATGATGAATGGATACAACAAGTAGCAGAGAAAGAATTTATGATAATAAATTTTCTAAAATAAATACTCTAAGGAAAGGAAGGCTATGGGCCTAGACTTAGAAAAAATAAACACTCTAAAGTTTAATTAAGTTGAGGAGAACATTAAGGCCCTCTTGGTTAACACTTAGAAAGCTGTTTGACCCTTCTTAGGGTATGAGAAGAAAAATCATCTGTCTATAATGATAATGTAATTCTAAACTCAAATTTGTGAACCACTGACTGCTTAATTTTAATGTGCATGAACTTAACTTCCTTGCTAACCTGGAATAGTAATTTAGGGGACTCCTTTTTATTTAGGGGATCTCATCTAGGGCACATGGCTTGGTGACTTGCACCTAGTATGTGCATTTTTAAATGATCTTTTGTGTCATAAAATGGACTGCCTTTGGAAAATGTAGATTTCAGACAGTACTTGTTGAGAGATTTCCAGAAAATAATTCTGCAATCAGAAACTCTTTTGAGCAGGACATTTCAAAAAAACCTTTGCTCAATATTCCCTATTTTGTGAAATAATCTCAAGGCAATAAGGAAATCTTAGTTAATAAAATTCAGTCCCTCAATAAGACAATTAAGATTGGTTTTACATGGAAAGCAGTCAATTAACATTCATCTGGTTTGCTTTCTGCTTCTTTTGAATAGATAAACAGAACAGGTCAAACGTGAAAACAGTTTCCATAGTTTTACAATTCTGTAATTAGATAAGAAGCCAAAAAAACCTGAAGGATGTTTTACCTTTGGGCAGGTACCTGTTCAGTTCAGTTCAGTTCAATCCCTCAGTCGTGTCTGACTCTTTGCGACCCCATGAATCGCAGCACTCCAGTCCTCCCTCTCCATCACCAACTCCCAGAGTCTATGCAAACACATGTTCATCGAGTCAGTGATGCCATCCAGCCATCTCATCCTCTGTCGTCCCTTTCTCCTCCTGCTCCCAATCCCTCCCAGCATCAGGGTGTTTTCTAATGAGTCAACTCTTTGCATGAGGTGGCCAAAGTACTGGAGTTTCAGCTTCAGCATCAGTCCTTCCAATGAACACCCAGGACTGATCTCCTTCAGGATGGACTGGTTGGATCTCTTTGGAGTCCAAGGGACTCTCAAGAGTCTTCACCAACACCACAGTTCAGAAGCATCAACTTTTCGGCACTCAGTTTTCTTCACAGTCCAACTTTCACATCCATACCTGACCACTGGAAAAATCATAGCCTTGACCAGACAGACCTTTGTTGGCAAAGTAATGTCTCTGCTTTTTAATATGCTATCTAGGTTGCTCATAACTTTCCTTCCAAGGAGTAAGCGTCTTTTAATTTCATGGCTGCAGTCACCATCTGCAGTGATTTTGGATCTCAAAAATATAAAGTCTGACACTGTTTCCACTGTCTTCCCATCTATTTCCCATGAGGTAGTGGGACCAGATGCCATAATCTTAGTTTTCTGAATGTTAAGCTTTAAGCCAACTTTTTCAGTCCCCTCTTTCACTTTCATCAAGAGGCTCTTTAGTTCCTCTTCACTTTCTGCCATAAGGCTGGTGTCATCTGCATATCTGTGGTTATTGATATTTCTCCCGGCAATCTTGATTCCAGCTTGTGCTTCTTCCAGCCCAGTGTTTCTCATGATGTACTCTGCATATAAGTTAAATAAGCAGGGCGACAATATACAACCTTGACGTACTCCTTTTCCTATTTGGAATCAGTCTGTTGTTCCATGTCCAGTTCTAACTATTGCTTCCTGACCTGCATATAGGTTTCTCAAGAGGCAAGTCTAGTATTCCCATCTCTTGGGTAGGTACCTGAGGGCAAGCTAAAAATAACCAGATTTAAAAATTGTGAAATGTAGCATATGTACAAATTGGCACACACTTCATATGTGTAAGACAATGAATAGTTACAAAGTTGAACATTCCTGAACTACCTCAGAAGGAACCCATGCTGACAGTCTCAGGGAGTTCCAACTGGTTTTTTTTAACCTCTCAGAATATTGAGAGGTTCACAAGAGAATTTAAACTCTCTGGTCTTAATCTGAATGAACATTTCTACCTGTATTTTTTCTGAATCTTTCCTCCTCATTACTTCAACTATTCTATGAAAACTGCAATCTAAAATTCTCCTCCACTAGTTATTTCTGTATCCGTAAAGCCTCAGGACTTTCCTTGACCGTCCTGTTAAAATCAATGTTCTTTTCCCTCTATCAGCAGAATCAAGTTGTTATTTTGAAATTAATTTATGTCACTTTTCTTTGTACTATTCACTGAGATCCGTCTTGTCACCCACATTTCACAGTGTGACATCTTGTCAAAGCCATTTTGCTGCAAGCCTTTTGAAACCAATTTCACAAGTCAAATGCCTGGTCTATATACTAAGAATAAAATTTTCTCCAGTCAGCTAAAATGTGGCTATTGTCATTTTAAATGAAACTGTCCTATAAGAGCAAAACACCCAACTCTGGCAGACTCACATATACATATACAGGTATAAGAAAGGTCTAAATGAATGCATCTTTAAATAAAAATTGAAACTGATTGCATATTTAGATAAGCTAAATTAATAAACACCTGGAAAAAAAAACAAACGTGTGAAGGAAATGATATCCCTATAATTGTTTTGCTTCTGTCTGGTCTGCCACTTGATAGAATTAGGAAAAAGACTGCCAGTAGAATGGTATAGAAGATCAGCAAATTGTCATCCTAGATAAGAATGCAAAGCCAGCACTCTCTATTCCCATCAATCAGAAGGATAATTCAGTTCCCTTGCATCAGAATCTATTTTCTACCAGATTATAGGGACATATTCTTTTTAATTGTCAAATTTCCCTAATAAAGGACAGCTGTTTACTCTCCAGAGAGTAATTATATTCCAATATTCTAATGCAGTCTTGAAGATGTATGCCATAGAAACAAACAAATAAAAAAATCACTGGGTAGTTGGCCTGAATGGATTAAAAAATGTAAATGAAATATCTTAAGGACTCTTTCATCAAATGAGCTCAGTTGAGGCTATTTGCTTCTCTCAGTGCAAAGGAAAATCAGGCACTTTATTTAAAGTGGTTCTTTTGAGGCTTTATTTTTGAACACAAATACAACTGTATTATATATTTACCCAGGGATTTTTACTGAATATTTAGGTAGTGCTTTACTATATTCAAAGTCCCCAAAGATCACAATCACTGTATAGAAAAATTGAGAAACACTAAATATTAGGTGTGACAAAACCAGAAGATTCTGTTTCTGGAATTGTGGAAGGTAAAAGTCAGCATAATAAACTGAGGTTCATCTTCTATAGAACTAATTCTCAATTATAGATGATTTATTACTGAGCTATAAAAAGTATGATTTTTCAGTCTTATTTTAATTAAGTTATCTAAAATTCTCATTAAGGAATTATAATGAAATATTATTGCTACAAATTAGAATATGATAGAGTTATTTAAAGTAAGTACTATCAAATCACCAATGTACAAGTCTGTATGGGATCAAGAAAAAAGAAATATAGAAAATAATATCTTATGTATAATGTCTGTGTCAGAGTAGCAAAATTATTAAGCCATATGCTGTTTCCTTAACTTTTATTTCCTTTTGGGGGGAGGAGAGAGGGAGAAGGAGGAGATTGGAAAACTATGACCATGACACATACATCGCCTGTTGTTTTTATTTACTTTTTCCTTTCAGGATATGTTGCTAAGAACATTTTTTGCATTTTATGGCTAATAGGAACTGGATACATAAAGTCTTACATTGAATCCTCAACTTTGACTTTTGAACCCCAAAGAGTAAAATCTTTACCTTCTGGCTCTTTAAGAAAGTTTGTTGGTCTCTGTTTTGCTGATTATAGGGAAATTACAGCTGAGGTTTCTCGTATAAATACTTTTTTTTAGCAACTTAAGGTTCCTTCTAAGTTTCATTTCCTAAGGGATTTTTAAGTGACTAATAGCAATTGAAAGGTATAAAATAATGGCATTCATTGAGATGATCATATGTTTCTGTTCCTTTAATCTTTATATGCGGTTGATCACACTGATTTATTACTACTGAATGCTTTAAATTCAGGTGGTAATGTTACTTTACAATGATAAATTATAATTTTAAAATAATGATAAGATAGGTTAGCTAATATTTTATCAAGAAACTTTATAACTAATTTGATAATTGAAATGGACCTTTAATTTTCTCTCTCAGTCTTGCTCTCATTGTTTTATATTAACCTAGTTTTTTCAGTAGTTACATGAACGTTGTAAGACAAGCTGGATTTTAAAAAATTGTTCCAATTTTTAGGTAAACTTGCATGTCATATAAATGAATTATTCTTTGAATGTTTGTAAGATGTGAATTATGAAGCCATATGAGCCTGGGTTTTTACTGGGAAGGTATATTTGTTATCTATTGTTGTGAAACAATGTGAAATGTAGAGAAAATATTTTTACATTGTAGTTAGGGCTTTCTGAAAAAACAAATGTACTTAACATCAGAACCTATGTTAAAGAGCAAGCCACAGAAGTTAATTTACAGCTGTATACATAGTAAAAGCTCTACAGGGATTTACCTAACTACAGAGGTACATTTTCACACTTCAAGGGGAAAAAAAGTCATCTTTGGATTGTAAAGCTTGAGGCAACAGCTTTATATTTTCTCTAGAGAGGATTATTTAAATTCCAATATTAAAGTAGAAGTTTTCAAGAAGACTATGATGGGTAGAAGAAGTTGTCTGCCTATTCTTTCTGTATATAAGTACAGAAAATTTATATTCTATATCCCTTGTCTACAAGACAGACTTTATATTTGACCTGGCTCTCATGTTGGTGTTAGTGAACAACTGAGACACAAGGACACAACATGTTTCTTATTATTAAATGAAATCTGCTCTCATTTAAAAATTGTATGTGTCAAAATCAACATGTCACATTCAGGACAAAATAATAAAGATAAATAAAGAGACCACATTCTGTCAAAAAAAATTCTAGGAGTTTTCATTAAAATTTTATCATCCAATAACTAACAAACAGAGATGGATATTTGCTATATTGAGTCTTCTAATCAATGAACATGATATATCTCTTCATTTATTTAGTTTACTTAAATTTAAATTTCTTAAGTTAATTTCTTAAATTAAATTTTTCTTAATTTTAATTTTTGCTGAAATTACTATAAATGACATTGTATCTAATTTTGATTCCTACATGTTAAATTGTTTATATATAGAAATGCAACTGATTTAACTATATTAATTATATATCTTACAAAATTTTATAACATTATTTTCAAAAGCTTTATTTTACAAATTTATTTACTTTTACAAGGCCAATCATTTCATCTGCAAATAAAGAGCTATGCTTTTTTAATTCTTCATTTGCATGCCTTTCAGGATATTTAAGTAATTTTATTTGAACTTTATTTCCTTAGACAGCAAGCATCTGAGTCTTTTTTCCACTCTAAACTCTGTATTTTGAATGACATTTAGACCACGGTTGTTGTTTTTTGACTCTTATTGTTGTTGATTGACTCTTTGCAACCGCATGAACAGCAGCATACTAGCCTTCTGTGTTCTTCTCTATCACCTAGAGTTTGCTCAAATTCATGTCCATTGAGTTGATGATGCCATCCAACCATCTCATCCTCTGTCAACCCTTTATCCTACTTCCCTCAGTCTTTCCAGCATCAAGATATTGTCCAGTGAGTCAAATTTTTCACATGAGATGGTCAAAGTATTGGAGCTTCAGCTTTCAGCATGAGTCCTTCCAATGAATATTCAGGGTTGATTTTCTTTATGGTTGACTGGTTTGATCTAATTACTGTCCAAGGAACTCTCAAGAGTCTTGTCAAGCACCACAATTTGAAAGCATCAATTCTTTGGCACTCAGCCTTCTTTATGGTCCAAATCTCACATGACTACTAGAAACACCACAGTTTTGATGAGACATATTTTTGTCAGCAAAGTGATGTCTCTGCTTTTAAATGTCCAGTCTTGGTTGTCATAGCTTTCCTTCCAAGGAGAACGCATCTTTTAATTTCATAGCTGTAATCACCATCTCAAGTGATTTTGGAGCCCAAGAAAATAAAATCTGTCACAGTTTACAGGTTTTCCCCTTCTATTTGTCATGAAGTATTGGGACCAGATGCCATGGCCTTAGTCTTTTGAATGTTGAGTTTTAAGCAAGCTTTTTCACTCTCTTCTTTGACCTTCACAAGAGGCTCTCAGTTCCTCTTCACTTTCTGCCTTAGAGAGGTATCATCTGCATATTTGAGGTTGTTGATATTTCTCCCAGCAATCTTGATTCTGGCTTGTGAGTCATCCAGACCAGCATTTCCCATGATGCACCCTGTATATCAGTTAATTAAGCAGGGTGACAATATACAGTCTTGACATACTACTTTCCCAATTTTGAATCAGTCCATACTTCCATGTGTGGTTCTAACTGTTGTTTCTTGAAGTGTATAGGTTACTCAGGAGACAAGTAAGATGTTTTATTATTCCCATCTCTTTAAGAATTTTCCACAGTTTGTTGTGATCCACACAGCCAAAATCTTTACAATAGTCAATGAAGCAGAAGTAGATGTTTTCGTCTGGAATTCCCTTATTTTCTCTATGAATCAATGGATGTTGGCAATTTGATATCAAGTTCTTCTGCCTTTTCTAAATCCAGCTGGTACATCTGGAAGTTCTTGGTTCCAGTCCTGTGATCACTGCTGTTGCTGTTGTTCAGTCACTCTGTCGTGTCCAACTCTTAGTGACTCCATGGACAGCAGCATGCCAGGCTTCCCTGTCTTCACCCTCTCCAGAAGCTTGCTCAAACTCATGTCTATTGAGTTGGTGATGTCATCCAACTATCTCATCATCTGTCAACCCCTTCTCCTCCTGCCTTCAATTTTTCCTAGAATCACTGTCTTTTCTAATGAGTCAGCTCTTCGCATCAGGTGACCAAAGTATTGAAATTTCATCTTCAGCATAAGTCTTTCCAATGAATATTCTGGACTGATTTCCTTTAGGATTGACTGGTTTGACCTCCTTGCTATCAAAGGGACTCTCAAGAGTCTTTTCCAGTACCACAGTTCAAAAGCATCAAGTCTTCAGCGCTCAGCTTTTCCTATGGTTCAACTCTCACATCCATACGTGACTACTGGAAAAACCATAGTCTTGACTAGATGGACACTTTGTTGGCAAAGTAACGTCTCTACTTTTTAATATGCTGTCTGGGTTTGTCATGGCTTTCCTTCCAAGGAGCAAGCATCTTTTAGTTAGTCACCATTTGCAGTCATTTTGGAACCCAAGAAAATAAAGTCTGTTATTGTTTCCATTGTTTCCCCGTTTATTTGCTGTGAAGTGATGGGACCAGATGCCATGATCTTCATTTTTGGAATAGCACTTCAAAAGGAAAAGCGTTTTCACTCTTCTCTTTCACTTTCATGAAGTTTTTTAGTTAATCTTCACTTTCTGTCATGAGGGTGATGTCATCTCCATATCTAAGGTTATTGATGTTTGTCCAAGGAATCTTGATCCTAGCTTCTGCTTCACCCAGCCCAGCATTTCGTGTGATGCATATAAGTTAAATAAGCAGGTGACAGTATACAGCCTTAATGTACCCTTTTCCCAGTTTGGAATCAGTTTGTTGTTCCATGTCCGGTTCTAACTCTTGCTTCTTGACCTGCATCCAGATTTCTCAGGATTCAGATAAGGTCGTCTGGTATCCCAATTTCTTTAAGAACTTCCCACAGTTTGCTGTGATCCACACAGTCAAAGGCTTTAACATAGTCAATGATGCAGAAATAGGTATTTTTCTGGAATTCTCATCTTTTTCTATGATCCAACAGATGTTGGCAAGTTGATCTCTTGTTCCTCTGCCTTTTCTAAATACAGCTTAGATATCTGGAAGTTCTCAGTTCACATACTTTCAAAACCTGGCTTGGAGAATTTTAAGCATTATTTTGTTAGTGTGTGAAATGAGGGCAATTATTCGGTAGTTTGAACATTTTTTGGCATTGCCTTTCTTTGGGACTGCAATGAAAACTGAGCTTTTCCAATCCTCTGGTCACTGTTGAGTTTTCCGAATTTGCTGGCATATTGAGTGCAGCACTTTCACAGCATCATCTTTGTATTTGAAATAGCTCAACTGGAATTCCATCACCTCCACTAGCTTTGTTTGTAGTGATGCTTCCCAAGGCCCACTTGACTTCCCTTTTACAGGATATCTGGCTCTGAGCGATGACACCATCGTGGTTATATGGGTCATGAAGATCTTTTTTTTATAGTTTGTCTGTGTATTCTTGCCAACTCTTCTTAATATCTTCTGCTTCTGTTAGGCCCATACTGTTTCTGTCCTTTATTATGGCCATCTTTGTATGAAATGTTCCCTTGGTATCTCTAATTTCTTGAAGAGATCTATAGTCTTTCTGACAAAACGTGATCCACTGGAGAAGGGAATATCAAACCACTTCAGTATTCTTGCCTCAAGAACCCCATGAACAGTATGAAAAAGGAACAGAAAAATGGCACTGGAAGTAGAGCCCTACAGGTTAGTAGATATCCAATATGCTATAGGGGAAGAGGGGACAAATACTTCCATAAAGAGAGCTGGGGCAAAGTAGAAAAGACGCTCAGTTGTGGATGTATCTGATGGGGAAAGTAATGTCTGATGATGTAAAGAGCAATATTGCATAGGAACTTAGAATGTTAGGTCCATGAATCAAGGTAAATTTGACATGGTCAACCTGGAGATAGCAAAAGTGAACATCAACATTTTAGGAATCAGTAGCTAAAATGGATTGGAATGGGCAAATTTAATTCAGATGACCATTATATCTACTACTGTGGGCGAGAATCCCTTAGAAAAATGGATTTGCCCTCATAGTCAACAGGAGAGTCTGAAATGCAGTACTTGGGTGCCATTTTCAAAAATGACAGACTGATCCCAGTTTGTTTCCTAGGCAAACCCTTCAACATCACATAATCCAAGTCTATCCCCTAACCACTATGCCAAAGAATCTAAAATCACGTGGTTCTATGAAGACCTACAAGACTTTCTAGAACTAACACACAAACACACAAAATACCATTTATTTTTGTTTATAATATTTTTAAATATTATGGTATCTGTCTGCCCTCATTTGTTTGTTTATATTTCTGTTTCTCTTTTTTTTTTCTTCCTCACTTTTCTCTAGAGAAGGATGATTTTTGAATACTTTGAAGATTTTTAGGAATCTTTCTTGATTTATTTACCATGTTTATTGCTGGACCATTTTGTATAGGTTTCACAATAGCTAATGTAGGTATTATGATACATACATATACACAACTTGTCATGGTCTAGTGATATCCTTATTTAATCACTTCAAGTGAGTTGTAGAAATCTTACTTAAGTGCACTTCTCTTCAGTTCATCAGATGATGAACTGAATTTATTATAATTTTTGTTCCAGTCATCAGATATGATTTTTAAATCTTAGAGCAGAAGATAGTCTTTTATATTTTCCTTAATTCTTGTCCATTTATTATTCTTTCTTTTTCTGTTTTAGTCCCAGTCTTTCTCTGCTACATTGTCTTTGCTGATTGGAGCATTTCCTTTGACATTCTTTAAAGAATGTTCTCCTAGTGACAAATGTTCATCATTTTCATTTGCATGAGAATGTGCTTGTTTTCTCTGAATTCTTAAAGGATATAGAATGCAGGATTGACATTTATTATCTCTCAGACTTTTAAGCATTATGCCACTTATTCTTGGGCTCCATAGTTTTAGTTGAAAACTCTATTATCATTCAGTTGATTTTCTCTAATGAATAACCAACAATCCTCTTGATATGTTATCAATTTTATTGTTTGTCAGAGATTTTTGGCTCAGTTGAGATTCTCTTACTGAATCCATGGACCAACTATTTTTAAAAAGTATTTCTGAAAAGACCCTAATTATTATCAAAGTAGTCTTCTTCCAAATATTTTTATTAGAAGGAGAACAAAGGGTCAGAATTTTAATTGCTATACTTAAGCACTTTTCTCATCCTTAGTTCCCAGGGACACTGTTAACAACTTTTTAAAGAGTGCCTAAAGAACTACGGATGGAGGTTCATAACATTGTACAGGAAGGAGTAACCAAAAGCATCCCAAATGAAAAGAAATGCAAAAAGGCAAAAATGGTGGTCTGAAAAAGCTTTACAAAGAGTGGAGGAAAGAAGAGAAGCGAAAGGAAAGGGGGAAAAGGTAAGATAAGCCCAACTGAATGCAGAGCTCCAGAGAATAGCAAGGAGAAATAAGAAGGTCTTCTTAAACGAACAATGCAAAGAAATAGAGGAAAACAATAGAATGGAAAAGACTAGAGATTGCTTCAAGAAATTTGGAGATATAAAAGGAATATTTCATGCAAGGATGGGCACAATAAAGGACAGAAACTGCAGGGACCTAACAGAAGCAGAAGAGATCAAGAAGAAGTGGCAGGAATACACAGAAGGATTATATAAAAAAGGTCTTAGTGGCCCAGATAACCATGATGGTATGGTCATTCACCTAGAGTCAGACATTCTGGAGCATGAGATCAAGTGGCTTAGGAAGCATTACTATGCACAAAGCTAGTGGATGTGACAGAATTCTAGCTGAGCTATTTAAAATCCTGAAAGATGATGCTGTTAAAATGCTGCTTTCAATATGTCAGCAAATTTGAAAAATGCAAGTGACAGAGGACTGAAAAAAAAACATTTTCATCCCAATCCCAAAGAAGAGCAATGCCAAAGAATGTTCAAACTACTATACAATTGGGCTTATTTCACATGCTAGCAAGGTTATGCTCAAAATCTTTCAGGCTAGGCTTTAGAAGTACATGAACCGATAACTTCCAGATGTACAAACTGGGTTTTGAAGAAGTAAAGGACCCAGAGATCAAATTATCAACATTTGTTGGATCATGTATAAAGCCAAGAAGTTTCAGAAAACCATCTACTTCTGCTTCACTGACTACACTAAAGCCTTTGACTATGTGGATCATAACAAACGGTGGAAAATTCTTAATGAGATAGCTGAGAGTACCAGACTACCTTATCAGTCTCCTGAAAAACCTGTATGTGGGTCAAGAAGCAGCATTTAGAACCAGACATGAGATAACTGACTGGTTCAAAATGGAAAAAGGAGTATGTCAAGGCTGTGTATTGTCACCCTACTCATCTGACATCTATGCTGTGTGTGTGCGTGCTTCAGCTGTGTCTGACCCTGTGTGACCCTAAAGACTAGCCCTCCAGGATCCTCCCTGCCCATAGGCTTCTCCAGGCAAGAATACTGGAGTATCTTGCCATTCCCGCCTCCAGATGATCTTCCTGACCTAGGGATTGACTCCATATCTCTTATTTCTCCTGCATTGGGAGATGTGTTCTTTACCTTTAGCACCATAGATTAAAACAGGCAAGATGCCAGATTGGGCAAATCACAAGCTAGAATCAAGATTGCCAGGAGAAATACCAACAACCTCAGGTATGCAGATGATACCTCTCTAATGGCAGAAAGTAAAGAGGAACTAAAGAGCCTCTTGATGTTGGTGAAAGAGGAGAGTGAAAAAGCTGGCTTGAAATTCAACATTTAAAGAAGAAGTAAGATTGTGGCATCTGGTCCCATAACTTCATGACAAATAGAAGGCAAAAAGTGGAAATAGTGGCAGATTTTATTTTATTGGGCTCTAAAATCACCATGATTGGTGACTGCAGTTATGAAATTAAAAGACACTTCCTCCTTGGAAGGAAAGCTATGACAAACCTTGACAGAGTAGACAAAGATATCCCTTTGCCAACAAATTTCCGTTATAGTCAAAGCTATGATTTTTCCAGTGGTCATGTATGGATGTGAGAGTTGCACCTTAAATAAGGCTGAGTGGTTGCACCATAAAGTGGCTGAAATATTGATGAATTCCAATTGTGATGCTGAAAAAATCTTGAGAAGACTAGTCAATTGTAAAAGAAATCAGTCCTGAATCCTAACTGGAAGGAGTGATGCTAAGGCTGAAGCTCCAATACTTGGGCTACCTGATGCAAACAACTGACTCATTGGAAAAGACCTGATGCTGGGGAAGACTAAAGGCAAAAGAAGGAGGTGGCAGAGGATGAGATAGTTAGATAGCATCACTGGCTCAATGGACATGGATTTGAGCAAACTGAGAGATACTAGTGGGTAGAGGAGGTGAGTGTGCTACAGTCCATAGGATAAAAAACAATCAGACAGGACTTAGTGACTGTACAACAATGACAATCTGTACTTATGATGCTTGACCACCAACAGAACATATATTAGCTTTGAAATCCCCCTTGTTTCTTGGCCTGTTCTCTAGAGAGCTAATGTTTGTTTCCTTATCTGCCATATCCATACAGTAGTTCAATTAGGTTAGTAAGATATTTCTAGTGAATTTCTTTTCACATGGATAAAGTCCCTCTTTGGTATAAGTAAGTTGGATTCTGACTGTTTTTAAAACAAAAGTATCAGCTTTTGGTTATATCCAGTCATTTATTGGATAGGCTAGTCCCAAGCCTCTAAAGCTGAAAACATGTTTATCCTCTGATACACAATGTGCATGTGATTCCCTAGTTTAGATTTTTAATCTTTAAAAGGTTATTCAACATATTTCACATTTCAAGTTTGTCTGCATGTCTGTAAGTTTTTGCTGTAAAGCAAACTGCCCCAAAATTAGTGACTTAAAACAATAACCATGTATATAACTTACAATTCTGTGAGTTGAAAATTTGGCTGGACTCAAATAAATGTTTTTATTGCTCTCTGCTGGGCACACAAAATCAGATGATGATTTAGCTGCCTAGCTAGTCCAGGCATCCTCAACTTTAACTCTCTTTCATGTGTTTGTTCCTTATCCACCAAGCTATTCCAGGCCTTTCCACATGCAAAATCTCTTGTGGTCCTGACTCAAAACTGGCACTTCATTTCTGCTACATTCTTTAGGCTGAAGCAAGCCAGTAGTCTAATATAAACCACAGAAGTGGGGAGATGGACACTAACCTTTGATGAATAGAGATTCACATACACATTATAAAGACAATCATAAAGTATGGCCAATTTTCAAAGCCAGTAGAGTAATTTTTTTCACGTTTCCTATTACTTCATTTAAATTTCTATTTGTTTTATTTAATTACTTTGAAAATTACTTGATAAGTTTTTTTTTTTTTCAAATTGATCTAGAAACTCACATTGTAGAGAGTAATCTCAATTTTTGTTTCTATGGTGACATCAATAGGGATTGTGTATGTATGTGTGTGTGCTTCTGTGTAGCAATGCTGAAAATGGTGAAAGGGTCTCATTTCTTTTGTTATATGAAAGTATTGCTTAAGACTGTTGAAGTTCTTTTTCTTTGTATTTTGTTTTTGTATTTTTTCCTATATGTCCCTAAAGTTCTATATGTCCAAGAATGTTAGTGAAAGATTCATACATAGTGCCAGTGGTATGAAATTTAACTTTAATCTATACCTACAAAATGTCAGTTTTCATTCCAATCACGAAGAAAGGCAATGCCAAAGAATGCTCAAACTACCGCACAATTGCACTCATCTCACATGCTAGTAAAGTAATGCTCAAAATTCTCCAAGCCAGGCTTCAACAGTACATGAACCGTGAACTTCCAGATGTTCAAACTGGATTTAGAAAAGGCAGAGGAGCCAGAGATCAAATTGCCAACATCCGTTGGGTCATCGAAAAAGCAAGAGAGTTCCAGAAAAACATCTACTTCTGCTTTATTGACTACGACAAAACCTTTGACTGTGTGGACCACAACAAACCCTAGAAAATTCTTCAAGAGATGGGAATACCAGATCACCTCACCTGCCTCTTGAGAAATCTGTATGCAGGTCAGGAAGCAAGAATTAGAACTGGACTTGCAACAATAGATTGGTACCAAATAGAGAAAGGAGTATGTCAAGGCTGTGTCACCCTGCTTATTTAACTTATATGCAGAGTACATCATAAGAAACGCTGGGCTGGATGAAGCACAAACTGGAATTAAGATTTCTGGGAGAAATATAAATAATATCAGATATGCAGATGACACCACCCTTATGGCAGAAAATGAAGAAGAACTAAAGAGTCTCTTGATGAAAGTGAAACAGAAGAGTGAAAAAGTTGGCTTAAAACTCAACATTCAGAAAACAAAGATCATGGCATCCGGTCCCATCACTTCATGGCAAATAGATGTGGAAACAGTGACAGACTATTTTTTTGTGCTCCAAAATCACTGCAGATGGTGCCTGCAGCCATGAAATTAAAAGACACTTGCTCCTTGGAAGAAAAGTTATGACCAACCCTAGACAGCATATTAAAAAGCAGAGACATTACTTTGCCAACAAAGGTCTGTCTAGCCAAAGCAATGGTTTTTCCAGTAGTTATGTATGGATGTGACAGTTGGATTATAAAGAAAGCTGAGTACCAAAGAATTGACACTTTTGGACAGTGTTGGAGAAGACTCTTGAGAGTCCCTTGGACTGCAAGGAGATCCAACCAGTCAGTTCTAAAGGAGATCAGTTCTGGGTGTTCATTGGAAGGATTGATGCTGAAGCTGAAACTCCAATATTTTGGCCATCTTCTATGAAGAACTGACTCATTTGAAAAGACCCTGATGCTGGGAAAGATTGAAGGCAGGAGGAGAAGGGGATGACAGATGATGAGATGGTTGGATGGCATCACCGACTCAATGGACATGAGTTTGAGTAAACTCCAGGAGTTGACAATGGAAAGGGAGGCCTGGCATGTTGCAGTTCATAGGGGTGCAAAGAGTCAGACACGACTGAGTGACTCAACTGAACTGAACTGATACCTACAAAATATTAACTTCTCAAAACATCAGGCAGAAATAACCACCCATGTTTCTTCTCAGTGAAAATAGCAGAAATTTCTTGTCTGTATTTACTAGAGTGTGCATGCTCAGTTTCTCAGTCATGTCCAACTCTCTGTAACCTCATGGTCTGTAGTCCTCCAAACTCCTCTGTTCATGGCATTTTCTAGGCAAGCATACTGGAGTGAGTTGCCATTTCCTCCTCCAGGGTATCTTCCTGACCTATGGATCAAAGCTGCTTCTCCTGAGTCTCCTTCTTTGGCAGGCAGATTCTGTACCACTGAGCTACTTGGGAAGCCCATTTAGTAGTGAAGAAACTTTTTTAAGACTTCAGTAGTTCAGACCTTTTGGTTTTAGCTCCCCTATTTGGCCTATGATGATAAAATACTGGCCTCAAACTCCCTCAGTGCTTATATCCTTAGTGTTTCCCACACTTTCTTGGTATCAGCTTGTGATTTTGTTTCTTGGTTGAAATCTAAAATTTATTTTTTGCCACAGGGCATTTTTTTTTCTTTCTTTTATTTTTAATTTAAAATTTTCATTGCTGTTTGTGTATTTTATTTTAAAATTTCTGTGTTTTTGAAGCAGGATGGATAATCTGTATTAGCTCTAAAACTGTACCAAAATAGTTATAAGAGGTGCTTTTTGCTTATTCTTGTAAATCTTCAGGACTATAGGACACACTTAACTGACTTTAGGATGCATCAATAACCATGTCTCATGAAAGTTCACCTTAGTGATTTAATAAGCCAGCCATGCCTATCTTAAACATTAGAGAGTGTTTCCATTTTAATTGAATCCTGAGTTTTTTTTTTTTTTTTTAATCAATAAACATGTCTCATTAGGAAATAGATACTATCTCCTTTTATCTACTGTGGCCTTTGAAGTTACTGAAATATTAAAGCATAATGGGGCTATATCTGGTTATACTCCTTTCTAAAATCCTGACTTTCTGTTTATAAATTCCATGTAGATTGTTGTCTCAATATCAGAAGTGGTTTCACTAACCTCTAGAGTTGTCTTTTGTGTGTGCAGAGATTCTATAAACTGGTAGTTTTAAGTAGAACTTTGAGCTTTTACACAGCACATTGTAATTGTAGGATATGAATGTCTCTTCCAGGGGATATCTTATATATATATAAGGGTAGAGTAGAATACTTTTCAAACAGAGTTTTAACAAACACTAATCCTAGGAGTTTATTGAGTGAAAAAATGAGGCAAGTAGTCAAACTATTTTGAAAAATGCTATAGACTACCCCATTTTAGGGTATGCATAATGTATATTCAAATTATAAAACTTATAAAAATACTGTCATAAAGAAGTTAGTTTTGTTTTTAATCTTATGTATTTTAAGATATATTAAAGAAGAGCTTTAGGTTTATAATAAAACAGAGAGAAAGATAACAGAAATTTGTTTGTTCTCTATCCCTGCACATACATAACCTCCTCCATTATAAATATGCAGAAAGGTACTTTTTTTTTTTTTAACAAAAAATCAACCTTCATTGTTATGTCAAAATTAACCAAAGTTTATAATTTTCATTAGAGCTCACTCTTAGTGCTCTGAATTCTGTGCATTGAACAAATATATAATACATATATCCATCCTTATAATATGATGCAGAATATTTTCATTATTCTAATAATCCTCTGTGTTCTGCCTATTCATGTCTTTCCCCTTATCCCATCACTGATCTTTTTACTCTTTTTATTATCTCCATAGTTTTGTCCTTCCCATAATGTCTTATAGATAAAATTATATAATAGGCAGACTTTTTCAGGTTGACTGCTTTCACTCAGAATTATGAATTTAAGGTTCCTCCTTATCTCTTTTTATGGCTCCATAGCTCGTTTCCTTTTAGAGCTGAATAATATTTCATTTTTGAATGTACCACAGTTTATTTATCCATATACCTCCCTAAGGATATCTTAAGTACCACCAAGTTTTGGTAATTATGAATAAAGCTGTCATAAATATCTCTATACAGGTTTCTCCATAGATATAAGTTTTCAACTTCTTTGAGTAAATGCTAAGGGTCATGATTGTTATATCATATGAATACCTATAGTTTTCAAAGAAGCTAACAAAATGTCTTCATACTGGCTCTTCCATTTTTCATTCACACCATCAGTAAATGAGAATTCCTGTTGTTCTACATATTACCCCACACTGTGGGTTGTCAGTGTTCTAGAGTTTGGCAATTCTAGTTGCCGTGTAGTCTCATCGTTTTAATTTGTATTTACCTGATGACACATGATGTGAAACATATTTTCATTTGATTAATTGCCATACAAATATCTTGTTTGCTTAGGTATCTGTTCAAGTCTTTGATCCAGTTTTTGAACTGTTTTCTTGTTGAGTTTTAAAAGTTTTTTGCATACTTAGGATATGTAAAGATGTCCTTTATCGGATATGCATCTTGCAAATATTTTCTCCAATTCTGAGTCTTGATTTTTCATTCTCTTGACAGTATCCTTCACAGAGCAAGCTTTTATTTTCTGTGACTCTGCATGGTTTATGGAATCTTAGTTTCTTGTTGTTGTTCAGTCACTGAGTCATGTCAACTCATCGTGACTCCATGAACAGCAGCATTCCAGGCTTCCTTGTCTTTCACTATCTACCAGAGTTTCCTCAAACTCATATCCAAGAGTCAGTGATGGCATCCAAGCATTTCATCCTATTGTTCCCTTCTTTTGCCTCCAATATATCCCAGCATCAGGGTCTTTTCTAATGAGTCAGTTCCCCGCATTAGGTGGCTAAAGTATTGGAACTTTAGCTTCAGCATCAGTCCTTCCAATAAATACTCAGGATTGATTTCCATTAAGATTGACTGGTTTGATCTCTTTCAGTCCAAGGAACTCTCAAGAGTCTTCTCCAGTACCACAGCACAAAAGCATCAATTATTTGGCTTTCAGCCTTCTTTATGGCCCAACTCTCACATCCATACATGACTACTGGAAAAACATCGTTTTGACTATACTGGCCTTTGTTGACAAAGTAATGTACCTGTTTTTTAACATGCTGTTTAGGTTGGTCATAGCTTTTCTTCCAAGGAGAAAGTGTCTTTTAATTTCATGACTGCAGTCAACTTCTGCAGTGATTTTGGAGCCCAAGAAAATAAAATCTCTCACTGTTTCCATTGTTTCCCTATCTATTTACTATGAAGTGATGGGACCAGATGCCATGATTTTCATTTTTTGAGTGTTGAATTTTAAGCCAGCTTTTTCACTCTCTTCTTTCACCTTCATCAAGAAGCTCCTTAGTTCCTCTTCGCTTTCTGCCATAAGACTGGTATCATCTACATATCTGATGTTATTGATACTTCTCCCAGCAGTCTTGATTAAAACTTGTGCTTCATCCAGCCCAGCATTTTGCATGATGTAATCTGTATATAAGTTAAATAAGCAGGGTGACAGTATACAGCCTTGACGTACTCCTTTCCCAATTTTGAACCTGTCCATTGTTCCATATCTGGTTCCAACTGTTGTATCTTGACCTGCATAAAGGTTTCTCAAAAGATAGGTAAGGTGGTTTCTTATTCCTATCTCTTTAAGATAGTCAATAAAGCTGAAATAGATTTTTTTTTTCTTTTTGGAACTCTCTTGCTTTTTCTATGGTCCAATGGATGTTAGCAATTTAATCTCTGGTTCCTCTGCCTTTTCTAAATCCAGCTTGAACATCTAGGAGTTCTCAGTTTACGTACTGTTGAAGCCTGGCTTGTACAATTTTGTAATGACTAACATTACTTTGCTGGCACGTGAAATGAGTGAAATAGTGTGGCAGTTTGAACATTCTTTGACATTACCCTTCTTTGGGATTGGAATGAAAATGGGCCTTTTTCAGTCCTGTGGTCACTGCTGAGTTTTCCATATTTGCTGGCATATTGAGTGCAGCACTTCTACAGCATCATCTTTTAGGATTTGAAATAGCTCAGCTGGAATTCCATCACCTCCACTAACCTTGTTCATAGTGATGCTTCCTAAGGCCCACTTGACTTCGCACTCCAGGATGTCTGGCTCTAGGTGAGTGATCACACCATTGTGGTTATCTGTGTCATTAAGATCTTTTCTGTATAGTTCCTTGCAGCTCACCTGGTCAAGAATCTGCCTGTAATACAGGAGACCTGGGTTTGATCCCTGAGTTGGGAGGATCCCCTGGTGAAAGGAAAGGCTACCCACTCTAGTATCCTGGCCTGGAGAATCCCATGGACTGCATAGTCCATGGAGTCAGGAAAGTCAGACCCACCTGAGCAACTTTCACTTTCACTTTCATTTTCTGTGTATTCTTGCCACTTCTTAACATCTTCTGCTTCTGTTAGGTCCATACCATTTCTGTCCTTTATTTTACCCATCTTTGCATGAAATGTTCCCTTGGTATCTGTAATTTTATGGAAGAGATCTCTGGTCTTTCCTTTTCTATTACTTTCTATCCCTGAACTGCTAGGGAACTCCCTAAAGTATTTTTTAATGAAGTCCAGGTTACAAATGACTTACCTCATGGATTATGCCTTTGGTATTATATCTAAAAAGGTAACATGATATCCCAAGGCAATAGAATTTCTCCCAAGGCAATAGGATAAGTTGTCTCCAGGTGTTTTATAGTTGTATGTTCTACATTTAGATCTGTGATCCATTTAGAATTATCTTTTATGGATATTGTAATTCCATTAAATTGTTTTTTAAAATTTCCATTTAATCTCCCAATATTTGTTTTAAAAATATTTGTTTTCTTCATTGTCAAAACATTATAAATTGACGATATTTATGGGAATCTATTTCTGGGCTCAGTATTTTGTTCCATTGATCTATTTGTTTATTCTTTCATAAATGTCATAGTGTCTTAATTAGTCACTTTATAGACAGTCTTGAAGTCACATAGTATCAGTCCTCCAGATTTCCTTTTCTCCTTCAATATTATGTTGTCTATTCTGGGTCTTTTGCTTCCCTACATAAGCTTCAGAATCAGTTTGGTGTGTGTGTGTGTGTGTGTGTGTGTGTGTGTGTGTGTGTGTGTGTGTGTTAGTTGCTCAGTTATGTCCAACTCTTTGCGAACCCAATGGACTGTATCCTGCCAGGCTCTCCTGTCCATGGAATTCTCTAGGCAAGAATACTGAAGTGGATTGCCATTTCCTTCTCCAGGGGATCTTCCTGACCTAGTGATTGAACCCAGTTCTCCTACATTGCTGGCAGATTTTTTAACCATTTGAGCCACCAGGAAAGCCCCCTCAGTTTAACATACTCACTTTTAAAATCTTGCTGGAATTTTGATGGATATTGCATTGAATCTACAGAGCAAGTTGGAAGTAAATGATTTTCATGACACTATTTTGTCTTAGTATGAACACAGATTATTTTTTCATTTGTTTACTTCATTGTTTTGGTTCATCAGAAGTTTATAGTTTTCATCTCCATTTTATTCATTACCTCTCTAATCTTTATTATATCATTCCTTGTTCTGACTTTAATCTATTTATTTTTATTTTTCTAACACTTTTAGCTGGAAAGCTAGGTTGCTTGAAATTTTTCTTGTTTATTGAGGACCCCATGTTGCTGTGAACATACCTCTTAGAACTGCTTTTGTTACATCCTGTAGATTTGGGGGAGCTGCATTTCCATTTTCATTTGTCTCTAGATATTTTTTGATTTCCTCTTTGATTTAATGGTTGGCTAACTGGTTTAGTATAGAATGTTGTTCAGTCTCCATGTGTTTGTGTTCTTCTATGTTCTTTCTTTCTTTTTTTTTTCTTTTTGTATAAATTTTTAGTTTCATACTGTTTTGTCAGAAAAAAGAAATACTTGTTATAATTTCTATTGTCTTAAATTTGTCAAGACTTGTTTTTGTGACCTATTCTGTGAACAACCTGTAGAACATTTCATGCACACTTGAAATGATTCTGTATTCTACTTTTTCAGTACATAAAATCCTAAACATGTTACTTAAGTCCAAATGGTTCAATGTGTCATTTAAGACTACTTTTCTTATTGATTTTCTTTCTAGATGATCTATCCATTGATGTCAGTTTGCTGTTAAAGTACCCTACTATTTGTTCTTTAATTGTAAATCCCTCCACAATATCTGTTAGTATATATTTAGGTGCTCCTGTATCAGGTACTATTATGTAACAAGTGTAATATCCTCTTCTTGTATTGATCTCTTTATCATTATATAACCCCCTCCTTTGGGTTTTGTTGCAGACTTTTATTTTAAAGGATCATTTCACAGGGCACAGAATAGATTGATCTGTTATTTCTCTCAATATTTCAAAAATTTTGCTCAGCTTTTTTCTTTCTTGCATGCATTCTGAGGAGTCAGATGTAATTCTTATATTTACTTGCCTATAGGTAAAGTTTATTTTTCTCCTCTGGGATTGTTTGAGATTGTTTATCTTTGTTTTTCTGTAGTTTGAAGATAATATATGTAATTGTAGTTTTTGGGCATTTTCCTACTTTGTGTTCTCTGAATTTCTTGGATCTTTGGTTTTACTTGGGAAAAATTCTCAGTCATTATTGATTTAAATGTTGCATCTGTTTTCTGCTTCTTTTTCTCCTTCTAATATTTCTATTACATGTACTGTACAACTTTTGTAGTTGCCCCCAAGGCCTTTGAATATTATGTTTATTTCCTTTTTCAGTCTACTCTTTGTTCTTTGAGGATTCTATTGATGTGTGCTCTTGTGCAGGTGGTCTCATGGTAAAGAACCCACCTTCCAGAGCAGGAGACATAAGAGATGCAGGTTGAATCTCTGGGTCAGGAAGATCCCCTAAAGTAGGGCATGACAACCTGCTCTAGTATTCTTGCCTGGTGACTCCCATGGACAGAGGAACCTGGTGCGCTACAGTCCATATAGTCACAGAAAGTTGGGCATAACTAAAGTGACAGCATGCATGCAACACTAGCACAGAAATTTTATATCTCATCTGTGTTCAATCTACTAATGAACACTTCAAGTGCATTCTTCATTTCTGTTATAGGTTTTAAAAACATCTCTAGTATTTATTTTTCGTTCTCTCTTAAGATTTGCCTCTCTCTACTTACATTGTTTATCTGTTCTCACATGCTGTCTACTTTATCCATTAGAGCCCTTGGCATATTAATCATGAAATAGAAAAGTGGGAAGTGCCACCTTGGAAGCCTGGCAGGCTACAGTCCATGGGGTCACAAAGAATTGGAAACCACTGAGTGACTGACACACACTGGACTTTAGCCGCCAGACTCTGTCCATGGAATTCTCCAGGCGAGAATACTGGAGTGAATTGCCATTCCATTCTCCAGAGGATCTTCCCAACCAAGGGATCAAACCTGGGTCTCCCACATTGCAGGCAGATTCTTAACTGTCTGAGAGTTGTTTTAACTTTCTGGTCTAAGAATCCAGCCCCACTGACAGGTCTGGTTCTGGTGCTTGCACTATATCTTCAAATTATGTTTTTGTCCTCTGGTATATCTTATAATTTATTTATTTATTTTTTTTTTTCTTACTGGCTAAAAATGAATTGCTGTAAGTAGTTTTTTTTTTTTTCTTTTCTTTCTTTCTTTTCATACTGTTTATGGGATTCTCATGGCAAGAATACTGGAGTGGTTTCCCATTCCCTCCTCCAGTGGACCACATTTTGTCAGAACTCTCCACTATAACATAACCATCTTTGGCGGCCCTATGTGGTATGGCTTATAGATTCATTGAGTTATGCAAGCCCCTTCACCATGACAAGGCTGTGATCCATGAAGGGAAAAAAAGACCCTGATGCTTAGAAAGATTGGAGGCAAAAACAGAAGGGAGTGGCAGAGGATGAGATGGTTAGTTAGCATTACTAACTCAATGGACATGAATTTGAGCAAACTCCAGGGGATGGTGAAGGACAGGGAAGCCTGGTGTGCTGCAGTCTACAGATTTTCAAAGAGTCAGATACAACTTAGTGACTAAACAACAACAGGCTTTGAATCATGTGGTGTTGAAGTCTGAAGGGAGAGGAAACTTTCTATAGTTAGTTCTGTGATTAAATCTCCATACTTTTGTGTGTGAACCTATGCCTTTGAAATATGAATTTTATAAGTGTTTATTATTTTTTGTCCTCTCCCTCATATATTGGATAGGATGGCTAGCATGAAAGGGAGTGAATAATTTCCTTCCCCAGGTCACTCATGCTCTGGAAGTTTAGGGTCTTCTTAGTTAATTTTCCCAAAAGGCAGGCCTTGTTATAAATAGACTGCTTTGGCGTATTTCAAAATGGGTTCTTGCCCCTGGACCTGCTGGAAGACAGGGTGTTTTTTCTGGTATTTACTGTGGGATCCTGGTAAAGCTCCTGGAGGTATGTCTAACAGTATTGTGAGGGTTCCCTAATGACTGGGTCCTCTCGAGTTTTTAATTTTCAGACTTGTCTGCACTAAACCTCCAGCAGTTCTTCAATTACAGTTCATGTTTTCCTAGCTAAGCACAGTTCCTGTGGGAGTTTCTGATTATGAATATGCTCTGGTGAAACTTGATTCCCTTTAAAAGCCCACTCCAGTCTTGAGAGCAGGACTTTGCCCTGTGTTTGTGTCTTTTTTATAGATCCCACTAAAATGATTGATTTTCAGTTTGTTCAGTAGTTACTTGTTAGGATGTGGCCCCAAAAAAGAAATCCCATAATACAACTGGATACAAAGATTAAGATGTCTCATGAAAACTACCTATATCCCTTTACCAAGAATAATTGTCTTCCAAACTTTACTACAATGCTATGTATTACATTTTATAAAATATTTTTATAGGTGATCCTTTTTATAGGTTCTTATATTAATAATTAGAAACCTGCCTCAAAATAATTATTATAGAAAGTTTGGGTTTGATTGGGCATATACTGCTCATTCATGGCACTTAAAAAAAAAGGAAGCCACTTATTAATGATTATATTGTCAGATATTTTACATTAATATGTTATTTATTTTGCAAAAGAAAAAGGAAGTTTCTGTGTTCTGTACACCATTTGCTGAGTCTGTACCAAAGGACTGAACACTCAGTCTAAACAGAAAAAATGACTTAAGGAGAAAATGTAAGATAATAAGAAAGGTTAATTCATGACTAATTCCCAAACTTTTACTAAATCCCCCTGCATCTCAATCACTATGTAGGTATTACAGATACAAGTAGAAGAATTAGACTTTGTATTTCTCTCTTGTCTTCTAGATATTACCTAAAACTGTATCCAGTTTTAGTTTATCCAGCTGAGTTATTTTCAGTTTGTCCAACTAACATGTTGTATGATGCTTCTCTCTTGTATTTCAAATCTCTTCAGCTTTCTAAGATTAACTTCTTATACCACCCTGAGTGTAAATGTTTTATGATTTTTATCTATTAGCCATGACAGACTATCTATTTCAGAAGAGCCCTATTATACCACCAGCTGGAAATCTTTACATTTGCCAGTATTTCAACCACTTGTGCAGAATTCTAATCTTGCATCATCTACCCTATAACCCTGAAGCTAAATTGGCAATATTTCTTAAGGCACCATGTAAAGAGATTTAATCCTAAAGCAACCATGTAAAATGATACGTGTGCTACCAATTTAAATGCTGCCCTTTATGTGTGCAGTTTAAAGGGAGAAATTATATATTGTTGCAATGAACTCTAAAACTGCTAGGAAGAAGAAATGATATTGTAAGAAAACCAGTGAGTTTTTAAAAGATCATAAAAAGCAGTATATTTATCTGCATTAATAATTGACTAAACACCTGGAGTAACAGGCAAATTTGGCCTTAGAGTATGGAATGAAGCAGGGCAAAGGCTAATAGCGTTTTGCCAAGAGAACACACTGGTCATAGCAAACACCCTCTTCCAATAACACAAGAGAAGATTCTACACATGGACATCACCAGACGGTTAACACCGAAATCAGATTGATTATATTCTTTGCAGCCAAAGATGGAGAAACTCTATACAGTCAGCAAAAACAAGACCAGGAGCTGATTGTGGCTCAGATCATGAACTCCTTATTGCCAAATTCAGACTTAAACTGAAGAAAGTAGGGAAAACCACTAGACCATTCAGATATGACCTAAATCAAATCCCTTATGACTATACAGTGGAAGTGAGAAATAGATTTAGGGGACTAGATCTGATAGACAGAGAGCCTGATGAACTATGGACAGAGGTTCGTGACATTGTACAGGAGACAGGGATCAAGACCATCCCCATGGAAAAGAAATGCAAAAGGGCAAAATGGTTGTCTGAGGAGGCCTTACAAATAGCTGTGAAATGAAGAGAAGCGAAAAGCAAAGGAGAGAAGGAAAGATATTCCCATTTGAATGCGGAGTTCCAAAGAATAGCCAGGAGAGATAAGAAAGCCTTCCTCAGTGATCAGTGCAAAGAAATAGAGAATAACAACAGAATGGGAAACCTAGAGATCTCTTCAAGAAAATTAGAGATACCAAGGGGACATTTCATGCAAAAATGGGGTGAATAAAGGACAGAAATGGTATGGACCTAACAGAAGCAGAAGATACTAAGAAGAGGTGGCAAGAATACACAGAAGAATTGTACAAAAAAAATCTTCACGATCCAGAAAATCACAATGGTGTGGTCACTCACCTAGAGCCAGACATCCTGGAATGTGAAGTCAAGTGTGCCTTAGAAAGCATCACTACGAACAAAGCTAGTGGATGTGATGGAATTCCAGTTGAGCTATTTCAAATCCTAAAAATGATGCTGTGAAAGTGCTGCACTCAATATGTCAGCAAATTTGGAAAACTCAGCAGTGGCCACAGGACTGGAAAAGGTCAGTTTTCATTCCAATCCCAAGGAAAGGCAATCCCAAAGAATGCTCAAACTACCGCACAATTGAACTCATTTCACACGCTAGTAAAATAATGCTTAAAATTCTTCAAGCCAGGCTTCAGCAATACGTGAACCGAGAACTTCCAGATGTTCAAGCTGGTTTTAGAAAAGGCAGAAGAACCAGAGATCAAATTGCCGATATCTGCTGGATCACTGAAAAGGCAAGAGAGTTCCAGAAATATATCTGTTTCTGCTTTGTTGCCTATGCCAAAGCCTTTGACTGTGTGGATCACAATAAACTGTGGAAAATTCTGAAGGAGATGGGAATACCAGACCAGCTGATCTGCCTTTTGAGAAACCTATATGCAGGTCAGGAAGCAACAGTTAGAACTGGACATGGAACAACAGACCGGTTCCAAATTGGAAAAGGAGTATGTCAAGGCTGAATATTGTCACCCTGCTTATTTAGCTTATATGCAGAGTACATCATGAGAAAGGCTGGGCTGGAAGAAGCACAAGCTGGAATCAAGATTGCCAGGAGAAATATCAATCACCTCAGATATACAGATGACACCACCCTTATGGCAGAGAGTGAAGAGGAACTAAAAAGCCTCTTGATGAAAGTGAAAGAGGAGAGTGAAAAAGTTGGCTTAAAGCTTAACATTCAGAAAACTTAGTACATGGCATCTGGTCCCATCACCTCATGGGAAATCGATAGGGAGACAGTGGAAACGGTGTCAGACTTTATTTTAGGGCTTCAAAATCACTGCAGATGGTGATTGCAGCCATGAAATTAAAAGACGCTTACTCCTTGGAAAGAGAGTTATGAGCAACCTAGATAGCATATTAAAAAGTAGAGACATTACTTTGCCAACAAACGTCTGTCTGGTCAAGGCTATGGTTTTTCCAGTGTATGGATGTAAAAGTTGGACTGTGAAGAAAATTGAGCACTGAAAAATTCATGCTTTTGAACTGTGGTGTTGGAGAAGACTCTTGAGAGTCCCTTGGACTGCAAGGAAATCCAACCAGTCCATCCAACTGATCTCCATCACCCAGGAGATCAGTTCTGGGTGTTCATTGGAACGACTGATGCTGAAGTTGAAACTCCAATATTGTGGCCACCTCATGCGAAGAGTTGATTCGTTGGAAAAGACCCTGATGCCTGGAGGGATTGGGAGCAGGAGGAGAAGGGGACGACAGAGGATGAGATGGCTGGATGGCATCACCGACTCAATGGGCATGAGTTTGAGTAAACTCCAGGAGTTTGTGATGGACAGGGAGGCTTGGCGTACTGTGATTCATGGGATTGCAAAGAGTCGGACACGACTGAGTAACTGAACTGAACTGAAACACTGTGTAAAAATTGACTACATTATTGAATTGTATTTAATTTTATTCAGTGTGATTTTGGGCACAGCATTTTGCTTACTTACTTTTAAGTAGTGTATAATAAAGAGACAAGTGTTTGTTTTTAGCCATAAGATTCTCCATGACGAAGAAGAACTGCATTTACTGATATAAAAAGCAACATATTCATTTGTTCACTTGTAAATTTATCCAACACTGTTAAGCAAAACCTGTCTCCCTAAGGAACCCTGCAATTTTTTGTGATGCACAGATGGCTAACATAGGCTTATTTTATATTTGCTCAATAACTAGTTTCAAAGGAGCGTTCATAAAATTGTTATTTGTTTGAAAATAAATGATCATTTCCACTTTTCTTAGTTTTGAAAAGAGCTTTAAAAATTTGCAATTTTTTATTCATACCAATTATGTCACTTTTTCATCCTGATTGAGCAAGTCAGGTAACCTTTCTGATACCAGGTTTCCTTGTGTGTTTATTGTTTATTAATCCATTTTAGATATCTGAAATATACCAGACCATGTGTTCAGCACACATTTATATGAGTTGCCACTTGTTATATTATCTACAAAGAGAATAATTTTTTTTCTCATTTTCAATTAAGGAAATTATGAAACAAATTAAATTCATTATGTAAAATTATTCAGGCTAGGAAGTATTAGAGCTAGAATTTAGGTCAGCCTGATCTGGCTAAGGTAAAGTTCAAATTCTTAATGTTAGGCAATCCTCCTTGCCGTGGTGATATTGGCAATTTTATTTCAGAGTGCTGTGAGGATTCTTCAGCAACTGAGAAAATATCTCTGAATTCTCTTGAACTTATAGATGTCTACAAATGTAAAACATATATTCATAATCTACTTAAGTTTACTATTTCTCCCAAAAGCCTTATAAACTTGAATATGTTTGTGTTTCTTATAAAATTTTTCTTTGATTTACATAGTTATTTTTATGTACAATATATGGCTCTATGAATTAGTTGCAAACAGTAACAAAAATATAAAATGCAAACTTGGCAAACTCTTGTACTCAAAAACGTTTTAACTTTCCCATTTTATTTAAAATGATTAGAAAAGGAAAGTGATACTTCAAAAGATTAAAAACTGCAGTATTTATTTATTTCAGTTTCATATCATTGATGACTCACAATGTCAAAATAAATTTGTTGAGTTGACATTAACTTTCTTTTATCTGAGACTCCTAATTCCCCCTGCATGTTTGGATAATAGTTTTGTGAGCTACGGGCTTCCCTGGTGGCTCAGGGGATAAAGAATCCACCTGCATTGTGGGAGACCTGGGTTCAATCCCTGGGTTGGGAAGATAGCCTGGAGAAGGGAACAGCTACCCACTCCAGTATTCCGGCCGGGAAATTCCATGGACAGAGGAGCCTCGCAGGGGAGTCCATGGGGTTGCAGAGTTGGACATAACTGAGCAACTACCACTTTTCACTTTGTGAACTATAAAATTCACTATTGACAACTATTTTCTTTCACCACTTTCTTCTCACCTCCATGGTTTCAAATGGTAAATCTGTGGTTATGTGAATTGGCATTCCTATTAATGCTAATGAATAACCTCACTCTGCTTCCAGTTTATTTGTTTTTTTATTTTTTTCTTTTCTAAGTTGGCTTTTGATATATCTCATGGTGGAGTTCTTTGGAACTATACTGTTTGTGTTCACTCAGCTGCTTGGATCTGTAAACTTGTGTCTTTTCCCAAATTTTAGAAGTTTCAGACATTATCTTTTCACATACTCTTTCAACGCAAATTGCTTTTTCCTCTCCTCTGAGACTTCTGTGATACAAATCTTGGAACTTCTATAATGATCCATGATATCTGAGGCTCTTGTTATTCTTTTACTCCTTTTCTTCTCTGTTGTTTAGATTTTCTGAATATTGCTCTTCCCTTAAGTTCACTAATTCTCTCTTCTGATATCTGTACTAGAGTTCATCCAATGTGTGTCGTATTCTGTTATTGAATTATTCACATCTATAATAACCATTTGTATCTTTTTTAATAACACGTTATATTGCTAAGATTTTCTCTTGTTTTCATTTGTTTCAAGAAAACTGTATTTAACTGTTGAAGCTTTTTTTTTTTTTTTTTTTATGATGGCTGCTTTAAACTCCTTGTCAGTTAAATCTGCCTTCAAGTATATCTCAATATTGGCATCAGTTAAATGTCTTTTCTCATTTAAGATATGTTGTTTGGTTCTTGATATGACAGGTGATTGTAACCTGAACTTTTTGTCTATTATGTTAGGATTTTGTCTATTATGTTAGGAGAGTCTGTGACCCTGATTAGGTTCGGCACTTGGGTCTTAGCTTAATTTTCTGGGCTGTGGTTCCAATGACAGTTTAATATTGAAGACTTTGTGGTGTTATTCTAGTCTGATTGATTTATCTTGTACCTCTGAGTCTCCCAGGCATGGCCTGAGGGGATGGAAAATGTTTCTCTAGGCTAGGAGCTGTCTAATATGTCTGTGTGTAGAGTGTGTTGAGACCTCATATCAGTGCCCTACATCCTGCCAGATGTCTCTGAGCAATCAGGAGTCTTGTCCTACAGGAATAAAGAGACTTCCCATACTATGACTCTAACTGGATTCCACCTGACATTGAAGTGATACTAAACCGGCTTCGTGGACCAGTTTGCTTCATGTAGTTTGGTCTCTCCTGTCAGCTCAGCCTGCTATCATCCATATCTCAGTGTCATTGTCTCTTACATTATTACCAGATTTACAGTATTGCCTAGTGACTAAGATCAAGGAGATACAGGTCTATCTTGTTTGAAGTGGAAGTCCAATGTTAATTTTCCTACTAACAGCAACACAAATTCAGGAAAACATATAATGTTAACAATCAGTAAACTTCTTTCTATGTATTTTAAGAGTGCTTGTTGGTTTATTGTCATTTAACTGAGAATAAATGTTCATATAAAATAAACACAACATCTACCAATTCTCATTCTCCAATGTATTATTTTAGCCTTGGTCATTTTAGGAAACTCTAACCCTTATTCTTAATGAATTACATAACAAAACAGAATTCTCGTGAGAATGAGTTAATTTGAGTTAAAAACCCAAAACTTACCTAACAAAGACCAAGGATTGATTCTTTATTTCTATCTAAAAATACTTTATTGAAATATGATTGACAACAAAAAGCTGTACATTTTGAATGTATACAATTTTATGCTTAATGTATACACACATAAATCCATTACTATAATTAGTGTCATAAACTTATCTAGCATTTTCAAAAGTTTCCTATATTTATATGGTGAGAATGTTTAACACAAGATCTGCATTCCAAGCAATTGTTTAAGTATTAAATCCAATACTATCAATTACAGATTGTATGCTATATAATAGATTTCTAGGACTTATTCATCTTGCATAATTCATGCATTATGAATGTATGAATAACACTCCCATTTTCCTTCTCCCCAGATCCTAGTAACCTCCATTTTACTCTGCTTCTATGAGTTGACTATTTTAGATTTCTCAGATTCTCTAGTATTTGCCCTGCTATGTCTGTCTTATTTCAGTTGTCATAATGTCCCCCAAATTCAGCTCTGCTGTTGCAAATGGTGGGACTTTCTTTATTTTAAAAGTTCAATAATATTCCATTGCATGTAAGAACGATATTTTCTTTGTCCAAGTATCTGTCATTGGGCACTTCAGTTGCTTCGATATCTTGGCTAATGTGAATGGTGGTGGTCGCTTAGTCACTAAGGCATGTCCAGCCCTTGTGACTCCATGGACTTTTAGCCCTCTTGGTGCCTCTGTCCATGGAATTTCTCAGGCAAGAATAATGGAATGAGTTGCCATTTCCTACTCTAGGGGATCTTCCTACACAGGATTGAACCCTCAAGCCACGTCTGCTGCGCTGGAGGCAGATTATTTCCTGCTGAGCCACTAGGGAAGCTCAGTTACTGTGAATGGTGCTGCAGTAAACATTGGAATACAGATAGCTCTTTGAGACATGCATTTTGTTTCTCCTGGATATGTACCTTAAAGTGTGGTTACTAGATTATATTCTGTGTTTAATTTTTGTTGTTGTTCAGTCGCCCAGTCGTGCCCGACTCTTAGCAACCCCATGGACCGCAGCATGCCAGGCCTCCCTGTCCCTCACGGTCTTCTGAAGTTAGCCTAAATTCATATTCATTGCATCGGTGACGCCATCCAACCATCTCTGTTTAATTCTATATGGTCCAAAATAAGAAGGTCTTAGAGTGGACAGTGGGTAAACATCTATTGCCTGAGAGAAAATTTACAGGAAGAAAAGAAAGTTTTTATCTTCTGTCTACTGTGGACTATCTATCCAATTGTTTCCACAACACAACAATTTTCAATGTAACAAAACAAATCACTCTTGTGATTTCCTCTATTCAAAACTAACAGCTTTCATTATCACATTAAGTACACACCAAAGTAATTACAATGGCTCTGAGTCTTTATTATGGTCTTTGCCACCTCATCACTTCACCTTTCCTCACTCTCTGTGTCAGTTACCACAGTCTTGCCAAATTGATCTCTATGTTCTCCTTCATGGTCAGCAAGCAGACTCCATCATAATGTAACTGGCATCTTACTCTTCCCTTCATGGGATGCTATTTGTGACATTTCTTGACTCTCTCCTTCACCTCCTCTTGGGTCTATTGTCTTGCTAGACCCTTGCTAACAGTTTTATTTATTGTTCTAGTTGCTCTGCATTCATGTTCTCTGTTTTAGATTCTCTGTGCCAGTTTTTGTCATTACAAAAGAGTATATATTTCATTTGTTTATGGGCTTATACTCTATCTTTTGACTTGAAAAACCAACTTCCACAAAAGTGATCACACTTGTCTTTTTCTTCATTCCATCTATGTGTAGCAAATAATAAATATCTTTTGAAAGTATGAAATGCATAAAGCCTTCCAAGATAAAGATATTAAATGTAAATATACATTGCCATACTCTAATAAAATATCTGTTACTCTTTTTATGTCATTAACATTTTTTCATGGTTACCTATAGCTTTTGGGTTGAGGTCAAATTCCAGAACTCTCAAGACCTTTCATTTATGATTTCTACCTAGTCAGTTTACTCCACTTACTATTTTCTCCACACATACAGAGAATTACTTGCAATTTTCTCCAACTATATCCTGTAATTTCGCACTTTCTTCACATTATATATATATACAATAATATCATACATTATATTATATATATAATACATATATATTATATATTTCCACTTCTTTGGAGAGGATAGCTAGTCCCTTTTATGTTTTTAACAATAATTATAAAATAATAATTAGAGAGTATGAGAAATTTAAAGGAGATTAATAAAATAAATTTCTGGGGGGAGAACAAGATGGTGGAGGAGTAGGTGGACATGGACTACATTCTTCTCTCCATAGATACATCAGGAATACACCTTCAGACATAGAAGTGTATGCAGGACACCAGCTGAGAGCAGGAAGAAGTACCTGACCAGCAGAAAAGAATATACAGAACCATGCAAAACTCAGTAGGATGAAGGAACTAGGGGAAAACAGGAGTGTTAGTAAAACTGGACCTGCCTTCAGCAGGTGGGGGAACTGAAGCAAGCGTCCGATCCCCACATCAGGGCAATTGTCTGAGTCAGAGGAGAAGCATTTAAGGCTGAGAGTGAAATAACTGATATGTGGCAGCTTAAATGGAATGAGAATCAGACAGTCTTTGCTGCAGCCATATATACGCCAGATAGGTATGCAGGTCTCCTAGAAATCACAGTGGCTGGGAGCAGGAGTTTAGGGATTGTGGAGCAACCCCAGGGCAATGGCTGCTATTGACTGCAGTGGAACATGTCAAAGGGAGGTGAGTGAGGAGATTGTGGTGGGAAATGCCTGTGAAGGAAAGCCAGGCAGCCATGGAAGCAAGGCGATACTGCTGAGTCATGTATAGGCAGTGAAGTCATCACAATAGCCTCTTTCTTCCCTCAAGCCAGCAATGGCAGCTGAACAATAGAAAGCCTGGCCCATCAAACACCTGACCCACTGAACTACAGGCTAGGACACCACCCAGTGTGCTTTTTAAATGACTGATGCCCAAACTAGAGTAGGATCCAACCCAAGAAGCCCCTTTAAGTGCCTGATCTACAGAGTAGGACCCCAACAGTGGGGTCCCTCTATGTGTCTGGCCCACTGAACAAGAAAAGAGCCCCAGGCAAGGGAGCCCTCTAAGGGCCTGCATGGGCAGAGCTATGTAGAAAGACTGCACAAAGAGGCCTTCTGATCGCCAGCTACAAGAGGCTTGAAAAGACTGATGGTGCCATGACTCCTGTGGCAGAGGCAGTTCATGTCCCCATACACTTGGCGCCACTAAGGTCTCCACAAGCCGAGCAGCTGAGCCACCTTCAACTCTCTGAGCCATGTTCAACTATCAATGGGGAAGATCTACCACAGGCAAAAAAAAAAGTCTTCCATCTATGCATACAGGGTCACTTTGGTCATGTCCAACAATTTGCAACCCTGTGGATTATGGCCTGCCAGATTTCTCTATTTGGGGGGTTCTCCAGGCAAGAATACTGTAGTATATCGGCCAATACTGGTTGCCATACCCTTCTAGACCACTATATTTCCTGCTGCCCTAACCACCATCTCCCCTGAGTACCTCGTGCTGCAGGATCTCCTGCAACACAAGCACCTCTATACTTAGCCCTCCATGGGGCAGACCCAAGTCCTTCAGGAAGGAGACCCAAACCTTCCCACCAGCTGTACAAGCTGCAGATTAAATCGATATAATTAACTAGGCAGACTGTGTCTATGGAATATATAAAATGTCACTGAGAGCTCCCACAAAAGAAAATACACTAGGTTTGATAGTTGTGGACATTGGAGGCAAGAACACATAGGAGTAGGACAAGATTAGAATCTGAGCTGCACCCACAACAGGTCCAGATATCAGCACAGTATTGGAGTGCATCCTAGGAAGGTGAGGTGGACTGTGTACTTTATTTTTTTGGACACTTTTTATGTTGATTTCATTCCTTTATTCCCCACTTGGCACTTTGTTTTAGTTTTGTTTTCAAGTTTGTGCTTTAGTTAGATCTGTTCTTAAATGATAAATATAACTTTTTATTTCCTTTGTATGCCAAGTCAATCTACTGTATTTTTGTTGGACTTTTTTGACTTTGCTCATGCTATACATGTATATGTGTATATTCCATTGTTTTAATTAGTATTTGCCTGATTTTATAATGGCCATTTGTCTGGGGTTCATCTTTGGTTTCTCGTTCATGGGAGTTTGCTTTAATATCAATTTTTTCCATAACAAACCGCCTGTGGAATCTTTGTTCCTGACCAGAGATCAAGCCCTGAGCCTTTGGAGTGGGGGAACTAACTCCAAGACCTCAGAGTACCAGAGAACTAACCTTAGGGAGTATCAATAGTAAGAACTCACACAAAGGAAACCACTTCAATACAAGACCTGGCATCACCCAACCACTGGTAGCACCCTGTGCAGGACATCTCATCTAAACAACAAACAAAATGAAAATACAAACCCAATGATCAGCAGACCGGATTACCACCTCACTCAGCCTTGCCAATCAAAGGAAAAACAAACAAACAAAAACTCAGCACAAATCTCACCCTATAAGCTTACAGAAACCACTGGACCAACCTTAGGAGGGCAGAAGCCAAAAGGATGAAAGGATTCAACCTTGAACCTGGGAAAGGGAGGCGTCAAACACAATAAGGTTTAAAAAAAAATAATGAAAAGGCAGAGAAATACTACACAAATAAAGGAACAAACTAGAAACAGAGAACTCCAAAAAAAAAAAAAAAAAAGAAGGGGAAATAGGCAAACTATCTGAAAAATAATTCAGAATAATGATATTAAAGATGATCAAAAACCTTGAAAATAGAATGGAGAAAATGCAAGAGTAAACTAACAAAGACCTAGAAGAATTAAAGAATTAACATACAGAGATGAAACAATTACCTAAATTAAAAATATTCTAAAAGGAATCAATAGCAGAATATCTGAAGCAGAAGAACAAAACAGTGAGCTGGAAGATAAAATGTTGGAAACAACTTCTGAAGAGCAGAATAATGTAAAATGGATGAAAAGAACAGAGGACAGTTTCAAAGACACAGGGACAATATCAAATGCACCAACATTCAAATTTTAGGGTCCCAGAAGAAGAAGAGAAAAACAAAAGGAATGAGAAAAAATTTTAAGAGATTATAGTTGAAAATTTCTCCAACATGGAAAAGGAAATAGTCAATCAAGTCCAAGAGGCACAGAGTCCCATACAGGATAAACCCAAGGAGAAACATGCCAAGACACATACTAATCAAACTAACAAAGACTAAACACAAAGAAAGAATATTAAAGTCAGCAAGGGAGAAGCAACAAGTAACATACAAGGGAAACCCAGTACGTTTAACAGCTAATCTTTCAGCAGAAACTCTGCAGGCCAGAAAGGAATGGTAGGATATATTTAAAGTACTGAAAGGGAAAAATCAACAACCAAGATTACTGTACCTGGCAAGGATCTCATTCAAAATTGATGGAGAAATAAAAAGCTTTTCAGATAAGCAAAAGTTAAGAGATCTAATGCCACCAAGCTAGCTTTACAACAAATGTTAAAGGGACTTATATAGTCAAAAAATACAGCAGAAGAATAAAGATCTACAAAATCAACACCAAACAATTAAGAAAATGGCCATGGGAACATATATATCAATAATTACTTTAAATGTAAATAGATTAAATGCTCCAACCAAAAGGCACAGGCTGGCTGAATGGATACACAAGCTAGACACATATATGCTGTCTACAAGAAACCCACTTCAGACCTAAAGACACATATAGACTGAAAGTGAGAGGATGCAAAAATATATTCCATGCAAATGGGAAGCAAAAGAAATGATTACCAATTCTCCTATCAGACAAAATAGACCTTAACATAAAGAAGATGACAAGAGATAAGGAAGAATACTACATAATGATCAAGGGGTCAATCCAAGAGGAAGACATAACAATTGTAAATATCTGTGCACCCAACATAGGAGCACCTCAAAACATAAGACAAACACTAACAGATATAAAAGAAGAAATTGACAGTAACATAATAATAGTAGGAGACTTTAACAGCCCACTCACACCAATAGACAGATCATCAAAACAGAAAATTAATAAAGAAACAAAAATTTTAAATGATACATTAGATGAGATGGGTGTCATTGATTTCTTTAGGACATTCAATGTGATCTGTATCAAATTACCAATGGCATTTTTCACAAAACTAGAACAAAATATTTCACAATACTTATGGAAACACAAAAGAACCCGAATAGCCAAAGCAGTCTTGTGAAAGAAGAGTGGAGCTGGAGGAATCAACCTTCCTGACTTCAGATTACCCTACAAAAGTACAGTCATCAAGACATATGGTTCTGGCACAAAAATGGAAATATAGACCAATGGAACAAGATAGAAAGTCCAGAAATAGGCCCATACACCTATGGGTTCCTTATTTTTGGCAAAGGAGGTAAGAGTATACAAAGGGGGCGGAGACAGCCTCAGTGCATTGTCAATAAATGGTGCTGGGAAAACTGGACAGCTACATGTAAAAAATAAAATTAGAACACTTCCTAACACCATACACAAAGATAAACTCAAAATGGATTAAAGACCTAAATGTAAGACCAAAAACTATAAAACTCTTGGAGGAAAACATAGGCATGACAATCGATGACATAAATCAGAGCAAATTCCTCTATGACCCACCTCCTAGAGTCATGAAAATAAAACCAAAAGTAAACAAGTGAGACGTGATTAAACTTAAAAGCTTTTGCACAGCAAAGGAAGCTATAAGCATGGTGAAAGGACAACCCTCAGAATGGGAGAAAATAATAACAAATGAAACAACTGACAAAGGATTAATTTCCAAAATATACAAGCAGCTCATACAACTCCATGTCAGAAAAACAAACAACCCAATCAAAAAGTGGGAAAAAGACCTAAACAGACATTTCTCCAAAGAAGACACACAGATGTCTAACAAACACATGAAAAGATGCTCAACGTCACTCACTATTAGAGAAATGCAAATCAAAAGTACAATGAGATATCACCTCACACTAGTCAGAATAGCCATCATCAAAATGTCTACAGACAATAAATGCTGGAGAGGGTGGGGAGAAAAGAGAATGCTCTTGCACTGTTGGTGGGAATGTAAATTCATACAGCCACTATGGAAGACAGTATGGAGATTCCTTAAAAAGCTAGGAATAAAACCACCAAGTGACCCAGCAATCCCACTCCAAGGCATATACCCTGAGAAAACCAAAATTGAAAAAGACACATGTATCCCATAGTTCATTGTAGCACAATTTACAGTAGCTAGAACATGGAAGCAACTTAGATGTCCATCGACAGATGAATGAATAAAGAAGTCATGGTACATACACACAATGGAATATTACTCATCCATAAAAAGGAACACATTTAAGTCAGTTCTAAAGAGGTAGATGAATCTAGAACCTATTATACAGAGCGAAGTAAGTCAGAAAGAGAAAGTTAAACATTGTATTCTAACGCATATATACGGAATCTAGAGAAATGGTACTGAAGATTTTATTTACAGGGAAAAAATGGAGAAACAGAAATAGAGAATAGACTTATGGACATGGAGAGAGGGTAGGAGAGGGTGAGTTGTATGGAAAGAATAACATGAAAACTTACATTACCAGCTGTAAAATAGATAGTCAATGGGAATTTGTTGTATGGCTCAGGAAACTCAAACAGAGGCTCTGTATCAACCTAGAGGAGTAAAATCCGGAGGGAGATGGGAGTAAGGTTCAAGAGGGAGGGGATATATGTATAGTTATGGTTGATTCATGTTGAAGTTTGACAGAAAGTGACAAAATTATGTAAGGCAATTATCCTTCAATTAAAAATAAATTTTAAAAATGAATTTCCAATTATATGCCAGTCTGGTTAAGAAATAGAATATTTCCATTAGCTTGCAAGCCCTTCTCAGTCCCTCTTAAGTCACATTCATTCTATTCTCTGCTCCACCCCTTCTCAGTGATAAAACAGTTCAGTTCAGTCACTCAGTCACGTCCGACTGTTTGCCATCCCACGGACTGCAGCATGCCAGGCTTCCCTGTCCTTTACCAACTCCTGGAGCTTGCTCAAACTCATGTCCATAGAGTTGGTGATGCCATCCAACCATCTCATCCTCTGTCGTCCCTCTTTCCTCCTGCCTTCAATCTTTCCCAGCATCAGGGTCTTTTACAAAGAGTCAGTTCTTTGCATCAGGAGGTCAGAGTATTAGAGTTTCAGCTTCAGCATCAGTCCTTCCAATGAATATTCAGGACTGATTTCCTTTAGGTTTGACTGGTTGGATCTCCTGGCTGTCCAAGGGACTCTCAAGAGTCTTCTCCAATACCACAGTTCAAAAAGCATCAATTCTTCAGTGCGTTCTTTATAAAGCTTTTTTTATAGTCTAAAACTATAAAGACTATAGTCCAATAGTCTGCACTTCTTTATAGACTATAAAGCTTTCTTTATAATCCAACTATCACATCCATACATGACTACTCGGAAAACAATAGCTTTGACTAGAAGGACCTTTGTTGGCAAAGTAATGTCTCTGCTTTGTAATATGCTGTCTCGGTTAGTCATACCTTTTCTACCAAGGAGCAAGCATCTTTTAATTTCCATGGAGGCAGTGAGAGACTTTATTTATGGGCTTCAAAATCACTGCAGTTTAGTTTAGCCAAATAGGCACTTAGACTAAAGTAATGTGGGGTTACAGAGTTGGACATGAGTGAGTGACTAAGCACAACACAATGTATATTTTAGATTTTCTTGATTTAATACTTTTCAAATGTGGAACTGCATGAGCTCTTTGAATGTGAGGGAGAAATGGAGATAGGTCAAGAAAAAGGAAAACAAATAGTGTGCTAAATGTGGTAGAATAAAGTAGGATGAACCTAAAGGATACAGTCATTTAGAAAGGAAAGCAAATATAATAATCTGAAAATATCAACGGAAAGTTGTCAAGACAATCCAGAGCCTGTAACTATCACCTTCTTATAATATGTTTTGCAGCTGATTCCTCTTTTCCTCCTAGTCATTTATTCAAGACTATCTTTCTGAACTTGACTTTAGCTTCATTCTATCTTCCAGGTTTCCTGTTTCTGACTATTGACCCTAGATTCCATTCTTGCCTTCTTTCTCTTTGTGCATATTAGTTTGGATGTTCCATTGTTTTTTATACTTACCTGGAGCATGGGCAGCAATCACACTTTCTTAGTGCTCAAGATTTGTATGTTAATCTCACTCATTTTTTACCAAACTATCCGAAATCTTCAGTTTGTGCTAGAATCCCAAACATTTCCAATCACCCTGTAAAAGAGGGTTAACTACACTATGCAAACATACATCTTCAATCTTCTCAAACTGAATTAGATAGAGATGGATTGTAGTTTTGACTGACATATTTATCTTTGTTTCAATATTGCAAACTAATGACCTCCCACTACTGTTACCAACCTCCACCACTAATGTTTGGCTCATGGTTGGTTATCAATAAATGCTTACTACATGAATGAAAGAATAAATGATTGAATGCCAGTTGCAAAATGTTACAGTTTAAACATATATAGGGTACCTATTCCAAGAGTTAAAGTTGCATTCCAGAATAACTTCATAATCCTTTGTTTTATGGTTCTGTGATCTTGGACAAATTACTTATTGTTCTCAATCTACTCATCTGTAAAATGAGAGATAATAACAAACTTACCTCCTTAAGTTTTTATGAAAATTATCAGTAGTTGAGTCCAGTGCCTGGTAAAAGTTATTAAAGCAATGTGTTTTTTTTTTTTTTAATCCATTTATCTATTTGCTTAATTTTATATTTGTTTATTATCAGAAGCTATTACACAGAATGGAATACAAGTTAATCTGTTGGGGATTCTATTTTTAAATGTCACTTTTTAAAAACTAATTTGCTTGTATTCATTTGTTTTCCTTGAGTGCAAAAAAAAATTTTTTTATCTATATGGATTCTTAACACACCTCTGCCAAATTAATTAGAAGAGATATACTCTTCATTACATAAAAAATAGTAAGTCACACTATAGAAATCTGAATTCTGAATGACCTTATTATTGCCTTACTTTTTTCCCTTGAAATAGGCAATGGAGTGTCTATTATACACAGAAAGAGATTACTTTGAAACATAACTGTGAAAGCATTTTTCTTTTTTTATATTTGCAAGAGATGTCTATTTCCTACTTGAACACTGCTTTTTCACTTGGTAGCCAGAAAAAAGCTTACTGCAGTAATATATTTAGTTTCTGGTCTACTTGTGCATAATCTAATTTTTATATACTCTGCACAAATTGTAGCCACTTCATCAATGTCTTGCTATTTTTTCTCTTAACAATACAATGACAGTGATTAATTTCTAAAGACTGGCAAACAAAAACCTTACCTTGGAAGTGATTAAAACTGAGCTGCATACTGTGTGAGGGCTAACAGATTTATACACATGCTAGTGACCCACACATACTCTTATGGACAGAATAATTTGTATGCCTAAATATTCCTATAAAAAGAATAGAAAACAAAATAATCTATTCCACTACATTTTGATAAATATATTGCCTATACCTGGTTACATTTTAATCATTAAAACAGTGCATGTCAGCGGCCATATATGAGAATGTTAATTAATTCTGAAGTAAATATTTCAATATAAGCACAGAACACTACTTGAAGATGATGGAGGAATAGGATGGGGAGACCACTTTCTCCCCCATAAATTCATTGAAAGATCATTAGAGTGCTGAGCAAATTCCACAAAACAACTTCTGAATGCTGGCAGAGGACACCAGGCACCCAGAAAGGCAGTCCATTGTCTTTGAAAGGAGGTAGGGCAAAATATAAAAGATAAAAAGAGAAATAAAAGAGTTAGGGATGGAAAGAGGTCCCAGGGAGGGGGTTGGAAAAGAGGAGAAGTTTTCAAACACCAGAAAACCCTCTCACTGGAAGGTCTGTGGGGAGTTTTGGAATCTCAGATGGCAACATAACTGGGAGGAAAAATAAAGAAAGAAAGAAAGAAAGAAAACCCACAGATTAATTGCCTAATGGCAACTCCCAGTGGAGAAGTAGCCCAGATGCTTGCATCTGCCACCAGCAAGTTGGGGCTCAACAGGGAGGTGCGGGCTGCATTGCTTAGGGTAGGGACCTGGCCTGAATGCCCTGAGGACAATCTGAAAGAGCTAACATGAGATAGCAACCCAAACTGTGGGATAGCCAGACAGAGAGAGACAGAAAGAACTTTCCCGTGAAAAGCTCTAACCAAAGGCACTGCTGGGCCCACTCACAGATCAAAGGACTGAGCGAATACCAGAGGAAAGCTAGCCAGCTGTGGACCGGCCCATTCTCCACTGGAGGCAGGAAGGCAGGCCAGGGACAGCCAGAGCTGGAAAGGGGCAATCACGGCCCCAGAGATGAAATCCTCTACCAAACTGCAAGCAGGCTCCCAGTTGCTAACCAAGTCTTCCTGGTATCCTGGATGGTTGACGTCCGCCTGGAGGATCGCAACCAGAGATCAGTTCCCCCGAGGCGACACACAGCACACCTGAGAGGGTGCTCCCGCTGCACACGGAGGAAACCTAGCAGCTGGGATGGGGGAGGTAAGAAGATGCACCCGCCAACCTGGAGAGAGTTCACTCCCCAAGCACCTGGTCTCCTGAGCTGCTCAGACCTGGGAAGGGCACAAAACGCAGGCCCAATCAAGTGTGCGCCTTGGTGGAGTACCCAAGAACCTGAACCTGAGCGGCTTAGACCTGGGAAGTGCACGCAACCCAGGGCCCACTTTACACAGTTCCCCTGCAGAGCAACCTGGAGCCTGAGCAGTGTAGACTGGGAAAGCGCACGTGCCCTGAGCAGGGGGCAAACCCAGTGTGGCTGAGACACTGCAAGTACTCCCCACACACGCCAGGGATACTTGTTTCCAGTGTTCCTGCCTCCTCACAGCACGACTGAACAAGTAGCCTAAATAAGTGACCACCTCCGCCCCCTTGTATCAGGGTGGAAATTACACACAGAAGAGACCTGCAAACAGAAGAAGCTAAAATAAACAGAGGGAACCACTTTGGAAGTGACAGGTGCAACAGATTAAAACCCTGCAGTTAGCACCGACTACATTGGAAAGGGCCTATAGACCTTGAGAAGTATAAGCTGGAACAAGGAACTATTTGAACTGAACTGGCCCCACACTGCCCACAATAGCTCCAAAGAAATTTCTAGATATAATGCTACTATTATCATTTAAATTTTATTTTTACTTTTAAGTCATTTATTACTCCTTTAATTTTCATGTTTATAACCTACTATTCCCTTGCATAAAAAAAAGCCGATTTTTAAAGCAAATATCATATATATTTTTTTAATAATTGGAGTAACAGGCAAATTTGGCCTTGGAGTATGGAATGAAGCAGGGTAAAAGCTAGTAGAGTTTTGCTAAAAGAATGAACTGGTCATAGTAAACACCCTCTTCCAGCAACACAAGAGAAGATTCTACACATGGACATCAACACATGGTCAACACTGAAATCAGATTGATTATGTTCTTTACAGCCAAAGATGGAGAAACTCTATACCGTCAGCAAAAACAAGACCAGGAGCTGATTGTGGCTCAGATCATGAACTCCTCATTACCAAATTCAGACTTAAACTGAAGAAAGTAGGGAAAACCACTAGACCATTCAGATATGACCTAAATCAAATCCCTTATGACTATACAGTGGAAGTGAGAAATAGATTTAAGGGACTAGATCTGATAGACAGAGAGCCTGATGAACTATGGACGGAGGTTCGTGACATTGTACAGGAGACAGGGATCAAGACCATCCCCATGGAAAAGAAATGCAAAAGGGCAAAATGGTTGTCAAAGGAGGCCTTACAAATAGCTGTGAAATGAAGAGAAACGAAAAGCAAAGGAGAGAAGGAAAGATACTCCCATTTGAATGCGGAGTTGCAAAGAATAGCCAGGAGAGATAAGAAAGCCTTCCTCAGTGATCAGTGCAAAGAAATAGAGAATAACAACAGAATGGGAAAGACTAGAGATCTCTTCAAGAATATTAGAGATACCAAGGGAACATTTCATGCAAAAATGGGGTGAATAAAGGACAGAAATGGTATGGACCTAACAGAAGCAGAAGATACTAAGAAGAGGTGGCAAGAATACACAGAAGAATTGTACAAAAAAGAACTTCACGACCCAGATAATCACAATGCTGTGGTCACTCACCTAGAGGCAGACATCCTGGAATGTGAAGTCAAGTGTGCCTTAGAAAGCATCACTACGAACAAAGCTAGTGGACGTGATAGAATTCCAGTTGAGCTATTTCAAATCCTGAAAGATGATGCTGTGAAAGTGCTGCACTCAATATGCCAGCAAATTTGGAATACTCAGCAGTGGCCACAGGACTGGAAAAGCTCAGTTTTCATTCCAATCCCAAAGAAAGGCAATCACAAAGAATACTCAAACTACCACACAATTTCACTCATCTCACACGATAGTAAAGTAATGCTCAAAATTCTCCAAGTCAGGCTTCAGCAATATGTGAACCGTGAACTTCCAGATGTTCAAGCTGGTTTTAGAAAAGGCAGAAGAACCAGTGATCAAATTGCCAATGTCCGCTGGATCATCGAAAAAGCAAGAGAGTTCCATAAAAACATCTACTTCTGCTTTAATGACTATGCCAAAGCCTTCGACTGTGTGGATCACAATAAACTGTGGAAAATTCTGAAGGAGATGGGAATCCCAGACCAGCTGATCTGCCTCTTGAGAAACCTGTATGCAGGTCAGGAAGCAACAGCTAGAACTGGACATGGAACAACAGACTGGTTCCAAATTGGAAAAGGAGTATGTCAAGGCTGAATATTGTCACCCTGCTTATTTAACTTATATGCAGAGTACATCATGAGAAACGCTGGGCTGGAAGAAGCACAAGCTGGAATCAAGATTGCCAGGAGAAATATCAATCACCTCAGATATGCAGATGACACCACCCTTATGGCAGAAAGTGAAGAGGAACTAAAAAGGCTCTTGATGAAAGTGAAAGAGGAGAGTGAAAAAGTTGGCTTAAAGCTTAACATTCAGAAAACTAAGATTATGGAATCTGGTCCCATCACCTCATGGGAAGTCAATGGGGAGACAATGGAAAGAGTGTCAGACTTTATTTTGGGGGGGCTCCAAAATCACTGCAGATGGTGACTGCAGCCATGAAATTAAAAGATGCTTGCTCCTTGGAAGGAAAGTTATGACCAAACTAGATAGCATATTAAAAAGCAGAGACATTACTTTGCCAACAAAGTTCCGTCTGATCAAGGCTATGATTTTTTCCGTGGTCATGTATGGATGTGAGAGTTGGACTGTGAAGAAATCTCAGTGCCGAAAAATTGATGCTTCTGAACTGTGGTGTTGGTAAAGACTCTTGAGAGTCCCTTAGACTGCAAACAGATCCAGCCAGTCCATCCTGAGGGAGATCAGTCCTGGGTATTCATTGGAAGGACTGATGCTGAAGCTGAAACTCCAGTACTTTGTCCACCTCATGTGAAGGCTTGACTCATTGGAAAAGACCCTGATGCTTGGAGGGTTAGGGGGCAGGAGGAGAAGGGGACGACAGAGGATGAGATGCCTGGATGACATCACTGACTCAATGGGCATGAGTTTGAGTAAACTCTGAGAGTTGATGATGGAGAAAAGCCTGGCATTCTGTGATTCATGGGTTCTCAAAGAGTTGGACATGACTGAGTGACTGAATTGAACTGTGATTTTTTTTTTTTTTTAATATTGTACTTTTGAGAATCTAACCTCTACTCTAGATTTTTTATCTTTGCTTTTTGGTATTTGTTATCAATTTTGAACCTTTAAGAATCTAATCTTCAGCACACATTTTTACTTAGGAGTGTGATTACTGACTTGATTGCCCTCTTCCCCTTTAGACTCTCGTTTTTCTCCCCAGGTCACCTCTAACTCCTCCCTCTCCTTTCTCTTCTCTACACAACTCTGTGAATCTCTTTGCGTATTCTGGGATGTGGAGAACACTTAGGGAACTGATTACTGGCTGGGTCGGTCTTTCTCCTTTTGACCCCTCCTCTTCCCCTTCTGATCACCTCTATCTCCTTCCTCCCTCTTCTCTTCTCGATGTAACTCCATAAACCTCTCTGGGTGTTCTAGGCTGTGGAGAGCACCTAGGGATTTTACTATGGGCTAGATTGTTCTCTCCCTTTTTTAGTCCCCCTCTTCTCCTCCTGGTCACCTCTATCTCCCTCCTCCCTCTTCTCTTCTCCATGTAACTCAATGAACCTTTCTGGGTGTCTCTCACTGTGGAGAATCTTTTCTCCATTAACCTAGATGTTTTATTATCAGTGCTGTATGAATGGCTACTGTAAGAATAAGGCTGAAAACAGGAAGCAGGAGGCTTAAATCCAAAACCAGAAAATACCAGAGAACTCCTGACTCCAGGGAACATTAATCGATAAGAGCTCATCCAAAAGCCTCCATACCTACATTGAAACCAAGCTTCACCCAAGAGCGAACAAGTTCCAGAGGAAGACATACCACACAAATTCTCCAGCAACGTAGGAACATAGGCAAGAGTTTTAATATACACTCTGCCCAAAGTCACACCAAACCCATAGACATCACAAAAATCACTACTGTACACTTCATTGCACTCCAGAGAGAAGAAATCCAGCTCCACCCACCAGAACACCAACTCAAGCATCCCTAACCAGGAACCCTTGACAAGCCACTATTCCAGCCCCACCCACAGGGAGGAACCTCCACAATAAAGAGGAACCACACACTGCCAGCATACAGAAATGCCACCACAAACATAGAAATCTAAACCAGATGAAAAGGCAGAGAAATACTCAGCAGGTAAAGGAACATGATAAATACTCACCAAACCAAACAAAAGAGGAGGAGATAGGAAGTCTACATGAAAAATAATTCAAAATAATGATAGTAAAAATGATCCAAAATCTTGAAAACAAAATGGAGTTACAGATGAATAGCCTGGAGACAAGGATTGAGAAGATGCAAAAAATGTTTAACAAGGACCTACAAGAAATAGAACAGAGTCAATCAATATTGAATGATGCAATAAATGAGACAAAAAACATTCTGGAGGAAACCAACAGTAGAATAACTGAGGCAGAAGATAGGATAAAGGAGGTGGAAGATAGAATGGTGGAAATAAGTGAAGCAGAGAGGAGAAAAGAAAAAAAGAATGATAAGAAATGAGGACAACCTCAGAGACATCTGAGACAATGTCAAATGCCCCAACATTCAAGTCATAGGAGTCCCAGAGGAAGAAGACAAAAAGAAAGGCCATGAGAAAATACTTGAGGAAATAATAGCTGAAAGCTTCCCTAAAATGGGGAAGGAAATAGCCACCCAAGTCCAAGAAACTCAGAGAGTCCCGAACAGGATAAACCCAAGGAGAAGCACTGCAAGACACATATTAATCAAAGTAACAAAGATCAATCACAAAGAACAAATATTAAAAATAGCAAGAGAAAACAACAAATAACACACAAGGGAATTCCCATGAGGATAACAGCTGATCTTTCAATAGAAACTCTTCAGGACAGAAGGGAATGGCAGGGCATACTTAAAGTGATGAAAGAGAAAAACCTACAACCCAGCTTACTGTACCCAGCAAGGATCTCATTCAAATATGATGGAGAAATCAAAAGCTTTAAGACAAGCAAAAGCTGAGAGAATTCAACATCACCAAACCAGCTCTCCAACAAATGCTAAAGGATCTTCTCTAGACAGAAAACACAGAAAAGATGTATAAACTCGAACCCAAAACAACAAAGTACATGGCAACGGTATCATACTTATCAATAATTACCCTAAATATAAATAGGTTTAATGCCCCAACCAAAAGACAAAGACTGGCTGAATGGATACAAAAATAAGACTCTTATATATGCTGTCTACAAGAGACCCACCTCAAAAAAAGGGACACATACAGACTGAAATTGAAGGGCTGGAAAAAGATTCCGTGCAAATAGAGACCAAAAGAAAGCAGGAGTAACAGTACTCATGTCAGATAAAATAGACTTTGCAATAAAGGCTACAAAAAGAGACAAAGAAGGACACTACATAATGATCAAAGGATAAGTCCAAGAAGAAGATACAACAATTATAAATATATATGCACCCAACATAGGAGCACTGTGATATGTAAGGCAAATGCTAACAAGTATGATAGGGGAAATTAACAATAACACAATAATAGTGGGAGACTTTAATACCCCACTCAGACCTATGGAGAGATCAACTAAACAGAAAATTAGCACGGAAACACAAACTAAGTGATACAATGGACCAGTTAGACCTAATTGTTATCTATAGGACATTTCACCCCAAAGCAATGAATTTCACATTTTTCTCAGGAGCACACGGAACCTTCCCCAGGATAGATCACATCCTACCATAAATCTAGCCTTGGTAAATTAAAAAAAAAAATTGAAATCATTCCAAGCATCTTTTCTGATCACAATGCAGTAAGGTTAGATGTCAACTACAGGAAAAAAGAAAAAAAGCTATTAAAAATTCCAACCTATGGAGTCTAAACAACACACTTCTAAATAACCAACAAGTCAGAGAAGAAATAAAAAAAAAAGAAATCACAATATGTATATAAATAAATGAAAATGAAAACACTACCACCCAAAACCTATGGGACTCAGTAAAAGCAGTGCTAAGGGGAAGGTTCATATCAATACAGGCTTACATCAAGAAACAAGAAAAAAGTCAAATAGATAACCTAACTCTACACCTAAAGCAACTAGAAAAGGAAGAAATGAAGTACCCCAGGGTGAGTAGAAGTAAAGAAATCATAAAAATTATGGCAGAAATAAATACAAAACAAAGAGACCATAGCAAAAATCAACATAGCTAAAAGCTGATTCTTTGAGAAAATAAATAAAATAGACAAACCATTAGCCAGACTCATCAAGAAACAAAGGGAGAAGAATAAAATCAAGAAAATTAGAAATGAAAATGGAGAAATCACAACAGATAACACAGAAATACAAAGGATCATAAGAGACTACTATCAGCAACTGTATGCCAATAAAATGGACAACTTGGGAGAAATGGACAAATTCTTAGGAAAGTATAACTTTCCAAAACTGAACCAGGAAGAAATAGAAAATCTTAACAGACCCTTCACAAGCAAAGAAATTGAAACTGTAATCAGAAATCTTCCAGAAAACAAAAGCCCAGGACCAGACAGCTTCACAGCTGAATTCTAACAAAAATTTAGAGAAGAGCTAACACCTATCCTACCCAAAATCTTCCAGAAAATTGCAGAGGAAGGTAAACTTCCAAACTCATTCTATGAGGCCACCATCACCCTAATACCAAAAGATGTTACAAAAAAGAAAACTACAGGCCAATATCACTGATGAACATAGATGCAAAAATCCTTAGCAAAATCCTAGCAAACAGAATCCAACAATATAGTTAAAAAGATCATGCATCATGACTAAGTGGGCTTTATCCCAGGGATACAAGGATTCTTTAATATCCACAAATCAATCAATGTAATACACCACATTAACAAATTGAAAGATAAAAACCATATGCTTATCTCAATATATGCAGAGACAGACTTTGACAAAATTCAACACCCATTTATGATAAAACACTCCAGAAAGCAGGCATAGAAGGAACATACCTCAACATAATAAAAGCGATATATGATGGACCCACAGCAAACATAATCCCCAATGGTGCAAAATTGAAAGCATTTCCACTAAAATCAGGAACAAGACAAGGGTCCCACTCTCACCACTACTATTCAGCATAGTTTTGGAAGTTTTAGCCACAGAAATCACAGAAGAAAAAGAAAGAAAAGGAATCCAGATAGGAAAAGTAGACGTAAAACTCTCACTGTTTGCAGATGCCATGATCCTCTACATAGAAAACCCTAAAGACTCCACCAGAAAATTACTAGAGCTAATCAATGAATATAGTAATGTTGCAGGATATAAAATTAACACACAGAAATCCCTTGCATTCCTATACACTAACAATGAGAAAATAGAGAAATCAAGGAAACAATTCCATTCACCATTGCAATGAAAAGAATAAAATACTTAGGAATATATCTACCTAAAGAAACAAAAGACCTATATATAGAAAACTATAAAACACTGATGAAAGAAATTTAAAATTGACACAAATAGATGGAGAAATATACCATATTCATGGATCAGAGGAATCAATATAGTGAAAATGAGTATACTACCCAAAGCAATCTGTTGATTCGATGCAATCCCTATCAAGCTACCAATGGTATTTTTCACAAAACTAGAACAATTAATTTCACAATTTGTATGGAAATACAAAAAACCTCGAACAGCTAACGCAATCTTGAGAAAAAAGAATGGAACTGGAGGAATCAACCTGCCTGACTTCAGGCTCTACTACCAAGCTACAGTCATTAAGACAGTATGGTACTGGCACAAAGACAGAAATATAGATCAATGGAACAAAATAGACAGCCCAGAGATAAATCCACGCACCTGTGGACACCTTATCTTTGACAAAGGAGGCAAGAATATACAATGGAGAAAAGACAATCTCTTTAACAAGTGGTGCTGGGAAAACTGGTCAACCATTTGTTAAAGAATGAAAGTAGAATACTTTCTAACAGCATACACAAAAATAAGCTCAAAATGGATTAAAGATCTAAATGTAAGACCAGAAACTATAAAACTCCGAGAGGAAAACATAGGCAAAACACTCTCTGACATAAATCACAGCAGGATCCTCTTTGACCAATCTCCCAGAGTAATGGAAATAAAAGCAAAAATAAACAAATGGGACCTAATTAAACTTAAAAGCTTTTGCACAATGAAGGAAACGATAAACAAGGTGAAAAGACAACCTTTAGAATGGGAGAAAATAGAAAACAAAGCAACTGTCAAAGAATTAATCTCAAAAATATACAAGCAGCTCTTGGAGGGATTGGGGGCAGGAGGAGAAGGAATGACAGAGGATCAGATGGCTGGATGGCATCACCGACTGGCATCATCAATACAGTATACTAACGCATATATATGGAATTTAGAAAGATGGTAATGATGACCCTATATGTGAAACAGCAAAAGAGACACAGATCTATAGAACAGTCTTTTGGACTCTGCAGGAGTAGGCACGGGTGGGATGATTTGACAGAATAGCATTGAAACATGCATATCATCATATGTGAAACAGATCACCAGTCCTGGTTCAATGCATGAGACAGGGTGCTCAGGGCTGGTGCACTCGGATGTCCCTGAGGGATGTGATGGGGAGGGAGGTGGGAGAGGGGTTCAGGATGGGGAACACATGTACACCCATGGATGATTCATGTTAATGTATGGCAAAAACCACTGCAATATTGTAAAGTAATTAGCCTCCAATTAGAATAAATAAATTTTAAAAAATAAATAAAATGAAGCACAAAGAATATACTCTTTAAAGAATTTTGTTATAAAATGCTTATTTATTTTCCATTCTATGTTAATAGTAATCTATTCTGTAATAAAATGAGTTGGGCTATTTTGTCACAGGAATATCATCATGAACAAAATTATCAATTTCTTTACCTCATCTAAAGATATTCTTCATAAGTATGACTAAATTCTTGTTTTATAAATAGCTCTAAATTAGACCTTTGAAATCAGCAGTGTAAACCAAACAGCATGTTTTTCCTATCTGATGGGTTTTTGGTATATACATCTAACTCATCATATATTAAATAACCAAATAAGAACATTCTGAGATTCCGTTGTAGCTAGAAGATGTGTACTAATTTAGTAAAGAGAGCAGTGTTGCTGTAAAGAAGGGGATTCATTTTAAGTCTGAACTCTGTGCAATAAGAAATAAAGAGGGGAGAGAGAGAGAGAAAGGGAAAAAGAAAATCTCCCATTGGAGACTATGAACTCCATAAGTGACAAATTATACCTCAAATGAATTTTACTTGCAGACACTGAAAATACTCCCAAATTGTCTCCGTAATGTTCAATTAAAACTAAGTAGGAAGTGTAAACTTTGAACAAAATACTGCAAAATACTTGAGCAAGAAGTTGGAAGGTAGAATTTTAGGTCCAATGATAAATATACTAAATCATACCTAATGGTAGCAACATTAAATATAAATGGATTAAACACTCCAATTAAAATACAAAGATAATCAAAAGGGATTAAACTACATGATCTGACTACTTGCAGTCCACAAAAAACTCATTTAGATAAAAAAAAAATAGTTTGAAAAAATGAATAAAAAAATAGTGTCTTTATATATATGTATCAGGTAAGCTAGACTATAAACACATGAATGTTATTAGAGACAAAGGAGAATATTTAGTAATTTTAATAATAAGAGAGCCAATTCATCAAAAATTAATAATTTTAAACATATAAGCACTGATTAACAGAGCCGTCAAAGTAAAACCTGATGTAATTGAAGGGAGTAAGATACAGTTCAACAATAAAAGTTGGAAAGTCAGTATTCTGTTTCAATAATGGTTAGAACAAACTAAAGAACAACAATGAAATAGAAGACTTCAACAAGATTACAAAAAAAATACAGCCAACATATGTGTAAGATGCCAGCCACCAAAAGCAGAATGCAGCTTCTTTTTAAGTGCATCTGGAACACATGCCAAGACAGACTATATGTTAGATCACAAAGATGCATATCAATAATGTGAAAAAATTGAAGTCATGCAAAGTATGTTTTTCAACTACAATAAAATGAAAATAAAGCTCAATTATGAAAGGAAATATGGAAATCTACAGATATTTGAAAATTAAGCAACACCATCCAAAATAAGAAATGAATCAAAAAAGAAAGCATAATGGATATTGGAAAAATAATTTAATATGAGTGAAAAGTATAAAAGAAGACATACCAAAGATTATGAGATAAAGCCAAAGAAGTTCTTAGAGGGAAATCCATAGCTGTAAATGACAATTATTAAAACAGGATCTATAATAAATTAACATAAACTTTTACCTAAAGAAAATAAAAAATAGTAAGTTAAGAAATAATGAAACATTTCCAGAAAATTCATAATATATTTGAAAAGAACCTGCTCTATGACAATAATAAAACAGCCAATAAATTGAATTACCTAGAATCAGAATATAGCATCTAGTTATAATATTTAAAATTTCTTCCACAGGATCTAGTTAATAAGCTTGAGTAGGTATAAAATGACTCAGATTCTTGCACAAAAAGGAAACTACTTTAAAAAGAAAAATGATAAGTTATTGTTTCAGTTATGGAAATTTGTTAGATATTAAGGAGAAAAAACTGAAGAAATTTTGAAAAATCTGCAATTAAACCAACAAACCACTGATGATAAAACATTTTCATGACAAAACTAATGTGAAATGATCTTTAATCCATTTTGAGTTTATTTTTGTGTATGGTGTTAGAAAGTGTTCTAGTTTCATTCTTTTACAAGTGGCTGACCAGTTTTCCCAGCACCACTTGTTAAAGAGGTTGTCTTTTTTCCATTGTATATCCTTGCCTCCTTTGTCAAAGATAAGGTGTCCATAGGTTCGTGGATTTATCTCTGGGCTTTCTATTCTGTTCCATTGATCTATATTTCTGTCTTTGTGCCAGTACCATACTGTCTTGATGACTGTGGCTTTGTAGTAGAGTCTGAGGTCAGGCAGGTTGATTCCTCCAGTTCCATTCTTCTTTCTCAAGATTACTTTGGCTATTCGAGGTTTTTTGTATTTCCATACAAATTGTGAAATTATTTGTTCTAGTTCTGTGAAAAATACCGTTGGTAGCTTGATAGGGATTGCATTGAATCTATAGATTGCTTTGGGTAGAATAGCCATTTTGACAATATTGATTCTTCCAATCCATGAACACGGTATGTTTCTCCATCTGTTTGTGTCCTCTTTGATTTCTTTCATCAATGTTTTATAGTTTTCTGTGTATAGGTCTTTTGTTTCTTTAGGTAGATATACTCCTAAGTATTTTATTCTTTTTGTTGCAATGGTGAATGGTATTGTTTCCTTAATATCCCTTTCTGTTTTTTCATTGTTAGTATATAGGAATGCAAGGGATTTCTGTGTGTTAATTTTATATCCTGCAACTTTACTATATTCATTGATTAGCTCTAGTAATTTTCTGGAAGAGTCTTTAGGGTTTTCTATGTAGAGGATCATGTCATCTGCAAACAGCGAGAGTTTCACTTCTTCTTTTCCTATCTGGATTCCTTTTACGTCTTTTTCTGCTCTGATTGCTGTGGCCAAAACTTCCAACACTATGTTGAATAGTAGTGGTGAGAGTGGGCATCCTTGTCTTGTTCCTGATTTCAGAGGAAATGCTTTCAATTTTTCACCATTGAGGGTGATGCTTGCTGTGGGTTTGTCATATATAGCTTTTATTATGTTGAGGTATGTTCCTTCTATTCCTGCTTTCTGGAGAGTTTTAATCATAAATGAGTGTTGAATTTTGTCAAAGGCTTTCTCTGCATCTATTGAGATAATCATATGGTTTTTATCTTCCAATTTGTTAATGTGGTGTATTACGTTGATCGATTTGCGGATATTAAAGAATCCTTGCATTCCTGGGATAAAGCCCACTTGGTCATGGTGTATGATTTTTTTAATATGTTGTTGGATTCTGTTTGCTAGAATTTTGTTAAGGATTTTTGCATCTATGTTCATCAGTGATATTGGCCTGTAGTTTTCTTTTTTTGTGGCATCTTTGTCTGGTTTTGGAATTAGGGTGATGGTGGCCTCATAGAATGAGTTTGGAAGTTTACCTTCATCTGCAATTTTCTGGAAGAGTTTGAGTAAGATAGGTGTTAGCTCTTCTCTAAATTTTTGGTAGAATTCAGCTGTGAAGCCATCTGGTCCTGGGCTTTTGTTTGCTGGAAGATTTTTGATTACAGTTTCGATTTCCTTGCTTGTGATGGTTCTGTTAAGATCTTCTATTTCTTCCTGGTTCAGTTTTGGAAAGTTATACTTTTCTAAGAATTTGTCCATTTCATCCAAGTTGTCCATTTTATTGGCATAGAGCTGCTGGTAGTAGTCTCTTATGATCCTTTGGATTTCAGTGTTGTCTGTTGTGATCTCACCCTTTTCATTTCTTATTTTGTTAATTTGGTTCTTCTCTCTTTGTTTCTTAATGAGTCTTGCTAATGGTTTGTCAATTTTGCTTATTTTTTCAAAAAACCAGCTTTTAGCTTTGTTGATTTTTGCTATGGTCTCTTTAGTTTCTTTTGCATTTATTTCTGCCCTAATTTTTAAGATCTAAACGTAAGACCAGAAACTATAAAACTCCTAGAGGAGAACATAGGCAAAACACTCTCTGACATAAATCACAGCAAGATCTTCTATGACCCACCTCCCAGAATATTGGAAATAAAAGCAAAAATAAACAAATGGGACCTAATGAAAATTAAAAGCTTTTGCACAACAAAGGAAACTATAAGTAAGGTGAAAAGACAGCCCTCAGATTGGGAGAAAATAATAGCAAATGAGGAAACAGACAAAGGATTAATCTCAAAAATGTACAAGCAACTCCTGAAGCTCAATTCCAGAAAAATAAATGACCCAATCAAAAAATGGGCCAAAGAACTAAACAGACATTTCTCCAAAGAAGACATACAGATGGCTAACAAACACATGAAAAGATGCTCCACATCACTCATCATCAGAGAAATGCAAATCAAAACCACAATGAGGTACCATTACACGCCAGTCAGGATGGCTGCTATCCAAAAGTCTACAAGCAATAAATGCTGGAGAGGGTGTGGAGAAAAGGGAACCCTCTTACACTGTTGGTGGGAATGCAAACTAGTACAGCCACTATGGAAAACAGTGTGGAGATTCCTTAAAAAACTGGAAATAGAACTGCCATATGACCCAGCAATACCACTTCTGGGCATACACACTGAGGAATCTAGATCTGAAAGAGACACGTGCACCCCAATGTTCATCGCAGCACTGTTTATAATAGCCAGGACATGGAAACAACCTAGATGCCCATCAGCAGATGAATGGATAAGGAAGCTATGGTACATATACACCATGGAATATTACTCAGCCGTTAAAAAGAATTCATTTGAATCAGTTCTAATGAGATGGATGAAACTGGAGCCCATTATACAGAGTGAGGTGAGCCAGAAAGATAAAGAACATTACAGTATACTAACACATATATACGGAATTTAGAAAGATGGTAACAATGGCCCTATATGCAGGGCAGAAGAAGAGACGCAGAAGTACAGAACAGACTTTTGAACTCTGTGGGAGAAGGGGAGGGTGGGATGTTTCGAAAGAACAGTATGTATATTTTCTGTGGTGAAACAGACCACCAGCCCAGGTGGGAGGCATGAGTCAAGTGCTCGGGCCTGTTGGGCTGGGAAGATCCAGAGGAATCGGGTGGAGAGGGAGGTGGGATGGGAGACCGGGATGGGGAATTCGTGTAACTCTATGGCTGATTCACATCAATGTATAACAAAACCCACTGAAAAATAAAAAAATTAAAAAAAATAAAAATTAAAAAAAAAAAAAAAAAAAAAAAACAAAACTAATGTGAAATGAGACTCTGCTCAATTAATGCTTCAGATTAACTATTGTCTCCATAGGTTTCCATATTTACAATAAATTGTCATCCTACAGCCTAAAAAAATTCACACTCGTGCAGTTTTTATTTATTTATTTTTTGTGCAGTTTTTAACATTAGTTCAAGAAGAATCTTATTTAAATATGTAAATTTTGTTACTTCACAATGTACTAAGATGTATATTTTTTCCATCACTATGTTCTGGAAATCTCCAAAGATTTCCAGTCAAAGTCTGAAATAGGGAATATTTTAAGAGAAGAATTTAATGTTTCTTTTAATTAATCACATAACTATGTGATATAGATTAAAAATACTCATTCACTGTTTTATTTAGCAGATTCTATGAAAAATATTATTGATTCTATTGTTACTATCATTCTGTATGTATGTACGGAGATCACTGTGAGCTTATGAAACTGCTTAAAGAAATAGAAGAAAATTAGTTTAAAATTTAATGTTCTTTGCCATATACATCATTTATGTTCAGGAAATATATTATTGTACTTTTAATGTCTGTTTAAGTTTACTTTGAAAGAAATGGAATGCATGTAAAAGAATACTCAATAACCAAAGAAAATAAATAGCAGTATGATTAACTTTTGCTCCATGTCTTCATGCTGTTTATGAATAAGCTAAATATAGAACTATAGAAATGGAAAATCTTTAAAAATAACTTTAAAAATTTAAGTTGAAATTAAAAGTTTTTATGAGCAAAAATATAAAAATTATACATTTGTAATGAATCAGTACCAACTGTATTAAGCTGGCTGCAAAACTAAAATAAAATTTGAAGAACATATTGAGATTCAAAATTTAAACTTGTTTTCCAATTTATTGAAGACTTTTGAATTTTATCTTAATAAAAATAGATGACAAATGTCATGGCCCATTTTATTAGACAAATATAACATTAAAAATTTGAAATTCATATAGATATGTAATTATTTAAAAATAAATTTTAGTATTCAATTCAGTTATTGAATAGCCAGTGAAAATGTTCTGTACAAAGTGAGGTGGGCTGTAAGTGTAAAATGTATGTCAGGCTTCAAAAGTATATGAATATAAAAACATAAAATAAATCACTATTAATTATAAATGTTAGAAGTGATATTATTTTGAACTATTAAATTAACCAAAATATATTGCTAATATTAATCTCATCTTTTTGTTTTTAGCTTTTTAATATGCCACTAGAGAATTTAATATTTCAAATGTGCCCTGCAATATATTGGAGGGTTTGGTATATGAGATGTATTTTATTTCTTTTCTAAGAGTTATTTATATATTATTGATTATTATCTTCTTTAAGTGTCACTCATACTCTCAATTATTTCTTGAAAAGTTGTTAATATTATTTTGGTAAATTTCCCTATACATTGTCCTACCTGGATTTGGATATAAATTATCTAAAACAAGTGAATTATATTATAAGGTCATTTCAAGAATCCTCAACTTTGATTATCTCAAAAAGATGTTAGTTCTATTATTTTAAATATCCTGATTATTCTCTTTGACAAATAATACATTTCAAAGTGGGAGCTGGCAATTTGCAGTCATTTATCTGTTATAAAACTCCATAAACTTCAATTAGTTTTTCTGTTTTCTTTCTTACTCTGAACAGAACATTAAAAGCATTTGTTGTTATCGTCAGCTTTCTTCACAAGTTTCTGCCTTTAAGCTTCTTGATGCAAATTTATACGCCTGTGACATTCATATGTGACCCTTAGTCAATGATTGTCTTTCCAGTTTTGAATGTGTAATTGTTTTACTTCTGAGTTTTTCATACCTGGTTTATAAGATACCACTTCCAGTCTTAGACTTCTTAAATAGTACTCAAAAGTGTATATTAAAGGAAATATACTTTAATGAGCTTAAAGGAAAACTCCTGGGTCAGCTAGGGACAGACTAGCCAGTGAATTGCAAGCAGTGCTTTTAACTGAGGTTCTAGATGTTATTGTCTTCAATATTTTCATACATTTCTACCCTGTGATGGTTAATTTTTTTCATCTTGTCTATGCTATAGAATCTTCTATAGGCTAAAGTATTTATTCTTTTTCTCTGAGGAACTCTGAATGGCCTATTTCCCCCTTAGAAATAAAAGTATCTAATTTGCTCTCCTTTTGGTAAGAGAAGATGAGAATAGAAATGTTGATTGTCATATAGTATTTCAGTTTTTGTGATTTGAAACACTTTTTTTATTGTTGTTCTCAAAATGGTTTTGTTATATTGAATTCTTGAAATTCTGTCTGTATAAGATGTATTAAGAGCAGTAGTTGGAAAATATGGTATTATAAACCAAAACTATTTGGTTTATAAAAGGTATGCTAAAAACCCTTCTGAGTAACAGAATGTTTTTGGAATGAGGTAAACTCAATGCCATAATACAGTATTCATTCTTTTAGGACAGAATTTATTCTTTCATTTTTGTATTAAAATATACAAAACTCTCACACTTGATAGTTTTAAGTTTTCAAATTAAAAATTGCTGTTGTCTCAATGAAGAATCTGGTAAAGCACACTCATCATATCAAGATCCAACACACTAAAATTTTGAAATGCAATTCAAATGCTCCATTGAGCCATTGATTTCTCTATAGTGCTTCACATGGTGCATGGAGCACAAAGTAGTGATATATTTGCATCTGCATATGTATTTGTGCTGTGAACAAGGCTGCCAGCAATATACTAGCAGGATAACTCAATTGATTTTCAAAGAATAAATGAAAAATATGTACCTAAACCAATATAACACATAGTAAAGAAAGTATGAGACAGGTTTATCCCAGTGTTAAAAATCTTTGAAGTAAACATAAAATTATTAAGTGAAATCTGATTAAACACTAGGATCAAGGCTCATAAAATAAGAAAACTCTGAAGCAAAGGGAATCTCTGGAAGATTGGCATGAATAGGCTGAAATGGAGTGGAATCTAGCTTGGAGCTGAGCCTGATGGATTCAGTTTCATGAGGGTCAGTTATTATTTCTGCTATAGAGTGGGGACAAAAATATAACAATGGCAAGACAACTTTGAATGTAAATGAGAGATGAGAGAGTGCCATCTCAAGGTTAATTTTCAGGGTAAGAAACAGATTGCCTGTGTACTAAGAATTAACTCATCACTCTTGGGATGCTCAAACCCTGCATAATTCAAACAAAGAGCTAGCCTTTGAATAACTCCTGTGAGATTAACTCTGAACCCTTGGAAAAGGTTCTGGTCAGAAAGTGTCTTTGTATACCTAAGAGCTTACGCCACATCAGATAGTTTATGCCAAAAAAATGTTTTTTTAGAGTGAGCATCTGTCTCTGTTCACTGGAGGTCCTGTTTCAAACAGTATCAGTTTGACCTCTGTGAGGTAGAAGATTGGAGACTAGGTAGCTAAGTTCAGTTACATGAGCACTCTAAGACTTTGAATGACCTCCAACAATTTTCCTGGACACAAAGGCTTGAGTGAGTTCCCTGGTTGGAAGCAGTGACTCAGTGCTGTATTGACCAGAAAAGGAAGCAATGTCCACTAGAAGGAGACAAGGTGGAAGCTCATACCTGATTTCTCCTGGATTTCACTCTATTTGTATTTGTGCCGATTTTAATCTGTATCTCATAATTATGAGAAAAATAGCTCTTCTCTGAGTTTCTGAGTTCTCCTGGAAAATCATGGAACCTAAGGATCATCCTGAGCATCTGTCATTGGCACCATGATATCATTCCATGGGAAAAAAAAGAAAAAAAGAAAAGAAAAATAATGAAGCATTTCACTTTGGTACGGGTAATACATTAAGCATGGATTATTGGACCAGGACCTATGCCAGCTGCACCCAGAAAAATATGGATATTCTAGATAACATCACAAAGTGGTGAGGGCTACTGGGAACTAGAGTTTACTATTTAGCTCTTTCCAAATAAATAAATAAATTGCAAGTTCAGAAAGCTCCTCCTTGATTCAATTGGTATTCTTAAGGGTAACCACCATTCATCAAGTACATATTATGCATCAAAGATTGCTTTGTTGTGTTGTTTAGTTGCTAAGTTGTTTCCAACTCTTTTGCAACCTCCCATGGGCTGTAGCCCACCAGGCTCCTCTGTCCATGGGATTTCCCAGGCTGGAAAACTGGAGCAGGTTGCCATTTCCTTCTGCAGGGGATCTTTCCAACCCATTAATCAAACCTGTGTCTCCTGCATTGGCAGGCAGATTCTTTACCACTGAGCTACCAGGAAAGTCCAAAACTTGGTTATGTAAAATTAATTTGGGCCATTGACTGTCCCATCGAGTTTTATCTCTCTTTGAATTTCTTAGACTTTTATTCTTCCTGCTGTCATTAACACATGCAATTCATGTCGTAGTCTATGGGCTTTTGTCCCACTATTGTAAAACGAACAAACAATAACAAAATAAAAACTGAAGAACAAAGAGAGAAAGTTACTTACCCTAAATTACTTATGCAGCTGGTATGTAACAGAGCAAGGGCTTGAAATCATGTTTTAAGTGTGAGTCTTAAATATTTTTTTCATGTCGCGCAACATGTACACAAGAAAATAAAATTTTTCATTTTTCTTTTTTTCCCCCTTTTCTTTTTGTTTTGTAGGCTCCCTTTTGAAACGGTAGGCCTCAGTTGTAGTTGTAGTATCCTAGATTTTTGAGCTGCAGAGAGCTTTCCAAAACTGTTTTAACATTAGAAAAGCACACTTTTGGTTACTAGGTAAGATTGGTGATAGCTGGAGGAATCTATGTCAGAGACTCTCAAAGGTATAAGGCACAATGGCTCAAAGTCAATGGACTGAATTGCTTGCTGATATCCATCTTAAAGTCTGTTTTTACTACCTGGGTTGTATAAAAACAGACATAAAGCTGTGATTGGCACATTTGTCTTAGTTTTCTGACCCCTGCTCTAAGGAAATAGGCAGCATAGTCAAGAACTAGAGCTGGGCCAAAGACTTCTATTCACAGCTCACATTTCATCCATCTGGGTTTGGTAGAAAGATCCAAGATAAATTTTCAAACAAAAATTCAGTGGCCGTAGATGACATATTGAGAATTTCAAAGCACACACAGGAGAAGAAAGCCCCACATGCTATATTCATCAATCTCCTTCACATCTTAGGTGTCTTAGGACAAAGCCATTCCTACTAGAGGATGATGTTAAATCTCTAAAAACCTCTGAATATATGCTAAAAATTTACCCCTGGTCTGAATGAGCAGAATCCTTTCCAACAAGGCATATGCATAATCTGTAAATGTGAGATTTTTTTGCCCATTTTCAGACTGAAATATCAATTGAGGATTTCAAACAAATTATTTCTTTATTTGTGCTTTTCAATGAGCAAAAGAAAATTTTCCTATCTACTATAAAAATGAATGACAAGATAAAAATAGATCTTAATCAATTCATTGTAGCAAACTATATTATTCACAAATAACAAATGTTGGAGTTTGCCTAGACAGAAAATAAAGAATTGGATTACATGCTCATTTTTTATTCTTATCTTTCAGTATCAGCGCAGAATCAGGGAGGGAGAAAGAAGTGAATATTGAAGGTAAGATTCTTCTTATTTAACCCTGAGCAATACAAGTTAATCTTAAACATTCCTTTCCATGATATCCCACATCCAAAATCTATGAGAACATCATTTCTAAGGCCAATCCCTCTCAAAACAGGAGCCTCAGAGCAGAGGCCCATGGCAAAGGAAATCAGAGCTGGGAAATTCTCAGATTTCCTGTTCTGCCCAGAATTAAACAATGATCAATCTTGCCCACAGTTTCATGATGTGAGATGTACTGGAAGGAAACATTTGTTGGCTTTAGAGGCAGTACTTGTGAGTAGAGATATGTACAAGTTGTTAACTCTCCTAGGTTTCAGACTCCTCCTTTGAGAGATCAACTGACCTGCAAAATTCATAGGTTGTTTGTAATTATTAACTAGGATAATATGATTTAAATCACTTAGAATATATCATTGAATATAAATGAACATTGCAATTGTTTCCATAGATCATTTGACTTTGTATCCTAATCCCTGGAGCTCTCAGAGTTGTTATTGTAAGATACTGTTTCCAATCAACCATCCTTCTCAGTATTCTGTCCATAGTTATCACCTTGCTTCTCCTACTTCATGTAATCCTCATACTTTCACACATTAGAGAATTTATCTGAGTATAACCGAGGTGACACAGGATCTGAGTTATCTCAACAATAGTCGGTTAACCTCTTTTAATCTTTCCTGTATTCCTCTCTTTAATGTGGCTCATGAAATTCTGAGGTCTCAGTGTAGCTTAGTGTTGACAACAGAGTGAGAATTGAGAATAAATAGGATATGAGATAAAACCTTTGGATAATGTCTAAATGGAGAATTGTGAAGTCAGGAATGTGGGGACCGTGACCCCACTAGACCTGCCTAGCTGTTATGTCATTATTCTGCTTCTGGCTACAGCTTGTACCTTCTGTCTTCTTAGCCACCTGGGCAAGCTTCTTGTTGATGGCAACTTTCCACAGCAGTTATAGCAAGATTTCTGCCTTTAAGGGTGTGAGAGCTTGACCATGGAAGATAAACATCTGCTCTTTTGTTTGGAGAGCCTGTTGAAGATGCTGCTCCTTCTTTGTCCCTTTTGACTACAACTTCTCCAGGTCAACATTGCATCTGACCTCTTTATTTATGAACTACACTCTCTCTTGGACAAAATTTCCTCAATTTCCATGTTATCACCAAAACAACTGGGCACCTCTCTGCCACCACAAATCATTTACCATTAAATTCTCCACTTATTATTGTCTGTTTTAATACACCCTCAACCCCCACCTTATTGCTTTTTCTCCTCTACCTCTGGCACACACTAACTCAGTGGAACCTGTTTCCCAGCTGAAACTCACTCTTTTCCCTCGACCTTGTCTACTTACTTGACTTATAACTCTTCCCTTTCAGAGTATCATTTTCTCATGGCACTTGATTCACCTTTATGATTCCACTGATTTGCCTTTCATGTCTCCATTCCCAAAGATTCCTACTATATCCGGTCAATCTCTATTTTAACTCTGACGGTCTGGCTAAATTCCAATCTTAATGAACACTTACCCAACAAATTTATCTGCAGAACATCACTGTTAGTTAATATTGCTGTCTCAGCCATCTCAGATATTGGCTATACATGCCTGCACATGGCAGCCTTCTCCTGGTGACAGACCCCTGCCAAGGATTTGTTCTGCAACGTCTTTGAGTGCTAAGTTCTCCTGCAATGACTTCTTTCTCACTACCTACTAGTGCCTATTCTTTGGCAATACTCTGAATCTAGGTCTTTGGAGGTTTGCACCCTCTTTTTCTTAGTACTGACAACCAGGAGCTCCTGGAGATACAAATTATGAAAGAGTTTATTTTCATATTTTGAAAGAGAAATCAAAAACACATTATTTTCTACACAAATCGTCCAGAATATGAACACAGCTTTTTAAAGATGAACTTTAGTGCTACCTCGTGGTTATCAAGACTCAAATCCACCCCTAGTACTTCTGGAAAACTAAAAAAAAAAGTGTGCCAAGACAGAAAACCCAGGATTCCAGGTTTATCATGATGATCTCTGTGTATTCAAGGCTCTGATTATTTGTATGTCTGTTACTAGATATATGGTCTCTTCTGGTCTTTTCATTCCCTTCCAAGGAAGTATTTCAAAGCAAATATTTTTATCTATTTAGAGAAAACCTCAAATTGGTATTCTTCTGATATGGAAGATATCTGTTTCCCATAGCCAAGTATATTTGCTCTTCCCACGTGTTATGTTCATCATAAAAGCAGAGTGTTGTCTGATGTGTGTATGCTGTGTTTGTCATATAGAGTATCCCAGGAGTTTTGGTTTAGTGAAACCAAGTGGATTAACTCAACGTCATACTGGGTGCCTGCTGTGGCTTCTACAAATGGCCAAGGTCTGGTGTGAAGCTTCTAGTGACATTAACTATATGAAATGATATTCCTTGGCACCTGCATGAGTGTTTTATTTCTAAAAGCCTTTATTGTTTCATGAATTTACCAAATATACAGTAACAACAACAGCTACAAAACTACTATAAAAATATCCTAGGGCTTTTCACAGTAGGAATATCAAATTAACATAAGATATGATGACATCAATCTTTCTTCCTGTTCTTTCAGCTGTAAAGGTTGGGTAACACATAAAAGGGCCAGAAATTTCTTATTCAATGCTTATAGAAAAGGTAAGAAATAAATTGCTTAACATTTGATAAAAGTAAGAACTGAAAATTCAGAGATGACTAGGACCTTATTTAAGAGAAGAGATGTATGACCCTAACTCTCTTGCTGGGAAATAGCAGCCACCTCACTCTTAAGTTTCCTCTTTCTTTCCTGAAAAAAGGCTGCAGGGAGAAGTATTTTTCCAATCTCTTAAATAGACTTTACTGAAAAAGATATAGCAGTCTATCACTATGTCCTTTATTTTCTTTTTAAAATTTTATGTATTTATTTTTAACTGGGAGATAATTGCTTTACAATGTTTTGTTGGTTTCTGCCATACCTAACAGAAATCACCCATGGACATACAAATGCCCACTCCCTCTTAAACTTCCCTCCCAACTCCAACCAGTGAAGTAGGGAGCAAGCACTTCTTTCTACCTGGGTGTGTAGGTGGTGATTTCTCAGAGAAATGTCAGTGGTCCTAGCTTGCCTTCTTGCCTTGAGTAAAAAGTGCCTGATTCTCAATGTTCCTTCCTTCCTGGCCAGAGAAACCCCAGAGGCCAGCTTTCACAAATTGCAGTGTAATAGTAAAATGTTGCATCTGCTTTGGAAAATGATTAAAACATGAAAAGTTAAACACAGAGCTTTCTTATGACCAACAATGTAACTCCTAATTATTTACATAAAAATACTAAACACATATGGAATCCCAAAAAAGAGCAATGCAAAAGAATGTTCAAACAACTGTACAACTGTGCTCATTTCACATGCTAGCAAGGTAGTGCTCAAAACCCTTCAAGCTAGACTTCAGTAGTACATGAACTGAGAACTTCCAGGTGTAGAAGCTGGATTTAGAAAAGGCAAATTGCCAACATCCACTGGATCATAGAAAAAGCAAGGAAATTCTACAAAGACATCTACTTCTGCCTCACTGACTACACTAAAGCCTTTGACTGTGTGGATCACAACAAACTGTGGAAAATTCTTAAAGAAATGGGGATACCAGATCACCTTACCTGTCTCCTGAGACACCTATATGCAGGTCAGAAAGCAACAGATAGAATCAAACATGAAACAATGGACTGGTTCAAAATTGGGAAAGGGATATGATAAAGCTGTATATTGTCACCCTGCATATTTAACTCATATGTAGAGTACATCATACGAAATATTGGGCTAGATGACTCACAAGCCACAATCAGGATTGCTGGTACAAATATCAACAACCTCAGATATGCAGATGATATCACTCTAATGGCAGAAAGCAAAGAAGAAATAACGATCCTCTTGATGACTGAGAAAGAGGAGAATGAAAAACCTGCCTTGAAACTCAACATTCACAAAATGGAGATCATGGCATCTGGTCCCTTCATTTCATGACAAATGGAGAAAAAGTGGAAACAGTGGCAAACTTTATTTTCTCGGGCTCCAAAATCACTGTGGACAGTGATTACAGCAATGAAATTAAAAGACCCTTGATCCTTGGAACAAAAGCTATAACAAACCTAGACAACATATTAAAAAGCAGAGACATCAGTTTGCCAGCAAAGGTCCATATAAGTGAAAGCCATGGCTTTTCCAGTAGTCATGTATGGATGTGATAGTTGGACCATAAAGAAGACTGGGTGCCAAAGAATTCATGCTTTTGAACTGTGATACAGGAGAAGACTCTTGAGAGCCTCTTGGACAACAAGGAGATCAACCCTGAATACTCATTGGAAGGACCAATGCTGAAGCTAAAGCTCCAATACTTTGGCCACCTGATGCCAAGAGCTGACCCAACAGGAAAAGACCCTGATGCTGGAAAGATTGAGGAAAGGAGAAGACGGAGCAACAGAGAATGAGGTGGTTGAATGGCATCATTGACTCAATGGGCTTTAGTCTGAGCAAATTTGGGATAGTAGTGAAGGCCAGGGAAGCATGGCATACTACAGTCCATAGAGTCACAAAGAGTTGGACATGACTTAGGGACTGAAAAACAACACAAAAATGTGTTTACGAATGTTCATGGTAACTTTTTTTCACAATAGGCAAAAACTAGAAATAATCCTAATGTCTGTCAATTGATGAATGGATAAATGAAAAGTGCTAGTATAATTAAATGGAATGTTATTCAACCATAAGAAAGTGAAGTCTAAAATGGGAAACATTATGAATTGACCTAAAAAAATTTATACCAAGTGAAAGAAGTCAGCTGCAAAAGGCCACATAGTGTTTATCAGAGGATGGGGTGGTGGTCAAAGAATGTGGTGTGAATGCTGATGGTTTTATGGGGGCTTCTTCTTAGAGTGATATAAGTACTTGGAATTAGGTAATTATGATTATTTCACAACTTTCTGAATACACTAAACATCACTGAATATTACAGTTTAAAGTGTTTAATTGTATGGTATGTGAATTATACATCAATAAAAATACCTGTTCCACACAGTGTTATAAAAATTGGCAAAATATTTCTCGAATTCATGTGAAAGAAACCAGATTGAAGATCAGCAAAGACTAAGTTTACATGAAGAATCAAACTGAAGTCTTGCTTTACCTCAGTTCAAGACTTATGAAGCTCCTATTTTAAAGATGTTCTGTTTGAAAATTTACATGTAGAATAAAATTAAACAATGATTTATTGTTAATAAAATAAATTTAACTTGTTAATTAAAATTAACAAAACAAAAGAGAGTTAAGAATAGACAAGTACAAGTGAGTTATTTGTTTGGATGGGGGGGAAAGAACTTTAAAAATAGCTGAGGCAAAATGAATCTTTTAAAGTGAATGAATTGGAAATGTTTCTAATTGAATGGGAAAAATATGATTATACCCATTTCTGGAACCATATGCAGATTGAATTTCTGACAATTTTTATATCAAATGCAAAACTCAAAGTGTTGTCAAAATACTTATCCTCAAAGTTTAGGTTAAGGAATATTTTTTTAAGACACAAAAAGCAGCAATCTTAAAGGAGCATAATGTTAAATAATAAAATGAAAAAAACAATCAGATCTATGCACAAAATAGCAGCAAAATATATGAACACATAATTCATAAAACAGAAAAATGGGCCAATAAATTGTTAACTAAATGCAAATTTTATAGAAAAGAATAAACAGTTTTATAATCATTTTCTTGAGAAAATATGACTGTGCTTTTGAAAAGATAGCAAAGTCAAGTTCTTCTTAGGTCTAAGAGTTTTGCAGTATAATATTTTGGACACCTTCTGCAATTGTAAGCTTGAAAAAGTACATATTCCAAGATCCAGAAATTCTATAAGCAGCTCTTTATCCTAGAAAAATGTTTACCTATGTGCAAAATAAGGCTTATAAAAGCATGTTCTATAGCAAATGACTGGGAAAACCAACATAATTAACAATAGATGATAAAAATGGAAAACAGAAATAAACCATGGTAATAGTTATTAAATCTAAATGTATCCACATGTGTAAAACTACAAAAAATAATGGTGAATTAAAGACCTAGGTATAAAATCATGTCTAATATATTTTTACTGCATTTGTGTAGATATACAAAATGATAATCTATGATATTTATGGATACAAATATTAAAACATCAATAAGAAGAATGTATACCATGCTCATCACAGGAGATCTACTGAGGCAGTGTACGGGGAAATAGTTGTGAAAAAAAGTGAAGCTTCAGAATCCAGTGAGAGACAACAGGACAATATATTAACTTTTGCTAGTTGTGTTTTTAAAATTGTTTTGTGTTTTATGTTTGAATTTTTTACCTGAAAAATGCATTAAGAATTAGCCAAGTTTTAATTCTCTTGTATTTTTAGTTTACACACCAACTGTATGATACAAATTAAAAAAGAAGTCAAAATAGGCATTGTTTTGCCTAAAATTAAAAAGAATCTCTCCAATACTTTGCCTTTATGGTGTCATGATGTGTTAATCATTAAATGAGGTGTCCAATAGGTGAAAGAATAGGAAACAACTTGAGGGAGAGCATAACCCTTTGAGTAAAAGCAGCTACTTAAATTAATCACTTGTGACAATCAGCTGTTGGCCTTTTTATTATCATATTCTATAACTTTTACTTCATATCCAGAACAGTGAGCCTTTCCTTCAGAAATTAAGAAGTATACTGAAATGTCCTTATAATTTTCTTTAAAACTATATGATGGACTTATTATGGTGATAATTTTGTAATATATACATATATTACATCATAATGTGAGCCTGAAATTAATATAATGCTAAATGCCAAGTATATCTCATTTTAAAAACCTATATATTTGTTGGGCTTTCATGTTGGGGAGCACAGTAATCCAAAGAGTTGACAGCATAGGAAGAGGAAAAACAAATGAGAACAGAACTATAGAATAAAGTTCAAATATTTTTTGGATTTGAGAAAATTTTCTTCACTGTCTTGAAAATTCTAAAGTGATACATCTTTTCAAGAGTCACTTCTGTTGAAAAAGGGAGAAAAAAATCTATCTATGATTAAAAGAAATTGTCTGCCTCAAAATAAATGAACTAAGGCAGATATGTTCTTGCTTTATTCAGTTTGATTGGACATACAGAACTTTCCCTAAATTATTCTTAGTATCTTTTATGCCACATTTGTGAATATAATAAAAGGCCAAAAAAAGATGGAATAGTAACAATGGCATATCCTCTTTCTATTTGCAAGCTATTAATTCACAATGTTTACTGAAATTAAGTAAATAAAACATTACCTGAGACCTAACTTTTAGCTAGCCATCCCATGAAATATTTCTTCAGTGCATTATCATATAATAAAAACCTTCTGATTAAAGTCCCAGTTTTAAAGGTCTTAGTGGAAATAGCAGTTTTCTTTATTTCACCTTATCAATCTTTGAGTCCTGATTGAAACTTGTATCTGTACTAGGAAGCAACTGTGCTGCAATGAATATGAAAAAAAGAAAGCATAGAACTTAGATTTAATAGACTTGGCTTAATGTTCTGGCTTACATCCTGCTTCCCTCTCTTCTGTTAGGTGAGACTAGTGAGAGCATCATAAAATATTAGTAATTTCATTTTTATAAACCTTATTTTTCTCCCTGGAAACCAATTTCACATTATACATCTGTTTATGAATCCTAGATTTTCAGGGTCTCTAAAAAAGTTCTGTATTTTCAAAACTCAAATTCTTCCCTAGCCATCAGACCTATTTCATGATTTTTTCCTACCACAACATTTACATTATCTAATACAAATCTAACTAATTCCATATATTAAATCCCCCTATAATATATACAACTTCTGTTTTATTGAAATCAAACAGTTAAAACTCCTATAAAGATTCAAGTAAAATAGTTAAATAATTAGCCTTATAGTAACTTGGTAAAAATTGTGACAAAAAATCTATCTATCCATTCACTCAACAACAAAAGTAGAATGGAATTCAGTTAAAATCATAAACTCTGGAATTTAGATTCTTTTGTTACAATCCTGGCTCTGCCAATTACTATGTGGCCAGAGAAAGATCACTAGATTTGGGACATTTTCTTCATTAACTCTATGCTTGTTTCCTAAGTTTGTATATTGAATTCATTGCAGTCCTTATAGATTAATAATTGAGATGACTGTTTTACCTTAGAGTTTATAGTCTGCTAGAAAATGTGGATAATTCAACAATAATAATGTTAAGTTTTATTGGTACTAAAATAATTGTCTAGAGTAAAGGTATTTTAATTTTATTTTAAATTTGAAAATAATCTAAGTGTTTAGTAAAGTATGGGAGATTAAAATGTACTCATGATTAATATGTTTATATGTAATATAATGTATTCATGTAGCCACTCTCCAAATTTATCAAATTTTAGCATCTTACTCCTCGTTTCAGAATCTAGTCTGATTTCACCACAACTAGAAGTAAAAATGCAATATATACAAGTGAAACATCTTGTGTTTCATGTCCCCCCACAGATCCCTTGATTTCTCAGAGAAAACTGCTGTAATCAGTAACTTATATGTTACATATCCAGCTGGTATGTAAGATATGTGCATTATATCATTTGTAGACATTTAAAAATTATTCTTCAAGATGTTTCTGTCATTTTACACTGCTGCCTTCCAGAAATATTTCTCTTGTACTAGATCCTTGCTTTTATTTGGTCTGGTAGACTAGATTATTGTTCCTATTGTGGCTGAGGGCCAACTGTGGCATCCTACATTCCAGGTCTATTGCTGTAGATCTTGATCAACAGAATATTAGCAAATGTAATGAAAGCAGAAGCTTCAAATACGCTCACACAGCTTTTTTGTGCCTAACCTGACCTGCCGTGGGAGAGCATGCCCTGCATGGTGTGCTCAACAACTGGGATGGTTGACGCTATTGCTTTTTTAAATAAGTTCCATAACAACTAATGCGCTTCATCTGACAACTAATGCCAGTTATTTTCTCGAATAAGTTATACTTAAGGCTGGATTATCTCACTGTGCTATGGTAAAACTTTACAGTAGAACTCCTTGACTCTAAATATAGTCATGGACTCTTCATATTTTTTGCATGGAAACTGAAAGTGTGAGTCACTCTGTCATGTCTGACTCTTGGTGATCCCTCAGATTGTGGACTGCCATTCTCCTCTGTCCGTGGAATTCTCCAGGCAAGAATACTGGAGTGAGTAGCCATTTCCTCCTCCAGGGGATCTTCCCGACTGAGAAATCAAACCCAGCTCACCCACATTGCAGGCAGTTTCTTTACCATCTGAGCCATCAGGAAAGCCCCAACAGTGACCAAACTACTTGACTTGAAAGACTTCAATGTCTTTCATATGCCTTTCCTCTAAAAGAGAGTTCAAATCTCATTATCCACTGACAATTGACCCAAGCATTCTTTCATTTCCCATTTGCGTTAATTGTTGAACTCCAGAGAGTATATTTGTTTAATTTTTCATTTTACCTCCTCTAATATGGACATTAATTACACATAGCTACTCTAGAATTCAGTGTAATGTCAATGCTGTTCTTAATAAATCTATGAAATATATCTGGGAAACTCTGAAAGTACTGGGGTAGGGCTACCGATCTTCACCATCATCCTCAGGAACACTGTTGGATATTGCTTTATTAATTGACAAAAATAATTATAACTGAAACTACCCATATTTATGCTCAAGTTCTCATTTTACTGATATCTGTATGACTGAGATAGAGGCAACTGGGATTGAGACTTCATTTAGTCTCTATTGTAAGACTCCAAACTTTATTCAGTTTTCATAAAAGCACGTTGGGGCATTAATGGCCTGGTTACAAACAGAAATATTAATGTTCTCAGAAAGTTTGCAGAGGTCCTAGCCACATTTGTTCCTGTGTCTAAAGGCGTAAGATGTTTACAGTTTGATGGGAGACCTTCTGACAGCTCTGTGAAGGAGTTGATCCATAGTGTAAGTATCCTAAATCCAGACTCTGTGGTTCTTTATTTACCCATAATTTTTTATTGCTTCCAATAAAGCTTAATTGACATGTGCACACAAACCACATGTGTTTCTGACCTCCAACAATCGCTCATCTTGTTATTCAGTTGACTAAATCAATGATTACACTTGTTTGATCAAATCTTTACACTGATTGAACTAAAAGGGACCTTGCAAACCTAGTCAATGTTTTGCTTTTAGGAACTGGATTTTATTGTATAAATTCTCAATGTCTCAAGCATTCTTTTCCAGGAAAAAATTATATAACCATGCTAAATTGAGACCAAATATCAACAATCACACACTCTGCTTTTGAACTATTTTCTTAGGCTCAAGCAGGCTGCCTTGAACTTGGCAAATTTCTAGAACCAAGAGATCTTGGCGTATTTCATCTTGAGAACAATCATTCTTCAGAATAGCAATTGTCTAGCTTTCTTACATGTCCTTCTCTATAGTTTATGACTTAACCAATTTCGCAGCATTTACTTTTTCCTAAGTGGGGGGACACTTCGTCATATTAGGTCATCAACTGGAAAAAAAAAAAGGATTTGCAATTGGTGCACATCTGCTTTCCCAATGAGGTCATGACTTCGTCCTCTCATGCCTACTTTCCAAAAGTCTCTAAACTTCAATTAATAGCATTTAATCGGGCTTTATGTCTTGTTATCTTTGCATGCGCCCTTGGGGATTTTGTCAAATATATCCTATATATGTTCATCATTCAGAACTTTGGACATGCATCTATCAGTACTTTTTTCTTTCTATAAGACTATACATTTGTAATTCTAACATATTTCTCCCAATTCCATCTAGAGTGGTAACCTGTATTAGGAGACATAAATTGCATCAGTTCTGGATGTGGCAGATACATCAGTTTTGCAAACCTGTCCTGCCTGCTTTCTCCATTTTTGATAAAGTAATTCCAATTAAGGGAGTGTTTTATAACTTTTATTGTGTCAAGGATCTTTTTGGAAGTGTTATGGTGAAGCCAGTTTTATGATCCCCTTTCTTATAATATTGCTAAAATTACAAAATAAACCAAATAATATTGATATAGTTATCAAAATATTTGGTATTATGTTTCTTTATTAATCTATTTTTATTAATATCTAGCTCTTTGTCTAAAAAATTGACATAATTTTTTTTTTAAGATTTATTTTTGATTGAAGTAACTAAAGAGCCTTTTGATAAAAGTGAAAGAGAATAGTGAAAAAGTGGCTTAAAACTCAACATTCAGAAAACTAAGATCATGGCATCTGGTCCCATCACTTCATGGCAAATAGATGGGGAAACAGTGGAAACAGTGACAGACTTCATTTTTTTGTGCTTCAAAATCACTGCTGATGGTGACTGCAGCCATGAAATTAAAAGATTCTTGCTCCTTGAAAGGAAAGTTATGACCAACCTAAATAGCTTATTAAAAATCAGAGACATTATTTTGCCAACAAAGGTCCATCTAGTCAAGGCTTTGGTTTTTCCAGTAGTCATGTATGGATGTGAGAGTTGGACTATAAAGAAAGCTGAGCACCAAAGAATTGGTGCTTTTGAACTGTGGTGTTGGAGAAGACTCTTAAGAGTCCCTTGGAATGCAAGGGGAACAAGCAAGTTCATCCTAAAGGGAATCAGTCCTGAATATTCATTGGAAGGACTGATGCTGAAGCTGAAACTCCAATAATTTAACCACCTGATGTGAAGAACTGACTCATTGAAAAAAGACCCTGATGCTGGGAAAGATTGAAGGTGGGAGGAGATGATAGAGGATGAGATGGTTGGATGGCATCACTGACTCAATGGACATGACTTTGAGTAAACTCCGGGAGTTGTGATGGACTGGAAGGCCTGGTGTGCTGCAGTCCATGGGGTTGCAATGAGTCAGACACAACCGAACGACTGAACTGAACTGAACATTGGTTTATAGCATTGTGTAAATTTCCTGTGTGCAACATTGTATTTTTACATTTATATAACCCACAGTATTGTTGTTGTATTAGTTGCTTAATCCTGTCCGACTCTTTTGAGACCCCTTTGAGACCCCTGCCAGGCACCTCTGAAGCCATTCCCTTCTCCAGGGGATCTTCCCAACCTAGGGACTGAACTCAGGTCTCCTGCATTACAGGCAGATTCTTCACCATCTGAATCACCAGAGAAGTCCAACCCAGAGCATGCTCACCACCGAAAGTTTAGCAGGCTATAAGTTATTACTCTCATGTTTCAAAATTTGTTTAACAGAATTTGATAGATTTTACCAGGGTCACAAATTTATAAGCAGAGTCAGAGAATGTTTGGTTACTAATTCCATTGCTTTTCTCCATCACCATCATCATTTTTTTATGCCATTTTCCTCAAGGATTAAATGTGACCTTCAGTACCTTTCCTATTATATGTGTCACATCACTAGTACCACAGTAAGTCTATATGCCACAGGGACCTATGTCATTAGAATCATTATTTTCACATTTTTGTTTAAAATCTCAATCTTAATGCTACAATCAAACCTGTCTGTTCTCTTGAATATGTCTCATTTCCACCTATATTGTGACTACCTCTTTTCTTAGCATCCTATATGAACACTCATTTAAAACCCCTGTTCATATCCCACTTTTCCAATGAAGACTACCTCACAGTTACTTTTCCCTCCTTTGACCACCTCCCCCCGGTGTCAAGCATGTCATAATGCTCACTACTTGTTTTATTTATTTTTCATGTGCCAGTTGTCTTCTCATCTATGTCTGGCATTCTTCTGTCTCCTCAGTATTCCATGAAAATGTGATTTTTTTCATTTACTTATCCAGAAACATTTTTTGAAAGACTACTGTGTGCTAGACTCAGGGTTTACAAATATGAAAAACTTAAAAAGCATGGTCATTGTCCTGGTGGAGTTCCAATTCCGGCACTAGATATGCCAGAGGCACACACCGTACTTATATATTAATAAATGGTTTGTTTTATACTAGAGAACTTTTCAAAGATATCATATAACTGATATCAAAAACCTATTTTGCTGTTACAAAAATATTGAAGACTCTCAGATACTTCAGGAAATAAATAATGAACTGAGAAATTGAGTTTGTTCCTTCACAAATAGAGCTAGGTCTTTGATCTTTATTACTTCTCTGGATATTTCTCATTTTTCCTCTCTGCTTTGATTTCTCCATGTGTTTCTCATTCTATTTCATTGTCTTGTCCTTTTACAACTCTATTTTTTCCATGTTCTATGTTTTAGCAGATTATAAGAGTGAGCATGACAACTTCTATGATTTCTGGGCTTAGAAAGCTCTTATGATATATATTTATTTAATCATGGTTCAGTGTTCCTGGAATTGACTCATTTTAAAACTTTTAAATAGTTGTGGGGTTTTTTTTTGTTTTTGGTTTTGGTTTTTTTGTCAGAAGAAAGGATAGGGTATTTCTGCCTTTAGGCAGAAAATAATATCATAAAATGTCTATATAATAGTCTTTCTCTGCCACATGTTATCATAATTTTTAATGTTTTTAATAATTTAAAAAACATTAATTTACCATTTTTCAGTGTGATTTCTTCATTGGGCTACTGTGCCAATTGTTTGATACAGTGTGTGTTATTTTCATATACTGTAAGTAGATGGATACATCATTTAAGAATTGCACTGGCCACAAGGAGCACAAAAGTTCAAAAGCATCAATTATTTGGTGCTCAGCCTTCTTTATAGTCCACTTCTCACATCCATACATGACTACTGGAAAAAATCATACATTTGACTACATGGACCTTTGTCGGTAAAGTGATGTCTCTGCATTTTAACATGCTATCTAGGTTTGTCATAGCTTTCCTTCCAAGGAGCAAGTATCTTTTAATTTCATTGCTGCAGTCAGCATTTGCAGTGATTTTGGAGCCCAAGAAAATAAAGTCTGGCACTGCTTCCAGTTTTTCTCCTTTGATTTGCCATGAAATAATGGGGCCAATGCCATGATCTTAGATTTTTGAATGTTGAATTTTAAGTCAGCTTTTTCTCTCTCCTCTTTCACTCTCATCAAGAGGCTCTTTAGTTCCTCTTTGCTTTCTGCCATTAGAGTGGAATCATCTGCAAAGTTGAGGTTTTGATACTTTGCCTGGCAATCTTGATTGCAGCTTGTGATTTATCCACCCTGGCATTTTGCAGGATGTAATCTGCATATAAGTTAAATGAGCAGGTTGATAATATAAGGCCTTCACATACTCCTATGCCAATTTTGAACCAGTCCATTGTTCCATGTCTGGTTCTGTTGCTTCTTGATCTGCATACAAGTTTCTCAGGAGACAGATGAGATGGTCTGGTATTCCCATCTCTTGAAGAATTTTCCACAGTTTGTTGTGATCCAGAATCAAAGGCTTTAGCTTAGTCAAAAAGTTCATTAACTGCTGAACCTAGCTGGTAGAATTTTGAGCATCACCTTGCTAGCATGTGAAATGAACACAATTGTACAGTATTTCCATCATCTCCACTAGCTATGTTCATAGTAATGCTTCTTAAGACCCACTTAATTTCATATTCTAGGATGTCTGGCTCTAGGTGAGTGACTACACCATCATGATTATCCATCCAGGGTCACTAAGGCCTTTTTTGTATAGTTCTTCTGTGTATTCTTGCCACCTCTTCTTAATCTCTTATGCTTCTACTAGGTCTTTAGGTGACCAGGTCTTGTTTTTGCTGACCGTATAGAGCTTCTCCCTCTTTGGCTGCAAAGAATATAATCAATCTGATCTTGGTGTGGACCATCTGTGATGTCTATATGTAAAGTCATCTCTTGAGATATTGGAAGAGGGTGTTTAATATGACCAGTGTGTTCTCTTGACAAAACTCTGTTAGCATTTGCCCTGCTTCATTTTGTATTCCAGGCCAAATTTGCCTGTTACTCCAGATATCTCTTGACTTCCTACTTTCGCATTCCAATGCCCTATGATGAAAAGGACATCATTTTTTGCTGTTAGTTCTAGAAGTTCTTAGGTTTCATAGAACCATTCAACTTCAGCTTCTTTGGCATTAGTGCTTGGGGCATAGACTTAGATTACTGTGATGTTAAATGGTTTGCCTTGGAAATGAACTGAGATTATTCTGTGTTTTTGAGATTGCATTCAAGTATTGTATTTCAGACTTTTGTTGATTGTTAAGGCTGCTCCATTTCTTCTAAGGGACCCTTGCCTGCAGTAGTAGGTATAATGGTCATCTGAATTAAATTCCCCCATTCCTGTCCATTTTAGTTCACTGATTCCTAATTCTGTTTTAATCAATGTCTAATTTGCTGAAGACATTTTCTTCCAATTGCTATTTGTATCTTCCTGTAATCTGGTAAAACTCACCATATTAAATTCCTTTGCATAGTAATTATATTAATTGACATACTCTTATTCCATAGCTTAATTTTCTTGCTATCTGGTCATTTTATTTCCTATGTTTCTGTTTTACTGGCTTTTTGGTCAACATTCTTTATTCTACTTTATTCTAATTTACCTTTTTTTTTGACAATATGACTTCATATATGAAATACTGTAGAAACTAATGGAGCATCTTATGTTATCTTCTTTTGTAACTGTTCACTTCATTTTCTAATGAAGGAAGGTGGCCTAGAACTGTTTAATATCCTTGTCAACTAGAAATAGATAAGTAGACTAATTATATTCCTCGGAGGAAGTCATAAAAAATTATATCTTCACCCATACATTGTTCTGTTCAGGTCTCTCCAATCTCCAATAGGAATTCAAATAACTTATATTTGTAAAGGCTATCAAACGTATCTCTTCTGTGAGTTTGTATGTGTTCATGGATGTAATTATAGTAAAATTCAATATTAAGATAACCAAGATAAAACATATCTGCCTATTTTTAATGCTTAGCACTATTATGCTAATGAAAAACTGTCAGTTATTTTTATATTTTTGATCAGTTTTCTCTTATGTTAAACAAGAACGGTTTCATTTGAATGTACTATTTTTTATATGCTGGATACATAAAAATTTTATAGGAAATGAGATAACTTTAAATAATTACTTCAACTCTTCCAAAGGGCAAGAGTGTAACATATGTCTCCAAAGGGTATATCAAGCCATAACTTCTTAGAAAGTTCTTTTGTGTTAACAAGATATTTCTCATAGTTTTTTAAAATAAATTTGGCAGGATTCCCATTATCATGACCTCAGGCATTCAAAACTATCTTCATATTCTACACAATTCCTAAGTTTTATTTATTTTATCTAAAACATCAGTTTGTAATATATAATAGCTTATACTTATTTCTAGAAATATAAACACCAGTCATATACTTCATAATTTTAAAAATATTGAACAATGATTTGCAATATTATAATAGGTTCAGGTGTACAACATATAAATTTAATATTTTTATAGAGTATACTCCATTTTAAATTATTATAAAATTTTAGCTATATACCCTGTTCTCTATATGTTCTTATAGCTTATTATTTTATACACACTGCTTTGTGCCTCTTAATCTCCTATCCCTATTTTGCCCCCTCCATTCCCTCTCACTAATGGTAACTACTTTTTTGATCTATATGTGTGCTTTCTGTTTTTTTTTTTTTTTATATTTATTCATTTTACTTTTTAGATTTCACATTTAAGTAGTAACAGTAATTTTATTTCTTTTTCTGAGGTATTTCACTAGTATACACTCTAGACCCATTCATTTTTTGGAAATTGCAGAATTTTATTGCTTTTTTGTAACTGAGTAGTATTCTATCGTGTGTATGCACAAAAATATAAAATAAAATTTTGCAATCATACAAGTAAAATAAAATAAAATAAAAGGTGTCTGAATTGGAAAGGAAAATTTTATAAAACTGTCAATATTTGCAAATGGCATGATACTGTCTGTAGAAAACCCTCCATCAAAAAGCTACTAGAACTAATAAATGACTTTAATAAAGTCACAAGATACAAAATTAATATACAGAAATATATTGCTTTTCTACACCCTAAATATGCACTATCATAAAGGGAAATGAAGAAAATAATCTTATACACAATTTCATCAAAAAGAATAAACTACCAAGGAATTATTTATCCAAGGAGATGAAACATCTGTACACTGATACAGGAATTTGAAAATGATGAAACAAAGAAAAGGTATCCTGTATCCTTGGATTTGAAGAACAAAGAAAAGGTATCCTGTATCCTTGGATTTGAAGAATTTATATTGTTATATTGTTCACACTACCCAAAGCAATCTATAAATATAATACAATTCCTATCAGAATACTCATGACATTTTTCACAGAATTAGAAAAAATAATCCTATGATTTCTATGGAACCACAAAAGAAAAAAAGAAAAAGAAAGAAAACACCAAATTGCCAAAGCAATCTTGAAAAGAAAAATTAAAACAAGGCTGAAAGCATCACACACTCTGATTTCAGGCTATTATAAATAGCTACAGTAATCAAAACAGAATGGTACTGACACAACATTAGACACACAGTTCAATGCAACAGAATAGAGAGGCCAAAAATAAACTCATGTATACGGTTAACTGATCTATGACAAAAGGGCAGGGAAATGCAGTGGAAGAAAGAAAGTCTTTTCAGTAAGTGGTGCTGAAAAAAACTGGATAGCCACATGTAAAATAATGAAATTAAAACATTTTCTAAAACCATATTTAAAAAAAAAAACTGAAAATGGATTAAAGACCTAAATGTAAGACTATAAACCATAACATTACTGAAAGAAGACATAGGCAAAGCACTCTTTGAGATTAATCATACCAATATCTCTTTGGCTCTGTTTCATAAGACAAAAGAAACAAAAGTTAAGAAAAAAAAATAAGCAAACAAAAAACAAATAGAACCTAATTAAATTTAAGTTTTTTCACAACAAAGGAAACCACTGACAAAATGGGATGACAACCTACTTGAATGGGAGAAAATATTTGTAAATTATATGACTGAGAAGAGGTTAATATACAAAATATATAAATAGATCATACAACTCAATTTTAAAAACCAAATAATTTAATTTAAAATGGGAAGAAAACTTGAATAGACTTTCCTCCAAAGAAGACCAACTGGTACATGAAAAAGTTCTCAACAGCACTAATTATAAGAGACATCCAACCTATTAGAATGACAATTATCAAAAAGTCTACAAATAACAATGGTCAGTGAAGATATAGAGAAAGGGAACACTTGGACACTGTGGGTGGGAATTGAAATTGGTATAACCATTGTGGACAGCACTATGGAGGTTCCTCAAAAACCTAGAATTAGAACTAACTCCTGATCCAGCAACTACACTTGGTATTTATCTGAAAAAAAAAATGAAAATGCTAATTCAAAAGATACATATATCCCAATGTTCATAGCAATATTGCTTAACAATCACCAAGATACAGAAGTAACCTAAATATCCATCAAGAGATAAAAGTATAAATAAAGAAGATTGCTTTGGCAATATGAAGTCATCAAACAATTTTCAGTAAATAGCTTTACAATATCAAAGATTATCTATACATGATAAGACATTGCTCAATGAATTTTTTACATAAATTTTGTCTCCAGACTTTCAAATATGCAATGTTGTAAATCTAGATCCTAAAAAGAAATCAAAGTTGTTGGGTTTTTAGTATTTGTCAAAGAAGTGTCTTAAATAAATATATTAAATTTCTTTCTATCATATGTATATTTCTCCAAATATTTCAGATTGAACATAGACAAAACACTCTCCAACATAAATCACAGCAAGATCCTCTATGATCCATCTCCCAGAATATTGGAAATAAAAGCAAAAATAAACAAATGGGACCTAATTAAAAGTTTTTGCACAACAAAGGAAACTATAAGCAAGGTGAAAAGACAGCCTTCAGAATGGGAGAAAATAATAGCAAATGAAGGAACAGACAAAGGATTAATCTCAAAAATATACAAGCAACTCCTGAAGCTCAATTCCAGAAAAATAAATGACCCAATCAAAAAGTGGGCCAAAGATCTAAACAGACATTTCTCCAAAGAAGACATACAGATGGCTAACAAACACATGAAAAGATGCTCAACATCACTCATTATCAGAGAAATGCAAATCAAAACCTCAATGAGGTACCATTACACACCAGTCAGGATGGCTGCTATCCAAAAGTCTACAAGTAATAAATGCTGGAGAGGGTGTGGAGAAAAGGGAACCCTCTTACACTGTTGGTGGGAATGCAAACTAGTACAGCCACTATGGAAAACAGTGTGGAGATTCCTTAAAAAACTGGAAGTAGAACTGCCATATGACCCAGCAATACCACTTCTGGGCATACACACCGAGGAAACCAGATCTGAAAGAGACACGTGCACCCCAATGTTCATCATAGCACTGTTTATAATAGCCAGGACATGGAAGCAACCTAGATGCCCATCAGCAGTTGAATGAATAAGGAAACTGTGGTACATATACACCTTGGAATATTACTCAGCCATTAAAAAGAATTCATGTGAATCAGTTCTAATGAGATGGATGAAACTGGAGCCCATTATACAGAGTGAAGTAAGCCAGAAAGATAAAGACCAATACAGTATACTAATGCATATATATGGAATTTTAAAAGATGGTAACAATAACCATATATGCAAAACAGAAAAAGAGACATAGATGTACAGAACTGACTTTTGAACTCTGTGGGAGAAGGCGAGGGTGGGATGTTCTGAGAGAATATCATTGAAACAAGTATACTATCAAGGGTGAAACAGAACACCAGCCCAGGTTGGATGCATGAGACGAATGCTCAGGGCTGGTGCACTGGGAAGACCCAGAGTGATGGGATGGAGAGGGAGGAGGGAAGGGGAACTCATGTAAATCCATGGCTGATTCATGTCAATGTATGGCAAAAACTACTACAATACTGTAAAGTAATTAGCCTCCAACTAATAAAAATAAATGGAAAGAAAAGTTTGAATTTAAGAGTATTTTAAAATAAGAACTTAATATTTCCTTAAATAAATGATAAAGATTAAAAATACCTTTCTGCTGTGTTTTTGTATTTATTCAGTATTTTTATACAAATAACTTGGATCATTGGCCACTTATGGAATTGCTTAAAAAGTAAAAGACAATGAATTTAACAATTTAGTGTTCTTTGACATACTCATTAGTTATTTTGGAGATAAGTGTTACAAAAATTTACTCTACTGTTAATGGTTAACATCAGTTCAAGTTTATCCTGAAAGATAAGGAATGCATATAAGAAATATTAAATAACCAATGGGAAAAATCTGGCAGTGTGATTATAGTTTCATGATATTATCTGATTATGTATTATCTAAATATGAATCTGAAGAAAAGAAGAATTTTCTGACTTAACTAGATGAGTATAAAACTTATTTTGAAATTAAAATATTCCAAAACCCCAAAATATAAAAAGACTATAAGAGTTTCTAACTTGAATCAATATTCACAAGATATTAAATATAATCAACAGCTATGTAAATTTTCTAATAAACTGAGAAAAATTTGATGAACATACTGATATTCATTACTTTAAAATTTCTTTTCAGTTCCTTGAACATTTGAATTTGATATTTATAATAATGAATACACAATGAATATATTTTATGACCTTAGAAAATATGTTAAAATTTTGAAATTAAATATAGAAGTCAATATTAAAGGACATTAGTTTAGTATACAATTAAGTTATTAAATAACCAGTAAAAATTTGGGAGCAAATTGAGATGTACTATAAGCATAGGATTGATATGTACACTGCTATATCTGGGATGAATGGCCAACAGGAACCTACTGTGTAGAACAGAAAACTGTTTAATATTATGTGGCAACCTAGATATACAGAAAGTTTTAGAAAGAATGGATGTATGTATGTGTGTGGTTGAGTCACTTTTCTTCATGCTTGAGCCTAGCACAACATTGTTAATCAACCACACTCCAACATAAAATAAAGAGTTAAAAAAAGTGTAAAAGGTATGACAAATTTTGAAAAATCATTGCTAAAATAATGTAAAATATCTCATTATTAATTTTGCTCAGTATTAAATATTATCATATTAAATTAATATTTAATATGATAATATTTAATTATCATATAAATTAATATTTAATATGATAATATTTAATTATCATATAAATTAATGTTGAATATTAATTTTGCTCATTATTAAATATTATCATAGCAATAATAATGATACTGTTTTGTATCTATCTGATTAAATAAAAGATAACATGATAATGTTTCTTTTTTTGTTTATTATGTCAGACAGGGAATGTAAAATTATAAAGGTGCCCTGCAGTATTCTTCTGATGGAGAGCACTAGTATATAGATACATTTTCCTCATTTTTCACATGTTAATGCTGCAGTATTGATTTCTATCATATGCAAGTATTACTCATGTTCTCAGTTATTTCTTAAATACTTTCAGTGATATTTTGATAAATTTTTCTGTACATTATGAACCACTTGGGTCCAGAGGATAGAAAGTATTTAGAACAGAAAGCATTTAGAACAGCTGGATCCAGAGGACAGAAAGTATTCAGAATAGCTGAATTATTCATAGAAACTTTTCAATTTTTTTTCAATTTTAATGCCATAAAAAGATATTAATTCTATTATTTTAACTGTCTTTGGTTATTCTTATTGACAAACAATCATCAAAATAAGAGCCAGCAATTTAGAAACATTTGTTGATTATAAAACTTCATAAACTTCAATTTGTTTTTCTGTTTTCTTCTAGTTTGGAAAAACCAGTATTTCTTGTTTTTCCTCTTGTTGTACAAGCCTCTCCCTTTAGGCTTCTTCATGCAATTTTTTAAAACCTGTGACATTCATATTGGTCCTCTACGATACTCCTTCCATTTGGGGATATGTAATTGTCTTGTTTATTTCTGTGGATTTTAAATATCTGGTTTATAAAACATTGCATGCCACTTTGGAGAAGGCAATGGCAACCCACTCCAGTACTCTTGCAAAGTCCATGGATGGAGGAGACTGGTAGGCTCTAGTCCATGGGGTCGCTGAGTCAGACACGACTGAGTGACTTCACTTTCACTTTTCACTTTCATGCATTGGAGAAGGAAATGGCAACCCACTCCAGTGTTCTTGCCTGGAGAATCCAAGGGACAGAGGAGCCTGGTGGGCTGCCATCTATGGGGTCGCACAGAGTCGGACACGACTGAAGTGACTTAGCAGCAGCAGCAGAAACATCCCATTTCAGTACACAAAAGGGTGTATAAATTTAAACAAAATTGCCTGGGACAGCCATAGATGGAATTTCACTATGTTTCAAGGAGTGCTATTAGCTGACAGACTCTAGTTTTTAGTCTCTTCATACATTTTTTTTTTTTTTTTTCAGTGGGTTTTGTCATACATTGATGTGAATCAGCCATAGAGTTACATGAATTCCCCATCCCGGTCTCCCCTCCCACCTCCCTCTCCACCCGATTCCTCTGGATCTTCCCAGCCCAACAGGCCCGAGCACTTGACTCATGCCTCCCACCTGGGCTGGTTTTATAATTTTTATCCTCCATTCTTGAAATCCCTTATCTACACTGTGATAGTTTTTGTCATCTTGTCTAGGCTATTGTATCAAACAGTAGTTTAAATGTTGCTGTGAAAGTATTTTGCAGTGGAGGTTAGTATCTATAATCAAATGTCCTTAAGTAAAGGACATGACCTTTCATAGTGAGCTTGGGCATCATCCAATCAGGCTGAAGCCTCAAAGGGTAAAAAGTAAGATTTCCCAGAGAAGTTTCCTCCACAGTGTTACAGCCTGATTTCATGGATTTCCAAACTAATTGAAAATCTGCTCACAGACAGATTTTATACATGCCAGATGCCACAACACTGTAATATATAATTATATTTAATATATTTTATAGTCTTTAAATATATATTTATCTTCCTATTTTTTTCTATGGAGAACACTAAATGATATATTAGAACACTAAAAAAAATGTGTTTAACTTGTTCTCCTTTTTGTAAGGAAAGATGCGAACAGAAATGTTGATTTTCATGTAATATTACAGATACTTGTGGTTTGAAAATATTTTTGGCTCTCAAAATTACATTGTTACATTGAGCCTTGAAATTATCTGTCTGTATAAGACTTTCTAAGAGGAGTACTTGAAAAATGTAGGAATGCAGATCAAAAGCTCCTACAAAGGTGTGGGTCGGCCTGCTGTGGGGACAGGCACACAGGCAGCAACAGTTCTGAGAGGTCCATGTTGGTGTAAGTCCTCTCGGAGTTTGCCCATAGCCCTACCACAGAGCCTATAGTCTCCATGTGTGGGTCACCTCAGGCCAAACAACAAACAGGGAGGGACCACAGCCCCAACCAACAGCAGACAATTGGATTAAAGTTTTACTGAGCATGGTCCTGCCCCACTTGAGTAAGATTCAGTTTTTCCAACAGCCAGTCATTCCTATCAGGAAGCTTGCACATGCCTCTTAACATCATTCATCAGAGGGCGACAGAAGAAGCAAGAACTACAATCCCATACACTACAGAATGAAAAACCACAATTACAGAAAGCTAACCAAAATGATCACGTGGGTCACAGTCTTGTATAACTCAATGAGGCTATGAGTCATGCTGTGCAGAACCACCCAAGACAGATGGGTTCTGATGGAGAGTTCTGACAAAATGTGGCCCACTGGAGAAGGGAATGGTAAACTGCTTCAGGATTTTTGCCTTGAGAAACCCATGAAAAATACAAAAGGGCAAAAAGATATGATACCAGAATATGAGCTCCCCCAGATCAGTAGCCATCCAGTATGCTACTGGGGAAGAGCAGAGAAATAGTTACAGAAAGAAGGAAAAACCTGGGCCAAAGCAGAGAAGATGCTCAATTGTGGATGTGACTGGTGTTAACATAAAGTCTGTTGCTGTAAAGAACAAAACTTCATAGGAACCTGGAATGTTAGGTCCATGAATCAAGGTAAACTGGACATGGTCAAGCAGGAGAAGGTGAGTGAATATCGACATTTTAGAAATTAGTGAATTAAAGTGATAGGAATGGGAGAATTTAATTCAGATGACCATTATATATACTACTGTGGGCAAGAAACCCTTAGAAAAAATGGAGTAGCCCTCACAGTCAACAAAAGAGTCTGAAATGCAATACTTAGGTGCAATCTCAAAAAAGGCAGTGATCTTGTTTTGTTTCCAAGGCAAGCCATTCAACATCACGGTAGTCCAGTCTTACTCAAACCACTAATGCTGAAGAAGCTGAAGTTGAGCAGTTATCTGAAGACCAACAAGAACTTCTAGAATTAACAAGGAAAAGGAAAAAAAAAAAAAAAAGATGCATTTTTCATCATGAGAGATTGGAATGCAAAAGCAGGAAGTCAAGAGATACTAGAGTACCAGGCAAGTTTGGTCTTAGAGTACAAAATGAAACAAGGCAAAGACTAATGTAGTATTGTCAAGAGAACACACTGATCATAGCAAACACCCTCTTCCAACAGTGCAAGAGATGACTCTACATATAGACATCACCAGATGGTCAACACCAAAATCAGTTTGATTATATTCTTTGCAGCTGAATATGGAGAAGCAATATACAGTAAGCAAAAACAAGACCTGGTTGTGGAAGGACCTGACAAAAGTGGAAGAGATTCATGAGAGGTGGCAAGAATGCACAGAAGAACTATATGAAAACGGTCTTAATGACTCATATATCACTGTGGTGTAGTCACTGGCATAGAACTAGACATCCTGGAGTGTGAAGTTAAGTGGGCCTTTGGAGACATGACTACAAACAACCTAGTGGAAGTGATGGAACTCCAGCTGAGCTATTTAAAACCCTAAATGACTGTGCTGTTTAACACTCAATATCTCAGGACATTTGGAAAACTCCGCAGTAGCTACAGGACTGGAAATGCTCAATTTCCAAAAACCCAAGGAATGGGTTGGAATTTCAAGAAAGGCATTGCCAAAGAATGCTCAAACTACTGCACAATTGCATTCATTTCTCATGCTAGCAAAGTAATGCTCAAAATCCTTCCAGGTAGGTTCAGAAGTGCATAAACCAAGAACTTTCAGATGTGCATGTGGGGTTTAGAAAAGGCAAATAAACCAGAGGTCAAATCACCAGCATCCATTGTATCAAAGAGAAAACAAGGGAATTCCAGAAAAACATCTACTTATGCTTCATTGACTATGCTAAAGCCTTTCACTGTTTGGGTCACAATAAACTTGGGAAATTCTTAAAGAGATGGGAAAAGCAGACCACCTCACCTGTCTCCTGAGGAACTCGTATGCAGATCAAGAAGCAACAGTTAGAACATGGAACATTTCTAACAGTTCAGTAGTTAGAACATGGAGCAATGCTGTTGCTGCTGCCAAGTAGCTTCAGTCGTGTCCGACTCTGTGTGACCTCATAGATGGCAGCCCACCAGGCTCCTCTTTCCCTGGGATTCTCCAGGCAAGAATACTGGAGTGGGTTGCCATTTCCTTCTCCAATGCATACATGCAGGGTAAGTTGCTTCAGTTGTATCCAACTCTGTGCGACCCTATGGACAGCAGTCCACCAGGCTCCTCTGTCCACAGGATTCTCTAGGCAAGAATATTGGAGTGGATTGCCATTTCCTTCTCCACATGGAACAATGGACTGGTTGAAAATTGGGAAGGGAGAATGTTAAGGCTGTATATTGTCACCCTGCTTATTAACATCATGTGAAATGCTGGGCTGGATGACTCACAACCTGGAGTCGAGATTTCTGGGAGAAATATCAGCAACCTCAGATATGCAGATGACACCAACCTTATGGCAGAAAGTGAAGAGGAACATTGAGAGCCTCTTGATGAGGATGAAAGAAGAGTGTTAAAAAGCTGGCTTAAAATTCAACATTCAAGAAACTATGATCATGGCATCTGGTCCCATCACTTTATGGCAAATAGAAGAAGAAAACATGGAAACAGTGAAAGACTTTATGTTCTTGGGCTCCGATATCACTGCAGAGGTGACTGCAGCCATGAAATTGAAAGATGTTTGCTCCTTGGAAGAAAAGCTATAACAACCTAGACAGTGTATTATAAAGCAGAAACATCAATTTGCTGATAAAATTTCATATAGTCAAAGCTATGGTTTTTCCAGTAAAAACCACAAAAACCAACCATGTGAAAGTTGTGTCATAAAGAAGCCTGTGTGCTGGAGAATTGATGCTTTCAAACTGTGACACTGGAGAAGACTTTTGAGAGTTCCTTGGACCACAAGGAGATCAGACCAGTCAATCCTAAAGGAAATCAACCCTGAATACTCATTAGAAGGATTGAAGCTGAAGCTGAAGCTGAAGCCCCAGTACTTTGGCCATCTGATTGAGGAGCCAACTCATTGGGAAAGACCCTGATGGTGGGAAAGATTGAGGGCAGCAGGGAAAGGGAATGACAGAGGATGAGAGGGTTGAATGGCATCACTGACTCAATGGACATGAGTTTGAGCAATTCTGTGAGATAGTGAAGGGTAGGGGCGCTCATATGCTGCAGTCCATGGGGCTGAAAAGAGTCAAACACAACTTAGTGACTGAACAACAACGATGAGAAACTAATCTTAAAAGCCTCTATATAACAGTGTATATATTTCCCTTAGGTTATCCCAGTTTCATATTTGTTATTTTTTCTTTTACTGTTAAATTTTCAGCATTGGTATACCAAACATATTCTCATGTTCCTTCATGTTAAGATTCCAAATTGGAAATTACTATTGTTTTAATCAAGAATCTCCTTAAGTGTCATGTCTCTTTACTCATCATGTCAAGATTTGGCATATTAACATTTCACTATGTAATTCAAACTCCATTGAATCATAGTTTCCTCTCTGGATGTTTAACAGGGTGCATGGAGCACAGAAGAGTGAGATATTCACATCTTCATTTTGATTTGTGTTCTTAATGAGACTGGCAGCAATGTTCTACTATTTAAAATGACAACTAAATTGATCTTCAAAGAGTAAATGAAGATTAAACACCAAAGTCAACATAACATATGGTAAAGAAAATATGGTACAGGTTTACTCTAGTGCAGAAAATCTTTGAAATGAAAACAAAACTGTAAGTGAAATTTTGTAACACAAGGAGTGAGGTTCATAATATTAGAAAACTCTGAAGCAAAGGTTGCCTTTTGGAAAATTTCCATGTATAGGCTGAAATGTAGCAGAATTCAGCTTGAAGTTGATCGTAATCAGTTCAGTTTCATGGTGGGGGTAGGGTGGATAGAGTTTTATTTCTGCTATAAAGTGTGTGTGGTGGGGAGAGCAAAAGTAGTCAAACAAAACAGGCAAGATAATTGGGAGTTTAAATGAGAGGTAAGTAAATGTCATCTCAAATATAGTTTTATGGGTAAAACTTTAAGATTGCCTGTGTGCTAAGAATTAACCACTCTTGAGATGCTCAAGCCCTGCAAATTTCAAACAAAGTACGTCTTTGACCAGCTCCTGTGGGATTAACTCTGAACATTTGGAAAAAGTCTGGTCAGACATGAATGTCTTTGTATACCTGAAACCTTACACCACATCATATAGTTTATGCTGAATAATGTTATTTAGAGTGTACATCTATTTTTGCTTACATGGGCCCCTGGTTCAAACTATATCAGTTTGACCTCTGTGGAGTTTTGGTCTGGAGACTTAGTATCTAAGGTCAGTTGTATGAGCACTCCAAGACTCCATCAATGATCTCCAACAACAATCCTGTATTCAAGGGCATGAGTGAGCTTTCCTGGTTGGAAAAACTTTCTATTAATAATGCTCACTCACACTATTGCTGAGAGGAGACAGCACTGTCCACTGGAAGAAGACAGTGGAAGCCCTGCCTGGTTTCTCCTGCACTTCACCCTATGAAACCTTTATTTAAAATGTTTTTAACCTGCATCCCTTTGACATGATAAAAAATAACTCTGAGAAAAACAGCTCTTCTTCTTCAATTTTCTGAGTTCTAGAAAACTGTGGAACCCACAGACTCCTGAAATATTGCCTCAGTGTCACTATGATATCATAACATGGAGGAGAAAAAAGAAAAAAGAATTAACCATTCCACTTTTATGAGGATAATCTATTATGCATGAGTTACTATATAAAAAACTGTGTCAGTTGTAGCCAGAAAAATTAACATCTTCTAGATAAAACAACAAAGTAGTACATAATATAGGCCACTGAGAACTAGAGTTTACTATTTAGCTATTTCTGAATAAATAAATAAAATTCAGATCCAGAAGGGTCCTTCTTGATTCTATTGGTAACTTTAATTATAAGCTTAATTATATAGAATTGTTCAGTTCAGTTCAGTTCAGTTGCTTAGTCGTATCCGACTCTTTGCGACCCTATGAATCGCAGCACGCCAGGCCTCCCTGCCCATCACCAACTCCTAGAGTATACTCAAATTCACATCCATGGAGTCAGTGATTCCATCCAGCCATCTCATCCTCTGTCTTCCCCTTTTTCTCCTGTGTCCAATCCCTCCCAGCATCAAGGTCTTTCCTACTGAGTCAACTCTTCGCATCAGGTGGCCAAAGTATTGGAGTTTCAGCTTCAGCATCAGTCCTTCCAGTGAACACCCAGGACTGATCTCCTTCAGGATGGACGGATTGGATCTCCTTGCAGTCCAAGGGACTCTCAAGAGTCTTCTCCAACACCACAGTTCAAAAGCATCAATTCTTTGGTGCTCAGCTTTCATCACAGTCTAACTCTCACATCCATACATGACCACTGGAAAAACCATAGCCTTGACTAGATGGCCCTTTGTTAGCAAAGTAATGTCTCTGCTTTTTAATATGCTATCTAGTTTAGTCATAACTTTCCTTCCAAGGTGTAAGCGTCTTTTAATTTCATGGCTGCAGTCACCATCTGCAGGGATTTTGGAGCCCCCCCAAAATAAAATCTGACACTGTTTCCACTGTTTCCCCATCTATTTCCCATGAAGTGATGGGACCAGATGCCATGATCTTAGTTTTCTGAATGTTGAGCTTTAAGCCAACTTTTTCACTCTCCTCTTTCACTTTCATCAAGAGGCTTTTTTGTTCCTCTTCACTTTCTGCTATAAGGGTGGTGTCATCTGCATATCTGAGGTTATTGATATTTCTCCTGGCAATCTTGATTCCAGCTTGTGCTTCTTCCAGCCTAGTGTTTCTCATGATATACTCTGCATATAAGTTAAATAAGCAGGGTGACAATATACAGCCTTGATGTACTCCTTTTCCTATTTGGAACCAGTCTATCGTTCCATGTCCAGTTCTAACTGTTGCTTCCTGACCTGCATATAGGTTTCTCAAGAGGCAGGTCAGGTGGTCTGGTATGCCCATCTCTTTCAGAATTCTCCACAGTTTACTGTGATCCACACACTCAAAGGCTTTGGCATAGTCATTAAAGAAGAAATAGATGTTTTTCTGGAACTCTCTTGCTTTTTTGATAATCCAGTAGATGTTGGCAATTAGAATATACAATTGTATAAATTATTGTATAAAATCATGTAAATGTATGATTCTTGAAATTATTTTCATGTTACACAACATGTACAGAGCATGAAAATTTGCAAAATTACTTTTCTCCTTTTTGTTCCCCTTTTTCTCCACTTTCATTTTCGTTCCATTTTGTTGTTCAATTTTTCTTGTATAAGTTCCACATTGAAATGGTAGAACCTCAATTGTAATTGCAATATCTTGATGGTTAGAGCAGTGACAGAACCCACTAAACTGTTTTAACATGGAAAAAGCATACTTCTTGGGACTAGGTCTCTGTGCTTATTCTTTATTATCTATTTTACCTGAATGATACTATTAAGTTATTCTTTCTATGTTCAACATTCTTTTGGATTTTTCTAAACAGTTAAGTTATTTTTATAAAGAAATTGAAGGTCAGGGAATCCTGACATGCTGCAATCCATGGGGTCACAAAGAGTCAGACATGACTGAACAACAACAAATGACTCCTTGCATTTGAGTCCCTTTTTTTGTATTCATTTCTTCTTGAGAAAGGGACTTCCCTGGTGGCTCAGATGGTAAAGTGTCTCCCTACAATGTGAGAGACCCGGGTTCGATCCCTGGGTTGGGAAGATCCTCTGGAGAAGGAAATAGCAACCCACTCCAGTACTCTTGCCTGGAAAATCCCATGAATGGAGGAACCTGGTAGTCTACAATCCATGGGGTCATAAAGAGTTGGACACAACTGAGTGGCTAAACTTTCACTTTCACTTCTTGAGGAAGTACATGTTTCAATGGTACTTCCAAAGATTCTAATCAGAAACTTTAACAACTTATAACTAGATATAATTTTCGATAATTCTTTTGCAGTTTAAAGTATTTTTTTATTTTCTTCTGTTGTCTATATTTATTGATGAGAAGACTACTGACTTGAATAGTCCTTTCTTGTTATTTTTAAATATATTTTTCTTTCAATTCTATTTTAACTTTAATATGCCTCAGTGAAGATTGATGTTGTTTATGCTTTGTAGAACTAATTGTCTTCTGTATTAAGATCTCACTTCTTCAGTCTTAGAACTTTCTGGTATTAATCTCTCTCATTTACTATTTTATTTTTTCAGAATTGTTGGTGGATGTGTTTTGAGAGTTGTTATATCCCATCTATTTGAAATTTCTATCTATTTTACTTTCTGTGTTACTTTCTGTGTAGGTAATCTCAGATGTAAAATTCACTTCCAATTATTCATAAATATTTAAAATAGTTCCTAAATAATCCCAAGTATTCCTGATATTTTTCTAAGTATTAATGGCAATGTGGGAGTTTATGTTTTAATTTCACTGAGTATATTTTGAGTGTTAATTCTACTTTTTAAGAATACTTGAGATATTTTTCTATCCTTTTTCTCTCTTTATTAAGTACTTTAAACAAGACTATTAAGCATATAAAGCTTACTTTGAATATAATCTATAATGTTAAGTTCTTTGTGTTTGCGTGTGTGTGTGTGTGTGAGAGAGAGAGAGATTCTAACTCATTTTTGTGATGTCTTATTTCCCCAAATACTTTTTTGTTTAAGAGTTATATACTCTTCAGTGAGGATTTTTCCTATGGTAATGTAGCGTATTGTAGGTGACAAAAATATCCCTGTAAATAAAACCTTTGTTCCTGCTAAGGCCATAAGGGTTTTCCTAGTCCTGAGATCATTGTGAAGGTTGATTTCTCAATTTATGTCCCTGTATACCACATTAGCATTATTAATTGACTTTCTTGAAAAGCATGGTGCAGTATTCAGTTTCCACATTGACATTGCAGAGTTTTATTCTATTCAAGGGTCTACGTAGGCCACCATTATCCTTTACACTTCCACTTGACAATCAGCAGATATTTTCACTTATGCATCAGTCTTTTATAACTTTCAAATAGCTACAGTTGTCTCAGTTGTTACACTTTTCATAAGTATTAAAACCTAGACTTACTCTCCTAAAGATATCTGGGGCATAAATTCTCAAAGTGTGGTCTGGGATCTCTGAGTGCCCTGAGATCTTTTCAGAGGGCCTGGGAGATCAAAACAATATGCACCGGGGAGGGAGGTGGGAGTGATGTTCAAGTGGGAGGGGATATAGGTAAATCTATGGCTAATTCATGTTGATGTTTGGTAGAAAACGGCATAATATTGTAAAGCAATTCTCCTTCAATTAAAAATAAATAAATTAGAGGAATCACAATTTTTTTAAATATTCATTTATTCTCTCAGGTGTGTCAAGTTTCTAAATGACCTGTAATACCTAAAGAGATTGAATGATAAAGGCAGATAGGGGAACATCATTGTAATCTATTAATGTACACAGGAAAGAAATGTGTAAATCCTATTAAGCAATGCAGATCTTCTTTAAAAGATTATTGTTTTGAAAAATATATTTATAAGAAATAAAATGTTATTTATGTTAACTGATGAATTAACTACTGCTTTTTAAAATAGCATATATATTTTTAAATTATCAGTTTTAATTTCTAAGGAATGATATCTATCTATTAATGTAATGTAATAAATAAACATAAGGATCTTTATTAATTTTTAGGGGTAAATGGTTTTAAAACCAAGTGTTGGAGAATCACTGTTCTGGGACATTAAATCTTTGCCATTAAGGATTGTCTTTTCTTTTTGTTCAGTCTCTAAGTCATGTCTGACTCTTTGAGATCCCATGAACTGCAGCATGCCAGGCTCCCCTGTCCTTAGGAATTTCCCAGAGCTTGCTCAAATTCATGTCCATTGAGACAGTGATGCTATCTAACCATCTCATCCTCTGCCACCCACTACTCCTTTTGCCTTCAGTATTCCCAACACCAGAATCTTTTCCAATGAGTCGACTCTTCGCATCAGGTGGCCAAGATACTGGAGCTTCAGCTTCATCATCAGTCCTTTTAATGAATATGCAAGTTTGACTTCCCTTAGGATCAACTTTTTTTATCTCCTTGCAGTCCAAGGGACTCTCAAGAGTCTTCTACAGCACAACAATTTGAGAGCATCAGTTCTTTGGTGCTCAGCTCTCTTTATGGTCCAACTCTAACATCCGTACACAACTACTGGAAAAACCATAGCTTTGACTATGTGGAGCTTTGTTGAAAAAATGATGTCTCTGCTTTATAATATGCTGTCTAGGTTTTTCATAGCTTTCCGTACAAGGATCAAGCCACCCCAAGGCAAGCATTCTCAGTGACTAAATTGCAAAGTGCTGGGCTGGATGAAGCACAAGCTGGAATCAAGATTGCCAAGAGAAATATCAGTAACCTCGGATATGCAGATTACACCACCCCATGGCAGAAAGTGAAAAGGAACTAAAAAGTCACTTGATGAAAGTGAAAGAGGAGACTGAAATAGTTGGCTAAATTTCATGGCTGCCGTCACCATCTACAGTAATTTTGGAGCCCCAGAAAAGAATATCTGCCACTGTTTCCACTTTTTTTCCCCTTTTATTTGCCATGAAGTTATGGGAACAGATGCCATGATCTCAGTTTTATTTTGTTTTGTTTTATAACATTGAGTTTTAAGTCAACTTTTGCTCCTCTTTCACACTCATCAAGAGGTTCTTTAGATACTCTTCACTTTCTGCCATTAGAGTGCTTTCCTCTGCATATATGAAGTTGTTAATATTTCTCCCAAACATCTTGATTCTGGCTTGTAGATAATTTTTTTTTTTCTGGAATTCCCTTGATTTCTCTTTGCTAGCATGTGAGATAAGTGCAATTGCGCAATAGTTTGAAAATTCTTTGGCATTGCCTTTCCTTGGGATTGGAATAAAAACTGACCTTTTCCAGTCCTGTGGCCACTGCTGGGTTTTCCAAATTTGCTGGCATATTGAGTCCAGCCTTTTGACAACATCATCTTTTAGGATCTGAAATAACTCAACTGGAATTCCATCACCTCCACAAGCTTTGTTTGTAGTAATGCTTCCTAAGGTCCACTTGACTTTGCATTCCAGGATGTTTGCCTCTAGGTGAGTGATCACACCATCATGGTTATCTGGGTCATGCAGATCTTTTTCCTACAATTCTTCTGTGTATTCTTGCCACCTCTTCTTTATATCTTCTGCTTCTTTTAGGTCCATACTATTTCTGTCCTTTATTGTGCCCATCTTTGAAATGAAATATTATTTCCTTGGGATCTCAAATTTTCTTGAAGAGATCTCCAGTCTTTCCCATTCTATTGTTTTCCTCTATTTCTTTGCACTGATCACTGAGGAGGCTTTCATATCTCTCCTTGCTATTCTTTGGAATTCTGCATTCAGATAGGTATATCTTTCCTTTTCTCCTTTTCCTTTTGCTTGTCTTCTTTTCTTAGCTAGTTTAAGGCCTCCTCAGATAACCATTTTGCCTCTTTGTATTTCTTTTTCTTGGGGATGGTCTTGATCACGGCCTCCTGTACAATGTTACAAACCTCTGTCCATAGTTCTTTAGGCACTCTATCAGATCTAATCCCTTGAATCTTGTCACTTCCATTGTATAATGTTAAGGGATTTAATTTAGGTCATACCTGAATGATCTAGTGGTTTTCCCTACTTTTTTCTACTTAAGTCTGAATTTTGCACTATGAAGTTCATGATCTGAGCCATGCTGACTGTATAGGCTTCTCCATCTTCAGCTGCAAAGAATGCAATCAGTCTGATTTTGGCACTGACCATCTGGTGATATCCATGTGTAGAGTCATCTCTTGAGTTGTTGGAAGAAAGTGTTTGCTATGACCAGTGCATTCTCTTGAAAAACTCTGTTAGCCTTTGCCCTGCTTCATTTGTTCTCCAAAATCAAACTTGCCTGTTACTGCAGATATTACTTGTTACTCCAGGAAGTACTTGACTTCCTACTTTTGCATTCCAGTCTGCTATGATGAAAAGGACATCTTTTTTTTGGTGTTAGTTCTAGCATGTGAGAACTCATCTCAGACACTAGCAGAGTAATGCTCAAAATTCTCCAAGCTAGGCTTCAACAGTACATGAACCTAAGAACTTCCTGATTTTAGAAAAGGCAGAGGAACCACAAATCAAATTGCCAACATCTATTGATTCGTAGGAAAAGCAAGAGAATTCCAGAAAAACATCTACTTCTGCTTCATTGACTACACTAAAGCCTTTGACTGTGTGGATCACAACAAACTGTGGAAAATTCTTAATACCAGACCACCTTACCTGCCTCCTGAGAAGTCATATGCAAGTCAAGAAGGAGCAGTTAGAATTGGACATGGAACAAAGGTCTAGCTCCAAATTGGGAAAGGAGTACATCAAGGCTGAGTATTGTCACCCTGCTTATTTAACTTATATGCAGAGTACATCATGTAAAATGCCAGGCTGGATGAAGTGCAAGCTGGAATCAAGATTTCTGGGAGAAATATCAACAACCTCAGATATGCAGATGACACCACCCTTATGGCAGAAAGCAAAGAGAAACTAAAGAGCCTCTTGATGAAAGTGAAAGAGGAGAGTGAAAAAGCTGGCTTAAAACTCAACATTCAAAACCTAAGATCATGGCATCTGGTCCCATCACTTCATGGCAAATAGATGGGGAAACAATGGAAACAGTGACAGATTATTTTCTTGGGCTCCAAATTCATGCAGATGGTGACTGCAGCCATGAAATTTAAAGACACTCCTTGGAAGAAAGGCTGTGACCAAACTAGACAACATATTAAAAAGCAGAGACATTAGTTTGCTGACAAAGATCCATCTAGTCAAAGCTATGGATTTTTGAGTAGTCATATATGGATGTGAGAGTTGGACCATAAAGAAAGCTTCACACCAAAAAATTGATGCTTTTGAACTGTGGTGTTGGAACAGACTTTTGAGAGTTCTTTGAACTGCAAGGAGATCAAGCCAGTCAATCCTAAAGGAAGTCAACCCTGAGTAACCATTAGAAGGACTGATGCTGAAGCTGAAACTAGTAGTTTGGCCACCTGATGTGAGGAACTGACTCATTGGAAAAGATCCTGATGCTGGGAAAGAGTGAAGACAGGAGGAAAGGGGGATGACAGAGGATTAGATGGTTGGATGGCATCCCTGACTGATGGACATGAATTTGAAAAATCTCCAAGAGATGGTGATGGACAAGGAAGCCTGGCTTACTGCAGCTCATGGCTTCACAAATAGTCAGACACAACTGAGCCACCGAACTGAACTTTCTTTGTCTATGATTCAATGAATATTGGCAATTTGATCTCTGATTCCTATGCACCTTTGACATGTACCCAGCTTGTACATCTGAAAGTTCTCTTCACATACTGCTAAAGCCTATATTGAATAATTTTGAGTACTACCTTGCTAGCATGTGAAATAAGCACAATTATACGGTAGTCTGAACATTCTTTGGCATTACCTTTCTTTGAGACTGGAACTAAACTGAACTTTTCCTTTCTATGACCACTGCTGTTTTCCAAATTTGCTGTTATATTAAGTGCAGCCCTTTAACAGCATCATATTTTAGGATTTGAAATGGTTCAGTTGAAATCTCATCCACTAACTTTATTCATAGTGATGCTTCCTAAGGCCCTCTTGAATTCACATTCCAGGATGTCTGGCTCTAAGTGAGTGACCACAACATCATGTTTATCTGGGTCAGTAAGATCTTTTTTATACAGTTCTTCTGTGTATTCTTGCTACCTCTTCTTAATCTCTTCTGCTTCTGATATATCCTTACTGTTTCTGTCCTTTATCATGCTCATCCTTACATGAAACTTTCCCTTGATACCTCCAGTTTTCTTAAAGAGATCTCTAGTCTTTCCCTTTCTATTGGTTTCCTCTATTTCTTCGCATTGTTTGCTTAAGAAGGCTTTCTTATCTCTTATCTGTCTTTCTTATCTCTCTTTGCTATTCTCTGATACACTGCATTCATTAGGGTATATGGTTCCCTTGCTCCCTTTCCTTTCACTTCTCTTTTTCCTTTGCTAGTTGTAAAGCCTCCATACACAATCACTTTGCATTTTGCACTTCTTTGTCTTTGAGATGGTTTCAGTCTCTTCCTCTTGCACCTCCGTCCATACTTCTTCAAGCATTCCATCTATGAAATCTATTCCCTTGAATCTATTTGTCACCTCTACTGTATAATCATAAGGGGTTTGATTTTGATCACACCTGAGTGACCTAGTGGTTTACCCTACTTTCTTTGATTTAAGCCTGAATTTTGTAGTAAGGAGCTCATGATCTAAGCCACAGTCAACTCCAGTTCTGGTTTTTGCTGGCTATAGATTTTCCACATCTTAAGTTGCAAAGAATATAATCAGTCTGATTTCTGTATTGGCCATCTGGTTGATATCTATGTGTAAAGTCATCTCATGGGTTGTTGGAAAATGATATTTACCAAATCCAGTGTGTTCTCTTACAAAACTCTGTTAGCCTTTGCCCTGCTTCATTTTATACTCCAAGGTCAATTTTTCTTATTACTTCAGGTATCTCTTGACTTACCTCTTTTGCCTTCCAATTCCCTGTGATGGAAAGGACATTTTTGGGAGGTGAGTTCTAAAAGGTATTATAGTTCTCATAGAATGCATCAATTTCATATTCTTTGACATCTGTGTTTGGGCCATATTACTTGGATTACTGAGATGTTGAATGTTTTGCCTGGGAAGCAAACAGAGATCATTCTGTCATTTTTGAGGTTGCACCCAAGTACTGCATTTTGGACTCTTGTTGCCTATGGAAGTTACTCCATTTCTTCTAAGGGAATTTTGCCCACAGTAGTAGATATAATGGTCATCTGAGTTAAATTTGCCCATTCGCATTCATTTTAGTTCACTGATTCCTAACATGTTGAAGTTCAAGCTTGTCCATATCCAATTCACCTTGATTATGGATCTAACATTCCAGGTTCCTATGTAATTTTGTTCTTTACAGAATTGGACTTTACCTTCACCACCTAGAAACGCATACAATTTAGTGTCATTTCCACTGTGGTCTGACCTCTTCATTCTTTCTGGAGCTTTTAGTAATTGCCCCTCACTCTTCCTCAGTAGTACACTGAACACCTTCTGACCTGGGGGGGCTCATCTTTTGGTGTCATATCTTTTTGCATTTTCTTACTGTTCAAGGGATTCTTGTAGCAAGAATACTGGAGTGGTTTCCTATTTCCTCCTCCAGTGGATTGCATCTTGTCAGAACTCTGACAAATGTGATGATAGTTGTGATAGAAATATAAAGTAAACTTAAAAGTTTTGAGGGTAAAATCTTTCAATATAGAATTCCTGTATTTCAAATGTTATATATAATATGTAATATGTATCATATAATGTATATTATATTATATACTATATTATCTTTCAAGATTGACTAGCTACCACTGCCAGACTTCAGTTACAATCACCAGTCCCCCACTGCTGTGAAGAACAATGAAATACAAATGATTTCAGTTAGATGAAGTCACTCCATGCTCATTTGGAAAAAGCTAAAATTTCATATTTAAGAAGTTTTATCGAGGTGTTTATTAAATTTGCAAACTATATTATATTATATTTTGCTTTGAATGTAAGAAAATAAAGTATCACTCTGATTTTTATAATCACATAGCTAGAATCAATAGGAAGCTTTGTATAAATTGTAGCATTATTATATTAAAATCTCACATTTACAATGAATTCATTTAAAAATGTATTTTTTCTTTTAAACTGACTAGAACTGATTTGGCAGCTGGCATTCAATTAAAGACGGACTTAAGTTCAAAATAAAAGATATTTTGTATTGGACACATTTGCTTACTATCTTGTCTTATCTGGCACTTGAAGATAGCTCTCAAAGTATATGGTTAATTACAGTGCTTTATTTCACACACATAATTCTAAGAATTAAAAAAAAATGTTTAGGTTCTTGAGAATTTTTTTTTTGAGATCTCCAGTTTCTCAAGTATTTTGAAAAACGTGTTTCCAAGTTATATTACATCTTTTGACATATTACTAAAATAAAAGTTATAAGAGATACTTGATTCTTACTTCAAAACAGTATAGTTTTGAATAAATAAACAAATGTAATAGCAATCAAATTAGTAAGATTAAGTTACCTGGAAATATTAGTTATATATCTGACTTTTTAGGATCCTGAAATGCAACTATGTATTTAATCTTTATTATTGCATTTCTTGCAGTTCTTCCAGAACAATCCCCTTGACAAAAAGAAAACACAAAATTGAAGAGGATGTGGAAAACTTTAATTTTTACTAACAGATGATTCACTTATAATCATTTTCTTTAAAAAAAAAAAAAAACTAATGAAAATTTTACCTTTTATCTTATAAAAAAAATCTTATGCATATCTATACCAAATGGCTTAAAGCCAAACCACAGAGTGAAATTTTCATGTTCATGTATAGAATGAGTTAGGTTAAAAAAAATAAATTTAAATCATTAGGTATAATTTCCAACTTCTAGCATATTTTATCACTCACAATCTATTATTAATTATCATTAGTCTGTAAACTCTTTCTTCAGACTGTGTAGAAGGAAAACAGTTTATTCTGTGCCAAACACTTTGTGTGATATATTGAGACAACTCAGAGAATAATCAATAAACTGAATTCTCTCCCTTCTTTCTTTTTGGCTTTCAACAACAAAAAAAGATATAGAAAATTCTCAAATGACAGTTTCCAAGTTAGCCAGATTATCATTAATACCAAGAAAATTTAAAAAAAAATAGATACTTGGGTATGAGAATTGAAGCAAAATAGAATATATATTTGCAAATTTTAAAGAGATAAATTTTTAAAAAATGCTTTACTGCAGTATGTTTAAATGGATATTGTTTTCTAAATGACTGTAATGAGTCACATGAGTGATGGTAATATACTTTTGGGGGTGCCAATAAGCACCCTTTTGTGGTTTTTTGAGCACATTTATTCTCACACTAAATAAATGTTTAAACAAATAGTAAAGAGGTTTAAAAAAGATGTCATTCAGGTACAGTCATCCCTTGGTATCTGCAGGGGATTTGTTCCAGGACCCAAATCCACAGATGCTCAAGTTCCTTAAATAAAGGATGCATTTTTTGCATACAACCCACACACATCCTCCCATCTACTTTGAAATCATCTTTTGATTACTTATAATACCTAATACAATGTAAATACTATGTAAATAGTTTTAAATATAATGCAAATGCTATGTAGAAAGTTGCTGGAGCATGGCAAATTCAAGTATTAACTTTGGGGAATTTCTGGAATTGTTTCTCCAAATATTTTCTATGCAAGTTTGGTTGAACCTGAGGATGTGGAACCCACAAATATGGAGGGCCAAATGTGAAAGTGTTCTCAGACAGTATTATCCTCAGGGATCTGCATTTAGAGATAGATCTCTAGTACTAAAAGCCAAAAATAACCAATTTTGCAAGAGTTCACATGTTGTCTCCATACACCTTATACATATGCATAATTTTCTTAGCCTTGGCTCTGGCCCTAAAATATATACTCAAAACTAAACTGTTTAAGACATCCTTATTAATTACCAATATAACCAATTTTATCTTACTAAGCACAGAGAAGCTAAAGATCAAAAACATTTCTCAGTCTAGTTACTTTTAGAAATAAAGGATTATCAACTAATATTGTCAAAATAATAAATTAAAATTATGATATCTTTTTAAAATAATGGATGTATCCATTTTCATTTACATTTCTTAGTAAACATTGAATTTTTATTGCAAATAATATACCACAAAGTTATTATTGAATACAAAATATTAAAAGTATTAAAATCTTAAGACTATACCATCTTCTTACTTGATATCTCCTGTGATCTTTTTTTAAACATCAATTTGCACTATTTTAAAGTGTAAAATTTGATGAGTATTGATAAACATACACCCACAGCAAAATTGAAAGAGAAAATTTCCATAACAAGAATATATATATATATATACACATATATATATATATATTGCATTATTATAAGTCAGTCACTCCCTACACCTTTGGTACAGAGCTTATGTGGCCTCAGCATGCAATGACTCAGAGCAGGGCTTGGGTTCCCAGCCAGAGATTGGGCTGGATCACAATGGTGAATGCACCAGGTCCTGAGCACTAAACCAGTGGTCAGTGACAAGAGCCCTGGCACTTCAGCTTTGCAGAAAAAAATTCCCACAAAGATGAAAAGCAGTGAAATAAGTATTTATTAAGAGAAAATGAGTATAGTACATATGACTAGGCACAGGGCAGACTTGGGGAAAGAGAGAAAGTCATTGAGTAACACCCTTATGGGTAGTTTGAATTACTTTTATGGGACATTTCTTCTGGGTTTCCTTTGGTCAATCATTCTGATTGGTCTGGCTCAAGTATATCTCAGGTTCCTCCCATGTGTGTGCATGCATCTCTTAGCCAAAATGATTTTTACCAAAATGGAGTATGGGTAGGAAACATTCCTTAACATAACTGCCCCTTTGACCTGCGAGGAGCCTTTCTGCACACATGTGGTTTGGGAGATCTCCTCACTTCAAGAATAAGTAATAGGTGGTCTGGGAAGGAGCCAGCCTCCTCCCTTTATTGTCCTGCTATTCCCATCCACAGGGAATGAATCTCTAATCACTTTACCCTGAGGAAGGGGCATCTACCTCCTGCCTTAGTACCAGATAATCAGTGTATTCCTCTCTGTCTCTGCATATTATTTTGCATTATCTAGAATTTTATGTAAATTGTATGTACATTTTGGTATCTAGCTTCTTTGTAATTATCTGAGGTAATAATTTTGAGATCTATCAATGTTGTTGTCATTAGTTCCTTCTTCAGTTCAGTTCAGTCACTCACTCATGTCCGACTCTTTGTGACCCCATGAACTCCAGCACTCCATGCCTCCCTGTCCATCACCAACACCTGGAGTCCACCCATACCCATATCCATTGAGTCAGTGATACCATCCAACCATCTCATCCTCTGTCGTCCCCCTCTCCTCCTGTCTTCAATCTTTCCTAGCATCACGGTCTTTTCCAATGAGTCAGTTCTTCGCATCAGGTGGCCAAAGTATTGGAGTTTCAGCTTCAACATCAGTCCTTCCAATGAACACCCAGGACTGATCTCCTTTAGGATGGACTGGTTGAATCTCCTTGCAGTCCAAGGGACTCTCAAGAGTTTTCTCCAACACCACAGTTCAAAAGCATCAATTCTTTGGCGCTCAGCTTTCTTCACAGTCCAACTCTCACATCCATACTTGACCACTGGAAAAGCCATAGCCTTGACTAGACGGACCTTTGTTGGCAAAGTAATGTCTCTGCTTTTTAATATGCCTTCTAATTTGGTCATAACTTTCCTTCCAAGGAGTAAGCGTCTTTTAATTTCATGACTGCAATCACCATCTGCAGTGATTTTGGAGCCCCCAAAAGTAAAGTCTGCCACTGTTTCCACTGTTTCCCCATCTATTTGCCATGGGGTGATGGGACCAGATGCATTACATGAGGATATCATGTTTGTTTATCAATTTCCTTATTGAAAGGTATTTGAGTTGTTTATAGTTTTTGGCTTTTGGAATTAATGCTGCTGTAAAATTTCTTGTGAATTTTTTCTATGGCCTTGTGTTTTCATATCTCTTGGTAAAGATCAAGCTCTTTTGACTAGTGCATATTGAAATTCATAAGACAATACCAATGTTATCCAGTGTTTGTATACTTTAAATTCTCTTTTAGCAGTGCATGAGATTTGCTGTTGCTCTACATTCTAATGCCTTCTTAGGTATTTATGTGAAGTCTCCAAAATTTTGCTGATATTATATTTGTCCTCCTATTAATGAGTTACATAAGTTCTTTATGTATGATACTTAAAGATTATTTACCAGATGTATGTATCCAAATAATTTTTCTCATTTGGTGCTATTTTTTCATTTTTGTACATGTGTTTTTAAGTACAAATAATCTATTATTATTTTTAATTGTATGTGCAACTGTGTAGTGTTTGGGAAATCTTTGCCCATAAGTGAGATACAGAGTTTGTGTTATTTTCTTCTAGATGTGTCACAGTTATAATAAGAGGTCTATGAGTAATGTTATGTATGTTTATGTATGGTGAGATGTGTGTCCCCATTAACTTGGCAACTTTGCTGAAGATTGGTGCTTTACATGTTAATCTATGGCTATTTCCATTGTTCTATTTTTCTATAGCTCCAAAAAGACTATGACTACTGCTACTACTACTACATTTTTATTTATGCATTCTAATTCATCCATTTTCTTTCATTTTCGTAAAATAGCTTTGGACATACTAGAGCATCTCCATTCATTTCAAATTTTAGAATAAAATTGTCCATATCTCAGAAAAAGTGACTGGAATTTGTTATTAGAGATTTCATTGGAATAGCTGATTTTATTTAGTATCTTTCTGTTTTAGAAATAAAATTAGCATTTAACTTAATGGTGGTAGATGGTATTTCATTTGGAGAGTCAAATTATTGTGTAGACATATATGTAGTTATAAGTGAACAGAGGCTAAATAGAAATCAGTAGTGTATAAGACTCAGGTAAATGGAATGCTTTTTATTTGTATGCAGATAATGAGACATTTACAAGAAGGCACCATATCTAACAAATAGCTATTTTTAATTTGAAAAAAATCAGAAAGTACCAAAGGTTTATAAAATTGCATTGAATTTTTTTCTTGATATTCATACATAATATTTAGCTTGCTGGGTTTTTATTAATACAATGTTTCATGAGACAACAATTTCTATTTACTTTTTTTCCTTCAATTAGAAAAATGAGCGAAGTTTCTTTTACATATAAACAACACTGAAGAGTTAATTTACACCAAATTAGGTATTTTTCTATCTTAATAGCTATTGAAAAGTTGCTTTCATAATACTAAGGTACAAATTACAGGAAATCATTTAGTATAATTTGTAGAAAATTATGAAGTGAAAGGCAATAATGGGGATAAATTCACCCTGTGTTTGTTTGTGAATGTATTTCATCAGATGAATAATTCTTTTGTTCCAGGAGTGAGAATTAATTTGGCCTACAATATTTCAGTTATTGGTGGTGGTGGTGGTTTAGTCACTAAGTCATGTCCGAGTCTTGCGACTCCATGGACCCTAGCCCGCTTGCACTCCTCTGTCCATGGAATTCTCCAGGCAAGAATTCTGAAATGGATTGCCATTTCCTTCTCCAATTTTAATTATTGCCTGAGTTAAAACTAAATAAAATATTTCTGAAGACTCTATTTATACTGTGTCATTTGATTTTGGATATTTTTTTGGCTTAGCCTCATGTCTTTTCATTGATCTAAGGTCATCAAGAAAAGAAGTCATAAGAGAGGGCAATGCAAGTAAACATTAACATAAAAAAGTCACATGACTACTACCTCTTCCAAAGGAACTCATCCAAAATACTAGTTTAAAATTGAGTTGCTAATAGTATAATTAATTTTCCAAGAGCTTTAGTAAGTCTGCCTCAAAGAATACAGTCTTATAATCATTTGTAAACTGAATTATATAGTCTTTGATGCATGAATGATCATCTACATAAATCTTAGAATAAGTTAATAAGGATTTCTATTACATAAACATCTCTGTCTCTGGTTTCTGCATTTGACTGACTTTTCATTATTGTCTTAGAAGTATAATGATTGCTTCCTTTCAATTCTCATTAAGCATGACATATTAACCATTTGCAACATCTTCAAGTTTATTTAATGGCATTTTATGTGTAGGTTGAAATCAACTGTGATTACCACAGCATTCATTTTTTAGAACCAGCAAACCCATTCCAAATTTGGTTATTTCACCTCTATTTAGGTTCATATCCTTTAGTATTTTTAGTGTGTATATGTAATAGACTTCAACTATCATGAATATTTCTACTTAACACAGGAGTTTTAATATATATTTTTTTCTAAAAACAAATATTACTTTATCATTATCTTGTGTTTTAGTCCAGTATTCTTCTTAGCAGTTTTAAGCAAATTAATCAGAATTAGATGAACACCAGATTTGTCAATTTGTTCAAGTTTCATTGAATTCAACTGGTTTTAGTTCATAACCTCATGTCTCCTCTCAGTCTGCCTTGTTTCTGTAAATCCAAATCCTTTGATGTTCATTCTTTACAGATATTAAATCTCAAGTCTTCGCTGAAGGGGCAATTACCTGGTTGCTCAGGCTGGTACAGGCTTCCTAAGCTTACTAATATAGTGTTTAAATAGTCCTATTTTCAGTTTCATTAACACAGTTTCCTTCCTAGACATCTGAATCCTAGATTCACTGAATATCTGGAGTTCCTCTAACAAAATTATGACTTTCCCTCTTTTATTACATAGAATTCAGCCTTGTCTGCTCTCATGAATTTTTTTCTTTTAACATTTGTTTTTCAATTCCCCAGCCTCAGATTTTGTTGACATCTTTATGTTCTCTTGTCAGTATGCATGTACATGTATTATTGTGAATTTTACCTAATTTAACTAGAGTTCAGAGGCAGCATAAGCATGCATATGTCTCAAATGATGTTTTGGTTTTCTTTTTTAAAGTATGATAACACTTGATCTTAGGTGTATCCTCAACAAAATTTTAGTTGCCCAATGTAGTGTTTTAACTATAGAAACAATGTTATACAGTAGATTTCTACAACTTATTCATCTTGTGTAAATGAAACTTTATGCCTATTAAATAGCAACTCTCACTCTTCCATCTAGCCCCTAGCAACCACCATTCTATTCTCTGATTCTAGGAGTTTGACTATCACTAAGTACCTTATATAAGTGGAATCATGCAATATTTGCCCTTCTGTGATGGGCTTATTTTGCTTAGCATAATGTCCCTCAGGTTTTTCCATATACTTGCATATGGCAATATGTCCTTATTTTTTTAAGACTGAATAATTCCTTTGTATGTCTATACTATATTTACTTAACCAATTCATCCACGGTAGATGTTAGTTGTTTCCACATCTTAGCTATTGTGAATAATGCTGTAATATACATGGGGATGCAGATATTCTACAGAAATCAGCTTTAAATTAGTTTGGATTATACCCAGAAGTGGGGTTGTTGGATGATATAGTAGTCTATTTTTAACTTTTAGAGGAATATTTACAGTATTTTTTCTGTAGTGTCCACAATATTTTATATCCCCACCAATGTTTTATAAGGATTTCGATTTCTCCACATCCTTCTCAACACTTCTCTTTTAAAATGTTTAATATCTCTTTGCTGTTTTGATCTACATTTCCCTAATGATTACTTATGCTAAGCATCTTTTCACATATATTTTGGCCATTTGCATGTCTTCTTTGGAGAAATTTCTATTCAAGTACTTTGCCCATTTTTTAATCAGGATATTTGCTTCTTTTCTGCTGTTGAGTTATAATGGCTCCTTACATATTTTGGATGGTATCCCCTTAGCATATAAATAATATGCAAATATTTTCTCCCCTTCTGTAGGCTGCCTCTCATTTGTTGCTTCTTTCCTTCGCCATGTAGAAAATTTTTCATGAACTCCAACTTGTATATTGTTGGTTTTTGTATCTTGTGTTTTTGGGGTCACATACAGAAAATTATTATGTAGACCAATGTTGTAAAGATAGTCCCCTATGTTTTATTCTAACAGTTTTGGACATTACATTTAAATCTTTATTCCATTTTGAGTTGACTTTGTGTATTGTTATGGTAAGGGTTTATTTCGTTATTTTGCTTGTGAATATCCAGGTTTCAAAACATCAGATGGGGAGACTATCCTTTCCCCATTCACCATCGCATCAAAAAGAATAAAATACAGGTGGATAAACTTAAGAATGAGCATAAAGACATGCACTGAAAACTACATACCATTAATGGAAAAAAAATGAAGGAAGACACAAATAAGTGGAAAGATTTTTAATATTCATGAATTGAAAGGATTAATATTATTAAAACATTCATACTACCAAAACTATCTATAGATTCAATGTAATTTTTATCAGTACCACAATGACATTTTTGCAGAATAGAAATATCAACCCTAAAATTTTTATGATATCATAAAAAACAAAAGTAAACAAAGCAATCTTAAGCAAATTAAAGCTGGAAGCATCATACTTCCTTATTTAAAAATATATTACAAAGCTACAGTAATTAAAACAAATTAGTACTGGCATAAAGACAGGCATACAGACTAATGGAATAGAATAGAGAGCCCAGAAACAAGCATATAGGGCCACCTGATATTCAATAAGGGTGTTAAAAAGTGTGTCTTTTTTCCCCCTCTTCTTGCTTAGTCTCTATACATTTGTGGAAACCTATAAATTAATATCTTAAATGACTGTTAAATGTTCGATTTTTTTCACTTTTATTTTACTTTTCATGTTTTGTTGTTGCTGTTCAGTCCTTCAGTCATGTCTAACTCTTTTAGATCCCATGGACTACAGCATGCCAGGCTTCCCTGTCATTCACTAGTTCCTGGAGTCTGCCCAGACTCAGGTCCATTGAGTCAGTGATGCCATCTAACCCTCTCATCTCCTGTTACCTGCTTTTCCTCCTGCCCTCAATCTTTCCCAGCATCAGGGTATTTTACAATGAGTTGGCTCTAGAGCCAGTAACACAAGAACATGTAACACAGGTGGCCAAAGTGTTGGAGCTTTAGCTTCAGCATCAGTCCTTCCAATGAATATTTAGGGTTGGTTTCTTTTAGGATTGACTGATCTTATCTCCTTCCTGTCCAGGGGACTCTCAAGAGTTCTTATCTAGCATCACAGTTCAAAAGTATCAATTCTTTGGTTCTTAGCCTTCTTTATGGTCCAACTCCCACATCCATACATAACTACTGGAAAAACAATAGGTTTGACTATATGAACCTTTATCAACAAAGCAGTGTCTCTTCTTTTTAACATTCTGTCTGTATTTGTCATAGCTTTCCTTCCAAGGAGCAAGTGTCTTTTAATCTCATGGCTACAGTCAACTTCCACGGTGATGTTGGAGGCAAGAAAATAAAGTCTGTCACTGTTTCCATTTGTTCCCCATCTATTTGCCATGAATTGATGGAACCAGATGCCATGATCTTAGTTTTTTGAATGTTGGGTTTTAAGCCAGCTTTTCCACTCTTCTCTTTTACCTTCATCAAGAGGCTTTTTAGTTCCTCTTCTCTTTCTGCTGTTATGTAGTGGCATCTGCATACTGCATGCTGGGAAGTTATAAATATTTATCCCAGCAATCTTGATTTCAGCTTGTACTTCATCCAGCCTGGCATTTCCCTTGATGTATTCTGCATATCAATTAAATAACAGGATGACAATATACAGCCTAGATACACTTATTTCCCAATTTTCAAACAATTGATTTTTCTCTGTCCAGTTCTAAATGCTGCTTCATGACATGCATACAGGTTTCCAGGAGGCAGGGAAGGTTGTCTGGTATTCCCATCTTTTAAAGAGTTTTCCACAGTTTGTTGTGATCCACACAAAGGCATTAGCATAGTCAATGAAGCATAAGTAGATGTGCTGTGTTTTTTTTTTTTTTCCCCCTCTTCTGAAATTGCCTTTTTTTTCTATGATCCAATGGATGTTGGCAATTTCAGTCCTGGTTCCTTTGCCTTTTCTAAATTCAGCTTGTACATCTGAACATTCTTGGTACACGTACTGTTGAAACCTTGAAGGATTTTGAACATTACGTGATAGCAAGTGAAATGACTGCAATTGTGCGGTGGCTTGAACATTCATTGGCATTGCCCTTCTTTGGGATTAGAATGAAAACTGACCTTTTCCAGTCCTGTGGCCACTGCTGAGTTTTCCAAATTTGCTGGCATATTGAGGGCAGCACTTTAACACCAACATCTTTTAAGATTTGAAATGGCTCAACTGGAATTCCATCACCTCAATTAGCTTTGTTCATAGCGATGCTTCCTAAGGCCAACCTGACTTCACAACCTGGATATCTGTCTCTATGCGAGTGATCACACCATCGTGGTTATCTGGGTCATTAAGACCTTTTTTTTTGTACCGTTCTTCTGTGTGTTCTTGCCGCCTCTTCTTAGTATTTTCTGCTTCTGTTTGGTCCAGAATATTTCTGTCCTTTGTTGTGCTCATCCTTGCATGAAATGTTCCCTTGGTATCTCTAGTTTTCTTGAAGAGATCTCCAGTCTTTCCCATTCTATTGTTTTCCTCCATTTCTTTGCTTTGTTCACTTAAGAAGGCTTTCTTACCTCTCCTTGCCATTCTTTGGAACTATGCATTGAGATGGGTGTATCTTTCCTTTTCTCCTTTTCCTTTTGCTTGTCTTCTTTTCACAGCTATTTGAAAAGCCTCCTCAGATAACCATTTTGTCTTGCTGCATTTCTTATTCTTGCAGATGTTTTTGGTCACCTCCTCCTGTGCAATGTTGCAAAGCTCTGTCCATAGTTCTTCAGGCACAATGTTTGCTGGATTTATCCCTTGAATTTATTTGTCATTTACACTCTATAATTGTAAGGAATTTGATTTCGATCATTCCTGAATGGTCTAGTGATTGTTCCTACTTTCTTCAATTTAAGTCTGAATTTAGTAATAAAGAGCTCATGATCTGAGCCACATTCAGCTTCAGGTCTTGTTTTTGCTGACTGTATAGAGCTCCTCCATCTTTGGCTGCAAATAAAATAATCAATCTGATTTCAGTATTTACCATCTGGTGGTGCCCATGTATACAATCATCTCTTGTGTTGTTGGAAGAGGGTGTTTGCTATGACCAGCGAGTTCTCTTAGCAAACTCTATTGATCTTTTTGTACCCCAAGGTTAAACTTGTGGTCATTTTGTATCCCAAGGTTAAACATGCCTTGTTACTCTGGGTGTCTCTTGACTTCCACTCTTGCTTTCTCGTCCCCTTGATGCTTAGGACACTTTGTGTGTGTGTGTGTTTGTTCTATAAAATCTTATAAATCTTCATAGAACCACTCAACTTCAGCTTGTTTGGCATTATTGTTTGACATAGACTTGGATTACTGTGATGTTGAATGGTTTGCCCTGGATATGAACTGGGATCCTTCTGTTGTTTTTGAGATTGCACCCATGTACTGCATTTCAGATTCTTTTTTTGACTATGAGGGCTACTCCACTTCTTCTAAAGAATTCTTCCCCACAGTACTAGATACAATGATCATCTGAATTTAATCCAACCTTTCCCATCCAGTTTAGTTCACTGAATCCTAAAATGTCGATGTTCACTCTTGCCATTTCCTTTTTGACCACTAGGAATTTATCTTGATTCGTGGACCTAACATTCCAGGTTCCTATGCAATATAGTTTTTTATAGCATTGAACTTTACTTTCACCACCAGACACATCCACAACTGGGTGCCGTTTCCACTTTCTTTGACATTTATTTTAGTTTTCATAACTTGTAAAACAAATTATATGGCTATATTTGCACATATCAGCCACATCTATCCTCAAATATACTGCTAATATGATAGGAACAAAACCAAAATGCAATTTTTATTTCCTTTTTAAATATATGTAATGAATTTCATTTACATATATAATAAGTAGCAGTCTTCTGTCCATATGTAGTAAATAACACCAGATGAGGTTATACTTGATCTGGTGTCTATATTTCTGTCAAGCATTTTCTTCTACCAGCTTCCTTGTTTTCCCAATTTACTTTGCCATACTAGACAATTTTCTATTCCCTGAACATCTAGAATACCCTATCCTTTGAGCTTCTTACACACTCATATTTCATAATTCACCTGGAATATAGTTTCTACTGTTTTCTTTGATTTTCCACAAGTAAAGCCATTCAGCTCACTCTTTTCTACCATGTTCTTCATTTGTGTGTAGTCTTACTTATAGTATTTATGGGCAATAACATTTATTTGTTTGCCTTACTTTCTACTAAACTGTGAATATTTGTGTTCCCAAGTCTTAAGAATATTTACATTTCAAAATACAACAGAATTTGGTGAATGAAAGTAAATAAGAGATTTATGATGCTTCATTGATAGTACTCAAAGGCTAAATAAAATTGCTGAATTAGTGTCATTTCCTTGGTCTCTGAGAATGAATAATACCCAGCCTGTATCAGTTTTAGAAATACAATAGTCAAATATGTGTGTATGTAGTGTTGTATACATATACATATGTTATTTTAAAAAGCTTTACTTGGTTAAAATATTTAAGAAATTCTTTCCTTAAATAATTCTATTTTGTAACTTCAAGCTTATGTTAAATATTTTGTTAGACAAAAAATTCCAGAATTATGATCATCTTCTTTATTAAATAAATCGTATATCTCTATTTGTTTATATATACACGTATATATATATAAACAAATTCATCACGTACTCTCACACCTAAAATACCTTCTACATCAACTTTTGATTGAAATGTTATTTCAAAAGAAGACTATTCCTTTGACTTCAGTTTACTCTTGGATTATAATTTCATTTTCAATAAGATAAGAATTGCCTTTGTATAGGAGAATAATAAATCTGTATGTTTGACCTTATGTGGTTTGAATTATTGATATCCATGGATATAAATTGAAATTCTACAAATCTAGATTTTGCACTGTTAACAAATTGTATATTATATATACAGGCTTCCCTGGTGGTTCAGATGATAAGAATCTACCAACAATGTGGGAGATCTGGGTTCGATCCCTGGGTTAGAAAGATCCCCTGGAGGAGGGCATGGCGACCCACTCCAGTATTCTTGACTGGAGAATCCCCATGGACAGAGGAACCTGGTGGGCTAACGTCCATTGGATCACAAAGAGTTGGGCATGACTGAGTGGCGAAGCACATACATATTATATATACATTGTGACATATAAAATAGAATGAAAGAAGGGCTCATTACATGGTATTTGTATAAACAACTAATCTACCAAAGACAGTTTGCAACTTTTAAATGGAGGTTTGATAGCTATTTTGTACACTCACACTAGATTATAGCAATATTCATCAGTACCAGTCAACAGGCATGATCAAGTCCAACTAAGACTATATAGGTTGGAGATAGAAAAGGTAGGGTTAAAGACAGGTCTATGTAACACACACTTGAGTTGAAGAGGCTTCAAGTCTAGTGAGTAGACAGCATTACCTTGAAAAGTTTGGAATTAAGCACTTACAAATGAGTTTTCATCAGTGAGTATCAAATAGAGACAGATGAGTAAAATGTTAAAAATGTTAATCCAGTGTCCAAAATGAAAATATAGTTTCAGAAGAGATAATTATTTTTTAAAAGGGCATATGGACAATGTATGTAGTGTATTGAGTTTAAAATTACTTGACAAGGCTATCTTCAGAGAAGAATATAATATGTCTGTTCTTGTACTTGTTTGTTGCCTTCGTGGTTCATGCTTCTGACCTGCCCTATAATTCCAGCTCTTAATAAAACCTTTATTTTAATTGTCATTATGTGAAGGAAATATAAAATGTTCAAGATAATTTGGTCACTTATATTGAACTAAATTGTTGTGTCATATTATAAGTGTTTAGCTGTGACACTGTTTCTATTTATACAAACACCCTCCAAAGTTTGCACAAAATTTTTAGGATGAAATGGAAGTATGGGTGGACATGCATGTACTTGCACATATGTGTATTAGATTTTTTTTAGATATAAAATCACAGCATAAGATCAAAAATATAACTGATATATAGAGTTCATGTTTATCATTTTGCTTTCTGATACTGCTTTAATTTTAGTTTATCTCATAATGGAAAAACACAAAAAAAGGTAAAATATTGAGATTCTGCATTTAAATTCTATAATTTAAGTAACTCTTTTTATTTAAAAATATCTGGAGACACAGTTTGAAGATGTGGTGAATAAAATGCTTATGTTCAGCTGTTTGTAAAGCAGAAACTAACACAACATTGTAAATCAACTGTACTCCAATTTAAAAAAAAAAGCAGAGTTTCTTTAAAAATACAAACTGACATACTAAATACTGGATGTCTTCTTTTATTAAAATGTAGGAAATATGGTCAACAAAGACTCCCTAGTTTTTGAGAGGAAAAAACATTGCATGTCTCAAAGTAGACTACTCATCATTAGAGACTGTTTATGTGTTTAGATAACAGTTCTGTGTCTATTTCCAGAAAGGATCTGATATTAAAACTTTTGATAAGAAAAATCTAGGAGATGAATCTCCCAAGATCTAGATAGCTGTGGAAACAAACAAAAATTTAGTAGCAGCTCAAATGAAGACATCAATTTTTCAACTTCCAAGTATCCTACTTATCTGTATCAAGTATTTTAGCCGGACTTTTTGATGACAGAACTAAATTTATAATTTCATTGAATGTATTTTTTTCTTAGCAGGAAATGGAAAACAAAACATACTTGAATTTAATACTGGGTGTGAGGCAGACATAAATAATACTGCATGATCTCACTTATGGGAGGAATCTTAAAAAAAAATACAGAAATTAGATTAATGCTTGCCAGGAGCAGGGTGAATGAAATGGTTATTACTGGTCAAAGAATATATGCATTCAGTTATCAGATGAATGAATTCTGAGGATCTAATGTGCAGCATAGTAACTTTACTTAGCAATACTGTGTTGTCTGTGCATGTTTGAGAAAACAGTTGCTTAGTCATGTCTTACTCTTTGCAACCCCAAGAGCTGTAGCCCCCAGGCTCCCCAGTTTGTGGGATTTTCAGGCAAGAATACTGGAGCGGGTTGCCATTTTTTTCTCCAGGGAATCTTCCAGACCCAGGGATGGAAACCACATCTCCTGCATCTCCTGCATTGGCAGGTGGATTCTCTATCACTGAGCCATCTGGGAAACCTTCACTGTGTTGTATACTTGAAAGTTACTGAGCTCAGTTCAGTCACTAGTTGTGTCTGACTCTTTGGAACACCATGGAGTGCAGCACACCAGGCTTCACTGTCCATCACCAACTCCCAGAGCTTGCTCAAACTCATATCCTTGGAGTCAAGGATGCCACCCAACCATCTCATCCTCTGTTGTCCCCTTCTCCTCCTGCCTTCAATCTTTCCCAGCAACAGGATTTTTTCCATGAGTCTGTTCTTCATGTTAGATGGCCAAAGTATTGGAGCTTCAGCTTCAGCATCAGTCCATCCAATGAATATTCAGGACTGATTTCCTTTAGGACAGACTGGTTGGATCTCCTTGCAGTCCAAGGGACTCTCAAGAGTCTTCTCCAATACCACAGTTCAAAAGCATCAGTTCTTCAGTGCTCAGCTTTCTTTATAGTCCAGCTCTCACATCCATACATGACTACTGGAAAAAATAATAACCTACTATACGAACCTTTGTCAAAAAAGTAATGTCTCTGTTTTTAACATGCTTGGTCATAGCTTTTCTTCCAAGGAGCAAGTGTCTTTTAATTTCTTGGCTGCAGTCACCATCTGCAGTGATTTTGGATCCCAAGAAAATAAAGTATTTCACTGTTTCCATTGTTTCCCCATCTATTTGCTGTGAAGTGATGAGACTGGATGCAGTGATCTTAGTTTTTTGAATGCTGAGTGTTAAACCAGCTTTTTCACTCTCCTCTTTCACTTTCATCAAGAGGCTCGTTATGTATTCTTCACTTTCTAAACAGACAAAATGGTAACTATGTAAGATAATGGATGTGTTAACTAATATTATTGTGTGTGTGTGTATGTATTCACATTGTATCACTGAAACTCGTGTAATGATATATGTTAATTTTATCTCAGTAAAGATTAGAAAAATAGTGTCACTGAGCACATTTTAATTTTACTTAAATATATTTTAACATACATCTAATCATATGAGAACTTTATTATTAGGATGAGTTAAATATATAAAAATATAATCAGCTTATTCCTTCCAATTAAACACTAGTATCTTCCTCATGCTGTGATTTATACTGCATAACTTATATCTCTTTAATCAAATGACCAGTTTGACCTCTAGAAAAGTCTTTCTCACATTTTTCTTTTTTCACATTTCCTTTCTTCTAACTATGTACTGATAAGCTCTGTCATACAACCAATAATTTTGTCATGGAATCAATAATTTTTAAACACTAGTTTAAGGGATTATTTTTTCCCTAACTTTTTCACTGGAAAGAGAAGATATTGTATCTTTGCTGTTTTTCACAAAAAATCTTAAGATGTTGTATAAGTTAATTTAAATTTGCATCAGTAGGTTTGTTGGCATTCTATTCTCATTTAAGCTGAGAGATAATTTATTTTGTATAAAATATCTCAAAAGAAAAAAGTATATAAGTGAGACATACTCCACAATTACATTACACTAGTAGAAAAAATTATATGTAGTCAAATTTCAAAAGAATAGTTTTTCATTATTCAAATATTATTTTGCTAGCGGCCATACTGATTTGCTCTTTCAGTTTATTAATTGGAGAGATGTGATTGGTACTTGTCAGTGTGAAATATCCAGGTCTCTGAGGATGTACAGAAGACCACTTGGGATTACATGATTTTTAAAAATTAATATAACATTTTGTAAATGAAATTTCAAACACTAGTATTATTTTAACTAGAAAAGTCATTTAAAATTTCTTATTATGTATACATTTTGTACAGTTTGTTTTTAAGAGAATTTGACTATGTAGCTAATTGCTTCACTAAGTATCATGAAATACTTCAGCTGCCAAACAACAAATGCTCTTTTAAGTATTTTGAAAATCAGTTTGTTTCCCTAAATATTATCAAATGTGTATGTGTATTTTATTTTAAGCACTCTCTCTAATAAACATATTGTACTCAAATGTATGCGTGTGTGCTAAGTTGCTTTAGTACTGTCCGACTCTTTGTGACCCTGTGGACTGTAGCTCACCAGGCCCCTCTGTCCATGGAATTCTTGAATGGGTTGAATACTGAGATGGGTTGCCATGCGCTCCTCCAGGGTATCTTTCCAACCCAGGGATAGAACCCACATCTCTATGTCTTCTCCTTTGGCAGGTGGGTTCTTTACCACTAGCTCCATCTGGAAAGCCCACTGTACTCAAATGCTTAGTCCTAATAAATCTCACAAATTAAATGAATAAATGTAGTCATCTATAAGTTTTCATGAACACTTTGTGTTTTAAAAGTTAGATAATTTTTTTTCTTAGTATCACTAGTCTAAAATAAATTAACAAGTATTTTTAACTGGAATAAAAATAACTATAATTTTTAATGTTATTATTTTACATAGTTTAAATACCAAATATCCAAATATGTTTCCTAAGTTTATAAAAAATACTAGAGATATAGATTTGATTTACCATACTTATATACTTTCTCAGGGTGTTAAATCCTTATACAGGCTTCTCTGTCCATGGGATTCTCAGACAAGAATACTGGAGTGGGTTGTTGCGCCCTCCTCCAGGGAATCTTCCCAACCTAGGGATCTAACCCAGGTCTCCCACATTGCCATTGGGAAGCACAAGGGAAACCATCTGAACCATCAGGAAAGCCCATGTTATACAATAGCAATTTAATTTAGGGTAGGGTTAGAATTACAGATCAGAATGGGTGGTGTGAGTTTTCTAGTGTACTTAGATTAAATAGATATCGAATTTTTGATCTGACCATGGAATGTAGAAATACAAGTATCTAGCATGATTTCCCTGTGATCACAATAAACAGATGGAAACTGGTGTAATAAATTCTATGCCAATGTAGAGTTAAATAGCATATGGAAAACCAGAATTCTTTTTACAGGCTGTCCTTTGACTTCAGATGTAATTTTTTTTTTTTAACTGCCTTGGATTTTATCTCCTAATTAATATAGATGAACAACAGTAACTCTGGCCTAGGATGCTTTACCACTTTATTAGATTTAACTAACTTATTTAACATTGGTTCAATTTTAAATTATTTAAATCGTGTCTGTTCTTAACAAATGTATTCCATAGCCTATATAGGCAAGAATCTCACTTATACAAAAGTATAGTTTTTATTTTCTTGTATCTTAGTTAGTAATCTGGTCACTTTTGCAAGGACATGTAAAAATGGTTAATAACTATTTAACATTATAAAAAGTTAAAGGAAAAATGGTTTCATAGATAACTCTATGACTATATGATGACTATTGTGAGCTAATTATTTAAATGTGCTTTCATAAGTATGCCTCCATGTTTTCAAGACTCTACCCATCCTCACAAACACCTTCTTTCCCACTGAAACTGATGTTTAAAAGATAACTGAAACTTAAAATATATCCTAGCAAGTTTTTAGCCATTAAACAGTGCATATGGCTCCTTTGGGCTTCCCAGGTAGCTCAGCTGGTGAAGAATCTGCCTGCAATGCAGGAGAACCCAGTTCAATTCCTGAGTCAGGAAGATCCCCTGGAGAAGGGATAAACTACCCACTTCAGTTTTCTTGGGCTTCCCTCATGGCTCAGACAGTACAGAATCTGCCTACAATGCAGAAGACCTGGGTTCAATCCCTGGGTTGGGAAGATCCCCTAGAGGAGGGCATGGCAACCTACTCCAGTATTCTAGCCTAGAGAATCCCCATGGACAGAGGAGCCTGGCGGGCTACAGTCCCTGGAGTTGCAAAGAGTCAGACATGACTGAACAGCTAAGTATAGCACAGCTCAGCTTGGCTCTCTTGGGGGCTTCCCAGGTTGTCAGCGGTAAAGAATCTGCCTGCCGAGCAAGAGACACCAGAAACCTGGGCTTGATCCCTGGGTCAAAAGGATTCCCTGGAGCAGGAAATGACAACCCATTCCAGTATTCTTTCCTGAGAAATCCCTGGAGACAGGAACCTAGTGGGTTAAAGCCGATGACGTCCAAAGAGTTGGACATAGACTGAGCAACTAACAACACACGCATGGTTCTCTAGTTACCAGCCCCATTCTTGAAAGATTTCTTTGTTTCCTATGATTCCATCCTCTTTTTCCTTAAAACTTTATGTTTTTTCTCCAATCTCTTCAATTATACCTTCTCTTAAAATTTTTTTTCTTAAAAATTTATCACCTATTCAATGGACATGAATTTGAGCAAACTCAGGGAGATAATGGAGGACAGAGGATCCTGGTGTACCACAAGTTCATGGGATCGCAAAAAGTCGGACACAACTTAGTGACTGAACAACAGCAAATTTAAGTTGCTAATATTCCTGAAAATTCTGATCTGGCCCTCCTTCAATCCCAGTTGCCATCTAAATAGTTGTGTTTCATACTGAGAAAGATAAACCAGTCCCTGATATGCAGGAACTGGACTGGTAATGTCATTCAGACGCCAGTATTTCTACAGTTTGACATTCTCAGTTAGGTCCTGGTATTCTCTTGCTGAGCAGAAACTATTTCATAGAACAGCAATGTCGGATAAGGCTATTCCTTGACGATACTGTTTCAAGACAAAAGTAAGAACACTCATAGTGATGTCCGAATACAGTTAAAACTGGAGTGTTCTCTGCCAGAAAATATCAAGTAAACCTGGCTAAAATAAGTCACTGACTGTTTCTTTACCAATTCAGTTTAGCTGTGCTCTAATCTCCTTTCCCTATAGAGTTTTTTTTTTTAAGATGCCTAGCCATAGTTTTTCCTTTATTGCCTAACAACATCTCATGCCGAGGAAAACACTGCTTTCATTAATTGTTTCCTTACTAACATAACACAAGTCCAAACATTTTAATAAGTCTTTTATAACATCCACTTAACTGAGGTGACCTATGGTTCCCCATGATGTGTGTAATACTTTACTGCAAATAGTAATCAGTTCAACTTGTTCAGTAAGAGGTGTGGTTGAAGGTGATAATGTCTGTAAAACCCCATACCTTTCTATGTATGCTTTTACACCTGTATGTTTAGGACTCTGAGTGATATAACCCAAGCAAAACTCTTATCCAAAGGCAAAAATTCACTGAATTATTATTTGCTAGACTTTGTTTTGTTTTTTTAAACTACATGGTTCTCAGACATACCAATTTCAACATGCCAAATTAAACAAATTGTTATCTCCTCCAGAGAAGCACCTTCTCTTTCATTTCCTATTCTGTTGAAGAAACCTCTTCTATGGCCAGAAACCCAAAATGTAGTTTTGACAGCTGCCCAACTAATTACATGCAACCTTCATTCTTTAGAATCTGAATATCTCCTTTCACTTTACATTGCCACCGGTGCTTCTCAGTTTCAGGTCCTCATTATTTCTTATCATAGTAGCCAACTGACAGTACTAATCAATGTACTGTGCTGTTTTGTCCTACCCTGTCAGATGCCTAAGTGATCTTTCTAAGAGGTTAAACCCATCAGCTCACTTCTTTATACAAAATCCTCCAATTTTGTCTCAAGCTTATAGGATTAAATTCAAATCTCTTAGGAGAATTTGCAAGAAAAAATCATTATCAGGCCTTTGCCTTCTTCACATGCATCTCAAGTAATTTGCAAAAGAACATTCAGGCCATTGGTACTGTACTTTCTGCACATTCATATTGTTATCCTTATGAACCTATTTTCTACTTATTTTGTTGAAATGTAGTTAACATAGAACAGAAGATAAAGATGCTAAGTGTTCAGTTTGATGAGCTTTGATGTTTTTCTGTACCCATGTACCACCAAGTAAAATAAGAAAATTTTGCCATGTCCCTTTCTATTTATTTATTTTGCTTTGATTCTGCAACCACTTTCTAATTTTTGTCACATTAAATTAATTTTGATTGTTCTTGAACTTTATATGCATACAGTATGGGCCCTTTCAGTTGAACTCCTTGCATTTAATAAAGTGTGTACAGGATTCATTATTTAATGACTCCATGGAAAAGCAATTCAATGTCATTGCATGGTTCTATTTTTGGAAACTATGCAGTTTCAATAGTTTATTTTTTATATTTTATATGATAACTGCACTGTCTTAATGAAACTTTGTACCAAGACTTCAAATGAAGTGATTTAAATACTCTAATTTTTTTATTATATAATTTTAAAGATAGTCTAGGTCTTTTACATTTCCTTACCAAGCTTAAAATGAACTTGTTAATTTTTTCAAAACATTCTATTAGAATTTAGATTACAAGTGCATTGAATCTATGAACCATTGTTGAAGGATCTTATCCATGACTATAGTATATCTCTTCAAATATTTAGGCTTCTGCAAATTTTTGTCAACAATATTTCATAGATTTCAAGATAAGGAGTTTGATTTTGTTTTAAACAATTGCCAGTATTTTATTTTAAGCTATTTTTAATGATATTTTAATTTTATATTTCAATTATTAATGACTAACCATTCATTTTTTTTCTTTGATGGCTTAATCTTATATGTTTTTCCTGCATGTCTTGATGCTAATGAACTTATTTGTTTTAGATTTCTGTCTCCATATACAATGATCCTGTTGCTAAGTAATTAGTGTTGGTTCTTCCTTTCTCATCTTTATTACTTTTATCTGCATGCATTTACCTATTCAAACTGCCTAGATTCCCCTGTACAATTCTGAACAGAAGTATTGATTAAGGTTTCCTTGCCTTGGTCCCAGTCTTAAAGGTAATATATTGAGTCTCTCATCAAGATGTTGGCTGTGGGTTTTAAAAATATTCCCTTAATTAAGTGAAGAACACTTCCTTCCATTTCTGTTTACTAAAGGTTTTTACCATGAATGAGTGTGAATATTTCCAAATACTTTTATTTTAATCTATTGAGATGATCCTGCTTTTTTTTCCCTATTTTTCTCTGATAATGAGTTACACAGACTTTCCAAATTCAAACCTACTTCGTGTTTTCATGAAGAAACATAATTCATCACAATGTATTTACTTTATATAGCTAGATTGGATTTGCAGGTAGCTTGTGAAGAATGGTTATGCGTGTTAATAATGATGTTGAGTTTTAGTTTTCTTTCCTTGTAATACCTTTTTTGTCTTATTTTGCATTAGAATTTTCCTAACATCAGAAAATAAATTGAGAACTTTTCTGTTTTTCTTTTTTGCAATAACTTTTGTAAATTTATCACTTAATCCTTGAAAAGCTTAAAAAATGAATTATAAATGTATCTGCTAATTCAATTCCTGTGGTAACATGGGTGAAAAATTTCAAATTGAGCTAAATGCACTTCTATCTGCTACATCAACTTGGGAGTATGCAGTTGATAAAGGCTTAGTGGTACTTGCCTCAAACATTAGGGCAAGATATATGCCAGAAAAGGTATATTTTCATTTCTCTCAAATGACAAATGGAGTACTTTTATTTCATGAATACCAATCATCTTATTTTCTCTGACTAATGGCATGATAGTACCACTGTCCAGTCAGTGGATGTTTGTAGATATCATCACATCAACACTCCTTTGTCCCCTCAAAAATACATTTACAAACTGTGATCCTACTCTAGGGATTTTATTTTATAGCAAATAATCTTTCATTTATTTACCTGATACATATGAATGCATGAAGAGAGATTGTGGTGTCTTGAATACTGGTCTTAATTCCATTAAACTGTCTATACTGTATGTCTAATTCCCCTACCATTCTTGCTTACCCTCTACTTGTTCTGGTGTGCTCAGATCTACCTATGCCTCATTTATTATGATTCCAAAACTCAGAGTGCTTTCTCCTCTAGTAATATGTAATTTTTCAAATATACTATCTCATAATTGGGGCTAGTAGTAAAGAACCTGCCTGTCAGTGAAGGAGATGGAAGGGACTTGAACTCAATCCCAGAGTTGGGAAAATACCCCGGAGGAGGGCACAGCAACCCATTCCAGTATTCTTGCCTAAAGAATCCCATGAACAGAGGAGCCTGGTGGGCTACAGTCCATAGGGAGGCAAAGAATCAGAAATGACTGAAGTGACTGAGCACAAAAGCATCTCGTTAGTAAGGTTACATTAAATAATGTCATTTATCATTTATGTAGAGATTTTATGTGAAAGTAGGAATTGAAGTGAATTTCCATTTATCATGTATTGGTGGTCTTAAGGCACTCAAAAATGTTTTACACTGTGCAAAGAATTTCAGAATATATTTACATACACTATTTTATTATAAACATTCAAAGGTTTTGATGAAGTTCTCTCTGCACCATAGGAAGTAAGAGCTAGAAATGTTGTTAATGAAAATATTTGACATTCTTAGTTTAAAAACTTAATGGAGTATGAGTAGTCTATTTTTTTCTGTCTTTTCAAGGCATAAGTTCAGTTCAGTTCAGTCAAACAGTTGAGCCCAACTCTTTGCGACCCCATGGACTGCAGCATGCCAGGCTTCACTGTCCATCATCAACTCCCAGAGTTTGCTGAAACTCATATCCATCGAGTCGGGGATGCCATCCAACCATCTCATTTTTTGTTTTCCCCTTTTCCTCCTGCCTTCAATCTTTCCCAGCATCAGAATGTTTTCAAATGAGTCAGCTCTTCTCATCAGTGGCCAAAGTATTGGAGCTTCAGCTTCACCATCAGTCCATTCAATGACTATTAAGGACTGATTTCTTTTAGGGCTGACTGGCTGGATCTCCTTTCAGTCCAAGGGACTCTCAAGAGTCTTCTCCAACACCACAGTTCAAAAGCATCAGTTCTTCAGTGCTCATCTTTCTTTATAGTCCAACTCTCACATCCATACAAAACCAGTGGAAAAACTGTAGTTTTGACTAAAACATACCTCTGTAGGCAAAGTAATGTCTCTGCTTTTTAATACATTGTCTAAATTGGTCATAGCTTTTCTTCCAAGGAGCAAGCATCTTTTAATTTCATGGCTACCGTACCATCTAGAGTGATTTTTGATGCCCCAAAATAAAGTCTGTCACTGTTTCCATTGTTTCCTCATCTATTTGCATGAAGTGACAGGACCAGATGCCATGATCTTAGTTTTTTGAATGTTAAGTTTTAAGCCAGCTTTTTCACTTTCCTCTTTCACTTTGATCAAGAGACTCTTTAGTTACTCTTCGCTTTCTGACATAAGGGTGGTGTTATCTGCATATCTGAGGCTATTTATATTTCTCCCAGCAATCTTGATTCCAGCTTGTGATTCAACCAGCCTGGCATTTTGCATGATGTACTATGCATATAAGTTAAATAAGAAGGGTGACATTATACAGCCTTGCCATCATCCTCTCCCAAGTTTGAACCAGTCCATTGTTCCATATCTGGTTCTAACTGTTGCTTCCTGACCTGCATACTGATTTCTCAGGAGGCAGGTAAGGTGGTCTGGTATTGCCGTCTCTTGAAGGATTTTCCACAGCTTGTTTTGATCCATGCAGTCAAATGCTTTGGCATAGTCAGTAAAACAAGAGTAGATGTATTTCTGGAACACTCTTGATTTTTCTAGGATAAAAAGGATGTTGGCGATTTGATCTCTGGTTCCTCTGTCTTTTCTAATCCAACTTGAACATCTGGAACTGCTTTGAGAATTTTGAGCATTACTTTGCTAGCAAGTGAGATGAGTGCAATAATGCTGTAGTCTGAAAATACTTTGGCATTGCCTTTCTTAGGGATTGGAATAAAAACTGACCTTTTCCTGTTTTGTGGCCACTGCTGAGTTTTCCAAATATGCTGGTATATTGAGTGCAGCACTTTCACAGCATCATCTTTTAGGATTTGAAATAGCTCAACTGGAATTCCTTTACCTCCACTAGCTTTGTTTGTAGTGATGCTTTCTAAGACCCATTTGACTTTGCATTCCAGGATGTGTGGCTCTAGGAGAGTGATCACACCATTGTGGTTATCTGGGTCATTAAGATCTTTTTTGTACAGTTCTTCCGTGTATTCTTGCCATTGCTTCTTAGTATCTTCTGCTTCTTTTAGGTCCATACGGTTTCTATCTTTATTGTGCCTATCTTTGCTTGAAATATTTCCTTGGTAATTTTCTTGGAGAGATCTCCAGTCTGTCCCATTCTATTGTTTATCTATTTCTTTGCATTGATCACTGAGGAAGGCTTTCATATCTCTCCTTGCTATTCTTTGGAACTCTGCATTCAGATGGGTATATCTTTCCAAAAGATATACTTCGTTTTCCTTCTGTTTGTCTTCTTTTCTCAGCTATTTTAAGGCCTCCTTGGACAATCATTTTGGTTTTTTGCATTTCTTTTTCTTGGGGTTGGTCTTGATTACTGCCTCCTATGCCATATCATGAACCTCTGTCCATAGTTCTTCAAGCACTCTGTCTATCAGATCTAATCCCTTGAGTCTGTCTGTCACATCCACTGTATAGTCATAGAGGAGTTGATTTAGGTCTTATCTGAATGGTCTAGTGTTTTTCCCTACTTTCTTCAATTTAAGTCTGAATTTTGCAATAATGGTTTCATGATCTGAACCATAGTCATCTCCCAGTCTTGTTTTTGCTGATTGTATAGAGCTTCTCCATCTTCAACTGTAAAGAATATAATCAATCTGATTTCAGTATTGACTGTCTGGTGATGTCCATATGTAGAGTCATCCCTTGTGTTGTTTGAAGAGGATGTTTGCTGTGACCAGTGCATTCTCTTGGGAAACTCTGTTAGCCTTTGCCCTGCTTCATTCTCTACTCCAAGACCAATCGTGCCTGTTACTCCAGGTATCTCTTGACTTCCTACTTTTGCATTCCAGTCCCCTATGGTGAAAAGGACATCTTTTTTGGTGTTAGCTCTAGAAGGTCTTGTAAATTATCATTGAACCATTCAATTTCAGCCTCTTTGGCATTAGTGGTTAGGACTGAGACTTGGATTACTGTGATATTGAATGGTTTGCCCTGGAAATGAACAAAGATCATTCTGTCATTTTTGAGATTGCACCCACATACTGCATTTCAGATTCCTGTTGACTATGAGTGATACTCCATTTCATCTAAGGATTCTTGCCCACAGTTGTAGATATAATGGTCATCTGAATTTAATTCACCCATTTCTGTCCATTTAAGTTCACTGACTCCTGAAATGTTGATGTTCACTCTTGCCATCTCCAATTTGACTACTTCCAATTTACCTTGATTCATGGACCTAACATTCCAGGTTGCTATACAATATTGTTCCTATGCAATTTCAAGGCATATGTTCTTTTTACATTTTGGAAGCTCAAATGCAGATTTGCCTCATTTCACTGAATGGAAACTATGAATTTCAAATGGTGTTAACTCTCTGAGCTCTATTTTGCTGAGTGTCACATACCCATTTAAAATCAACTAAATAGTTAAGTAAAATTTTGTTTTTATATGTAGCCACTGTTTTCACAAATTATTATTTATTTTCATTTAAATATTCTGATCTTGTTTTCAACCTAATATGATAATTCAAATTTGATCAGTGATTGTATGCTCTGTAAATCTTTAAAGTAGATTTAACTTAATCTAATCTAATCTAAATCTATAAATATACAACCATATTTTAGTTATATAATTATAGTTTAGGTACTAATTGACTCTCCTTAGATGACAGAAACTCTGCAAAATCTTTTTCACACTTCAGCAGATGATCACAGTACCCAATTTAACCAGTTATTTTTGCTTTCCTGCTGAACAATAAGCAGTTTTTAGAATAGTTGACTTCACAATTAGTCAAGAAATTCCCAAATTCTGTTAGACAAGGCTGACATTTCCAAAGGGCTTTGGACAGTGTAAATCTAAGCTGGAGAATCTCTTTGAAGAAGTTTTAGTTCTTCTAATGTGAAATGCTTTGAAAACAATAAAATATTAATATTTAAACCCAGATTGTTGATAAAAAACCAAAGATAGAAGTACATGCAGTTGACTCCTAAACAACATAGGCTTGAAATGCACAAGCTGACTTCTCCATGAATTTTTTCAGTAATAAATACTACAGTACTATATCATTCACACCAGTTGAATCCATGGTTGTTTAAATTTGTTTCTGTGGAGCTATGGATATGAAGGACCAAATGTAAGTTTTACATGACTGCATTGGAAGATCACTGCCCACAATCCATGCATTGTTCAAGGGTAAACTGTACTTAGTATTACAGCTGTTCATGTTTGACCTTGAGAGTAGGAAAACACATAGGAAAAAGGAAGCCTCGGAATAAAACTTATAAGATGTCTTTAAAGTAGGGACATTAAGAAAAAAAGAAAGCATCCTAGGAGACAAACAGTGCAGTAATAACAGAGAAAACAACATGGATGGCAATATAGAAAATTATTTACTCTTTGTCAATCTCTGCCCAGGAACTTTTCATACATTTTATTATGTAATCATGACAAAAATCCCACGTGAGAAATATTTTATTTCCATTTTATAGATATTTTAAAGGAGACTGTATGAATTAAACTGAAGTGCATGTGGGCAGGCATGCATGCTTAGTTGCTCAGTCATGTCCAGCTCTTTGCGACTCTTTGAAATGTAGCCCACCAGGCTGCTCTGTTCATGGGATTTTTTTAAGGCAAGAATACTGGAGTGAGTTGTCATTTCCTCTTCCAGGGGATCTTCCCAACCAGGGACTCTAACCCGCATATCCTGTGTCTCCTACACTGTAGGCAGATTCTTTACCAGCTGAACCCACCCGGAAGGCCCTTAACTAAAGTAACCAAACTGAAGTATTTTGTATGAAGTGTAGCTGAGTTTGGACCCTAGAAAGACTTCTAACTCACTCTGTTGAACAGCTTTAATAGTATTACCTGAAACTATACAGAGGGTGCATTTTAATAGATTGAGAGGCAAAACAATCTAATTATTGGGATTAAATATACAGCAGATGAGGAAAGATAGTTAACCTGCCAAGACCTTTCAGTGAAGAGTTAATACAGGATGGTTGTCAACAATATATGTTTTTTAAAAAAGTATTTAAGATGTGAAATATATTAAATATAGAAGAAATCCAAGAGGGTACAAATATAATTTAAACATCCCATAGGAAGCAACATAAAATTGATTCTAGGGACCATTCTTTTTTGAGATAAAAACATGCAGTTTTGTAAAGGTCACATAGTGAACTGATATATTAGGAGGATGACAGTTTTAATTCCAAATAACTGAATTCAGTGCTCATATTTAAGACAATCTTTTTCCATTGCCACTTACAAGCAGAGACCTAATAGTTCCATGAAAGAGTACAAGCACCAATGCCTTATTTTTTGCTTTCACAAGAGCGTATAAACATTAATTTATGCAAATTAGATATTATTATTTTATCAACTCTATACTAAATTTGTAATAAGAATTTATTAAAAAATTGAATGATTCCAACGTTTAAATATCTATGAATGTTTCTCATTTACACTGATATTTTTAACAATACTGATTCTCAGGAATAGAGATTTTATTAGCACTTGAGTTAAACATATTTTTTAGATAAAAGAAATGTATTTGTCAGTATGCTTGCACAGCTCTTTGATCTCCCTGTAGAATATATTCTATAGTTAATTTGTCTTACTGCAAATTTCTCTTTAAAATATTTCATAGTTTATTTTAAGACAATGGATAATGTCTTTTCTATTAGTTAAGAAGTTTTGTCACATCTTATGCACATGATATGTTGAAAGGTATCAACCCTAAGGATATTTTGGCTTTAAAACCTCATTAAATGTGACTTTTTCTATGTTTGGGGGCTTTATATTTATTTTCTGCCTCATAAAAAAAGATATTAAAATGAAAATACATTTAATGTGCTGATTCAGAAATAATTGTGTTCTTTTATGAAATATAAAACATAAACTGAAATGCCAGGAATAATTTAAAACATTAAAAATAGTACCACACAATGTAATACCAGGCACCAATTCTCTAGCCCAGTAGCATTCCCTTGAGAGACGTTTATCATCATTAAGTATATAAACCTTAATGCTCAATGAGGATTTCCACAAAATGGTCATATGCAAAGTGACTGCGTTTTAAATCAATGCCTAAATTTTAAACCATCTAGCCTAGTGACTTTCACCTTGGAGATCAGAACTGGAAGTACTGATTAGGTTTCCACCATATATAATTTTAATTTATGAGGCATTCATCCCTAAACAAGCAGTCACACAGGCTTGTGTTACTTTCAGTTATTTAGGCAGTTATTCTCCAAATATGCTCACCTCTTTGAAGCAACCCTCCTGACACAGGCTAAGCTTCTTGGATAAGACCTTCATTCATAGGCAAAATGACTTATGGTACTTGAACCATAAGAAGTGTGCACTTGCAAATGTCAAGTTTAGTAAAATATCACATAATGTACTAAAACAAATATGATGTTTTATTCATGTTGATTATATATGCTATGTCCTGTAAACTACTTTTTATTAAAAAAAAGAAAAAAGAAAGAAAACGAGAGGCATTATACCATGAAAATAGGTATAATGTCCTATAGATTTCATTATCTTTAAGGAATATGTTTCAATATATGGATGTACTTTTATGGTGTATTCTATTATTCTGCTATTTATATTTTTTTCCTGTTTAAATTCTGCAATAATACTTTCTTATAAATATATTTTCATGTTCTTGTCCAATTATCTCCTCAGGATGAATTTCTAGAAATAAAATATCTGTCAAAGACTATGCATATTTTAAACTTAGACCCTCATTTTGAAGCTGCATCACCCAGAGGCAGCTTCTTTTCACACTAATATGAGATTGCCCTTTCCCCACATTTTAGTTCAGGGAGAAATGATTCATTCTTTAAAACATTCCAACTATGATTTGTTAAAAAATGCATCCAACTGTTTCTTTTAAATTGCATTTATCTGATTATTAATGGCGGTAATGTCTCTTCATAGTCGGTTTTGGATAGTATCTCACTTCTCTTACAGATATGTGGTAATAAAGTAAATTTCTTTTTTGCATGTGAGCTGTTTCAGTTCAGTTCAGTCACTCAGTCATGTCCAACTCTTTGCTACCCCACAGTCTGCAGTATGTCAGGCCTCCCTGTCTATCACCAACTCCCGGAGTTTACCCAAACTCATGTCCATTGACTTGGTGATGCCATCCAACCATTTCATCCTCTGTCATCCCCTTCTCCTCCTTACCTCAATCTTACCCAGCATCAGGGTCTTTTCAAATGAGTCAGCTCTTCGCATCAGGTGGCCAAGCTATTGGAGTTTCAGCTTCAGCATCAATCTTTCCAATGAACACTCAGGACTGATCTCCTTTAGTATGGACTCGTTGGATCTCCTTGCAGTCCAAGGGACTCTCAAGAGTCTTCTCCAGCAGCACAGTTCAAAAGCATGATTCTCTGGCACTCAGCTTTCTTTATAGTCCAACTCTCACATCCATACATGACCACTGGAAAAACCATAGCCTTGACTAGACAAACCTTTTTTAGCAAAGTAATGTTTCTGCTTTTTAATATGGTGTCTAGGTTGGTCATAACTTTCATTCCAAGGAGTAGACGTATTTTAATTTCATGGCTGCAGTCACCATCTGCAGTGATTTTGGAGCCCAGAAAAATAAAGTCTGACACTGCTTCCACTGTTTCCCCATCTATTTCCCATGAAGTGATGGGACCAGATGCCATGATCTTAGTTTTCTGAATGTTATGCTTTAAGCCAACTTTTCACTCTCCTCTTTCACTTTCATCAAGAGGCTTTTTAGTTCTTCTTCAATTTCTACCATAAGGGTGATATCATCTGCATATCTGAGATTATTGGTATTTTTCCCAGCAATCTTGATTCCAGCTTGTGCTTCTTCCAATCCAGCGTTTCTCATGATGTGCTCTGCATATAAGTTAAATAAGCAGGGTGACAATATACAGCCTTGATGTACTCCTTTTCCTATTTGGAACTAGTCTGTTGTTCCATGTCCAGTTCTAACTGTTGCTTCTTGACCTGCAAAAAGATTTCTTAAGGGGCAGGTCAGGTGGTCTGGTATTCCCATCTCTTTCAGAATATACCACAGCTTGTTTTGATCCAAGCAGTCAAAGGCTTTGGCATAGTCAATAAAGCCAAAATAGATGTTTTTCTGGAACTCTCTTGCTTTTTCAGTGATCCAGCAGGTGTTGGCCATTTGATCTCTGGTTCCTCTGCCTTTTCTAAAACTTGAATATCTGGAAGTTCACGATTCATGTATTACTGAAGTCTGGCTTGGAGAATTTTGTGCATTACTTTGCTAGCATGTGAGATGAGTGCAATTGTGCAGTAATTTGAACATTCCTTGGCATTGCCTTTATTTGGGATTAGAATGAGAACTGACCTTTTCCAGTCCTGTGGCCACTGCTGAGTTTTCCAAATTTGCTGGCATATTGACATTGAGCTATTTATTTTTTCTAAATAATATTGTTTACTTGACATACTATTTTTGTTTTATGGAAATCAAATATTCCAAAAATATTTGCTCATTCATTTAAATATATTAAATTCCCAGATTATTGTGGGGCTTTCTCCTGTCTCCATTGTTTTTTCAGTCTATTTCTAAAGCAATATCTCATTTTTAGAAAAACTTTACAATATATTTTGCATCTGCTTGGCTTTTTCCTTATTGCTGAAAGGAAATGCATTCATTTTATTTACTTTTTAAGATATGCTTTAAGAAAATAGTTTCCTACCCAAGGACTTTGGGCTTCCCTGGTGAGTCAGATGGTAAAGAATCTGCCTGCAATACAAGAGACCAGGGTTTGATCTCTGGGTCAGGAAAATCACCTGTAGAAGGAAATGGCTGCACACTCCAGTATTCTTGTCTGCAGAATTCCATGGACAGGGGAGCCTGGTCAGATACAGTCCATGTGGTCTCAAAGGGTCAGACATGACTGACTGACTAACTTTCACCCAAGGACAAATAACTTTAATATTAATTTAAAACTTCTTCTCTCTCAGTCAATAAATTTAAAATTATTTTATCATTCCTCTTCTTTTATTGTTAAAGTTAATCTTAAATTCTGTATGTTTTACAATCCCCACATGATACATTTGTTCCTTTTGTATTTACAACTCTTATGTAATAAAACTTGATCTTTCTTCATAAATTAACTTTTATTTCTAAAAAATAAAAACAATTTTAATTTATTTTTTTATTCTATTCAGTTAGATTTTTAGGATGTAAACTCATTATCTGAAATTAAAATGGTTTTTATATTCCCAAAATTTTTAATGTTTATATATTATTTTATTATCTTTTCTAAATGCATAGTCTAGCAATTCTGGAAGAGTGCTAGACAGTAGTGATATTATGGACTTTCTTATCATATTCCTATTTTAATATAAAGAACATTAACTCTTTAGAAACATGATCATTTCAGTTTAGTAGCTCAGTCACATCTGAGTGTTTGCAACCCCATGGATTGCAGCATGCCAGGCTTTCCTGTCCCTCAACTCCCAGAGCTTGCTCAAATTCATATCCATTGAGCCAGGGACACCATCCAACCATCTCACCCTCTGTCGTCCCCTTCTCCTTCTGCCTTCAATCTTTGCCAGCATCAGATCATTTCTAATGAGTCAGTTCTTTGCATCAGGTGGCCAAAGTATTGGAGCATCAGCTTCAGCATCAGTCCTTTCAATGAATAATGCTTTCCTTTAGGATGGACTGGTAGATCCTTGCAGTCCAAGAGACTCTCAAGAGCCTTCTCTAACACCACAGTTCAAAAGCATCAATCCTTTGCTGCTCAGCTTTCTTTATGGTACAACTCTCATATCTATACATGACAACTTGAAAAACCATAGCTTTGACTATACAGACCTTTGTCGGTAAAGTAATATCTCTGTTTTTTAATATGCTGTCTAGGTTTGTTATAGCTTGGAGCAAGCATCTTTTAATTTCATGTTTACAGTTGTCATCTGCAGTGACTTTGGAGTCCAAGAAAATAAAGTCTGTCACTGTTTCCAGTTTTCCCATCTATTTGCCATGACGTGATGGGACAGGATGCTATGATCTTTTTTGAATGTTGAGTTTTAAGCTAGCTTTTTCACTCTCCTATTTCACTTTCATTAAGAGGCTCTTTAGTTCCTATTTGCTTTCTGCCATAAGGATGATGTCATCTGCATATCTGAGGTTATTGATATTTCTCCCTGAAATCTTGATTTCAGCTTGTGCTTCATCATTCTGGCATTTTGCATGATGTACTCTACACATAAATTAAATAAGCAAGGTAATAATTACAGTCCTGTCATACTCCTTTCCCAATTTGGAACCAGTTTGTTGTTCCATTTCTGATTCTAAATGTTGCTTCTTGACCTGCATACAGATTTCTCAGGAGACAGGTAAGGTGGTCTGATACTCGCATCTCAAAGAATTTTCCACAGTTTATTGTGATCCACACATCAAAGGCTTTAGTGTAGTCAATGAAGCACAAGTAAATATTTTCCTGAAACTCTCTTGCTTTTCTGATGATCCAACGGAGGTTGGCAATTTGATTTCTGGGTCCTCTGGCTTTTCTAAATCCAGCTTGAACATCTGGAAGTTCCCAGTTCTCATACTGTTGAAGCCTAAGTTGGAGAATTTTGAGCACTGCTTTGCTATTTTGTGAGATGAGTGCAATTGTTCGGTAGTTTGAACATTATTTATATATTTTTATGAAAATATCTTAAGATACATAGATATCTTAAGATAGACATATTTACCTATGTCTATTTTAAAACGTTTTAAACAAGTAATGTATTGAATATAAAATGTTTTTTTCAATATCTGTGCATTTGTCAAATATTTTCGATATATGCAAGACTATGCTGGCTGTAAGTCTACAATCTTGACTCAAAGCCGACAAGTCCCCCACACTTATAGAGCCTAAACTTGAATTGGAGGCAAGTGTTTAACACATAAACCCAGCAATAAATGCAAAGTAATTACTTCATTAAGTTTTCCGTATATAAATATGTCTTTATACACGTGCTGGAGAACTTGACATGATATTAGAGTTAGTGTTAGAGTGGAGAAGGTGGTTCAGGAAAGAGTTCCCGAGGAATGAAATGTGTCAGTTGTTCTCCAACTAAAAGATTTCTAAGAATATACCACTTAAAGCTGAGAATGAATCATAATATTCTAGCAGACAGCCAAGTGGTTAGCCCTCTAATTAACAAAAACATGAAACATTTGGACAAAAGGAAAGCTTGTATGGCTAGAGGATGGAAAGCTAGGAGAAGTGTGATATAAGATGAGGTTGTAAAGGTCATTAAGTTAAGGTCACAGAGAAAAAAACTACAGTGTATGTGTGGAGTTGAAGGAAAAAGAAAAGTTATTGAATGAACCATTTGGCTTTGTACATGTGTGAAATAAAGAGTTTAAAGTTGTTTAAAACTTGTGTCTGATGATGATGTTAGTGGAAAAATAAGTCTAGACTTATTGAAGGGATAAAATAGACTCAATGAAGAGCTCATAGGAGAATGAAGTGTCAAGGAAAATTCTTAAGTTTGGGACTTAATGAATGAGAAGTATGATGGTGTCATTTCCTGAGTCAAGAAACATGGAAAAAGGGATATAAAGGGAAGGTTGTGATTTAAGTTTTAGATTTCTTTAGCCTGAATGTCCTTTGATTGATCCATTCTGATTTATGAAATAATTTTAAACCTCAGACAGGAGTTTGAATGAGAGAGCTAGGTAGGTGGTGCATTTTAAATTTATCATAAGAAACAACATAAATGGTATATCCTAAATTTAAAATGAGTAGAGAAGATGGTTCAGGATCTAGCATTTAGGAATTCTAGCTTTGAAAGTTGAATAGAGGAAGATTAATCTTAAAGAAGTTCAAAAGAGGAACCACTAGATGTAGAAAGTGATCCAGAAGAGAATGTAGCTCCATAAACCATGTGAGGAGACTTTTTCATGAGACACTACTTTTTTTATGAGATATGAAACATTGTAATCAGAATTCTCTGCATTTTATCTAGTAACATGTGTCTAGTGAATAATATTAGTAGACTAATTTATATGGAATTCTCAAATTTCTAGAATGAATGAAATTTCATAGTGATACTCTTTTTTAATACTGTATTTTATTATATTCCAGTTAAATAATTTTGAATTATAATACATTAAAGATATCAAATAGAATTCACATAGAATTATATCTATATATAAAAGTTTAATTTTGGTAGGTAAGAGAAAGGATACCTATGTCCTTTCATTTTTCTCTTAGGTGTGTTATACCATTATGCAATTTTTATTTAATTAAAATTTATATATTCACATTTTCCAGTAAAAATATTCACACAATAAAATGAGTAATAAAGAGTGGAACGATAGATTAAGTACAATCTTAGTGACTTTTTCTGTACATGCAGGGAACTTTAAAGATACTCTGGAAACCATTAGTTAGAACTATAGAAATTTAAGAGATAATCATAAAACTAATTTTCAGTAAGTATCAAAACCATTCATACAAGATATAATAATTTTTCTTGAGATAAAACTGTATATTAAGTATATAAGTTTAGGTATGCAACATTACAATTTGATATCTGTGGACACTACCAAGTGATCATCACCAAAAGTCTAGTTACCATCCATCATCATACAATTGGATTTCATTCTTTTGTATGGCTGAGTAGTTTTCCTCTGGGTATATAAACTGTATCTTCTTTATTCAGTGCTCTATTTGTGGATATTTAGATTGTTCCCATATCTTGGCTATCATACATACCACTGCAGTAAACATAGGGTGCATCTCAATTTTTGAATTAGTGTTTTCATAATTTTTGGATAAATATCCAGTATTGGAATAACTGAATCATTTTATAGTCTGATTTCTCCTCCAAAAAATGAAATTTTTTAGCCATTATGTATTCAACTAAGTTTTTTGGCCCTTTCTCTCTCTTATCCTTCTGGAACCTCTAGATTGCAAATGTTAGTCCACTTGATGTTGTACCATATATCCCTTAAATTATCTTCGCTTAAAAAATTTTTCTTTTCATTTTGGGTTGTCTGAGTGAAACCTGTTGTTTTGTCTTCCAGCTTGCTGATCTAGTCTTCTGCTTCATCTAGTATCCCACTGAACCCTTTAGCATATCTTTTGGTTGTTATTGTATCCTCAGCTTATAATTTCTCTTTGGAACATTCTTATATTTTCTCTTTGTTGAATATCTCCCCATGTTCATCTATTTTATTCCTGAGTTGGGTGAACATCTTTACTACTATTATTTTGAACTCTTTATTGGTAGACTTCTTATTTCCTTTTCATTAGAGCCTTTTTCTGAGGTTACTCTGATTCTTTCATTTGCAATACATTCCTCTGTCTCCCTTGGCCTGACCCTCAGTGCCTTTGTATTATTTGAATCAATTATCTCTCTCAGAATTGATGGAGGAGACTTGTGTGGACATTGTCCAGTGGAACCCTGATACATGATCCTCCATGGCCACCAGAGATTGGTACTCAAGGGCATCTCCTCTGTGGGTTGTACATGGCTACCTGCTTAGGTGGGGCTGCTGCTGCCACATGGAAGGGCTGAAGTTAGCTGGCTATAGCACACAACTAATGTGCAACTGCTAGGGAACTTTCAGCAGGGCATTTCCACCAGCTCCATCAGCTTAGAGAAAGAGTTCCAAGAGAATGCTCACCAATGATGATGTCAACAGTGCAAAATGAAATCACAAAGATTAATTCTCCCAGAGTCTCCATTCCTGGAAAGAGCTACAATAGTTTCCTGCCTCTACAGTATAGGCTGTAAAAATCAATTAGTGGTCTCCTTCTCATATGAAATAGATGTTTTTCAATCTAGTGCTTTTTCATTGAGTCCTTGGATGATTAAGTCAGTGCAGAAGGCCTTTAAGAGGAGATTCTCCCTTCTAGACTTTTCTGGATGTACTGCCTGTTGGTTTTTCAAAGTCAGTTTTGGTGGAGCTGGCCACTTCTTTACCAGATGTAAGGGTTGGTGTGTGTGATGTAGAGCACAAACCATTTACTCCTCTAGGAAATGTTTTTTATCTTTGAATTCCTTTCCATTTGTGGATCACTGTGCCTGGGCTGTATTTTATATTTGGCAAGACTGCATCTTTGCCTATCCTACTCTCTATCCTTTTATTATTAACTGTAGAGGCTGTGTTCATCCAGCTTTCAATTTTTTCAGAGGAAATTATGCCATATATAGTTGTACATTTGCTGTGTCCATTGAAGGAGATGAGTTCAGGACATTTTTGCAATGCTTTTTTGACTAGATATCCATAATTTTGATGACTTATATGTTTTGAATGTCTCTTCATTCTTCTCTGTATCCTAACCTTCGTTAGGATATTTGTTAATATGGTGTATAGACTTGTCTTATTTGTCTCACCTTTTTTAGATAAAATAGGTCAAAGCTGAGAGTTTTCTAATAGCCAAATAAATTAAATATTGATCTGTATGGAAAGTTCTTTTCTGCCTTTACCCTAGGGACCTCAATGTTCCCACAGTAATAATCAAGTTTTTCTTTCAAGGAAGTAATTTCAGAATATTTGATTGCTCAACATTGTAAATATGCCACTTAAAATCAGATGACTTTGTAGATCACCTTTCTTTGAGTAAATGAATATTGTCTAAATTGCAAGTTTAACAAACTGAAGAAATATGAATGAAATTAAATTATTCTCTCTTTATTTTCACTGTTTTATCTTTCCTCTCAAAATCAAAAGAAGGATAAAGTAGTGTGTTCAATGGCAAGAATGGCTAAATTATTAAGTAACTAAAGTTTTTATTTTCATACTTAGAGCATTATTTATTTTAATGCTTTTTGTTTAGCAAGTGCAAGCTAAACAAAGTTGGAGAATGTTCCATACTAGCGCATGTTACAGTGTTTTCTGAAATTTACTTAAATTTCTTACCCTTCTAGTGTTAATGCAATATAAAATAACTAAATAAACTGGAGAAAGGCCAGAAGAGTCCTTCACCCTTTAATATCTGCTTGCCTTACTGTCCATACACTTCTTCAGGAATTACAATGATCTTTTAATCCATCAGCTTCCTAAAAAAGATGCCTAGGTAGCAGTTTTTGCTAAAAATGTGTGCATCTCAGAAAGGAATTCTAGAAAAGCATAAAAGGCTTAAAATTACATCAACAGATAAAATTATATCAAAGCATAAATTGGTTTAAGTACAATTAAAGGACGTAGAGTTTAACTACAAAGCAGTGATCATGTGCTTGGCTCAGCTGTTCAAACTTACTCTAGAAAATGCTCAGTTTAGTCTGGGACAATCTTTGGCTTGGGACCTGTGATTTTTTTTTTTTTAACTTGCTTGTGACATCACCATTATGATAGAAAATGAAGAGGAACTAAAAAGCCTCTTGATGAAGGTGAAAGAGGAGAGTGAAAAGCTGGCTTCAAACTCAACATTCAAAAAAACTAAGGCCATGACATCCAGTCCCATCACTTCTAGCAAAGAGATGGGGAAACAATGGAAACAGTTTTCCATTGTTTTTATTTTCTTGGGCTCCAAAATCAATGCAGATGGTGACTGCAGCCATGAAATTAAAGGACAGTTGCTCCTTGGAAGGAAAGCAGTGACAAACCTAGACAGCATATTAAAAAGCATAGACATTACTTCACCGACAAATGTTTGTATGATCATATGAACTATGACTTTTCCAGGAGCCATGTATGGATGTAAGAGCTAGACAATAAAATAGGCTGACAGTCAAAGAATTAATGCCTTCACACTGTCGTGTCAGAGAACTCTTGAGAGTCCCTTGAACAGCAGGAGATCAAATCAATGAATCCTAAAGGAAATCAACCCTGGATATTCACTGGAAGGACTAATGCTGAAACTCGAATAATTTAACCACCTGGTGTGAAGAGCCGACTCATTGGGAAAGACTCTGATGCTGGAGAAGAGTAAAGGCAGGAGGAGAAGAGGATAACAGAGGCTGAGGTGGTTGAATGGCAACTTAATGGATGTGAGTTTGAACAAACTCCAGGAGACTGTGAAAGACAGGGAAGCCTGGCATGCTGCAGTCCATGGGGTCGCTAAGAGTTGGACACAACTGAGCAACTGAACAAACAAATAATGCACATTTACTTGATCATCCTAGGAATGGAAGTGGCAACCCACTCCAGTATTCTTTCTGGAGAATCCCATTGACAGAAGAGCCTGGCAGGCTCCTGTCTGTGGGGTTGCAAGAGTCAGACATGACTTAGCGACTAAACTACTACTACTTGGTCATCTTAGGAATGAAAATAGAGTGCCATAATTTTCATGAATTGTATGCATTGAGTGTCTCATCATTCTTCTCCATATTCTAACCCAGTATTTGTCAATAAGTTGTATGCTTTGCTAAGTCGCTTCAGTCGTGTCCAACTCTTTGCACCCCCATAGACTGTAGCCCACCAGGCTTCTCTGTCCATGGGATTCTCCAAGCAAGAAAACTAGAGTGGGTTTGTCATTTCCTTCTCCAAAGCAATATGTTGTATAGAGTTGTCTTATTTGTCCCTTTATTTATATGCTATTATTTTCATTTTGTTTAAAGTCCCTGGTGAGCTACTTAATGCAGTTCTATTTTATAACATTTTCTTTTCTTCTTTCTTTCCAAAATTTATCCATCTTGACATGAAATTTTACCCTTCTGTGTATTTATCTATGTTTCATATTTGTATGCATATGTGTAACTAAGATATGGCATTGATTTATGTATTTATTTTAAATTTGTTTTGACTTCTTATGTATCTCATTCGTTTTGGCTTGCTTGCTTTCTTACATCATATAATGTTTTAAGTGTTCATCTACATTTTTATAAGTAAACCTTGTCAATTTTTTCTTACTTCTGAATGATATTCCATTTTAGGTATCTACCACATATTATTTATTGTTTTCCCTAGAATAACTAGGCTTCCAGGACTGGTGATAAATGTTCTTTATGTTTTTTTGTGCTCCCATGTGAGAGTTTCTTTGAAGTAAAAATACCCAGGAGTGGAATTTTAGGATTCTAGGAAGTATACATTCTTAGTTTCACTAAGGACTACCACATACTGTTCAAATTTCTATACCAGTTATAGTCACATCAATTCTGATAATATTAGTAGTTATTTATAACAGCATTACATTTTCACATTAATTATTTCAATGAGAATATATTAATTTTAATATCAAAGCTCTGGAAAATTTTAATGTGAATATGGACATGAGTAAGAAAATAGTTCTTGGTTTTTATTTTTTCTTTCATTTTTGCTGAACTCAGTCTGTAATAGTTAAGTTCAAACTCACATTAATTTCCAATTTTCAAGTTTATGAATTGTGCTTCTCTCTAATTGTTTGTTTTAATTTGTATTTTATGAGGTATAGTTATGTTAGAAGTTATGTTACTTAGCATAATAATCTCCAGATCCATTCATGTTGTTTGGAAATGGCAAAATGGTATATATATATTATGTCTGAGTAGTATTCCATTGTATATACATTTCATTGTATATACTTGCCACATCTTCTTTGCCCATTCATCTGCTGGTGGACGTTAAAGTTGCTTCCATACCTTGCAATTGTAAATAATGCTTCTGTGATCATTGGTGTGCATGTATCTTTTCGAATTTGTGTTTGGGGTTTTTTTGAATGCATACCCAGGAATGGAATTTCTAGGTCATATGGTAGTTTTGTTTTTAGTTTTTTTTGAGAAACATCCATACTGTTTTCCATGTTGGTTGCACCAATTTACATTCACAACAATAGTGTGCATGGATTTCCTTTTTTCTATATCTGTGTCAACATTTGTTACTTGTATTCTTTTTGGTGATAGCCATTCCAAGAAAGTGAAGAAGAACTAAAGAGCCTCTTAATGAAAGTGAAAGAGGAGAGTGAAAAAGTTGACATAATTCAACATTCAGAAAATTAAGATCATGGCATTTGGTCCCATCACTTCATGGGAAATAGATGGGGAAACAGTGGAAACAGTGACAGACTTTATTTGGGGGGGGGGGTGCTCCAAAATCACTGCAGGTGGTGACTGCAGCTGCAAAATTAAAAGACATCTGCTCCTTGGAAGAAAAGTTATGACCAAACTCGACAGACTATTAAAAAGCAGAGACATTACTTTGCCAGCAAAGGTCCATCTAGTCAAAGATGGTTTTTCCAGTACTCATGTATGGATATGAGAGTTGGACTATAAAGAAAGCTGAGCACCGAAGAATTGATGCTTTTGAACTGTGGTGTTGAAGACTCTTGGAGTCCTTTGGACTGCAAGGAGATCCAACCAGTCCATCCTAAGGAAATCAGTCCTGAATATTCATTGGAAGTACTGATGCTGAAGCTGAAACTTCAATACTTTGGACACCGGATGCAACGAACTGACTCATTTGAAAAGACCCTGATGCTGGGATAAATTGAGGGCAGTAGGAGAAGGGGACGACAGAGGATGAAATGGCTGGATGGCATCACTGACTCAATGGACATGAGTCTGAGTAAACTCCAGGAGTTGGTGATGGACAGAGAGGCCTGGTAAGCTGCGGTCCATGGGTCACAAAGACTCGGACATGACTGAGCGACTGAACTGAACTGGACTGATTCTGACAGGTGTAAGTTGATATCTCATTGTGGTTTTAATTTGCATTTCTCTGATCAGTGATGTTGATCATCTTTTCATGTGCCTGTTTGCATTTGCATATCTTCTTGGAAAATGTCTTGTCTTCTGCCCATTTTTTGTTTGTTTGTTTTTTAAGTTGTTCACATATTTTGATACTAACCCCTTATCAATCATGTCACTTGCATATATTTTTCCCATTCAGTAGGTTGTCTTTTCATTTTGCCATTGGTTTACTTTGCTATTCAAAAGCTTTTAAGATTAATTAAGTACTTGAGATTTATACTTAAAAATCATACCGCATAGCATGACCAGCAAAATAAACTAAATAGCCTTGCATGGGTCCAAGTGGAACCTAGAGATTTCCCCAGAATATTTTATAGTATCTTCTCAGGAACAAGCAGAGTGATGTGGCCTATATTTATTGTAAAATATATGGGAAAAATTAATCATTTGTATAATAGAGGCTGGGACAGGTAAAAGTTCTAAAGAGTTCAACAGTTATCTTGGAAACTAGTTTGATCTTAGAATTGACAGTCTGAAATCCTTCATTCTGCCTGTAAAGTGCTATGCCCTGTGCTTAATTCTAAAGTAATTAAGAAAACAGGAACCCAGGGTCTCAAAAAAAAACCTTATTTGAATCCTGATTCTACCTTTACAAACCATGAGAAAATGATTTAATTTGAGTCTCATGAATTTTTGTTTCTAAATCTTATTTTCTTCATTTATAAAATGAATATAATAATATTTCTTAGGATCTTATAAGGACTAGTCCCATCTAGAACAATGACTAGCAAGTAGTAAGTGCTTAGATATTTACTTATTGTAATAAAATTCCTTACTTAAAATGCATTGGAAGAAGTTCTTTAGAAAAGGTGTATATAAAACAAAATAGAATCAGATGAAACTTGCGTGATCAGGAAGCAACAGAAACCAAAATCATGTTTTTCTATCAGTTACCTACTTCTTTGAGATTTCTAGTCTAATACAAACTCTAGAGTCAAAAGGAATTTCAAACAGAGCTTCCAGTAATACTAGATCCACCAGTCTTATACCACTTTGAGTCTATACTATTAGATACAAAAATAAATAGAATTAAAAAGTAAACTACAACAGGTTATAAATAACTCAAGTTTACTAGCCAATCTAAGTTTTAACTTTTTTTCATCATTTACAGCATAAAATTAGCATGTCAAATCATAGATGTGGATATTAAATATTAGTTATCTGTACCAGTGACAAGAGAGATACTAGGATTCTCTGGCTTTATTCTCCATTCTACTGAACTCTGCTGATTTACCTTTTATAGTATCTTATTTTATTGTTTTAAGATGACCTTTGTAACAGGTATTAACTATTTTTCTAAAAGACTTATGGTATAATAAAATGCAATAGTGTAAATAAAGGCACAGTTCTTATTTAAAACAGAAAGGTATGGTATTGGTGCAAAGATAGACACGTAGTTGAATGGAACAAATTGAGAAATTATAAACAGATCCTTACTTCTGTAATTGATTGCTTTTTTGTTATGGTGAAAATATTATAACATGTTTGCCATTTTCCTGTTTTAAGTATATAATTCAGTGGCATGAAATATACACTTACAACATTGTGCAATCAGCAAAACTGCCTAACTTTCATAGTATTTCCTTACACATAAAAGAAAAATATATGTCTTCCTCTAAATACTTTTCAGATACCAGTGTACAGTTTCTCCTAAGTAGATTTCCCTCCTTTGTTTTTATAATGACTAAAGCTCTTTAACTGATCCTTAACTAAAGCAAAAACTCCTCTTAGCTCTGAAGCTTCACTTTTAAATTGATATGGATCAGATCAGCAATTTGGTTATTGAACTCCAGGGCATTAAGTCTTACTGTAAAACAATCTTTAATCTTGTTACTTTAAGAAGTCCTTAAGTATATAACATTATTTTTCTTTGCCAAGAAATTACTTCTTGGCTTTTTCCTATGAATCGCCCTTTAAATCAAAAGTTATGAGGCTTTTGGGTTCGGTTCATTTTCACTCAGGTACTACATGTCATGTTGAGAAATGGTGAGATCTTAAATGACTGGCTCTTTTCATCTCTTTATTCATCAAAGACTTTTCATAAATGACATGGAATATTAAAGAATTTTTAAAGGGAAAATCATAACTGTCTTGTAAAATGAGCACAAAGATTTTTATTTAACTTATTAACTAATGGAAGAAGCAGCAAGATATTAAAAAAAAAAATTTTCAAGTAAGAATCCCAGAAGCAGACAAAAAGGTTGAAATGAATTTAATAGACAATAATTACTTATGGATGGGATGATTTACATCTCCATCTGGCAAAATTTATTTGTGTCACTATAGACAATCATTTCATTGGTATAACTAGTAGTTTTCTACAATTTGAAGAGTTGCAAACTAGCTCCAAAGCAATAAAAAGTGTGAGATTTATAGAATCAGCTAGTAAGGAAGTGTGCACTAGGTAACACCCAGCATTCAATTTCAAAACCTTTCATACTTTATCCTTAAATAATTTAGAAGCAGGGGCAGCATGGGAAAGTTCAAGGACATTATATTGACTATATTGAATTATCGCCATTATTCACATAATCTACAGAGTCAATAAAGGGAAAACACAACTAACATTGTGTGGCCACAATGTATATATCTTTGTGTAATCGAATTTTTCTAAAAATTTTTGAGTTCGGTAATTTTGTTAGGTGATTGTGTTCCCCACAAAAAACCCAACCTTTGTTAAAAAAAAGAAATCAAAAGTTATTTTTAAGTTCTCACTCCTGATATCTGTGTTGTTTGTTCAATCGCTAAGTCAAGTCCGACTCTTTGTGAACCCATGGACTGCAGCAAGACAGTCTCCAATGTCCTTCACTATCTCCCAGAGTTTGCTCACATTTATGTCCATTGAGTTTGTGGTGCTATATAACCATCTCATCCTCTTCCACTCCCATCTCCTTTCGCCTTCCATCTTTCTCAGTATCTTTTCCAGTGGTCTTTTCCAGTGAGTGGGCTCTTCTGATCATGTGGCCAAAGTATTGAGCTTCAGCTTCAGCATCTGTCCTTCCAGTGAATATTCAGGGTTGATTTTCTTTAGGGTTGACTGATTTGATCTTCTTACAAACCAAGGAACTCTGAAGAATCTTCTCCAGCAACACAATTTGAAAGCATCAACTCTTTGGCACTCAGTCTTCCTTATGGTCCAACTCTCACATCTGTACATAATTACCTGAAAAACCATAACTTTGACTTTACAAACCTCTGTTGGCAAAGTGATGTCTCTGCTTTTTAATAGTCTGTCTAGGTTTGTTGAAGTTTTCTTTCCAAAAAGCAAGAGTCTTTTAATGTCATGGTTACAGTCACCATCTGCAGCGATTTTGGAGCCCATGAAACTAAAGTCTGTCACTGCTTCTACTTTTTCCCCTTCTATTTGCCATGAAGTGATGGGACTGAACACCATGAAGTTATCTTTTTCAATGTTGAGTTGTGTTTTTTTGTTTTTTTTGTTTTTTTTGTTTTTAACATCACTCAAATTTTATACCTCGAATGTTGAGTTTTAAGCCAGCTTTTCCACTCTCTTCTTTCACACTCATCAAGAGGCTCTTTAGTTACTCTTCATTTTCTACCATTAGAGAGATATCATCTATATATCTGAGGTTGTTGATATTTCACCTGGCACTCTTAATTCCACCATGTGTTTCATCCAGCCTGCATTTCACACAATGTATTCTACATATAAGTTAACAAGCAGGGTGACATTATACAACCTTGTCATACTCCTTTCCCAATTTTGAGCTAGTCAGTTGCTTCATGTCTGGTTCTAGCTGATACCTGTGAGTGTGATTTTATTTGGAAATAGGGTCTTTGCAAATGTAATTAAGATGTAAATTAATATGAAGGCTTATGGAGTAGGATGGGCCTTCATCCAGTAAGACTGGTGTCCTTATAAGAAGAGAAGAGGAGACAGAGATGGACACATCATATGAAGACACAGATAAGACTAATGTGTGTACAAACTAAGGAACCCTGGTGATTGTCTGTAATGTTAGAAGATTTAGAAAAAGTATGAAATAGATTATCTGCTAGAGCTTTCAGAAAGAGCATGGTCCTGACTACACCTTGATTTCAGACTTCTAATCTTCAAAACTGTGAGGGATTTTTTTTCCTTTTTGGTGATCATTTCTTGCAGCAGTCCTAGGAAACAAATGAACAATTTTTCACAGTGACTTGTAATTTAAGATAATGGTATAGAGAAGGTTGAAGAAAATAGATAAACATTGTGCAGATTCTAAGTGTCAGAGTAGAAACTTGTCCCAAGTACCTTCAAACAAAATCTTACTTTTTGTTCACTACGCCCTACACAGTTTTGGTTGAGAAAAGTTTTGAGTGGTATCAGCTTTTTAATTTTTGTTAAATATTGAAATGGTTAGTTTCTCATTACTAAATTATTGTCATTAATAAAACATCCTCAAACTAATGCTATTTATGATTCCTTGAATAAAAAGAAAACCATGATGATTTTATTTTATTTTAGCAAATATATTGACTGAGTTTTCTTTTATTTATTTGTATAATTTGAAAACACCAAAACATATTAGAAAACACAACAAAACAAAAAAGCCTATGAATTATGATCGACATATCTTTTAATTACTTTTTGTTCTATTTTATGATATAATATTAATTCATCATGCATGCATGCTAAGTCATTTCAGTCATGTCCAACTCTTTGCAACCTTTTGGACTGTAACGTGCTAGGCGCCTTTGTCCATGGGATTCTCCTAGAAAGAGTATGGAAGTCCTTGCCATGTCCTCTCCAAGGGATCTTCTTGACCTAGAGATGAACCCCCACCCCTGCCCTGCCCATCTCTTATGTCTCCTGCATTGGCAGGTGGGTTCTTTATCACTAGCGCCACCTGGAAGGACCATTAATTCATTGGAGAAGTCAAAATAGTTATACAGTAATGCCAAGAAAATGAGACGTAATTAGATATTAAGTCTCACTGAATTTTGGTGTTTTAGGTATTTGCTATGGTGCCAAGTTTTCAATGTTATTTTTTTGAGTTTTGGTTGTATAGTCCAGATAGAAAAATGAATCCAAATATAAATTTCAGTTTATGGTTTATGGTAAATAGTTATAAAAATGATGACTAATGCAGCACAAATAAATTAAAACCAGAAATAATTTCACCAAACATTTTGGTATATTTGACATATTTTGACACTTAAAATTTTGGTATATTTTTCTGTAAGTTGATATCACTATATATATACACATACACACACATACATTTTTGTGCTTTGTTCTTTTCATATCCTATTATACATTTGAACTTTATGACTCAGAATAACCAATGTTTGTTTTGAAAACACATTATTTCAGTTTGGTGTCTATTGGTTTAATGATAAATTTTATTTTAGTGAGAGATCATATAATAAATTCTGCTATATACCTATATATATATATATATATATATATACTATATATATATATAGTATGCTTATTTATTAGATGACACAATTGTATAAATATTTTTCTAGGAATCATGAAAATAAAAGTTTCATTGAAAATGAGCAGTTATATTTATTCTGTATTTTTTTAAAGACTGCAAAACAAAAATACTATCTCTGTCTTAGTATTTTCCTCTTAGTTGATTATATCAGTAGATATACAGCAGTAATGAAGCCATGGTTCTATTATATATGCTATTACTTAAAAGTAATGTTTTTTTACCCTTTGAACTGTTATTGATTTTGTTCTTATAGATGCTAGTGACTGAGTGTATATGAGTAGAGTCTGTTTGTTTCACTAGTTTCTGATACATCATGAGGTATTATTTTTGAATTTATCTAGCCTCTGTCTATTACTGTCATGCAAACACTACAGAGTCATAAGTTATTATTTAAAACCATCAGAAAGATGTTCAAATATACACATTTCCCTTGATCTTAAAGCATATGATTTATTCTTGCCTATAAAACCAGGCAAGAAAAGGTGGATGTTTCAGCATTTTCCAACATGCTATTATATGCTATTCTTATAGAAAGTACCCAAAACATATCCGGCTGGCTAGATATATTTTGAATTACAGGCATTACAAAAATCTTTATTAATAATACAGTATAAAGCAACTCGACCTATTCATTAATTTTATGGTCAGTTGACTCATTTAGAAAAGAGATAAGGAGAGAGCAAAATGTTCTTCTTTCCTCAAATCTATTCATCCCCCTTAAAATTGATGTGAAGATTAAAAAAACAAAAACAGAAAAATTAGGACATACATATGTGTCAGAATGCCATAAAGTTGTCAAGGTACAAAACCACTATCATACACCTGTAAGAATTTTCATATATCCATTAATGCATTTACTATGGAACATCACCCTGATATGCAGTAAATTTCTGTAGTAAAACACAGCTACTATTTTAGGGTTGGGTTCAGAAGCTATATATCTTAACATTCCATATCAGTTAGGTCAAATGAATCAGTAAAGTTCACATAAAAGTTAGCATTTCCAAGTTATCTTCTAAATTAGTTTTTAGGGAGGGTGGTCCTAAGATGGCAGAGGAATAGGACGGGGAGACCACTTCCTCCCCCACAAATTCATCCAAAGAACATTTGAACACCGAGCAAATTCCACAAAACAACTTCTGAATGCTGGCAGAGGACATCAGGCATGAAGAAAGGCAGCCCATTGTCTTCGAAAGGAGGGAGGACAAAAGATAAAAGAGACACAGAGAGACAAAGAGGTAGGGATGGAGATCCTTCCCAGGAAGAGAGTCTTAAAAGAGGAGAAATTTCCAAACACCAGGAAACACTCTCACCAGTGGGGCTGTGGGGAGATTCGGAATCTCGGAGGGCAACATAACCAGGAAGATAATAAATAAATAAACCCCACAGATTGCATGCCTAACCGCAACTACCAGTGCTCACATCTGCCACCAGCAAGCAGGGGCTGAACAGGGAGGCGGGGGCTCCTTGCTTAGGATAAGGACTGGGTCTGAATAACCTGAGGGCAATCTGAGGGAACCAACTTGAGAGAGCAACCCAGACTGTGGGATTGCCAGAGAGAGAGAAAAGAAAGAAAGAGAGAACTATCCCAGGAAAAGTCCTAACCTAAGGCACTGCCAGGCACGCTCACAGAGCAAAGGACTGAGAGAATGCCAGAGGAGGGCTAGCAGGCTGCAGGCTGGCCCAGCCCCTGCCGGAGACAGCGAGGCAGGCAGGGGGTGGGGGGCGGGGCGCAGCCAGAGCAGGAAAGGGGCAATCTCGGCCCCAGCGAGGCAGGCTCTACCAAACTGCAAGAAGGCTTCCAGATGCTAACCCAGATTTCTTGGGACCCTGGACGGTTGGTATCCTCCGGGAGGGTCACAGCCAGAGATCAGCTCCCCAGAAGAGACACATGGCACTCCTGAGACGGGTGTGCACGCTGCCACCCAGGAAGCCCAGCGGCTGGGACTGCGGAGATGAGAAGGCACACTCCCCACCAGGGGAGACTGCGCTTTCCGAGCACCTGGTCGCCTGCGCTGCTCGGACCCGGGAAGGGCACAAAATGCAGGCCCAACGGAGTCTGCGCCTTGGTGTAGAACTCGAGACCTGAACCTGAGCGGCTTAGCCCTGGGAAGTGCACGCAGCCCAGCGCCCGCCTCAGACAGTTCCCCTGCGAGCAACCTGGAGCCTGAGCAGTGTGGACTGGGAAAGCGCACGTGCCGTGAGCGGGGCAAACCCAGTGTGGCCGAGACACTGCGAGCGCTCCCCTCACACGCCAGGGATACTTGTTTCGAGTTCCTGCCTCCCCACAGCACGATTGAACTAGTGGCCTAAATAAGTGACCACCTTTGCCCACTTGTGCCAGGGCGGAAATTAGACACTGAAGAGACCAGCAACAGAAGAAGCCAAAATAAACAGAGGGAACCGCTTTGGAAGTGACTGGTGCAACAGATTAAAACCCTATAGTTAGCACTGACTACATAACTATATGTCTTCTTTGGAGAAATATCTATTTAGATCTTCTGCCCCCCCCCTTCCCCTTTTTTGGTTGGTTGGTTTGTTTGTTTAATGTTGAGCTGCATGGGTTGTTTGTATGTTTAGTATATTAATCCTTTGTTGATTGTTTCATTTGCAAATATTTTCTCCCACTCTGAGCATTGTCCCTTCTTTTCGTCTATGGTTTCCTTTGCTGTACAAAATCTTTTAAGTTTAATAAGGTCCCATTTGTTTATTTTTGTTTTTATTTTCCTTACTCTAGGAGGTGGACCAAAAGATACTTCTGTGATTTATGTCAGAGTGTTCTACTTATGTTTTCCTCCAAAAGTTTTATTATATCAGGCTTATATTTAGATTTTTAATCTATTTTGAATTTATTTTTGTGTACGATGTTAGGCAGTATCCTACATGCATTTACATGTAGCTGTGCCGTTTTCCCAGTACCACTAATTGAAGATACTGTTTTTCTCCATTGTACATTCTTGCCTCCTTTGTAATAGATTAAGTGGTCACCTAATCTATCGTTTCTTTGATGATGGAAAACAGAGCATCATTGTGGTATGTTTATGGAAATGATCCATTAGAAAAGAAAATAATGATGATGTATGGGCTTCCCTGGTAGCTCAGCTGGTAAAGAATCCACCTGCAATGCAGGAGACCCCAGTTCAATTCCTGATTCATGAAGATCTCCTGAAGAAGGGATAGGCTGCCCACTCCAGTATCCTTAGACTTCCCTGGTGGCCCAGACAGTAAAGAATCTGCCTGCAATGCGGGAGACCTGGGTTCAATCTCTGGATTGGGAACATCCCCTGGAGGAGGGCATGGCAACTCACTCCAGTATTCTAGCCTGGAGAATCCCAATAGACAGAGGAACCTGGTAAGCTACAGACCAGAGGGTGACAAAGAGTCAGACACGACTGAGCGACTAAGCACAGCACAGCACATGGGAAATAAGACAGAGTAAATAGAAGAGAATAGCTAGAGTACTAGACTGAGTATATAGCTAGAGTAAGAAGAAGAGAGTATATTTCTTCTCTTGACCAATAAAGACAGATTCATTTTAGGTTTGAGGTTTGAAAATTTTTCAGAGGACTGTAAAAGTAAAAAACAAGAAAGTCCAGGTGTTTTATAGTATACTGTCTTATGTATATTGGGAATAAAACTGTATGTAGTAAATATTCCAGATTGTACTTCCATGTGAAGTACAACTCTTTTATGCTTTGAATTAAGTAATATGCTTTAATATTAAAATCCAATAACACTCTGCTCCCACGTTCTATATCACAAAGAATGACTTATTCTCTTTGATCAAGTGAAGTGCTTTATTTTCCATTTGATAAATCTAACACCACTACCCATTATAGATGTTATGTGGTGGATAATTTCAATCATATAGTCAATTGTATTGGAGAAAGAAAGCTAGAAAAATCCCCTTCTCTTCAGAGAAGTGTGATCCTAATAGAAAAAAACAATTGTTAACTGTCATCATGACATTTTTAGATCAGACAATTAAACCATCAGAATGTGAACTTTAACTCCTTACTTTTATTCTTAGCAATAATAATGTCTCTCAGAATTTCAAGGAGAAGGCTCTTGCCTGCAGTTTTATACTTAAATACTTTGGATCTGTACCATCAAAGGTATTAGTCCCACAGTTTATGTAGCTACACAATATATATATATATATATATATATATATATATATATATATATATATTTGACAATTAACCTACCACTTTCAATATATACACACATAGGCATGTTCTGCAGGTCATATCTATAATGCTAGAATATTAGGATACAGTTACTTGATGAGCCTAGTGCCAGCCTTTATCCATTATGTGTATGATTGATTCAGTCCTCAAATCAAAAATCCATTTCTAAATCATAGGGCCCATTCTGAAATGCCAGAATACTGATTTTTTTTTGTAGAATATGTCCCTATAATATTATATACAATCTCCCTTTATTAATTCTAAAACCTTAGATCTATCAACCTCTTTTCAATCAATAAAAAGTATTGACTAATTGATCATCTTTATGTTAAAAGCTAGACCAACCTAGATAGCATATTAAAAAGCAGATACATTACTTTGCCAATAAAGGTCCTTTTGGTCAAGGCTATGGTTTTTCCAGTGGTCTTGTATGGATGTGACAGTTGGACTGTGAAGAAAGGTGAGCGCTGAAAAATTGATGCTTTTGAACTGTGGTGTTGGAGAAGACTCTTGAGAGTCCCTTGGACTGCAGGAGATCCAACCAGTCCATCCTAAAGGAGGTCAGTCCTGGGTGTTCATTGAAAGGACTGATGCTGAAGCTTAAACTCCAATACTTTGGCCACCTCATGTGAAGAGTTGACTCATTGGAAAAGACCTTGATGCTGGGAGGGATTGGGGGCAGGAGGAGAAGGGGACGACAGAGGATGAGATGGCTGGATGGCATCACCGACTCCATGAGCATGAGTTTAAGTAAACTCTGAGAGTTGGTGATGGACAGGGAGGCCTGGTGTGCTGCGAATCATAGGGTCGCAAAGAGTCGGACACAACTGAGTGACTGAACTGAACTGAATTGATCATCCTTATGTTAAAAACTACAACACATTAGTATTCTGAAAGGGCTTGAAACCTTTCCTTTAGTTTGTGATTATAGACCATGCTCTCAGACACACACATGAAGACAAACAAACAAAAATACCAAAGAAACAAAAAGACAGGAATCCAATAGTAATATCATGCAGTTTTACTTTAATGGCTCAAATCTCCATCTACTTTTTTGACAAACTTTTTCCAATTCTTTGAGTTCTTTCAAAAGTAGATCTACAAGTCCATACGCAAGTCCTCATCTACCCTAATGTCATGCTTTCCTTTATTACATGTCAAGAAACATATTTGCCTCCTCTTGATCTGAATCCCAGTATGCTGCCTGCTGTAAGGCTAAAGCATCATCTCGAAGGCCACCAAAGCCTGGGCCGTGAATTCCTTCTGAGAAGCCTACATAAAGCTTGTGAAGGGACTTCCTGGAACCGTCATGCTGTTCCCAGAGTCATTGTTAATTCCCTATCTAGCTTCATCTGCTGAGTTTTGCCTTGATTTTTCAAAGCCTCATAGGTTTTACTTTGGAAGAGAGGATTTCAATAGCTTGTTTTCTTCCTGGTTGTATACTGTGCTTCTCTTGCATATGATGTAATTTATAAATTTATTTTAATTTCTTGTATTTACATTATCAATGTCATTTTCTCCCTCTGTACCTCAAGTATAAGTCTACAGGTCTGAATCAGAGGACTATCTGAGAGGAAACTTTCAAATTATAGTCAGAGTAATCTTTCCTTCCACAAAATGAAGCATTGCCCTAAGTCATTCCGTGTATATCTGAAAGTTTGACGTGAAAGTAGTAAAAGTGTTAGTTGCTCAGTCATGTCCCACTCTTTGCGACACCATGAGCTGTAGCCCACCAGGCTTCTCTCTCCATGGGGATTCTCCAAGCAAGAATACTGGAGTGGGTTGCCATGCTCTCTTCCAGGGGATCTTAAACCCAGGGATCAAGCTCAGGTCTCCTGCATTGCAGGCATATTCTTTATGGTCTGAGCCACTTGGGAAACCAGGGATAAATATTTTCCAGACATTTCCGCAGTTCAAATAAAATGACACTTTACAGTAATATCCAGTGAGCCATCCAGACATATTCACATGTTTCATTCCTCTGACAAATGTAGTTCAGATTGCCAAACTAAGAACAATACTCATCTATAGTTGTTATCATTATGTGAATTTTGACTTGTAAATTATACAGAGTTGGGAAATGGAATAGATAACAGAAGCTCCCAGATCCTCAAGCGATTGTAGGATTGATCAAAACCTCCAATTGATGTCAAGATCCTACAACCCCAAACTGCCTTTTAATTCCTAGCAAGCTTAAATACATGTAATTTCTGTCTCCACTTCTTACTTCCATTTATTATAAATTTTAAATCCAATGTATCACTAAAATAAGAAATGTATGCTTCTTATTATCTCTTATAAACATAGCAACCCAAGACAATACTTGGTTAACATATATGCATTAACGAAAGAGTGGTGGAGGTTGTATTAATCCATTAAAATACATTGTGAAAGTGTTTTTAAAAAGCATTTTGGAAACTTCTATTCAAAATTCTATCAGTATCCCTCATTGAAGTGATAACATCTTCTGACTTATGCATAATTAAACTCTCTGTCTTTCACACTCATATTTTTTCTGTATTCATTAAGGTGTGTTGTTTATTCACTATGTCTGACTCTTTGCGACTCCATGTAGCCTTTCATGCTTCTCTGCCTGTAGGATTTCCCAGGCAAGAATACTGGAGTGGGTTGCCATTTCCTTCTCTGTGTGCTCATTAAACATCACCTCTATTCACCCAATTGCCTAAGGAAGTCCAATTTGTACAATGTTATGAAGACATATGTATTTGTGTGTGTGTGATTTGTCATCAGCAATAATCCAGGTCCTTAAATGATTTTATTTTTCTAGACTATCATCAAGTAATTTATCCAAACCATAATAGTTTAATCTCTTATTCAATTTCTAGTGTAACTATTTTGGAGATATTTTCTTAGTTTAATGTTGTCTGAAAGTGAAAGTCACTCAGTCGTGACCGCATGGGCTGTGTAGCCCACTAGGCTCTGTCCATGGAATTCTCCAGGCAAGAATACCAGAGTGGGTAGCCATCCCCTTCTCCAAGGGAACTTCCTGACCCAGGGATCAAACACAAACTCTCGTGTTGCTGTCAGATTCTTTACCATACGAGCCACCAGGGAAGTCCTTTATGTTGCCTAGTATAGTCTGTTAATTCATATCACTGCAATACAAAAAAAGAACCATAAATATTAGAATGAAAGGACCCCTAAAATAATTTATGCCCACATATTAAGAAATTGTACACACGAACATACACAGACATAGGTTTTTCTCACAGGGATTTTACTCTTATAGATGTTTTAAGGTATAGAGAGATACATTATATATAGCATCTTTAATTTTTTCTGACCATTAAAATTTTTCAAAGTGTTGGTTATAAAGTAACAGTGAATACTGAAAAGTGATTAAGGAGGAGTAGTTAATCTTTTTTGTTGTTGTTGTTGTTGCTGTTGAAGTATAATTGACTTACAATATTATAGTAGTTTCATGTGTAGAGCATAATATTCAGTGTCGTTTCAGATTACATTTCATCAAAATTTATTAGAAGATAATGGCTCTCTCTGTACTCTAAATGTAATATTATTATTTGTCAATTATATATATATTAGTTTGCATCTCTTAATCTCATACCCTTAATTACCCCCTTCTCTTTTGTTAACCAATAGTTTTTTTTTTCTATTTCTGTGAGTCTGTTTCTGTTTTGCAAATACACTCATTTGTATTGTATTTTAGATTCCATATATAAATAATATCATACAGTATTTGCCTTTCTCTGACTTAACTAAGCATAATACCCCCTAGGTCCACTCACATTGATGTAAATAGTAAATTTTGTTCTTTTTTATGTCTGAGTAGTATTCCAGTGTGTGTGTATGTGTGGGTTTGTGTGTGTGTGTGTGTGTATGTGTGCATGTATGTCACTTATTTCCTATTTATTCATCTGTTGATGGGCATTTGGGTTGCTTCCATAACTTGGCTTTTGAAAGCAGTGCTGCTCTGAACATTGGGGTACATAAATCTTTTCAAATAAGTGTTTCTGTGTTTTTTGAAATATATATACCCCAAAGTGGAATTGCTGTATCATATGGTTGTTCTATTTTTAGTTTTTTGAGGAACCTCCATACTATTTTCCAAAATGGCTGCAACTATTTACAATCCTATCAGCAATGTATAATTATTCTTTTTTTCCACACCCTCACCAACATTAGTTCTTATGGGTTTTTAATGGTAGCCATTCTAACAGATGTGAGGGGATACCTCATTGTGGTTTTGATTGGCTTTTCTTCAATGATTGGTGATGCTGAGCATTGTTTCATGTGCCTCTTTGTCATTTGTATTTTTTCTTTGGAAAAATGTCTATTCAATTCTTCTGCCCATTTTTAATCTGGTTATTTTATTTGTTAATGTTCAGTTGTATGAACTGTTTACAAATTTTGGATATTATTCCCTTGCCAGTCACATCATTTACAAATATTTCTTCCATTGTGTAGGTTGTCTTTTCATTTTGTTAATGATTTCCCTTAGTATACAATTTTTTAAATTTAATTAATCCCATTTATTGACCTTTGCCCTTTTTTCTTGTGATTTAGGAAATAGATGAAAAAATTATTGGTAAAATTAATATCAAAGTGTGTTCTGTCCATGTTCTTTCTCAGGAGTTCATGGTTTCAGGGCTTATATTTGATCTTTAATCCATTTTTGTGTTTATTTTTGTATATGGAGTGATGTAGAGTTCTAATCTCACTCTGTCCAATTTTCCAAGCACCAGTTATTGAAGAGACTGTCTTTTCTCCATTGTATATTGTTTCCTCCTTTGTTGTATATTAATTTACCCTGTGTGTGTGTGTGTGTTTTATGGTATTTCTATTCTGTTCCATTGATTTGTGTGTCTATTTTTAATGCCAGAACCATGCTACCTTGATTACTGTAGCTTTGTAGTATAGTCTGAAATCTGGGATGATGATGTCTCCATCTTTGTTCTTTTTTTTTCCAAGATTACTTTGGAAATCCTGGGCCTTATGTGGTTCCTTCTGAATTTTATGATTATTTTTTTCTAGTCCTGTGAATATGTCATGGGCATATTTTTGCTGCTATTTGTTGTTTATTATTTCTATTTTATATTGCAGCATAGTTGATTAGCAATGTTGTATTAGTTTCAGATGTACAGCAGAGTGTTAATGTAATGTATCTCATTGGTTCACGTGCAAATATTGGCCTATCTCTGTGACACTGAAATAAACTCAAAATGATCATGGTCTTTTTTTATGTATTATTAGATGCACTTTGCTAATACTTTTTTTGAAAAATTTTGCATATTTAGTCACCCAAGTTGCCGGGGTCCAGCCCCATCAGGATCCAGGGGAACCCTCAGGATGAACAGCATTGGCAAATGAGAGAGAGAGTGAGACAAAGCTCAGGGCTAAGTCTGAAGTTTATTTCTGCACGGCCGCTTTATACCCTTAACAACATCTTTGGGGGAAGTGCATATTGCTTACACACAGGGCATCTCAAAACATGACAACAACTTGACCTTCAACAGAAACTGGATGTCACCCACATACTTTTTCGTTCACAAGAGTCTTTCTTATCATTTGGCCTTCAGGCCTGCTAACATTTTATGGCTTGCACCTGGTGTGACTTAAGCAACTTCAGTAGCCGACCCTGTTTTTCTTATAATTAATCTATTTTCTTTCTAATAAGCGTCATCTCTATGGGAACTAGATAGGATTACATTTTTACAGAACAGAAATGCGAAGGACTGCAAAAACAGCAGATATGACACAAAACAGGCTCTTAGTCTAAAAGTTAACCACCTGCAAGAAGTCGCCAGCTAATCTCTATCTAAAGTATTTTCTATTAGGCACAAATGTGGCTATCATATTTGTGGAGCTTTTCTCATCCCGCAGAGGGGTCTATGCTTAATAGTTTCTTTTGTTAGCGTACTGTGCTTAGGATGTTTAGAACAATCAAGAGCATTTTTTGCAATGAGAGCACACATTTATCACACAAGCCAGAATGTCAGCAAAAGAGTTTGAATTTAAGCATTTTCTTCATCCCTGGCCCCTTCATAGGGTACCAGCATCCAGGAGATTTATTAGTAAGGGTTTTAAGTTGGTCCTCATTCAATGAAAGAGGAGCAGGAGAACTCTCGGCAGGCAACACAAGAATCTGCAGCAGGGCAAGCAAGAACAACAGCAGAAAAGGGGGGAGGATACTGGGTGGGGTAGAGGCCGAGGCCAACCTGGAGGGTCCCTTATCCTAGACGGCCTTGCCTGTCAGGTTTTTTCCTCATGACCTCGTCATGGATGGGGTCCTGGACGGCCTTGCTTGCCCAGTATTTTCTTCATGACCTCGTCACGGGCAGGACCCCCCAAAACGGCTCCCGGCACCAAGTTATTGGCCTATATATATGTATTTTTTTATTTGCAGTGTTTTTGAATGCTTTTCATATCATGATAATGGTGGCCTCATACAATGAATTTGGGAGTGTTCTGTCCTCTTTAGTGTTTGAATTAGTTTGAGAAGATAGTTTTAGTTATTCTTGATAAACTTGGTAGAATTTTCTTGTAAAGCTAAACACTCCTATGATACTGGACTTTTGTCTGCTGGGAGGGTTCTTTTAATTACAGACTATTTTACTACTAGTGGTGAATTTGTTCAAATTATCTTTTTTTTTTTTTTAACTCAATTTTGGCAGATTTTATCTTTCTAGAAATTTGTCCATTTCTTATAGGCTGTCCAATTTGTTGACATTTAATTTTTTGTTATGTTTTTTTATTATTGTTTTTGTATCATTGTGGCACTGCTTGTTATTTCTCCTCTTTTTTTTTTAATATGTGTGTGTGTGTGTGTGCATGTGTGTGTATCCTTTCTCTTTTCTTCTTGATGAACCTCTATAAAGGATTATCAATTTTTTTTTTTTTCAAAAAAAACCCCAACTCTTGAATTTAATGATCTTCAATCTTTATTATATATTTGCCTTTCCTGGTAGAATTTTCCGATTCCTGCACATTCTTCTTTCTTTTCAATCTAGAGAAGATCCTTCAATATTTCCTTTAAGGTAGGCTTTGTATTGATGAATTCTCAGTGTTAGTATTGATGAATTCTCTTAGTTGTTGCATGTCTAAGAAGATCTTTATCTTTCCTTGTATTCTAAATTATAATCTTGCTGGGTAGAGTATCCAAGTTTATAGGTTTTTCCCTTTTCGCAATTTGGATATATCATGCCAGTCCCTTCTGGCCTGCAACATTTATGCAGAGAATTCAGCTGATAGCCTTGTAGGGCTTCCCTTGTATATGACTCTTTGCTTTTCTCTTGTTGCCTATAGAATTCTTTCTTCATCTTTAACTTTTGCCATTTTAATTATGGTATGTCTTGGTGTGGGTCTGTTTGGATTCATCTTAGTAGGGACTCTCTGTCTGTACACGGATATCTGTTTCCTTCTTTAGGTTTGGGAATTTTTCAGCCATAATTTCTTCAAGTACATTTTAATCTCCTTCTCTCTCTCTCTTCTTCTGGAACCCTTATAAAAATGAGGCTTATAATGTTTAATGTTATTCAGAGACCATTAAATAGCTTTCTTTTTTTTAAATTGTTATTTTCTCTGTTGTTCTGATTAGATAATTACCATTTTTCTATTTTCCAGATCACTTATCTGGTCTTCTGTATCACTTAATCTGCTATTCAGTCCTTCCAGTGTGTGTGTGTGTGTGTGTGTGTGTGTGTGTGTTATTTCAAATCTTAAATTTATTTTTAATTGGATATTCTTTATATTTTCTGATTCCTTGTGAAAATGGTCAGTATTTAGATTAATCCTTTCTCCTAATTCAGCTAACATTTTTATTACCAATGTTTTTAATTCTTTATCTGGTAAATTATTTCTATTTTATTGTTTTTTCAGGGGTTTTCTCTTTCTCCTTCAATTGAGAGAAGTTCCTCTGCCTTTTTATTTTGATTAACTTTCCGTGCCTCTGTCAGTTTAGGTGAAGCAGTTACCTACTGTGGTCTTCAAGGTATATTCTTATGTGGGAACATCAATATGCAGACTGTGTGTGCCCAATGCCTTTGAAGGGAGGGCTGGATTTGACATGAGGTCCAATCATCTCTTTTCTCAGGGTGTGCTGGAAGATATCACCTTGGGGGTAGGGGATAGGGGACTTGAAATAAAGGGGCTAGAACTGATGCTTAGTGTTAGGCTCCCTGGCCAACACTGCCCTATCAAGGGGTGGGATCAGATCCCAAGTTGCTGGAGCAATAGGTCTAAGGGCTAGGCTCAATTTGGCTCTGTTCCCTTTTAGTGTATGCTTTGTTTTGTTTTGTTTTGTCTCTCTCCTTGAACTAGGGCTTTTGCCCCATAGGAAGGGAATGCTGAAGCTAGGGGTCCATGTACACATAGACGTCTGATGCACTGCCTGTATAGGCGTTTATGGCTTCTCTCAGATTTAGCCCATAGTTTAGTCTTTTCCACATCCTGGCCACCCTAGATCCAGCTTTGCACTATGGCATGGACTAAGCAGAATGGGAGTGTTCACTCAGCTTCAGCTGGGGTGGACTGGGAGGTAGTCATTAGAACCCCAGCAGCTGCTAGAGCTGACTTCTCTCTTCCCTGCCTTGGGGCAAGACCCCTTTTCTCTCATAGCTGATCACTGTCACCAACTGTGGGACTCCTGTGATCTTTCTACATGTGTTGAGGGGCGAACTGAGGCAGAGCAGCTGCCACCAGAAATCTGGGCTGCTTCTGTGGCACCACTTGAGTAAGTGGCAGCAATGGCCACCCACCACTTCTGGCTCCATCCTGGGACCATGTGGCCCCACTATCCCAAAGTTAAGCCTTTTCCCCTGTCTTGGCTACCCCAGTTCCAGTGTTGTGCTGTGAGTTGAGTGAGCAGATCAGGGTGCTAGCTCGGCTTAAGGTAAGACATGGCATGAGGTGATCATGGGGGATGTTTAGGGCAGACCTCTCTCTTCCCTGCCTCAGGGTCAATCCAGCACTGGGATGCTCCTCACAAGTGTAAGCTTCTCTAGCCTTTCTGTCTGTCCCTATGGTCCTACAAGCATCCATGGGGGCTTGTCTCCTCTACATCAGCCCCCAGGACTAGAATGCCTAGTTGGTGGCTGTGTGCTCACTCCCCAGGTTGGGAGCCCACCCCTGAGATCTCCCTTTTCCTTTGCATTCCCTCTCACAAGCAGAGGTCCCAACTCAGTTGCTTTTCACTCTTTCCTACTTGACTATGTGTTTACCTTTCTTAAAGCTTTGTTATGCAGGAGTTCTGTTGCTAGTTTCCAATTACTTTTCACTGAGGGTTGTTCCTCCTGTAGTTTTTTTTTTTTTTTTTTTTTTTGGTCAGTGAAGGTGAAGTTCACATCCTCTTACTTCCTCTTGAAATAGTTAATTTTATGACAAAAAAAGTTAAAGAACCCTTTCTTAACAATTAAAAAAACGGTTGTCACTGTGTTCTTTTCTCTCAAAAGAAGTGCAATGAAATGAAAATTATTAGAGTATTTGGAAGAGCCATTCTTTTGAATTGTGCACAAAGACAGTTTTCATTTTCTTTTAAAAATGTTTTTGAAAAACTTCTTTTAGTATATGCAGAGTTTTTGGCAATAAAATTTCTAATTCTTAATGAATTAGAAATTAGTAGTTAATATTTGAACTTTGCTTTGCAAGAATATGGTCCCAGCTTTATTTACACAAGACTCTTTTCAGGGAAGTTTTTGTCTTTCCTAGCTGGGGCAGTTGTTAACAGAATTTCATATGTATTTTCTATATAAAAAAATGTTTTATTTCAAATGATTGAAAATAGGTAGAATATGAATCTTTTGTTTCACTGAACTATGCAGCTAGCTGAAAACAAAAACAAAAACAGAACAAATCCAAAGAACCCTCCTGGTGACAGAACTATGAGTGAGAGGGGATCAAAATAAGAGGCCACTGTTTCTTGTGTGCATGCTAATTCACTTCAGTTGTATCCAACTTGGTGCAACCCCATGGAGTGTACCTTGCCAGGCTCCTCTGTCCATGGGATTTTCCAGGTAAGAATACTGGAGTGGGTTGCCATGCCCTCCTCCAGGGAATCTTCTTATCCCAGGGATTGAACCCACCTCTCTTACATCTCCTACATTGGCAGGCAGGTTCTTTACCACTAGTGTCACCTAAAAAACCCCAAATTATAGTGAATTAACCAGACCTGGACTAAAATGTGAAAGTGTTAGTCACTCAGTTGTGTCCAACTCTTTGCAATCCCATGAACCATAGCCCACTAGGCTCCTCTGTCCTTGGAATTCTCCAGGCAAGAATACTGGAGTGGGTTGCCATACCCTTCTCCAGGTGATCTTCCTGACCCACAGATCAAACCTGAGTATCCTGAATTGTCTGAGCTACCAGGGAAGCCCAAGGGGGAGGTACATCTATAAATCAGGCACATATGGGAAATGACATGAGGCTTTTATATAACATATCTTAGTCAACAATGAAATCCTAGTGTTCAAATATTAAAAATCTGTAATGATGAGAAAATACTGTTTGGATTCAAATGCACTTTTAAAAGATAAATTGTACAGAAAAATTATAAAACATAAATAAACTTGACTCCACGTATAATGGTCAAAATGGAATAAAGTTTAAAAGCATCTGCTTCCCCTCATACTACAATTCTTATTGATGTCCTGGGGCCAGGATACAACTCTGTCTTCACATTTGTAGTAAAACAAGTCCACTTTGAAATAACTAACAGCAGAATCTTTGTTGTAAGAGAGGGCTTGTTTCAACTGGTCAATTTGAATATGCAGATTCCCTAAATAGATCCTTTCTCCCCAAGTATTTAGCAAATATTTGATTGCAAGAAAAAAAACCCACCTGAGGTAAGGTTCAGTTCAGTTCAGTTCAGTTCAGTCGCTCAGTCATGTCTAACTCTTTGACCCCATGGACTGCAGCATGCTACACTTCACTGTCCATTACCAACTCCCGGAGCCTGCTCAAACTCATGGCCATCGAGTCAGTGATGCCATCCAACCATTTCATCCTCTGTCATCCCCTTCTCCTCCTGCCTTCAATATTTCCTGGCATCAGGGTCTTTCCCAGTAAGTCAGTTCTTCACATTAGGTGGCCAAAGTATTGGAGCTTCAGCTTCAGCATCAGTCCTTCCAATAAATATTCAGGACTCATATCCTTTATGATCGACTGGTTGGATCTCCTTGCAATCCAAGGGACTCTCAAGAATATCCTCCAACACCACAGTTCAAAAGCATCATTCCTTCCATAAATCCTTTCTTTATGGTCTTACTCTCATATCTATACATGCCTCCTGTAAAAATCATAGGTTTGACTAGATGGGCCTTTGTTGGCAAAGTAATGTCTCTGCTTTTTGATATGCTGTCTAGATTTGTCATAGCTTTTCTTCCAAGGAGCAATGAATTTTAATTTCATGACTGCAGTTACCATCTGCAGTGGTTTTGGAGCCCAAGAAAATAAAGTCTGTCACTGTTTCCATTGTTTCCCCATCAATTTGCCATGAAGGGATGGGACCAGATGTCATGATCTTAGTTTTTTGAATGTTGAGTTTGAAGCCAGCTTTTTATACTCTCCTGTTTCACCTTCATTAAGAGGCTTTTTAGTTCTTCTTCACTTTCTTCCATAAGGGTGGTGTCATCTGCATATCTGAGTTTATTTATATTTCTCCTGACAATCTTGATTCCAGCTTGTGCTTCATCCAGCCTGGCATTTTGCATGATACACTCTGCATGTAATTTAAATAAGCAGGGTGACAGTATATAGCCTTGTAGATAAAATAAAAAGGGTTTGTTTCAAAACTAAAAGAGGACTATCATGCTTCTATATACATCAAGTGCTCAGGAGGAATTGAAGCAGTTCATTCTCTGTTGAACTTAAACAAACACCCAGTATAGCCATTTTGGTCTCACTTTTAATGTAAATCTCAGATTTTATTATTTAGAAATAAATGGAATTTTCTGTATCCCAAATTCAAATTTATAAGACATAATGTTATTGGCTTGGGTTGGATCAGAAATTGATCTCTGACCCAGTCAGCTATAGGTTAAGCAAGAATTCAGAAAGAATCAATGAGGGGAATCTTTCTGAGAGATAAGCAGAAGACAGAGTGCGTAGGGTAACGATTTGTCAGAGAGGACAATATAAAATAATGGAATTCCCTACCAGCTAGAGAAGAAATCTATTTTCTTGATGATAAGTGCTACTGAGGTGGGAGATAGGGAACCTGAGTTGATGTGGTAAAGAATCTTGACTCAGAAGAACTCTTATCTATTCAGCTGACTCTTTATCTTCATCTAAGAACAAGAGGTTCCTTTAAGAATGAAGGCACAGAGGATGTATCAATACCTCTTTTCTAAGAGAGGACAACTACCTCATTGTACCCCGGTGGTCTGGCTCTCAGGACTTAACATCTTTTACCTATTTCATTTAACAAAACCATATGTCTATACTAGCATACAAAAATACAGAAAAACACCTTGCTGTTTTCACATCTTTCAAAATACCATAGGCTTCCCCTGCAGCACTGACAGCCCTGGCTGCCCCAGAGAAGCTAGTTAGGGACTCAAACCTTAGCAACTTCAGGGCATTGTGATGACATTTGACCTTGTCTCATCACCTGGGTATTGGTTAAAGGAATTCCCAGCCATTTGTCTTACATGCACAATAGTGTTATTAGAATGGTATTCATGGACTTTGAGGGTGATAACTAAATCTAGGTTCCATATGCCAAATATAACCTGCCACCAGCTGGTTATAAATCTGTTCTCATCTCTCTGAGGGAGTCCTTTTTAAAATTCATGACTTAAAATAATTCCTTGTACACTGTGCATGTGTGTGTGTATTCATATACAGTTGTACTTAACCCACAGTGTTTATTCTACTAATCTAAATTATATTCTTTTAAAAAGAAATAAAAACTAGCAAGAGGATACATATGCAACAAAGGATACCCCTAGCTTTCATCCCTGACCTGTCATTACATTGCTTGAACTCAGACTCAGCTCCCAGAAGGATTAGACAGGTGGTCTATAGAATAATATATGTCATGTTTTTTCCATAATTATTCCTATGCTCTGCATCCAAGATAACTGGTCTAAGCTTGTTTGAGCTTTTCCTTTTAGCTGAGTTTTCTTCTAGGAGATTTATTGCATTATGAACAAAATATGAGGGAAGCATCATAATAAAATAAAACCCCTGTTGGATATTGAGACATAAGCAACACTACTTTGAAAACTCCCCAAAGGAAGATAACCCACAGAGGATAATCATTCTTGTGTTCCTCACATCAGAACACCAGGATTATGTCTTCCTTTTTCTCATGAAAAATGACAATGTCTGATTGCAGGGTATCATTGATTATACATGCCCTGAAAATGAGATGGGCCCAATCCTATAAGCAGTAACAATGCCAAGAGTGGCAGCACATTTACTAATGGAAACAGGAACTAAGAATAAGGGGCAACTATTCTAGAAAAGAGTTGCCAAACTGGAAAGAGGAATGCAAATCATAGAACCCCAACATACTGTAACTGAGTTCTTTATGAAACTAAAACACACTGAGTGGAAAAAACAACATTGAAATGTCTTGGAATCCTGATGTAACTGGTAACAAAATAGATAGTGGAAAAGTAAATGAATTCTAAAATTAATTTTAAAACATAATTTATAGCAGTGAAATAATATAAAAGAAAAACAGAATCATTAGTAGTCAATAGAAACAAAGATTAGGTATTTGATACAGTTAAGAGTGATCTTATTATCAAAGCAGTCACTGTATGTGTGTGTATATATATATATATATATATATATATATATATATATATATATATATATATTTATATTTATATATCAGTCGCTCAGTCGTGTCTGACTATTTGTGACCCCATGAACTGCAGCATGTCAGGCCTCCTTATCCATCACCAACTCCTGGAGTTTACCGAAACTCATGTCCGTTGAGTTGGTGATGCTATCCAACCATTTCATCCTTTGTCATCCCCTTCTCCTCCTGCCTTCAATCTTTCCCAACATTAGGGTCTTTTCAAATGAGTCAGCTCTTCGCAACAGGTGGCCAAAATATTGCAGTTTCAGCTTCAACATCAGTCCTTCAAATGAACATCCAGGACCGATTTCCTCTAGGATGGACTGGTTGGATCTCCTTGCAGTCTAAGGGACTCTCAAGAGTCTTCTCCAACACCACAGTTCAAAAGTATCAATTCTTTGGCATTCAGCTTTCTTTCTTTTTTTTTTTTTCTTCATTAAACTTTTCTTAATGGGTCTTAAATTCTGGGACAGATTTTTGGTCAAGTTGTTTTCATTAAAAAGTACTGATTTTAAAAACTAATAACTTAAACTGCCACACACAAAACATATGCCCCACAAAAACATTCTCCTTTCCTTCTGAAGGTTTTACGATGCATTGTTATCATTAACCAGTCTTTACTATTATATACACTAAATGGCCGATTGAGATGAACAGTTCTGAGACCGTTCTTCCACCACTGATTAAGACTGGGGTGGCAGGTATTGGGGATAATATTCATTTAGCCTTCTGAGCTTTCTGGGCAGACTTGGTGACCTTGCCAGCTCCCGCTGCCTTCTTGTCCACTGCTTTGATGACACCCACAGTGACTGTCTGTCTCATGTCACGCACAGCAAAATGGCCCAGGGGAGGATAATCAGAGAAGCTCTTGACACACATGGGCTTGCCAGGAACCACATCAACGATGGCAACATCACCAGATTTCAAGAATTTAGGGCCACCTTCCAGCTTTTTCCCAGAACGACAGTCAATCTTCTCCTTCAGCTCAGCAAACTTGCAAGCAATGTGAGCTGTGTGACAATCCAGCAGAGGAGCATATCCAGCACTGATTTGACCCGGATGGTTCAAAATCACCTGAGCTGTGAAGCCAGCAGCTTCCATGGGTGGATCATTTTTGCTGTCACCAGCCACATTGCCACGATGGACATCTTTGACAGACACATTCTTGACATTGAAGACCACACTGTCCCCAGGAAGGGCTTCCCTCAATGCTTCGTGGTGCATTTCTATAGACTTCACTTCAGCTGTTACATTGACTGGAGGAAAGGTGACCACCATGCCAGGTTTGAGAACACCAGTCTCCACACGACCCACAGGGACAGTACCAATACCACGAATTTTATAGACATCCTGGAGAGGCAAATTCAAGGGTTTGTCAGTTGGGTGAGTTGGTGGCAGGGTGCAGTCCAGAGCTTCAAGCAGAGTGGTTCCACTGGCATTGTCGTCCTTACGGGTGACTTTCCATCCCTTGAACCATGGCATGTTAGCAATTGGCTCCAGCATGTTGTCACCATTCCAGCCAGAAATTGGCACAAATGTTACTGTGTCGGGGTTGTAGCCAATTTTCTTAATGTAGGTGCTGACTTCCTTAACAATTTCCTCGTATCTCTCTGGCTATAGGGTGGCTCAGTGGACTCCATTTTGTTAACTCCAACATTTAGTTGTTTCACACCCAGAGTGTAAGCCAGAAGGGCATGCTCATGGGTCTACCCGTTCTTGGAGATACTGGCTTCAAATTCACCAACACCAGCAGCACCAATCAGGACAGCACAGTCAGCCTTGGATGTGCCTGTAATCATGTTTTTTATGAAGTCTTTGTGGCCTGGGCCATCAATGCTGGTAACATAATACTTGCTGGTCTCAAATTTCCCCTGGGAGATATCAATGGTGATACCACGCTCACGTTCAGCTTTCAGTTTGTCCAAGACCCAGGCATATTTGAAGGAGCCTTTACCCATCTCAGCAGCCTCCTTCTCGAATGTTTCAATTATTCTCTTGTCGATCCTGCCACATTTGTAGATCAGATGACCAGTTGTGTTAGACTTCTCTGAATCTACGTGCCCAATGACAATGATATTAATGTGGGTCTTCTCCTTTCCCATTTTGGCTTAGGTTTAATGGTGGTTTTCATGACACCTGTGTCCTGGCTGCAAACCCGTTGTGAGAAAGTTCAGCTTTCTTTATAGTCCAACTCTCACATCTGTACATGACCACTGGAAAAACCATAGCCTTGACTAGACAGGCCTTTTCTGGCAAAGTAACATCTCTGCTTTTTAATAGGCTTGAAGAATTTTGAGCATCACTTTACTAGCATGTGAGATTAATGCAATTGTGCAGTAGTTTGAGCATTCTTTGGGATTGCCTTTCTTTGGGATTAGAATGAAAACTGACTTTTTCCAGTCCTGTGGCCAATGCTGAGTTTTCCAAATTTGCTGACATATTGAGTGCAGCACTTTCACAGCATCATCTTTTATGATTTGAAATAGCTTAACTGGAATTCCATCACCTCCATTAGCTTTGTTCACAGTGATACTTCCTGAGGCCCACTTGACTTTACATTCCAGGATGTCTGGCTCTAGGTGAGTGATCACACCATCATGATTATCTGGGTCGTGACAATCTGTTTTGTATAGTTCTTCTGTGTATTCTTGCTACCTCTTCTTATACCATCTGCTTCTGTTAGGTCCATACCACTTCTGTCCTTTACTGAGCCCATCTTTGCACAAAATGTTCCCTTGGTATCTCTAATTTTCTTGAAGAGATCTCTAGTCTTCCCTATTCTATTGTTTTCCTCTATTTCTTTGCATTGATTGCTGAGGAAGGCTTCCTTATCTCTCCTTGCTCTTCTTTGGAACTCTGCTTTCAAATGGATATATCTTTTCTTTTCTCCTTTGCTTTTTGCTTATCTTCTTTTCACAGCTATTTTAAGTCCTCCTCAGACACCCATTTTGCTTTTCTGAATTTTCCCTTTGAGGATGGTCTTAATCCCTGTCTCTTGTACAATGTCATGAACCTCTACCCATAGTTCATCAGGCACTTTCTCTATCAGATCTAGTCCCTTAAGTCTATTTCTCACTTTTACTGTATACTCATTTGGAATTTGATTTAGGTCTTACCTGAATTGTCTAGTGATTTTCCCCACTTTCTTCAATTTCAGTCTGAATTTGGAAATAAGGAGTTCATGATCTGAGCCACAGTCAGCTCCCAGTCTTGTTTTTGCTGACTGTATAGAGCTTCTTCATCTTTGGCTGAAAAGAATCTAATCAATCTGATTTTGATGCTGACCATCTGGTGATTTCCATGTGTAGAGTCTTCTCTTGTGTTGTTGAAAGAGGGTATTTGCTATGACCAGTGTGTTCTCTTGGCAAAACTCTGTTAGCCTTTGCCCTCCTTCATTCTGTACTCCAAGGCAAGATTTGCCTGTTACTCCGTTTATTTCTTTACTTTCTACTTTTGGATTCCAGTCCCCTATAATGAAAAGGACATCTTTTTTGGGTGCTAGTTCTAAATGCAAGGAGCTACGTGTGGAATTACCCTAATGTCTTACGTGAGGTGTTAGTTCTAAATGTGAGAATGTGAGGAGCTACCCCACGTCCAAGGTCAGGGGCAGCGGCCAAGAGGAGCTACTCCACACCCAAGCTCAGGGGCAGCGGCCGAGAGGAGGTACCCCATGTCCAAGATAAGGAGCAGTCGTGAAGAGATACCCCACATGCAAGGGTAAAAGAAACTCAAGTAAGATGGTAGGTTTGAGAGAGGGCATCAGATGGCAGACAAACTGAAACCACAGTCACAGACTACTAGCCAATCTGATCACATGGACCACAGCTTGTCTAACTCAATGAAGCTAAGCCATGCCATGTTCATCCATCAAAGATGGACAGATCATGGTGGAGAGGTCTGATAGAATATGGTCCACTGGAGAAGGGAATGGCAAACCACTTCGGTATTCTTGCCTTGAGAACCCCATGAACAGTATGAAAAGGCAAAAAGATAGGAGACTGAAAGATGAACTTCCCAGGTCGGTAGGTGCCCAGCACACTATTGGAGATCAGTGGAGAAATAACTCCAGAAAGAATGAAGGGATGGAGCCAAAGCAAAAACAACACCCAGTTGTGGATGTGACTGGTAATAGAAGCAAGGTCCGATGCTGTTAAGAGCAATATTGCGTAGGAACCTGGAATGTTAGGTCCATGAATCAAGGCAAATTGGAAGTGGTCGAACAGGAGATGGCAAGAGTGAACATCGACATTCTAGGAATCAGTTAACTAAGATGGACTGAAATGGGTAAATCTAACTCAAATAATTATATCTACTACTGTGGGCAGGTATCCCTTAGAAGAAATGGAGTGGCCATCATAGTCAACAAAAGAGTCTGAAATGCAGTACTTGGCTGCAATCAAAAATGATAGAATGATCACTGTTCATTTCCAAGACAACCCATTCAATATATATATACATATATATGTGTATATATATATATATATTACATTTTTGACATTTTAAAAACAGGATTCTTAATTTAGAATTCTAGCAACTTCCAATAGAATTTAATATTCTCATAACAACTTTTAACAACTTGGTCAATTCTGAAATATAAGATAGTTTACACTTTCTTATCCTAACTATAGGCTTCCCACATGGCTCAGTGGTAAAGAATCCACCTGCCAATACAGGAGACACAGGAAATACAGGTTTAATCCCTTGGCCAGGAAGATCCCATGGAGATGAAAACATCAACCCACTCCAGCATTCTTGACTGGAAAGTTCCATAGCCAGAGGAGCCTGGTGGGCTACAGTCCATGGGGTCACAAAGAGTCAGACAAGACTGAGCACATGTGCATCCTAACTGTGCCCTTTTTATACTGTGCGACCTGGTACAAATAATTTCATATTTGCAAGATGTACATGAGTGAATTCCCTTGTCTGTAAAGTTAGTGAGAGAAGTAGAATATTTAATGCTGGACTTTAAAAGCTACTTCAATAAGATCTAATTCTCAACCAATGAATGATTTGCTTGAAATTCAATCCATGTGATTCCAAAAGTCAGTCAGTCATTCAGGTAAAATTATGTTAATACAAAGAGTGGAACTTTTGATGTTATGATAATGTATGTAAAAGTTTTGAGGGGTATTTTGTCAGGCTCCTCTGTGCATGGGATTTTCCAGGCAAGAATACTGGAGTGTGTATTTTGTAGGCTGATAGACAAATTATTAGATTTAAACACTCTATTAGGGTTAAGAGTAGATATTATATTTTAACTGCTATTCTTATCATTCAATCTAAGACAGTAATGAACACTACTTAATTAATTTGGATCATAGTGCCTATATTTCTACTGAATATAAAATGGATTTTAATCTATAAGCTTTAAGAGCATCACCATGCCTCCTGAACATTGTAAGACAGTTAATTTTAAACTTGAAGAATAAACTCTTCTCAACTTGTATATGATCCATGAAAGGTTTCCACTACAAATACAAGATCTTGTGTTCTCAAGACACTGTTTTTGTTCATCATTCAATCATGTCTGACCCTTTGTAACCCCATGACTGCAGCATGCCAGGTTTCCTTGTCATTCCAGTGAGTTGGCTCTTCACATCAGGTGTCCAAAATATTTAATACTAGGAGCAAACAAATTTCCAGGAATAATTCTTTCTTCTCTTCTTTATGGTTTTTCCATAAAGCAAAGAAAGAGAGGAAAACAATAGAATGGGAAAGACTAGAGATCTCTTCAAGAAAATTAGAAATACCAAGGGAACACTTCACACAAAGATAGGCACAGTTAAGGACAGAAACACTGTGGACCTAAGAGAAGCAGAAGATATTAAGAAGAGGTGACAAGAATATACAGAACTATACAAAAAAGATCTTAATGACCCAGATAACCATGATGGTGTGCTCACTCACCTAGAGCCAGATATCCTGGAGTTTCAAAGTCAAGGGGAACTTAGGAAGTATCACTATGAACAAAGTTAGAGGAGGTGATGGAATTCCAACTGAGTTATTTCAAATCCTGATCCTAAAGTGCTTCACTCAATGTACCAACAAATTTGGAAAACTCACCAGAGGCCACATGCCTGGAAAAGGTGTGTTTTCATTCCAATCCCAAAGAAAGACAATGCCACATTTTGTACCACACAATGCACTCCTTTCACACACTAGTAAAGTAATGCTCAAAATACTTCAAGCTAGGCTTCAAAGGTTTGTGAACCAAGAACTTCAGATGTACAAGCTGGATTTAGAAAAGGCAGAGGAATCAGAGATCAAATTGCCAACATCTGTTGGATCATAGAAAAAGCAAGAAAATTCAAGAAAAACATCTACTTCTGCCCTATTGACTATGCAAAAACGAACTGTAGATCACAACAAACTGTGAAGACAGGGAAGCCTGGGGTGCTGGAGTCCATGAGGTGACAAAGAGTTGGACAGGATTGAACAACTAAACAAGAAGAAAAACAGCTCTTTATAGTAAAGAATGATAGATTTGTTGTTGTTGTTGTTGAGTCACTCAGCCATTTCTGACTCTTTGTGACCTCATGGACTCCAGCATGCCAGGCTTCCCTGTCCTTCACCATCTCCCAGAGCTCGTTCAAACTTATATCCATTGAATCAGGGATGCCATCCAATCATCTTATCCTCTGTCACATCCTCTTCTCTTCCTGCCTTCAATCTCTCATAGCATCAGGGTCTTTTCTAATGAGTTGGCTCTTTACATCAGGTGGTTAAAGTATTGGAGCTTCAGCTTCAGCTTCAGTCATTCTAATGAATATTCAGGATTGATTTCCTTCAGGATTGACTGGTTTGATCTTGTAGTCTAAGGGACTCTCAAGAGTCTTCTCCAATGTCACAGCTCAAAAGCACCAATTCTTCAGTGTTCAGCCTTCTTTATGGTCCAACTCTCATATCCATATGTGACTACTGGAAAAACCATAGCTTTGATTATATGAACCTTTGTTGGCAAAGTAATGTCTCTGCTTTTTAATATGTTTAGATTTATCATAGCTTTTATTCCAAGGAGCAAGCATCTTTTAATTTTGTAGCTGCAGTCACCATCTGCAGTGATTTTGGAGCCCAAGAAAATAAAGTTTGTCACTGTTTTCAATGATGAATTCTCTCTTATTTATTTTTCAGAAGTTCAAAGAAAGCATATTTGTCAAATATGGTTTATTGATAGTAACAATTGCCATTAACAAGGCTCTGTTGTGTCAGAATGTTATGTTGCTCTACATACATTTTTTAAGCCTGCAAGATAGGTAGTTAAAATCTTATTTTCTAAGAAAATATAATCAAGAGATTCAAAGAGTTTAACATAACACATAACAACTAATAAACACAGAAAATAAATAGAAGAATTAAGCTTCAAAATATGACTTGATAACTCTATAAGCCATCCCACAATCAACATGCATCAACCACTGTTTGTTAAACTGACTTTTTTTTTTTTCCTAGAAAGAATCAGAAGAAAATGTATTTGGTCACAGAGATTGGTTTAAGTTTCAGCTCTAATATTTACTTATGAGTAACCTTGGGCAAGTCTCTAAGCTATATTTTAGTTTTCTTTTCCAGTTAATTTCCCAACAGTAATGAAAATAGTATAACACTGATATATTTCCTACATATTAAACACTATTGTTATCAACATAAATAGCAATGGATGTTGTTGTTGTTGTTTAATTGCTAAGTTGTGTCCAATTCTTTTGTGATCCCATGGACCTCCTCTGTCCATGGGATTCTCCAGGCAAGGATACTGGAGTGGGTTGCCATTTCCTTCTCCAGTGGCTCTTCTCAACCCAGAGACTGAACCTGCATTTCTTACATTGGCAGGTGGATTCTTTACCACTGAACTACCTGGGAAGCCCCAAATAGTAATGAGTGAAATCCAGACAAAGGATGTCAAATAAGAGTAATGGGCACCAAGATTGTCCCTTGTGTGGGAAATTTTTGTTAGGCATGCATATGACTTTTAAGTGCATCATCTTTGAAAACTTCCCCAAAAAAGGACATTTGAGGACATTTGAGTCATCACAGACAAGTCTTAGACTACATGTAGCCCTGTGATATACTATGATACAGTCCCTAAAACATGTCTGACCAAAGGGAAAAAATATATATATTTTCTGTATATTCAGAAAAGGGAGAAAGATATGTTTATTACTTTAGAATTCACTTAATAACAAGTTTACTGTAAACAGAATCCAGGACATATCATTACATTTGAAAGCACAAATTTTAAAATAAACAGGCAACATTCAAATCCTAGCTATACCTCTTAATGATGGCATGACATTTGATAAATTACTTAATCATAATCTTTATGTGTAAATTTTGAAGTTAATAGCTTCTGTAACAATTAAATTAGCCAGATTTATAAATCAATTAGCACAGGACTTGGTTACTGTGTAGCAAAAATTTAAGTGCCTTTACCATTACTATATTTATTTTGAATTTCCATTTAATTAGAATAATATTTAAGTGCAATAGCAAGCAAAAGTTTTGGTAACTGAGAAAAATAAACATTCTTCAACACTTATCTAGGCTATCATTTTTAAAAAAGCTTTTAAAAAGTTAAGACCAAACTCTCAAAGACGTGAAAAGACTAATATCATTCTTCATCAAAGATCTTGTTACCAGCAATACTCTGCATAAAATGTCTATTTCTCTTTTAGAATGAACTTCACAATAATATTTAACATCTAGTACAAAACCTGATGCCATTGGAGAATGCTATAGTATCTTCCAATATCATAAGTGAACCAGGAGTAAAATAAGACTGATTAATTTCAATTGTACTATTTTGCTTAATTCTTGGATTGTCCACTTACCAATTGAATTTATTAGATTTCTTGAGGAAAATGAGTAAAATTAAGAAAACTATTTGCTTAAAGCTATTTTATTTCCCTTAATTCTGCAATGTATAGATATTTCTTATTCCTCGGCTGCTATGTGGTTGATGATTCAAGAGGGTCTTGCTTATACATAGCTGCAGGCAGACTGCTTGGCCTAGAAGAGTTCAGAAAGGAGAGCCTGTGTCTGTTCCATGTGGTTTTTCATTCTCCAATAAGCAATCCTAGACTTTTCTTTACATGAGCAAACACAGGATTCCAAATAGTAGTAGAAAAGCAAGACCCAATGCACAAACATTTTCTAACCTCTACTTGGGTCTCATTTGCTAATGTACCTTTGGATGATAGCAAGGCAGATGGTGAAGCCCACTTAGAAAGGGTGAAAAATTAGACTTTACTTCTTGATGGGACAGATGGGAAAGTGATAGTAGAGCTGTGAATAAATAAAGGGATGTGCGGAATCTGTGGTAAATTCTGTACTCTCCCATACTAACTGAGCCTGTTGAAATTGTGTATCTGAGTTATGCTGCATTTGTGTGCATGTTGCGTCTAGTCAGTTATGTCCAACTCTTTACAACCCTATAGACTATAGCCTGCCAGGATCCTCGGTGCATGGGATATTCCAGGCAAGAATACTGGAGTGGGTTGCCATGCCCTTCTCCAGGGGATCTTCTGAACCCAGGGACTGAACCCACATCTCTCACATCTCCTGCATTGGAGGCAGGTTTTTACTACTAGTGCTATCTGCGAAGCCCTGAGTTATGCAGCATATATTATTAATTTCGAGGTTTTGATAAAAGATTTAAGGGGAAATACAAACTTGTGCAAACTTGTACACAGACTAAAAAGCATATCATAGGTAATAATCTAGGAACAGAGAAAAATGAACCATACACTGATTGATAGTATATATTGTGAAAGGAAAAATTATTACAATAGGTGGTTTGTTAGTCACTTTATCTTCACTATTTTGCCTTATATGTAACCTAACCCCATATATACTTGTTTCTTTCTTCACATTTTCTTTTTCTATAGGACATGTGGCTTTGAATAGAGATTTCTGAGTATATCTAGTGTAATGTGCTAAATATCACTCTTATTCTGTGAAAATTAATTATATATTAAGCCATTCTTCCAAATGACCTTTATGTAATATGTCTTTGGAACTGTATATAAAAAGAAAAACATGGCTCCTTGACTCACAGCATTCACAATCATGCAAAAAATAAATATGCACACAAATAATTGTAGTAAAGTGTGGCACACAACTTATCCATCTAGCTAGAATGGTTGAACATAGGAACTCAGTCCATGTTTGTAGAATTAATGGATGTTGTATGGATGGAGAGGGTCATTCATTTCAGAGAAAATAAGTAGACTATTGAATAACTACTCCTGTGAGAGCAGAAAGGTTAAGGCAATCTGAAAGAGCATCCAAGGCACATCTGCTGAGTTCTTGAAACAGGTCATTTTCAAGGTAATGATTTAATCAAAAGAACTTTATTCCTGACAACAATGATTCATTCATCTTCAGGAAAAAAAATTAATTTACTACAAAGGAAAAGTTCTAAAAGTAAATATAAACCTGAAATGGAGTGGCATTAATGAAATATTTTAAAATGTATCAATGGACAGATGATCAAACCTGGGTTTTTGTCAGAGAGATAGCAATTACAAAGAAAAGAATCAAAATTCCTAAGTTGTAAAAAATAGTCATGGGGTCTAGAAAAAGGAATATGATAACAGAAATGATGATGAGGCAGTAGATAATATTTCAATATTTGAACACGTAAATCACAAATGAGGCTGAAGATTTAACTAAATTTTAAAATATTTAGTTAGAGCTCATCATTTCCTTAAGTTTCAGTTAAAATGTATCATCCACCTAAATTTAGTGCATGTACTGGATTACATGGATTAGGTTTGTAAGGAATGACATTAAGGAGAATAAGAAACAGTATTATAAATTCAAAAGAATAAACATCCCCATCTGCCATCAACAGCAGTTGCCCTGAGAATTTAATTTAAAAGTGAGCAATGATACAGGAAATCCAGTAGTTTGTGGAGTTAGCTCTCTTAGAACTTTTTTGATTTGAAATAATGTAGAGATATTTTTGGTTTGAAAATTTTAGATAGACTATACTATACTGTGAAGAACTTGCACTCCTTTAAAAAGAGATTTAAAAAACATGTATAGTCTTCACCAAAACCAAATTATGTTATTTCTAATGATTTTAGATAATTTGAAATCTGTAAATCATCCCCTGGTATGAGAGCAAATGTGTTTCTTTTTCTCTGCAAAATATTATGTAAGGTAGTAGATTTCTGTGATGTACAATTTGGTTCTTAGATATATTTGTTCCTTCAAAATGTACTCTGATATTCATATTTTGCTTACTGCTATAAAGACACTGAAAAAGAAGTGTTTACTTTGAAGTAATTCTGTTTTATTGGTGCATTAAAAATGTGGTGCAGGCTAATGTAGAGAATTTAGTCTGTCACTTTAAAGCAGGTCAAGCATTGTTCAGGGTAACTTTGTAACAAATCATAATGCCACATTAAGTACTTACAGGGTGTTATTAAGGAAAGAAAACTTCATAGGGAAAAGAGATCTGTTGAAGACAGTGGAAGGAAAGTTCCATAGGCAGATACCAAAAAAGCATTGTCTCAGAATCTAGAGCTAATGCAGCAGGAGATGGAAAATTGAAATGATAAACAATACCAGGTGCTAATAGGTGTTTTAATGATGTGCACATTTCTTTAGAAAGACTTTCAATTTTATAAAAATAAAAAAAGAAGAAGAGAGGGAAAGATAGCTCTTTCAGGAGGGAAGTTTGCTAATCTGAATAACTAAATGTGTCTGATGTTCCCTAGCCAGCTATCAGAAATACTTTTATCATTTCAGATTGTGGATATGAAAAGAACATGAGATGGGTAATTGTGTGTGTGTGTGTGTGTGTGTGTGTGTGTGTGTGTGTGTGTGCGCACGCACGTACCTAGTACAAAATGAGATTGGACCTATTTGTAGTCTACTTTTTGTAAATGTCATTTGTTGTTGGTTATATTTTAAGGTGAATTCTTTTATTAATTATCACATATTTCAAAAAATATTTGTTGTCTACCATGAGCCACATACTGGCCACAAATTGGATATGCAGTACAGAAAAAAAGAAAAAAAAAAAAAACAACTAGATACAGTTTTGGTCTCTGGTCTCATGGAACTTCATAAAACTTGTATTCTGGTAAGGGGGATTTCTAAAGGGATATTCCTGGATGCGAGGAGGCAGAAGTACCCAAATGATGGAAACCAATGGTCAGATGAAATAGTGGAGTGGATGGCTGCTTGCCTAAGAGGATTTGACAAAGAGCAGCTCTGGTACGCTGCAGACGCTCCTGTGGCTCCACCATCTTGGTTGTACTTCAGAAGCTGGTATCCTCTCTGCTTCTCTTCAGTGGTTCTGCTCTGTCTCTCTGCTCCACCAATTTTCCACCCTTGCTTCTCATTCTTCTGACTTCTGTTTCTGTATCATATTTTTAATTATACAAAAGAGAGACTCAGGTTAGTTAGCACCAACTGTGTCAACCAGGATTTTAATTTGTGGCAACAATATCCACGGTAAATATTTTAATTTAAAATTATTGTGAAACTCACAGAAAATGCAGTAGGGAGCAGAGACAGAAACAGACTAATGCATACAAAAAAAGTGTTCAAGTTACCTACACAGGACACACTTGGCGAAGGGCACAAATCCTACACAATCTAAACACTGGATGTTGTTCTTACACAGATGAATGTATCAGATAGTTCCCTCAAAAGGACAGATTCTCTGCCCCACATGCTTCCTCACAAAATTCTCCAAACATAAGAAGTCTATTCAGATATGGTCAGAGATCAAAAATCCATTATTACACCCACTGCATTTTTCTAAGTGGAAGACTCCAACTAGATCGAGTTTCGGTGCAGATAAGCTGCAGGTCTCTTGACTCTATAAAAATGTATTAATTTTGTTGTTGTTTTGGAACCATTACTTCATCAACTTATGGGAGATAAATGTGGCATAGTCAAAACAAAAAGTTTGCAGAAATTCATCTGTAACTGTATCTCTGGAGAAAAAAATACTATAGACAGTTAGAGTTTCTTGGATTTGGCTCCAGTAATAATATGGAACTTAATAATTTCTCATTTTACACCACGTTTATGGAACAATGGGCCTCCCAAGTGGCCCAGTGGTAAAATATATATATATATACCTGTCAATGCAGGAGACACAAAGTGAGTTGAGGTAGAAAAAAAATTGTCTTTATATTTTACATACATGCTATCTGTGATCCCCAAATTCTCAAAATTATATTCTAGAATACACTGCAGATAAGGAAGCCTGACAAGTTGCATTATCTACAATATTCATAAATCCAAACAAAACAATATGGATTAGTCAATATAACAGTTAGTTTTAAAACTTAAAATTTTTAAAACTTTTGTTTCCAAAAAAAGAAATAGTTCCCTGTGAAACTTCATGAAAGAACTATTATGAAAACAATACAATAGTGGAGATAAAAGTTTGTTTAACATATGTATGGGTTTCCTACAAGCAATCCTTATACCATCTATAACTGTAAGTTCTAGGATGTGTCAGAGCACAGTTTCATTAAATAAAATTACCAGCAATCAATGCACACACCCTATATGCACAATTAACTAATGGTCTTCCCCAACAAGAGGAGAGATTTCAAATGTTACATAATTTTGATGTTCATAAGAAGATACTCCCTCAAAGGCTGTCATGATCTCCAAGGGGTATAATGCATTTTGAAACCATATCTAATACTTACATTATTGAAAAAATAAATATTGTACAAAGCAATATTTGACAGATCTTACTCTGTAGATCTATACAGATTAGAGAATGAATAAGCACTGAAGAGTGTCTGAAAGATAACTGCTGTAGAGAAAGTGATTGACCACATACTTTCAGAACAGAAAGTATTTAACTATGAATCATTTCAACCATTCAGCAAATAGGAATCAGAAGTAATTTTGGGCTATATTCATCACCAATTATTTGGAGCACATGCTTTTTTAATGTTTCTTATGTTCTAGCAACCTGATCTTGATTTGCCAGCCTAAATAAGACAAGAAATCTGAAAGTCGTTTTCACATTTAATACAGCACAATGTAAGAAGCTCTTACTATACACACTCTATTCCTAATTCTTATGTTACATAAATCCATATTAGAAGGCAGCTACTCCTATCACAGTTAGAAGATGATGATTAATATAGTTATATTCTAATCATTCACCAAGAAGGTACTTCAAAATAGTTGACTTTGAAGAAGTTAATGTGTTCTTCAACCAAGTATGTGGAGGATGTAAAATGGTCAAGAGAGTGAATATTTGAAGGAGAAAGTACAGATAACTACCAAGAAATCAGGAATAGTTACCTGTCCTTACTTTGGCATTGGAAATGGAACTTCAACAAAATCATTGCAGTTATGGAAAGAAAAAGGAATTTGTGTATTCAGCCTAAAAAATCCAAATATTGTTATGTAGGTAAGCAAATCACAGATAAATCTGACAATGGATATTCTTAGAATAATGGATATATTGGTGATTCTTATGAGGCATATATAGTCAAGAATGAGCACAGCTCACTGAAGCAGCAGTGTTTCATCCTACAGAAGAGGACCACTTGAAGGAATAAAACTGGCTTGAGAGAAAAGTAAAGAATCCACCTACAGTGCAGGAGCTGCAGGAGACATGGGTTCAAGTCCTGGGTTGAATCCCTGGGTTGGGAAGATCCCCTGAGGAGGAAATGTCAACCCACTTCAGTATTCTTGCCTGGAGAATCGCATGGACAGAGGAGCCTGAAGGGCTACCGTCCATGGGTCACAAAGAGTTAGACATGACTGAAGCAACTTAGCACACAAGAAATGTTATCTTTGGATCCCTGCATTCAGCAGGAGTAAGGAACCAGTGGGAGAGGGGATGAATACAGTGTCATCGTAGATACAACTGGTAAAAAGCCCTAGTTATAGGGGGTGTAATTCAAAAACAAAAGTAGAAGAAACATCAAAAGTAATTATTGAGCGAATGAGTCAGTTTTTAAATGTGTGCCAGGTCAGAGACTACAAAACCAGTAGCCGTAGAGTGATTCTGATCAGACTAAACTCTTGCCCCAGTCCTATCCTTAGTAGGGATGGAGAAAGATCTGGTGTTAAAGAAGAAAAAGTCAATAAAGTCCTCTTTCATGCTTCAGGGTATCATGCTTCCTGACTACAGAAGTTATTTGAAAGGAGAGGGAAGAAAAGTTTTTGTTTGAAAAAAAATGAAGTGATTATGAGCCTGGACGTTTATAATTGTTTAAATGTTAAACTATGTTCTCTAACTTAAAGGATTACAGAGCTTTTAAATTACCTAACAATGAGAATAAAAATTATGAGGGCTATAAGAATTTTCATCTAGGGACAAGAGAAAGAAGAAATGCATCAAAAAAATGTTAAGGGGCAACTGGAATTAAAAATATAGTTTCATTTTTACTACATCCTATAAAGCATGCTTGTTTATATATCTGGGGGTTGTGTATGTGTGTTTATTTTTTTAATATTGGAAATAAAAGATTGCACATCACGATCATTTAAATGTTGAAATTATCTATGAAGTAAAGAAATTTCAGTTTCATTCAGTTTTAAAATAAATTAGCAAATCACTAAAAGTGAATTCTGGCAGAGGGTTTGCATCATGACCCAGTGACCATTTAGCAATCATATTACTCATGGATAAGAAAGAAAAGAGGCTACATTCATATTTGTTTACAACATTACAAAGTAATAGGAGTTCACTCTTATGAAATCCCAGACATCTGTACTTGTTCAAGAATATCATCCTTGCAAACACACAGATAAGTGCACTTCTATTTTTTTAAGTATCATAAAACAATTGATGTCACACCTGAGGTCAGGGAAAGTGTTCAAAAGATTGAATTCAGAAAGACTGAATAATACATAAAAAGTGGAAAGGTGTTTTGCCTCTATTATGTGTTCTCTTCACACCTGAATCCAACAAAGCATGCATAAATATCTATCTCAACCAAACAGGGCACAATTTATAAACAAAATGAATTTTGTTTTTTCATTCTGTGTCTACATCACTAATTTTCTTTTATTACTTCCAGTGCATATAGCACCAATGAAATAACCTCAGAAACGAAACTTGTTATAAAAGTGGGCTTTAGGGTGCATTAAAAAATGATTGTGTGTAGACAACAGCACGATAAAATGGGTTTTCTTAGGAACAGATGCCAGCTGGCAGGGAATCAAGCACTTTATTGAGTTTTGTAACCAAGACATTTTATGTGTGTACTACAAATACAGTGTTACATATAGGACAATTTATTACCAGTATTGTTATGGAAACAATTCAAAACTTCTTGTGTAAATACATTTTTCCTTTTGCATTTTTATTTGTATCTAGTAAAGAGAGTCTGTTTCAGGGTTCCTATAGCAAAATAAAGGTCATTAGTAGAACCAAAAGTAGATTGGTTTATGTTGAAAGCAAAACTAAAAAAAAAAGAGAAACACACACTGAGAGAAATATTTGTATAATATACCCAGAGACAAATGACTTATAAGTGAAAGGTAATTTTAAGTAATGTTTCTCAAGTGTAATACATTCTCTATATGCTTTACAAAGTTTCTGTATCATTACATGTTATAAAAAATGTTGTATGTTGGAAACTTTGGTTCTATTAATGGTTCAAGTGGCATGCCATTTAGAAAAGATGTAGAAACACAGAAGCAGGACAAGTACCACCTTTTAAAATCACCATATCAAAAATTTAGATAGGCCTCCATGTCCCATTGAAGTTTACTATTTCATATTGCTAAATATAGCTAATTCCTTAAGAAAGTCTAATCTTAGATTGTAATTGGACCACAATACAATTTTGGCAATGATCTTAAAATAAGATTTGATCAGTGTATTATAGAATACTTGGCCCATCCCATTCTTCTTGCATTGTAAAATTATTAGTTATGTTAGCAGATATGAGTTATCTCAATAAGATGAATGAAATATCCTGAAAAACCTTTTCGATTGAAAAGGAGCAAAACCAAAAGAAAACAAAATCTACCTCTTGAAAACACTGAATACAATATTTTGAAGTCTTTAAAAATGTATATGCAGATTTGTGGCCTTCTCACATGGTGCTAATGGTAAAGAACCTGCCTGTCAATGCAGGAGACATAAGAGAGGCATGTTCAGTTCCTGGTTCAGGAAGATCCCCTGGAGGAGGAAATGGCAACCCACACCAGTATTCATGCCTGGAGAATCCCATGGACAGAGGAGCCTGATGGGCTACAGGCCAGGGGTCTCAAAGAGTCAGACACAACTGAAGCAACTTAGCACACTTGCAAGCATGAACACACACAAGGCACGCACACATGAAGATATGCAGAAAAGTGAACTCCACGAGAGCCACTATAAGCAGCAGTAGGATTCCACAATGGAAAGCTCTTGTTAAATTGTGCACACCCTAAGGCACTGGTCAATCTTTCTAACCTTCAGTCTTGGGTAGTGATGTCTGCAGTGATTGTATGGTAAGAGGGTAAGGTTTTTCCAACTCATTGCCCATGGAAAAATGAGCACTGATATCCCATGCTTCCTTGTCAGAGGCTACATTCCCTGTAGTTGTACCTGATACTCCCAGGAATTTGAGTTCTACTTGCCTCTTGGATTGAAAATCACAAGTAGGTGCTTCAGTTCAATTCAGTTCAGTTCAGTCACTCAGTCGAGTCCGACTCTTTGCGACCCCATGAACCGCAGCACGCCAGGCCTCCCTGTCCATCACCAACTCCCGGAGTTTACCCAAACTCATGTCCATTGAGTTGATGATGCCATCTAACCATCTCATCCTCTGTCATCCCCTTCTCCTCTTGCCCTCAATCTTTCCCAACATCACAGTCTTTTCAAATTAGTCAGCTCTTAGCATTAGGTGGCCAAAATATTGGAGTTTCAGCTTCAACATCGGTCCTTCCTTAATCAGCTGTAAATTGATTCCACAAGCAGACATTGGGTGATACATATTTTTTAAGATGTAAAGATTCTTTTGATAGTGAGATAGGACAGGGGCACTAAGTAGATGAAAGACAGAACCTTTTGAAACTTACAGTTTCAAAGGAAAGAAAGCTGACAAGCAGGGCCACAGGGCTTTCCGGGTGGGGCCGTGGTAAAATATCCGCCTGTCAATTCAGGAGACACAAGAGACACAGGTTCAATCCTTGGGTGGAGAAGATCCCCTGGAATAGGAAAACAGCAACCCTCTCCAGTATTCTTGCCTGAAAAATCCCATGGACAGAGAAGCCTGACCAGGTACAGTTCCTGAGGTTGCACAGTGTCAGACATGACTTAGCCACTAATCACCCACACACACACAAGCAGGGACACACAGTGGATTGCACCCAGGGATACTGATAGTCACTCGGCCAAGTCCAACTCTTTGCGATTGCATGGACTGTAGCCCACCAGACTCCTCTGTCTATGGAATTCTCCAGGCAAGAATACTGGAGAGGGTAGCCATTCATTTCCCCAGGGATCAAACCCGTGTCTCCTGCATTGCAGGCATACGCTTCCCTATCCCCGGGAAGCGCTCAGAGATAGGCTAACATCAGGGGGCAACTGTACAGGACAGTCTGTGTATGACAAGTAGGCTGGGGTTAGCTGGGTTTTGTGGGCTTCCTGTGGATGGACTAATTTGAATAATTTCTGGAGGAGGAAGATAGAAACTGCCTTTAGTTGTTCAGTACATGGCTCTGGGGCAATTGGCCTAGAGTATAAAAACCCTTATAACCAAAGTGGTTGTGTTCCTGGTGAACTGAAGTTCTTTCTTCATTGTCAAAGACATCCAAGACAAAGCAAGGAGGTTAAGGAAATAAAGCAAGCATTTATTTAACCAAGAATATGCCCTCAGAGGGAGATAGGGTATACAGGTGAGAAGCTGCTCCCCTGGGTTTCTTTCGCAAGCCTGTTATGAGGGGCATGCAAATGAAGGGGCAGAATACTTACTGGAGGAGGAGGAATTTGTGATTGAATTCCCTCATTTTAATCCCATTTTCCTGAGGTGAGGAGAGATTTTTGTCCTTATTTAGCTTTTATTGGGAGAGTAATGGTACCGGTTCATGGTGGGTACTTCTTTTCTGTTAGGCTAATTTTATTGTTATGAAGGCATAATGAGCAACAAATTACATTTAAACACAGCAGAGTCCTACTTTTCCCACACCTTTCTTTGTCTGCTTTCAGGGCACTTATCACCCACAAGGTATGGTTTCCTGTCAGTCTGAAGGTTCCTATTCTTCTTTGTCTGTTCCTGCTATTTACAAGATATATGTTTTCCTGCCACTTGGCCCCATCTTTATTTCTCTGCTCATACCTAGCTCGTGTTTCTGCCTACTCAGTCATGTCTAACTCTTTTGCAGCCCCATGAATTATAGACTACCAGGCTTCTTCGTTCATGGAATTGTCCAGGCAAGGATACTAGGTTGGGTTGCCAATTTGCTCTTCCAGGGGATCTTCCCCACCCAGGGATTGAACTCACATCTCTTGAGTCTCCTGCATTGGCAGGCAGATTTTTTTTTACTGCTGAGCCAGCTAGCTATCTGCCTACTATAACACCTGGAGTGTGCGTATATTCTGCTGCTCAAGAAAGGGAACTAATCTGTCTAGCCACAGTGTCAATACTGGGTCAAGACAGCATTTGAAAAAGCAAAACAAAACAAATAACTGTATTACAGTACTTCCATATTCTAAACAAAGGGATAAAATTAACAGAGCATTATTATAAGGTATGAAATCAGGATTATAATTATTTTTTAATCTTGTAAGTGAATCCATAGAGGAGGAATGATGATGTATTAAAAACTATGTCAGGAGCTCTGTAACATGATGACACAGTGTTCTTCCTTCCGCTCATTTAAGAGTAGTGGAACTCATAACACCCAGCCATGGACTTTTAAAGTAGGACATTTTGCAGTAACACGGCTGAACTTGCAATTCTGTCTTCCTGTCACCTTGCTAGCATGTGATCTTTAATTCTGCTTTTGACTTTACATCCCATTATTTCTCATGATCAGTTCCAGAAGTTTGACCTCAGTTCTTTTCTATGCCTACCTGTATCAGCGTTGCCCCTGTAAATTATCAGAGAACTGATCATCAACATCTATAATCCTAAGTGTATATAAAATTTCGATGGTATCCCTTTGTTTACTCAGTAAAAGTATTGGCATATGGTGTTAAATCTAGACAATGGTCATAGTTTGTAATATGAACACCCTCATATTACTTTGTCACCACTAGTTAATAGCCAGAAGTTAATTATTGGTTGTATAGAAAGTAATATTTCCTTTCTAGTGCTCACTGTATTTATTCAGTGTGTATTATATGAAATTTAAATTCTTGTAATAAAATATTTTCTTTTTAGAATAAATTAGTGAAAAATATTTCAGTGTATGAGGAAGTTCATAGTCACTAGTTTTTCCATTTTTTTTTAAATCATCTTTTAGCTTTTCTCAATAAGTCTGCTTTCATTGGTTTAGTCTTCTTTGTAATGCAATAAGTTTTCTAGGAAGAATTAATTTACTAGTTTAAAAATATGTATAGCTCTGTAAGAAAAGATGCATAAACAAGAAAAATAAGTGAATTCTGAAGATTTAAAGAAATACAGACAATTCTAAGGCATATAGCAATTTCAAGCTGTGTTAAATAGCATGATAATCTATATTTCTGCATAATGATAAACATAACATCTAAGATTATTATTAAACACTGGTCCAGTATATTGTTACCAAATGTGATCTTCAGGTGTGGGGTGAAATCTGCCCGATTTGTCCAAGGTACTGATGTATATTCTTATATCACTAGCTTTCCCTGGAACACACCAAACTCAGCTTTAGAGAAAGATCTACATTACCAGATAAGGCTTGCTGTTGTTTTCAGTTCCTAAGTCATGTCTGACTCTTTCCGACCCAATGAACTGCAGTATGCCAGGCTTCACTGTTCTTCACTATCTCCCTGAGTTTGCTTAAACGCATATCCATTGACTCAGAGAGTCTGTCCAACCATCTAATCCTCCATCACCACCTCTCCTCATGCCCTCAATCTTTCTCAGCATGAGGATCTTTTCCAGTGAGTCAGTTCTTCACATCAGGTGGCCAAAGTAGTGGAGCTTCAGCTTCAGCATCAGTCCTTCCAATGAATATTCAGGGTTGATTTCCTTTAGGATAAACAAGTTTGATCCCTTGCTGTTCAAAGGACTCTCAAGAGTCTTTTCCAGCACCAAAATTCAAAAGCATCAATTCTTAGGGGCTTAGCCTTATTTATGGTCCAACTCTCACATCTATACTTGACTACTGGGAAAACCAGAGCTTTGACTAGATGACCCTTTGTCAGCAAAGTGATGTCTCTGCTTTTTAATATGCTGTCTAGGTTTGTCACAGCTTTTCTTCCAAGGAACAAGCGGCTTTGTATTTCATGGCTGCAGTCACTGTCTGCAGTGATTTTGGAGCCCAAGAAAATAAAATCTGCCACTGTTTCCAATTTTTCCCCTTCTATTTGCCATTAAGTGATGGGGCCAGATACCATAATCTTAATTTTTTGAATGTTGAATTTGAAGCCAGTTTTTTCCACTTTCCTCTTTCACCCTCATCAAGAGGCTTTTTAGATTCCCTTCACTTTGTACCATTAGAATGGTATTATCTGTATACCCATAAATGCCTGTGGCTCAGATAGTAAAGCGTCTGCTTACAGTGCGGGAGACCCAAGTTCTATCCCTGGGTCAGAAAGATCTCCTGGAGAAGGAAATGGCAACCGACTCCTGGAAAATTTGCCTGGAAAATTCCATGGACCGAGGAGCCAAGCCTGTTACATTCCGTGGGGTCACAAAGAGTTGGACATGACTGAGCAGCTTAACTTATCTACATATCCTATTTCTGTTGGCAATTTTGATTTTAGCGTTTTATTCATCCAGCCTAGCATTTCCCACAATTGATATCATTCTTTAGGCAAATTGATAGACAGTCCATTGGGCCCAGTCACGTCATCACCCATGTCTTGGAATTTATGGCTATTTGGAATTTATGGTCAGTTACCTACAACAGAAGGGAGACTAGGAATCTGGTTAAATGATAACAAAGAATCCAAAATAATAGGCTCCTTGATGTTATCAGGAGACAAACCTTCATTACAAGATCTAAAAGAACTGACCTAATGTTAACTGTCCAATTATATGCAAAAGCTATTTTTAGTAACACGGCAAAAGGTATATAATGAGATGTCTTAAAGTCCTAGGTGAGTCCCTTTCTGCCTCCTTCTGGTTTCTGTGCCATAAGCTGTCTCTGTTATTTTCTGACTTTAAACAAGTCTGTTACACTGCTATAAAGACCTTAGCAACTGCATTCCTTTTGTCCTGCAGTGAATTCTTTCCTTCAGAGATCATGAACCCATAGCTGACACCAAAAATCATGGGATATGATGTACTCTGCATATAAGCTAAATAAGGAGGTGATAGTATACAGCCTTGACATACTCCTTTTGCAATTTTGAACCACTCTGTTGTTCTATGTCTGGTTCTAACTTTTTCTTCTGGACCTGCATACAGGTGTCTCAGGAGGCAGGTAAGGTAGTCTGATATTCCCATCTCTTTAAAACTTTTTCACAGTTTGTTGTGATCCATTCCATCAAAGGCTTTTGCATAGTCAATGAATAAGTAGATGTTTTTTCTGGAATTCTCTTACTTTTTCTACAATCCAAAAAATGTTGGCAATTTGCTCTCTGGTTCCTCTGCCTTTTTAAAATCCAGTTTGTACCTCTGAAGGTTTTCAGTTTACATACTGCTGAAGCCTAGCTTAAAGGATTTTGAGCAATACCTTGCTAGCATGTTAACTGAGTGCAATTATGCAATAGTTTGAACATTCTTTGGCATTGCCTTTCTTTGGGATTGGAATGAAATCTGATTTTCTCCAGTCCTGTGGCCACTGCTGAGATTTCCAAATTTGCTGGCATATTGAGTGCAGCATCATCTTTTAGAATTTGAAATAGCTCAGCTGGAATTCCATCATCTCCACTAGTTTTGTTCATAGTAATGCTTTGTATGTCTGCCTTGACTTCATACTCCAGGATGTCTGACTTTAGGTGAGTGATCACATCATCATGGTTATCCGGGTCATTAAGACCTATTTTGTATGGTTCTGTGCATTCTTGCCACCTCTTCTTAATCTCTTCTGCTTCTGTTAGGTTCTTGCCATTTCTGTCCTTTATTGTGCCTGTTTTTGCATGAAATATTCCATTGGTATCTCTAATTTTCTCAAAAGAGATCACTAATCTTTTCAATTCTATTGTTTTCCTCTATTTCTTTACACTGTTCATTTAAAAAGGCTTTCTTACAACTCCTTGTTATTCTCTGGAACTTTTCATTCAGTTGGGTACATCTTTCTCTTTCTCCTCTGCCTTTCACTTCTTTTCTCTTCTCAGCTATTTATAAGGCCTCCTCAGACAACTACTTTGCCTTCTTGCATTTCTCTTTCTCAGGGATGATTTTGGTCACCACTTCCTGTATGATGTTACGAACCTCCATCCATAGTTCTTCAGGCACTCTGTCTACCAGATCTAATCCCTTCAATCTATTTGTCACCTCCAGTGTGTAATCATAAGGGATTTGATTTACATTACATCTGCATGGTCTAGTGGTTTTCCCTAGTTTCTTCAATTTAAATCTGAATTTTGCAATAAACAGTTCACGATCTGAACCCCAGGCAGCTCCAGGTCTTGTTTTTGCTGACTATATAGACCTCATCATCATCAGCTGCAAAGTATGTAATCAATCTGATTTCCATATTGACTATATGGTGATGTCCATGTGTAGAGTTTTCTCTTGTGTTTTGGAAGAGGGTTTGTTATGACCAATGTGTTATCTTGATAAATTAAGTAATGTCAATTTTATGGATTAGGGAACAAAGTACAAAAGAGGTTTAGTCACCTTGATTTGATGATATAGTAAAACAGCAGCTAAAATATATGTTTTCTCAACATCAAATCCTATTCACTGAAACACTAAACTTTCTTTATTTCAATAATGATACACTTCAAACTATTATTTCTATATTTGAAGATGCTTTTTTCCTGTTTAGGAATAAGTTCCATTTTTAAAAATATTGTATTTCTTTTTATTGTATTTAAAACTGGTCTATATTTTATACAACAGAATATTTTACTAAATAATAAACATGTACCATCCCCTTCCCTTCCTTCTCCAAAAAGTCTATAAGACAACTTCTCATACAGAGTTATTATAGAAATGAAGAATACCTATATTTACAAAGAGATTTCATAATGTAGGATTTCCAACATTAAACCCATTGCCTAGGATAAGCAGTAGAATTAGCTGTTTGGGTTTCAAGAGGTAAAAGTAAGGCCTCTTGATTCGTAGTTTAATATTAAGGACAAGGGTCCTAACTCGACTTAGGCTGGTTGCCATGGTGAAATCTCAGGGCAAGAAATACTTGAGCAGCTCTCCATATGGCACAGTGTGGCCGCACAGAGCAAAGTGAACACTGGCCCAGGAGAATGGCAGGAATCCAGGCTGTTGCAAAATTGGAACTAGAAGTCCCGAGGAAAGACCTCTGTGAACTATGTAAGTCTTTAGATTTTGATGGACTTTGCTGTAGTTTTTCATGTTTTGCTTGCTTGTGTTAGGTAGTTAGAATAGGAAAAAGGAGTCCAGAATGGCGGTGGATAAAAGACAAGGAAGGGGAAAATCCGCGAAAATAGAACAAAGGAAGGTCCGAGGACTGGAGTGAGGGCCTCAGGTAAGACAAACAGCTCTCCTGGCTAGCCCAATTTACACAGGGCAGGCCTAGGGGGAGGAGAAAAAAACATATAAAAAGAGGAGCCAAAGGGTTGGGGGTCTCTCCCTCTCTCTCTTCTCTTCAAGTCTTTTGGGTCAGCATCCCCTCACCCCTCAAGGATGTATTTTCCTTTATTTTCTAAATAAAACTGAGTTGTAACATGGAGCTGTAACATTGGTCTGTCCAAGGGCTGCAATGCTGGTCCATCGCTTCAATTTTTTGTTGTGATGAGACAGAACCAAGGAAATTACACACTCCCCCGACACTTGTTTAAAATATTTAGAGCAGAATGTGATCTGAAGGATGTAATATTAAACCTCTTATCTATATGAAATTTAATTATTCCCTGTGATTTTAATTTAATTTGGAAAAGGAAGAGAGATATGATCATGATATCACTGGGAGGGCAGATAAATGACATTCAAGTTACATTTGTTCATTGGCAGAAGAAATCAAAAAGGGCTACAAGAAAGATTCCTATATCACAGTTGGTCCTGGTTGGAAGAGCATGAGTTGATACAGAGTTGAAAGTAACAGTAATAAAGGGGAAAGGAAGGAGAGTGAGCCCTAGGGGGCTTGGATTAGACAGAAAGAGAAACACAGAAGTTAACCAAGGTCAAAGAACCTGATGTAGGTACTTAATAATAGAAGGATCCATTCAGCATCCTCAAAAAAGAAGCTCAAGAAATCATTATTTGACTAAGGTTTGGAGTAAATGTCTAAAGCTCAAAATAAGCACAGAAGCAGTCATAGTGTCCACATATTTGATTTTATTTTTCTTGATAAAACAAGAGCATTTATTTCTTGATAAAACAGAGCAGAGTTGCCAGCAGTGACTTTTTACTGTTAAAAGGCCCGTTTACCTTACTAACCATATACTATGCTTTGAGTTTCTAAACTAATTCTGTTATACTATTTATATTAAAATATATATGATTGAAATGAGCTAGTGGTCAAAACAGAAGAAAAACTTTATTCAATACTATGTCGAAATTTCAAACTAAGCAATGCAAAAGTTGCATGCTAAGTTACCATATTTATTCACTTATTTGAAACTCAGTTCAAAACCAATTGAAAACACTAATGTTGAGTACAAAGTATAAAAGTATAAATCTCCAACATGTAGCACATTGATAGGGCATGCAGTAGGCACTCAATTAAGCTTAATTTCTATTTGTATTCAAGAGGATACTATTGTCCCAGAAATTGATTTTGTTCCCAATGTTTTCAATGATTGAGAGCATCTAAATACATTCAGAATAAGCAATTTCTGAAATCAAAATAAAATGTATGCTAACACAGAGATGAGGAAATAATCTGTATGGATTTTAAAGATTCATGGCCCTAAAAAATCTACAAGGTTCAATTCATAATTGTTTAAAGCGGTTGGAAGAAATGTAAAGAAATGAAAATTTAATGATCTGTAATATTTGCTTGGGGACTTGAGTCCCCAAGTGTACTTGCAGGTTTGCTAAAATAAAAAGTTAATTAAACCAGTAAAACCTTATTAATGCAATGATTGCTTACAACCAAATGAATATCATAATGTACCCATTGTTTATCAACACATTCTGTTGAGAATGGAAAAAATTAGTTTTTAAACAGTCTTGGGACTTTATCTAAACTATTTTTCCCTCAGCTATTTCAGTTAAATGATCCAATGCATTTTATATATAAATTAGATTGTGTTAATCCTGAAACTCATATTTTTTAAAAAAGATATATTTCAAAATCATACCTTGCCAATTTTGTTTTTGTTTTTACATTAATCTGAAAATAGTCACAAATCCATGCTTGAATATTGTTAATGACACTGTCAACTTAAAAACAAAAACAAAAAAACTGTATGCAACCTAAAGGTTAAGAGTTATATTTTACTTGGTGGAAATGTTTAGGACTTAAGGCTGAGAGGCAGCATCTCAAGTAACCCTGAGAGAACTCATGTGAGGAGGTGACAGAAGGATCCATGTTATATAGAAGTTGTGCAACACATAATCTGAACATCAAAAAATTATTGTTAATTAAAGAAAACCAGATATCCCAAGTTGAGGAATTCAGTGCTTTTCTATGTATGGGAAGATGCAATAGTCAACTCACTGAAGTCATTTCTTTCATATGAATCTCAGTTACCCAGAGCCAGTACCCTGTGTTTTTCACATCCTGAATTCCCTTGGGGCTCACCTTAAGGAATGTCTGCAGTCTGATGGCTGCTAGATTGTAGGAATTCTTCTCCTTCCTGAGTGCCCTTAAGGCAGATCAGCTCACAGTGGAGGGCTGCATTCATTGATGACTGTGACATTTTTGTTTACTGACTAATATGGTAGGAAATATTTCATTGTTCAAAACTAATGTGGATGATGATGGTAATATAAAAATGACAACGATGATCAGGGGCTTACCTAATGTTTGTGGTATGCATATTTTATCTTGAGCTTCTATGTAGGTTCAGAGAGTAAAGAATCTGCCTGCAGTACAGGAGACCCAAGTTCTATCCCTGAATTGGGACGATCCTCTGGAGGAAGGGAATGGTTACCTACTCCAGTATTCTTGCCTGGAGAATTCCATGAACAGAGGAGCCTGGTGGATTACCGTCCACACTTTATCTCACAGCAACTCATGATATGGTTGCTAGGATTTCCTCACTTCTCAAAAGGAGAGAGGAAGCTAAGATAAAATAAATAAAGTTTCCAATGTTGCACATGAAATTATTGTCCACAGCTGGGATTTATAACAATGCTTGACTTCTAAGCCCTTGTGCTTCCCTAAAACCAATTACAGTTTCTGTGATAGCAGTTATATTCCTTTGTTCTCTGGTGATCCATGAAGAGAATTACTTTACTGGTCTGGTTTTCAGTATTAATTCAGTAGCATTGGAATACCATGAAGTTAATATATACAGTGAGTTACATATCAAATGAAAGACAGTGACTGCACATAAAGCTTATATATTTCATTTTCAGTTTAACTATGAGCTAATTAAGCTATTGAACTAAATTTACTTTGAATAAATATTAGTTAAATCTTGTTTATTTCCTAATCATACTATTTAATCATAGTTCTTTACAAATTTTACATAGGTAATGTTGTCATTGCTACTAGTTGAACTATTATTTACTATGTATGCATATGACCTAACACTCTATTAGAGGCTCAAAAAACATTATCACTGTAACTAACCAGCACTTATTTCATAGAAGAGGAAATTAAAGCCATGGGTTTTATTTATATTTAATAATTACTCAATATCCTTGGACTGGGGCTTCCCTGATAGCTTAGTTCATAAAGAACTAAGAACATTGCAGCTCCACCTACAATGCGGGAGACCTGGGTTCAATCCCTGGATTCAGAAGATCCCCTGGAGAAGGGAAAGGCTACCCACTGCAGTATTCTGGCCTGGAGAATTCCATGGACTGTATAGTCCATGGGGTCACAAAGAATCCTTGAACTGGAACATGGCAGAGGTAGGATTCAAAGACATGTATAATCCTATTATATTTGCCTTTATTAACTGGCTTATTTCACTTAGCATAATGCCTTCAATATTTCACCCATGGTGTAGAATGTGTCAGAATGTCCTTCTTTTACATGGTTGATTAATAATATAGGAATATGATACAAGGCATATTTTTAATAGAGATATTTAAATAAGCAAATGGTATCTGGAATGAAATCAGGGAAGTCACTAGTGATTCTATAGACTTTAAAGAAATAAGATGAGGAAACTATGATGATTTTTATGCCAATATATGCAGCAGCTAGGAAGAAGTGAACATATATCTTGAAAAATAAACCATGAAAAATTACACAATAAGGAATATGCAATATGAATTGCCCTACATCTATTAAAGAAAAAGATTATGTAATTAAGGAGAAATTTAAAGAAATCTAAAAATAAACGATAATGCCTTGCAAGTTAATTAAGCAAACTTACCTGGATACAGATGTATCAGCACAATTGATACAAAAATCTCTTGTATTTATTTATATTCTCAAAAATGCAATGAAATAAACATTAGATATACATTAGAATACATAATAGAGAAAATAATTAAATATCTATAAATAAACCTGCAATTTAAAAATAATTAAATAGATGCTTGATCATACCATGTTCACATACTATAATATTCATGTCACCTCTTAACTTATCCATAGATGTATTAAAATCTTGAAGAAGGAAGAAAGGAAGGAAGATGGGAGGGAGAAAGCAAAGGAAGGGAAGGCGAGAGGAAGGAAAACAGAAACGAAGGAAAAATGGACAGATGAAAGTAGCCTTTGAGTTGTGTTCTGTTAAGAAAATATGGTCATATCATTTATTAGTAAGATTGATAAAAATCAAGAAATGAATATGAGTTAAATTCTATATTTGATGTTTTAAAACCCCAGTTGACAGATATTAAGTTGTTTTTCAAAAAGATCTCTTGGTTAATTTTTATATTTAGAGGAGGCATCAGGTTAAAACTTTTGGTGTTTCTCAAACATAAATGACTCAGGTATATCCATGATCTGGTTGAATGACATCAGTGACTCAGTGGACATGAGTTTGAGCTAACTCCAGGGAATAGTGAAGGACAGCAAATCCTGGCAAGCTGCAATCCCTGGGGTCACAAAAAGCTGGGCATGACTTAGGACTGAACAACAAAGTGTTCATGATCAGCTACCTAAATCTGATCTTCTGTTAATAAAGTAAAAATATTAATTAAAATAAATAGAACAGAACATTCAATTACAGTGGCACTTAACCCTCAGAATATAACTATGTTATTTATTGGGAAACCTCAAACACATCTTTACTTTCTTCTTTTAAAGACTCCTCATGACATAAGTTTAATTTGACCTGTTTCTTACATCTATTAATGCTTCCAAGTTTTCATATTGTTTTCAGACTTAATTGATAACTTATTATTAGTAATTAAGAAAATATTTCCCCCCTGGTTCTTTTAATACAAAAAGATTTTGCAAATGTTAGTTAAATTCCCTGGTCAGTTCATATAAGCTGGAATATAACTGAGTGTGTGAAGACCCTGTGGGGACGCTCTCCTGTCCCACAGCCTATTATTTGTGAGGCCTCTCTTGATGAGGTTAAGTGCAGAGCAGAGAGAACCACACTGATATTTGCCAACACCGTTAAAGAGGAGATTCTGTGTCTTTGCTGTCTAGAATGAAATCACTTGCTGTCTAGAATGAAATCACTTGCTGTCTAGAATGAAAACATTTTTCTCAATCTAATGTGGGAAACTCTGTGCACAGGTACAAAACCCGACCTCAGAGACAGAGTAAAATAGAGAAAAGAGTAGTTTCATTGCTTTGCCAGGCAAAGGGGGACACAAAGGGCTCATGCTCCTCGAAAATGGTGTATTACCACCAGGAAGGATCTGGTGAGTTTTATAACAATGATTCAAGCACAAGGGTGCTGGAATCAGAGTGTGTGCAAGGCCTGCACTCCTTTAATCTGGTCTCAGGTGGTCTCCTGATGAGCTTCTCCCCATTTTCATACTGTGGTCTTCTCTGGAATGAAGAATGCTAGCATCTTCCATTTGTTGGGGGTTTTAGTTCTATGCTGCTGCTGTTGCTGCAGTTCAGTCATATGTGATTCTTTGCATCCCCATGAACCGTAACCCTCCAGGCTCCTCTTTCCATGCCATTCTCCAGGCAAGAATACTGGAGTGGGTAACGATTTCCTACTCCAGGGGATCTTCCTGATCCAGGGATCAAACTCACATCTCCTCCATTGGCAGGTGGATTCTTTATCACCATGCCACCTGGGTATAAAAGAGCTCAGAGATATTGTTATGTGTATCCCATGGAGGAGAACCAGGATCCTATCCCAAGGTGCACTATCGTTTCTTGACAGTTCCTCCCTTGTCTTTGTATCCTTTCCCTTCTGTGATTAGTGACTATTTGAAAGGTTTCTGTGCCCAGGAGCCCTACAGGGTCCTGATTGGTTTCAAACCCAGTAAAAGGCTACCCTAACCTGTCACATCCTTAGGGCATTTGCTAGGCTGCTGTCTGCATATTGGGAGCTGCTTATGTTATTATGTTAAGAAGACCAATAAATTGATTTAAGAATAATATTCTGTCTTTGCAATTTTTTTAAGTTTCTATTGTTTTAAATGTATCCATTTATATATATATACCATGTGTATATGAAATATCTGTATTCTGAATGACAAGAGCAGTTTACTAAAATCTGGCTATGATAAATCAGTAAAATTTACACTTTAGGACCCACCTGAGGAGGGGGGCTGGTTACCAGGAGAACTGACCAGTGATTACAGGGCTGGAGCCTTAAGTCCCAGCCTATCCCACCCCACCTCCAGGGACAGGAGAAGTACTTGAGGTTGAATCAAGTACTACTGGCCAAGGATTTAATTAGCCATGTCTGTGTAGTGAAGTCTCTGTAAAAACCCAAATGACTAAGTTCAGAGAGATTCTGGGTTGGTGAATATGTGAAGATGCAGAAAGAGTGGCACCCTTGCAGAGGGCAGAGGTACTTCATGCACTTTCCCCATATTTTGTCCTATGTTTCTCTTCTACCTGGTTCATTTTGAGTTATATCTTTTTATCATAGCTAGTAATCAAATAAATAAAGGGGTTCTCTGAGTTCTGTGAGCTGTTCTGGCAAATTAACTGAAATCATGGAGGGGTAACCTCTCATTAAGAACCAGTAGATCAGAAGTACAGATAACAGCTTGGACCAGGGATTGGCATTCTGAGTTGGAGGGGCTTATTAGGACCCTTAGTTTGTAGCCAGTCATCAAAAGCACTGGTCTTGCAATTAGCATCAGAAAATGGAGTTGGCTATGAAGGCAGTATTGTTTTAGGCTAAATCTTTAACCTGTGGAATTCGAAGCATGTTAGAACTGAATTGAATTGTAGAACATTGAGCTGAGAAGTGTTTGAGAAGTGTTTACGCTTGTGTTGTTGTGGGGGACTCCTTCATATTTGGTTGCCCAAATTGCCTAAGTGAAGTGTTTCATATGAGTAATAAAAGATAGACACAGGAAAAAATAAATATAGTAGGAAAGATCCATATTTTCCCTATTTTGTTGTTGTTGTTCAGTTACTAATTCATGTCCCTGTCTGATTCTTTGCAACCCCATGGACTACAGCACCATAGGCTTCCCTGTCTTTATTATCTCCCAGTTCATGAGTACTAAGTCACTTCAGTCATATTCAACTCCTATGACCCCATGGTCATAAGGGGTAGCCCTCAGGCGCCTCTGTCCATGGGATTCTCTAGGCAAGAATGCTGGAGTGTGTTGCCATGCTTTCCTCCAGGGGATCTTCATGACCCACGGATCAAACTCACGCTTCTTATGTCTCCTGCATTGACAGGCAGGTTCTCTATCATTGAGGCACCAGGGGAGGCCCTATCTCCTGGAGTTTACTCAAACTCATGCCATTGGTTCAGTGATGCCATCAAACCATCTCATTCTCTGTCACCCCGTTCTCCCCCTGCCTTCAATCTTTCCCAGCATCAGGGTCTTTTCCAATGAGTCAGCTCTTTGAATCAGGTGGCCAAAGTGTTGAAGTCTCAGCATCAGTCTTCCAATATATTCATGTATTCAATGTATTCAGGGTTGATTTCCTTTAGGATTGACTGGTTTGATCTCCTTGCTATCCAAGGGACTCTCAGTAGTTTTCTCTAGCACCACAGTTTGAAAGCATCAGTTCTTTGGTGCTCAGCCATCTTTATGTTCCAACTCTCATATCCATACATGACTACTGGAAAAACCATAGCTTTGACTAGATGAATCTTTGTTGGCAAAGTAATGTCTCTGCTTTTTAATATGCTTTCTAGGTTTGTCATAGCTTTTCAACAAGGAACAAGTGTCTTTTAATTCATGGCTAAAGTCACTGTCCTATGATTTTAGAGACCAAGAAAAAAAAAATCTGCCACTGTTTCCATTTTTCCCCATCTATGTGTCTCTCATGAAGTTAGAGGACATGATGCCATGATCTTAGTTTTTTGAATGTTGAGTTTTAAGCCAGTCTTTTCAACTCTCCTCTTTCACCTTCACCAAAAGGCTCTTTGGTTCATCGTAGCTTCTGCCAATAGGGTGGTATCATTTGCATATCTGAAATTGTTGATATTTCTCCCAGAAATCTTCATTCCAGCTTGTGCTTCATCCAGATCATTTCACATAATGTACTCTGCAGAGAAGTTAAATAAACAAGGTGACAACTTATACCCTTTACATACTTCTTTCCCAATTTTGAAACAGTTCACTGTTCCATGTCCAGTTTTAACTGTTGCTTTCTGACTTGCATGTAGGTTTCTCAGGAGGCAGGTAAGGTGGTCTGGTATCCCCATCTCTTGAAGAATTTTCCACAGTTTGTTGTGATCCACACAGTCAAAGGCTTTAGTGCAGTCAAAGAAGAAGACGTAGATGTTTTTCTGGAATTCCCTTACTTTTCCTGTGATCCTGCATGTGTTTTCAATTTGATCTCTGGTTCCTCTGCCTTTTCTAAATCTAACTTGTGCATCTGGAAATTCTGGTACTGTTGAAGCCTAGCTTGAAGGATTTTGAGTATTATCTTGCTAGCATGAGTGCAATTGTACAGTAGTTTGAATATTCGTTGCCATTGTCTTTCTGTGGGATTGGAAGGAAAACTGACCTTTTCCAGTCCTGTGTCCATTGCTGAGTTTTCCAAACTTGCTTCCCTATACAGGAAGGAAAAAATCTGGGTTCTTCTATATTTTCATGTGTTTGTGGGAGATATTAATTTATTTTTTTTAATCTCTAACCTTCTTTTGTTCCTATCAGCTACAAATTGGCATTTGCCTGTCAATAACAAATTGGCACTTGCCAAGAGTATTTGCATTTGCCAGGAACTGAAAAACAACAGCAAGGGGATTTGCCATCTGTCTGTGCTGTTGCAGCTGCTTACCTTCAACACTCTCTAAAGGGAATTCAGGGTGGAGAATGAGGTACTCTGTGTTCCAGTAAAACTGGTGGAACAGGTCTTTAGATAAATATTTTTAGGAACTGACTTCATGATTCCAATCCTTGCCTCTCCTCATATTTAGAAAAGCAGTGAATCCCTTCATGGTGACATCACCTCCTTATGACTAGCAGAAAACCTTTTGTAAAATGAATGCTTGATTGCACCAAACTCCCCCTTCATAAAATCTTATATATTGACCTTCTCCACTGCTTCTTTGGAGCAGGGTCAGAGCTATCTGAGGTGCTGTTTCCTGGGCTGCAGTACTCACTTTGCAGCAAGTAAAACTTAATTCACAGCTTTCACAATGTACATCTTTTTAATTGACACTCCTGAACAAGTATAATTTGTGGGGTTATAGATAATATGCAATATCATAATTTATCTTCATGAATCATTCCATTTTTCACAAGTTAACATGCGTATTGTATATATCCACATGGTATTATCTGAAGTACCCACACTTTAGATATTCTTCCCCCCACACACAGACACACAAACACACACATAAACAGACAGACATTTATGATCGCATTGTCCCTCAATATTTGTTACACCTGTAAATTCCCAATGGTTAAATGAGAACAAATATCATTAAGATTCAGCAAATATTATAATTCTGTTAAGAGAGATTGCCATGACTCTAAATCTGTTGCCAAATGCAAAAAAAAAAAAAATTGCTTAGTAGTGTCTGACTCTTTATGACTCTATGGACTGTCTCCCATCAGGCTCCTCTGTCCAGGGAATTTCTCAGATAAGAATACTGGAGTGGGTTGCCATTTACTCCTCCAGGGGATCTTCCTGACCCAGGGATCACATTTGCATCTCCTGCATTGGCAGGGGATCTTTACTGCAGAGCCACCAGGGAAGCCCAAATGCAAAATTCATGTAGGAAAGGCAAAATCTGGGGTGAGGTCTGCAGGATGTGTGTCTCTTCTGATTGGTTGGCCGTGAGATAAGAAGGCGCTGTTCTTGAAATCTTGTACTTAGTCTGAAGTTACCATCCTCTTTGTAGTCACATTTATCGCATCCTTGTGTAACTCAATGAAGCTATGACCTATGCCATGTAGGGCCACCCAAGATGGATGGGTCATGATGGAGAGTTCTGACAAAACATGGTCCGCTGGAAAAGGGAATGAGAAACCACTTCAGCATTCTTGCCTTAAGAATTCCATGAACAGAATGAAAAGGCCAAAAGATATGACACTGAAAGCTGAAACCCCCAGGTAGGCAGGTGTCCAATATGCTATAGGAAAAGAGCAGAAAAACAGCTCCAGAAGGCATGAAGAGACGAGTCGAAGTGGAAATGACACCCAGTTGTGGATGACTCTGGTGGTGCAAGTAAAGTCTGATGCTGTAAAAAAAAATATTGCACAGGAACCTGGAATATTAGGTCCACGAATCAAGGTAACTCGAATGTGTTAAACAGAAGACGGCAAGAGAGAACACTGACATTTTAGAAATCAGTGAACTAGAATGAATGGGCATAGACAATTTAATTCAGATGACCATTGTATCTACTACTCTGGCCAAGAATCTGTTAGAAGGAATGGAGTAACCCTCATCATCAACAAGAGTCCGAAATGCAGTACTTCGGTGTACTCTCAGAAATGAGAGAATGATCTTGGTTTGTTTCCAAGGCAAATCATTCAACATCATAGTGGTCCAAGTCAATACCACAAACACTAATGCTGAAGAACAGGAAGTAGAAAGATTCTATAAAGATCTACAAGATCTTCTAGAACTAACACCAAAAACGATGTCCTTTTCATCATAGGGGAGTGGAATGCAAAAGTAGGATGTCAAGAGATACCTGGAGTAACAGGAAGTTTGGCCTTGGAGCACAAAATGAAACAGGACAAAAGTTAACAGAGTTTTGCCAAGATAACACACTGGTCATAGCAAACACCCTCTTCAAACTACATAGGAGATGCCTTTAAACATGGACATTGCCAGATGGTCAATACCGGAATCAGATTGGTTATATTCTTTGAAGCCAGTGGTGGAGAAGTTCTATATAGTCAGCAAAAACAAGACCAAGAATAAGACCTATGACTCAGAAATGAGTGACTTATTGCCAAATTCAGACTTAAATTGAAGAAACTAGGGAAAACCACCAGACCGTTCAGGTATGACCTAAATAAATCAAATCCCTTATGATTATACAGTGGAACTATCAAATAGATTCAAGGGATTAGAGCTGATAGACTGAGTGCCTGAGAACTATGGACAGAGGTTTGTAACATTGTAGAGGAGTCAGTGACCAAAACCATCCCCAAGAAAAAGAAATTCAACAAGGCAAAGTGGTTGTCCAAGGAGGCCTTACAAATAGTCTAGAAAAAAAGAGAAGCAAAAGACAAAGGAGAAAGGGAAGGATACACCCTTCTGAATGCAGAGTTCCAAAGAAGAGAAAGGAGAGTTAAGAAAACCTTCTTCAGTGAATGATGCAAAGAACCAGAGGAAAACAACAGAATGGGAAAGATTAGAGATCTCTTCAAGAAATTTAGAGATACCAAGGGAACATCTCATGCAAAGATGAGCACAATAAAGGAAAGAAGCAGTATGGATGTAACAGAAGCAGAAAAGATTAAGAGGGCAAGAATGCACAGAACTGTACAAAAAAATGGTCAGAATGACCCAGATAACCACTATGGTGTGATCACTCACCTAGAGCTAGATAGCCTGAAGTGAAGATGGGTGGGCCTTAGGAAGCTTCACTACAAGCAAAGCTAGTGGAGGTGATGGAATTCCAGCTGAGCTATTTTGATTCCTAAAAGATGATGCTGTTAAAGTTCTGTACTCAATATGTCAGCAAATTTGGAAAACTCAGCAGTGGCCACAGGACTAGAAAAGGTCAACTTTCATTCCAATCCCAAACAAGGGCAATGCCAATAAATGTTCAAACTACCACATAATTGCACTCATTTTAGATGCTAGCAAGGTAATGCTCAAAATCCTTCAAGCCAGGCTTCAACAGTATGTAAACCAAGACATTCCAGATATACAAGCTGGATTCAGAAACAGCAGAGGAACCAGAGAGCAATTGCCAACATTTTTTGGATCATAGAAAAAGCAAAGGAATTACAGAAAAACATCTACTGCTTCTTCATTGACTATGCTAAAGCCTTTGACAATGTGGATCACAACAAACTATGGTAAATTCTTCAAGAGATGGGAATATTAGACCCCCATACCTGCCTTCTGAGAAAGTTTATGCAGGTCCAGAAGGAGCAGTTAGATCCAGACATGGAACAATGGACTGGTCCAAAATTGAGAAAAGAGTTCATCAGGGCAGTATTGTCACCCTGCTTATCTAAATTCTCTGCAGAGTACATCATATAAAATGCTGGTCTAGATGAAGCACAAGCTGGAATCAAGGTCTCTGGAGAAAATATCAATAATCTTAGATATGCATATGACACTATCTAATGATGGAAAGCTAAGAGGAACTAAAGAGCCTCTTGATGAAGGTGAAAGAGGAGAGTAAATAGGCTGGCTTAAGACTCAACATTCAAAAAACTAAGATATGGCATCATGATAACTTCATGGCAAATAGATGGGAAAAAAAGTGGAAATAGTGACAAACTTTATTTTCTTGGGCTCCAAAATTAGTGTGTATAGTGACTGCAGCCACAAAATTAAATGATACTTGCTTCTTGGAAGGAATGTTATGACAAAATTAAACAGCATGTTAAAAAGCAGAGACATAATTTTACCTACAAAGGTCCTTGGAGTCAAAGCTATGATTTTTTCAGTAGTCATGTATGGTTGTGAGAGTTGGATCATAAAGATGGCTGAGCACTGAAGAACTGACGCTTTTGAGCCACGGGGCTGGTAAAGACTCTTAAGAGTCCCTTGACCTGCAAGGAGATCAAACCAGTGAATGCTAAAGGAAATCAACCCTGAATATTCATTGGAAGGACTGATACTGGGGCTTCAATACTTTGGCCACCTGATTCAAAGAGCTGACTCATTGGAAAAGACCCTGATGCTGGGAAAGACTGAGGACAAGAGGAGAAGTGAGTGACAGAGAATGAGATGGTTGGATGGCATCATTGACTCAATGGACATGAGTTTGATCAAACTCTGAGAGACAGTGAAAGACAGGGAAGTGTGGCGTGTTCTGGTCCATGGTGTTGCTAAGTGTGGGACTTTACTGAGTGAATAATAACCATCCTCCACTTGAGTAGTGGCCTTAGCTCCTGCGGAGAAGTGCAAAGATATATTGTTAGGTATATCCCTTTGGGTGAATCCAGCTTTATTGCTGCACTATTCTTTCTTGACTACTTCTCCTTGTTTCTGCATTTCCTCTCTTCCCTAATCAATAACTTTGCATGTGCCCTTAGGAACTCAGGGAAGGTCTAGGAGGCTTCAGCCTTTTTCCCACAAATAAGTAACTCAGGACACAGATAGGTTGGTGTATCCAGAAGAGTCCTACAAGGCCCTGTTTTGTTTCAAATCCAGAGAATACTTTATGGTAAGATTTCATTTATGCATCCAAACACATGAAAAATCATACAAGATGACATGCTATTTTCATTACTTTAGGATAATTAGATTAAATATTCATAATAAATGGGTTTATGCTAATGACTACATTTATGTCATTAGGCACTAAACATTATGAGAAATACATGAGTTTTTTGATTTGTAAAGAAATTATCAGAGGCAGGATTAACATTCAGGTTTTTAGTACGTTTTACTAAAGCTTTATGTTGTATAAATATGCTAATTGGCTAAAAGATAAAGAAATAAACCATAATAAATAACTCTTCAAAAGATTATAAGAACCTGATTATTTTTCAGTTGAAGAGTCTCTGGTATATTGGAAAAATTATGCTTCTTACATTTCAAGAGGTTGATCCACTTTTGTCACTTATTGAACAAATTTAGTGAGAATGATATTAAACAATGGCAAAGTAAACATTTATCTTTGGATTTGAATTTAGATCCAAGAAATAGCAACCCAGAAAGTGTCAGACATTTCTGTTCTGTTATATAGAGGTTAAATTTTTGCATCTTACAAATGCAACCACTGGATTAGAATTTTACTTTATACTGGGTTAGAATTCTACATTAAGATATCATATGAAATAAAAATACCAATGGGAAAGGTAATAAATTCTTTTTAACGCTAAAGGTGCTTAGGACCTTTTTTGCTCACCATTGTTTTTCTAAAGCATGGCACAGACTAAGCCAAGTATCAATCATTTTATAAAAGTTATCTAAATAAAAACATAAATAAGTATCTTTTGGTAAGGAATAAGATTCCAGAGGCAGAAAGATTGAGTTAATTGATGGTTTTTTCGTTTATTTATTTTTACTTGGATGACTATGAAACATTAATTTCCCTGAAACTTACAATTCAAGTTTTAAAAATCGACCCCATAATGTAAATCTATCAAGGTTGTTCCAAAGATAGGGGGAAAGAGTGATGTAGTGCAGTGGGCTATCAGTTAATGTCAATAATCATTAACGTGATTCATTTTTCACGATTAACAAGAACATATTAACAGCATGCTGGGTGACTGGGAGGTAACAGAGAGGAAACCTGTGAGGTAAAGCTATAGTAAGGGACCCAATCAAAACAAACTGTGTCTGTTTTTATGGATTCCTAAGTTACTAAAAAGTCAAGGTAATATTTAGGACTCTTTTATGCACTCAAAATCAAAATTTTGATATAGCTTTTGCCCTTATATCACAAGAACTAGACAGGTTTGCTCAGGGAAAAGGACAAAGTTTTCCTGCTAGAGAAAGTTAAGTATTAAATGATTAAGAAATGGGGAAGGGTGGTGAAGAATCCACCTGCCAGTGCAGGAGACATAGGTTCTAAACCTGGCACGGGAGGACCCCACATGCCATGGAGCAGCTGAGCCTGTGCACCCTAGAGCTGGTGCGTCACAACAAGCCACCACGGTGAAAAGTCAGCGTGTAGAGTAGAGAGTAGTCCCTGCTCCCAGCAACTAGACAAAAGCTCATGCAGCAATGAAGACTCAGCACAACCAAACATAATGAATATTTTAGGAAAAAAAAGAAACACTGAAGACTTAGGTTCTAGAATCTCACAATGCTCTAACTCAGCAGGAAGGTGTTAGACTAGAACAAGTCCTCTCAGGTTTTTTAACTGTTGTACAGAACCCATCTGTCTCTAGAGTCTTCCTGTTCCCATGTTTCAGTTACTTTTTCTTGGTTACCAATATAATTTTGTGATTTGGAAGTAATAATTACATCAGTCATATCAAGACTTGTTAGTGTCTAAAATATTCTTCCATTGCAGTCCATGCATAAAACTTTGTTTGAAGTTTATTTCTGTCATGAAAACACGGCATTTCAAAGAAAGATATTTACATTTCAAGTAGATGTTTGCAATGCTTGTACTTTCTTCAGTCATTTATAATTCAATCAGTTGGATTCAAAGTGCTGACATTGAAATGCAGAAGCAGGGAGTTCCCATTCTCTCAACTTCAAAAGTATCTAAATTAAATCTGGCACTGGTCAGTAATGGACATGCCAACACTCTGAATGCTGTCTGGATCTAAAGGGAGGCTGATTTAAAAGGTCTTAAAACTCAAAACATGTTTACATTAAACACAAAAGCAAATTCTCTCACTTCTAAAATTTCATGTGGTAGGAATATAACCCATTTATTATTAAACATGTCATTGAAGAATATGGAGCAAGCTTATGTAAATAATTGGGCTATCATAGTGTGTGTTTTCACAAGTGTGTGGGAGGATAAGCAGTTAGTCCTTATTTTGTGAGCTGGCATTAAATATTAAATAATTCATTAGCAAGTCAATGCATTATATATAATGTGTATATATATTTAATGTTTATTTATATGTATTTTATATTTATATTATATATTATTTGTATTATATTATTTATATACATTACATGTATATATTAAATATATAACATATATATTAAATTAGTTTATATTTATTATATATCTATGTTTATATAAATTATAAATATATGACTATATTATTTATATCATATATTTTATAAATAAATTATATTTTATAAATATATAATATATATTTTATTTTATAAATAAATTATATTTATTTTATAAATATAAGTATTTTCATTTATATTGTACTTAATATATTAATATAATATATTTAACATTATATGGTAACTGTGGGATATTATATGGTAGATGTGGGATATTATACTGTTTAAAATAAAAGACAAACATGTCAGCCTTGAAAATTCCCTGAGCAGACAAAGCCAGTTTAGTCACACAAAGAAAGCTCAATTTAGTTATTTTGCAAGACTAACTTGACCTGGGTCATTTCTAGCTTATGCCTCTTGAAATCAAGCAAATTTTGAACTGTTTCCCAAGGTTAACATGAGGTAACCACTGAAAATTCTAGTAGTATAATCAGTCACTGGCAAGAATAAACAGTAACTGCTTTCTCATTATACAAGCTGCTTTATAGCAGTGTACCCCTGAGCCTCATTACATATTTTGGTTTGAGTGCTACTGGTTTACAAACTAAGTTTTTAGTGTGTGCAAAATAAACTTACTAATTACTACTTCAGTGATTTATTGTTTATGCTTCAGCTCTTTCTGAACCTTTAGATATAAACGTGTGTGTGTGTGCACATGCATGCTCAGTTGTGTCCCACTCTTTGTGACACCATTGACAGCACCCCACCAGGCTCCTCTGTCCATGGAATTTTCCAGGCAATAATGCTGGAGTGATTTGCCATTTTCTACTCCAGAGGATCTTCCCTACCCAGGAACTGAACCCGAGCTCCTGCGTTTCCTGTGTTGGCAAGTGGATTCTTTACCAGGAAGCCACTGGGAAGCCTATATATATATATGTATATATATATAGAGAGAGAGAGAGAGAGAAATGCTACTGTATTGAATCTGTCTCTTTTTGGAACTCCAGAAGTGATTTTGTATCCATTCTCGTCAACTCCCATAATCCATTTGCTAACACAGAGTACGTATTCATAAGCGTTTATTGAATGAATGCTTGGTGTCCTTTTAAGTAATTTTAAGTACTTCCAGAATGGTAGGGCAATTATCCTTGATGACAGGTGGCTTGCTGTTCCTATCCACTGAGATAAATTGAAGTAAATGGCCACATAAATAGAAATGGAATAGTTTGTATAGGAAAAAAATAATTTGACTGCATTAAAAATAAAAGCAAAAAGGATAAAATAATACTCTGGAGATGAACAACTGCACTAGGACTCATTTCCTCCTGGTAACTATCAGAAAAGTCAGTGCTGTAGTTGGAAGAAATAAGAGTACAGGTTGTGTGAGAAATGTCATCAGTTCTGCAGTATAAAGTGAGCCAATAAAACTAATCTACAAGGGGCTTTTAGGTTTTGATTAGATTGTAGATTGCACACATTTTGTGAGGTTTTTGTAAAAATAGCAATTGATTTCCCCTCTCACCAAGCAATTTAATCTATGGTACAAGTCGCAAAGCCAGCTGTGGAATGGTGGGTTTCCCTGCTAGAAGCAATACACCTGCCACAAGGCTTCTAAAATAATCATTTGGCAAAGATAATTTTAATAGGCAGGAATAAAGGTTAACAACCTTTGTTAAGGCTCTTTAGAGCCAGAATGATTCAAGTGCCACATTCATCTCTCCATTCCCTCCTCTTTCAGTCTTGTTCCATTCACTGCTAAACAGAAATTGAGATCAGCAGAGTTTAAGTGTCACAGTTTATCATGCTGGTTCAAATATGCATGTATTCATGCAGAATATGTTAAATATATGGCATTTTCTGAGCACTGTGCCAGAAAATGAGAGGTAAATACAAGAGAAGAAGATCTTATACAAGCAAAGTTAAAAGAAAAGCTGAATCTGCATTGAGAGGTCAGACTGAGTGAAGTACCTACTTCACTCAGATCTTGTTTTTTCCCTTTGAAAGTGGGAATAGTGGGTGTGCAGATATTGTGCTGGGCTAGAATCTGGAGATGAAACTTTTAATGAGCAACTCCTTTTCCAGCCATTTCCAAGAATATGTCCCCAGTCAAGAGGCTGGAGTCTTTCTATCAGGAAAACATTAGTAATAGGTTCCAGTACAAAATACTTAATAATGGACTGTGCAGAGGAGGAGAGGAGAAAGTGGATTGGACAAGAACTACTGGAGTAAAGATTAAGGAGGAGGCGTGGCAGTGGCAGGGGAAGATATCCTGTATGAGCAGCGAGTCAAGCATAGCAATCCTTGGTAGCTGTAACAGTGGATTGCTTCCACCATTGCCTCTTGGCGCAATATGTAAATCTACTCCTGTGGGTTCTTGCTGATAACCAGCATCACATTGTGCCAGAAAGGCTCTATATGATTTAGCAAAGCCTCACCTGCAGGGTGCTAGTAACAAGCCTATACATATATAGCTTCCCAGGTGGCTCCGTGGTAAAGAATCTGCCTGCCAAAGCCGGAGACACAGGAGATGTGGGTTCAATCCCAAGTTTGGAAAGATCTCCTGGAGGAGGAAATGGCAGCCCACTATAGTATTCTTGCCTGGAAAATTCCATGGATAGAGGAGCCTGGTGAGCTACAGCCCAGGGGGTTGCAGAGAGTCAGACATGACGTGACATGACGGAGCATGCATGCATGCTGCTATTATCATATATATATATATATATGCTACTGGATTCAATTTATCTCTTCTTGGCACTCTAGAAGTGAATTTTTATCGATTCTCTTCAACTCCCATAATCCGTTTGCTAACACAAAGTACGTATTCAATAAACGTTTATTGAATGAATGTTTGTTGCCCTTTTAAATAATTTTACATATAACTCCATGGCTGATTCATGTCAATGTATGACAAAACCCACTGCAATGTTGTGAAGTAATTAGCCTCCAACTAATAAAAATAAATGAAAAAAAAATAAAAATAAAGTCATTTAAAGTAATTCCAGAATGGAACAAAATGCCATTGAGTCTTATCTCTTCCTGATATTAACTTGAGTGTCTCTCTGAGCAATACAAAGCTATGTGATAATTAAATAATTAATTAAAAAAATGACTATATAAATTATTATTTGAAATATTTAAAAATATAACTATAATTAAATTATAATTTAGAATGATTAGTAAACTAAATAATTAAAAATCATCATGTTCATTATTATGTTAACCTATTACTTGTTGAAAACTTAAACTGTTTCAGATACTGTTTCAAGAACTTTACCGGTAATATCTTAATATGTCTTGACAAGAAAACTTATTGGTAGAAGTTATTAATACCCCTACCAATGAACATATATAAAACATTATTATTTACCTAGTATCATGAAGGCATTAATTGTTAAAGATGTAATTCAAAATCAAGTGGGTGACTCTCAAATATAAAATATTTTAACATATGCTAAATAAAGGCAAATAAACTATAATATTTCAATTACCATGAAAAGCATATAAAAGATGTAAATTTTCATATGGTTTTCATCTCCTTTATGTAGTAAAATGTTTGCCTATTAGGGATCAAGGATAGAATAATATCACAAATTCTGTCTAAGACAATTACTGCTCTATATGTTCTCCGAAGCATAAATTCTCATCACCTTCCTATCATTAATGACTCAATAATTCCCAACTAGATTGGTATCCAGAGAAGTGTGCTTTTCTTGAGTTCCTGGTTTATTTTCTCAGGAATATAGTAGGTCTTTTCTTTTCTCCCTTGTTTTGACTATAGAGGAGCAAAGCAAATATTGCTGATGTTTTCAACTGCACTCAATATTATTGAACATTTCCTTTAGGTAGTAATTTTATCTTTGGATTTAAATTAAATTTACATTCCATTTTGCATTTGTCTACATGCATTCATTAATTTATCTACTTACTAAGTTAAGTACATCATTTATTTTCATGGTTGTTTTTCATTGTTCAGTTTACAGTACTGATTTTTCTCTATGTTCCAAAGATGGAGTAGCTCATAATTAAATAAATATGGCTCATCAGTTTTTCCTCTAGTGCTGGCTTGCCAATTTTAAGTGGAAAATGTTCTTCTTCAAAATAATGTTTGTTTTGTTTTGTTTTGTTTTTTGGCTACCACATCTCCTAAAGGATGGAAATGAGAAAATGTATCAGAGATTCATTCTTATCAACAGAGGTGTTTTTAGTTGTATATTTTCTAAATGAAGGATCTCAGCATTAGTTCATTCATGCTTCTTTTATGAAATAACTTCCTACTAGAATCAAAGGCTTGAAGACTATACAGGACTTTCCTGTGATTCTTCAGATGATAAGGCCAAGTACTGGCATTATTCATAAGAATTTTCAGAACACTTATCAGATTTGGTGCCTTTTAGCACATTGGTCTCTAAAATCTTTTGTATAGTCCATCTGCAGCACACCACTATACTAAACCTTATACAAAAATCAAGAAGAGTTAAAGCATGATGTAGTCACAGGTAAACTACAAACACAATCAATTAGGATTTACAGAGGTGGGAAAATAAATGTTAGAGGGCGTGAAGGGGCTGAAAATATATTGAATTATGTTGCTAAGAGTTAGGATATTATGAAAACATTTTTCTCTTTCTGTCTGTCAAATACATTATTTTCAACATCAATAAAGTAAAATAAATATGCATTGTCAAGACTGACAAATGCAGAATATGAAAAGAAGGAAAAATGGCCCATTTATACCATCCAAAGACAATTTTTAATATTTATATATACAAATATGTCCTATTATCCAAATCTCTTGTATCTTGAGGTCAAGTAATGCAAATTTGGATAGTAAGTTCAAATATTGAGGTATACTGTATTGTCCAGATATTGAGTTTAAATATCAAATTAATGAGACAGCTAGAGATTCATACAAAATGTCTGAATCAATTTCATTACTAAATTATATTACTGAGAATTCAAAGAGTATATTTCCTATATATTTTTTAAATATTTCAAGTATTTGCATGTGTGTAGAAAAGAAACCAGTGTGCAATGTATAAATATACACATATAAAATTAGTATAAAACATATATATATTTTTTACTTTTTAAATTAACATTGTAAGATATTATATACCCAATTGAATCAGTGTAGAATGTTCTATAGTTGGGAATTTTTATACTTTTATTAATGATTTTCCTAATCTTGAATATTTAATGTATGCTTTCTGCCAAAATCAGTCTATTATTAATTATGCCACAAAACTGTGTGTGTGTGTGTGTGTGTGTGTGTGTGTATGGTTCACTTTCATTTCTGAAGATAGATTCCTGAAGTGTACTGACAAGATCAAGAAATGTCAATTGCTTTTTTTTCTTTTTTATGACTTTCTTTAAATTGCTTAAAATATATTTTTAGTCATGGAATAATTTACATCCACATATTTAGTTATAATAAAATATTTTATCAGGATAACAAATTCTGCTATATTTCACACTGTTCTTTATGAGAAATACATTCTGCCTAACATGTGAATTAGTTTACTATTTTAATTACTGGTTGGGTTAGTTTCCATACTCTCCCACATATAGTTTTCAACCATATGTTTACCTCTAGGTTTATAAATGAAAAATCTGGTTTTAATTCCATGTTCATTATTAAAAGGATCAGTAAGTCCAAAGTTGCTTTGGTATGGTGTATTGCAAAATACAAAGACAGGATTAATAAGCAGAATTATCTATTAATAAAGCTCAGATTATTTGCCATTGAATAGTGCAGGTGATTATTTTTCTTACAGTTGGTTATCTTGTTTCCATGTCTTTTCACAATTTTTTTGGACTCTGTGTATTAATCACTTAGATAATAGGCTAATGTGGGATCACGAACACTCAAATACATTTAGTTTATTCATTTTTTAAAATTTCTTGGATAAAATGTGGAGTGTGTCAAGGTAGAAGGATTTAATCCCTTGTGTAAAAAGAACATGGCCTAAAGAAATTGCAATTTTTATTACTATGTGTTTACTAAAGACACTGATCTTCCTACTATTTCTTGTAAGTTTTTAATGTTTCCTTAAGTATTTCACAAAGATTAGCTTATCTGTGCTATGTAGTAAAAGATATATTAGAGTTGCCCTATATAAATCATTTACAAAATATACCACATGAATTTTGAATATCGTAAATTATGTAATACCTTTTATAATTGCAGATATATGACTAAAAGTAACTTTAGAAATTGCATTTGTTATTGACATAATATGAATTCACTTGAGTTTTCCTTGTATCACTTAAAAACATTCTTTCTGCAGAGATTTCTAAATATATACTTTTGGAATAAATACTTTTTTTAACTCTGAAACCCCAAAAGTTTGATGATTAGTAAATTCTGAGCTGTTCCATGACACTATTGCAGTTGTGCCTCCTCTTCTCTAATAATTTGTCAGATTGTATTTACTATGACCTTAGTATGTCTTTTAATTATAATTATATCTCAAACTAGCACAATGCATGTTCCAAACCATCTATCTTTCATACTGATTGGTGAAAAATGTTGGGCTTATAAGCTATTAAAAAGTCATTCTATGGTGTGCCCTGCAATTAATTAGAAGCCAAGTAATAATGAAATGCAATTAACTCAATGACTACAAGTTTTTAAAAAATCATCTCATGAAAAAGAAAGAAAGCATAAAGTCAGAAGGAGAAATAATTTTCACCCCAGGAAGGAATGTAAGAAAAAGCAATTCCCTGCCTCCTTCAGTACATCAATTCTTATCTTTGTCAGCCATTTTAATTAACATGTTAATAAGTTCCCTGTAGTTTTAATAGCAAGTGACAATTGCAAAGTGCAAGCTGAAATAAAATCTAACACAGTAAATTTGTTCCTTGTAAAAAATATCATTATTGCCTAGTCAACCATAACTTGCTTTCACTCTCTCTCTTAAGGGAAAGGTTGCTCTTGGAAGAAGATTTAAGATTTAACCCCCACATATTAAGCAAAATTAATGATCTATTTGCTTAGAAGCTATATATTAGCTCCAGTTTATTCATCCACTGGGTAAATGGTAGACATTACTTGGTCACCATGATAGATTTGAATTCAGGCAAAAGCATCAATCAGTGTCGGTGGCTGATTAGTTGTTGGTGTCTTTGACAGGCTCTTCCATCTCACTGAATGAAATCCAGCTATTGCTCTCACTTTTCTCCACATCCGTTGCCCTCCAAGCTACTATATTACGTAGCCAATGCTGAGGGTGGAAAATTTTCTGTGTCAGTTAGCAGTGAATTTATCCCCTTTGCTTGTTATTGCATCCACGTTGATCTCCTACTTCAAATTACAGATTGAGGGTGGTCAACAGTGTGTGGAAATGTGAATCTTTAGAAGAAGTGAGTCACAGTGGGTGAAAACAGTTGTGTTTTAATAATACATCTGCTCTCCTTAAGACAGAAAAGTGACATAAATTTTACTTTCTTTGATGACACCATAAACATTAAATATGTCAAGATTCAAAAGGTTGATAGTTGAGGAATAAAATACTGCAATAAGAAGAAAACATTACTCTTTAGATGAATTCAGGTTCTGCAAGTACAGTAGTAATTAACACTAAAATGATAATTAACTTTGTATTAATTTGCTCTTAAAGTTCACTCAGACCAACATTTTATTACTTGAATATGCATTCAAACTCCATTATGAACACTGTAGCTTATCTGTGAGCCTGAGGAACAAATGGAGTTAATTTATTTGTGGGAATATTTGAGCAAGTGGAAATGATATGAATTTTGACTTTTTTGACACCCAGAATTATCTAGCATATGTGCAACTCTTTTCACTAAACACAAAGTCAGAAGGAACAAATCATCTGTAGTTAAAATTTTGTAAAGGATTAGTTAATCATTTTAGCTTTTATTTGTTTACAGGGTCAGAGTGACAGTATCAAGTGCTAAAAAACCATTTAGAAATTATTCAAATAGCATTGCATAGGTTTAATAGTAATGTAATTCCATGTTCTTCCTGATTCCTTTTTTTCTATATTTACCATATATTTATGTTCAATGTTTGAGGTTGTTCCACAAATAAATATGGTTACCAACAATTTTCAATATGCAATCACACATGCCAGTTTCTCCTCAATAGAATGTAGCTAAAAAAGCACAAGAAAAGTTACTCCAAGTCACTTATTATTAGAGGAATGCAAATCAAAGCTACCAGTTATCACCTTACACTGGTAAGAATGGCTACCATCAAAAAATCTACAAACAATAAATGCTGGAGAGAGTGTGGAGAAAAGGGAACACTCTTGCACTGTTGGTGGGAATGTAAATTGATTCAACTGCTATGGAGGACAGTATCAAAGTTCCTTGAAAAGCTTAAAAAAAAAAAAAAACTATCACATGACCTAGTAATTCCACTAGAGGATATGTATCCTGAGAAAACAATAAATCAAAAATGAACATGTACCCCAATGTTCATTGCACCACCTTTTATAATAGCCAGGACATGGAAACAAACTTGTTCATTGGCAGATGAATGGATAAAGAAGATGTGGTGTGTATATAAATATATTGAATATATAGTAATTGAATATTACTCAGCCATAAAAAGAAATGAAACTAATTTGTAGTGATGTGGATGGATTTAGAGTCTGTCAGAGTGAAGTAAGTCAGAAAGAGATAAATAAATATTGCATATTAATATATATGTATGGAATCTAGAAACATTTTACAGATAAGCCTGTTTGCAGGGCAGGAATTCAGACAGAGACATAGAGATTGGACATGTGGATGCAGGGGCAGGTGAGAGAGAAAGTAAGACAAATTGGGAGAATAGGATTGACATATATACACTACTGTGTGTAAAATAGATAGCTAGTGGGAACCTACCATATCGCACAGGGGACTCAGCTTATTTCTTTGTAGATAACCTTGATGGGTAGAATGAGGGTGGGAAGAAGGTTCACATGGGAGGGGATACATATAGCTGATCCACTTCATTGTTCAGCAGAAACTAATACAATATTATAAAGCAATTGCACTCCAATAAAAAAAAGTCAAACTAATTGCTTAATGTTTAAATATCATGTCAAAGAACTCTAATTTTTTTACAAAGATTTGTTACATTAGAAATTTATATAATTTTTAAAAAGGTAGAATGAACTACATTCTTTTGTTGTAACAATCATCAATGACTGTGTTGTTTCTTGTATTAACATGTCAAGAAGTAAAATGTAAGAGATATAGAATACTAAAATAAGTAATTTGTGCAATCCAAGGGCTATAAATGTCAGATTAGTAAATATTGAATCCTTAATATTTTCTAAGTAAAGTACTATGTGGCTTTGGACTAGAATGATAATGTAATATTTAAATTTGTTTCAACATGAAATACAAGCTATACAAAGATTTAGAAGTGTGTTAGTGCAGAAATACATTGGAAAACTTATTGTTTTCCAATATATATTCAACAATCTCCCTGAAGCAAAAACTGTACTTAAAGGGTGATTGGAAACCTAGAAGGCTGAGCTACATTTCAGAATGTTTGTTGTGTTTTTCTTGTAAAAGAAAGAAAGCTTGTAATTTATATACAACTAAATGCAGAGTTCCTAAGAACAGCACAGAGAGACAAGAAGGCCTTCTTCGATGAACAGTGCATAAAACTGAAGAAAGCAACAGAAAGGGAAAGATTAGAGATCTGTTCAAGAAAATTGGAGAGATCAAGGGAATATTTTGTCCAAAGATGGGCAAAATAAAGGACAGAATTGTAGAGACCTAGTAGATGCTGAAGAGATCAAGAAGATAGGAAAGAATACATGGAAAAACTGTACAAAAAAGATATTCATGTACCAGGTTACTACAAGGGTGTGGTCAGTCACCCAGAGCCAGACTTTCTGGAGAGAGAAGTCAAGTGGGCCTTAGGAAGCACTGCTGTTAATAAAGCTAATGGATGCAATGGAATTCCAGTGAAAGTGAAGCCACCCAGTCGTGTCTGACTCTTTGCGACCCCATGGACTGTAGCCTACCAGGTTCCTCTGTCCAGGAACCTGGGATTTTCCAGGCAAGAATACTGGAGTGGATTGCCATCTCCTTCTCCAGGAGATATTCCCAACCCAGGGATTGAACCCGGGTTTCTCACATTATAGGCAGAAGCTTTACCATCAGAGTCACCGGAGAAGTTCAGTGGAATTCCAGTAGAACTATTCAAAACCCTAAAGGATGATGCCATCAAGGTGTTACGTTCAATATGTCAGCAAACTGGGAAGACCCAGCAGTGGCCACGGGACGGAAAAGGTCAATCCTCATCCCAATTCCCAAGAAAGGTAGTACTAAAGAATATTCAAGCCATTGGACAGTTGCACTCATCTCCCATGCTAATAAGGTCATGCTTAAAATCTTGCATGCTAGTTTTCAGCATTATGCAAACCAAGAACTTCCAGATGTTCAAGCTGGATTTAGAAAAGGAAGTGGAACCAGAGATCAAATTGCCGACATTCACTGGATCATTGAGAAAGCAAGGGAATTCCAAGAAAACATCTTCCTCTGTTTCATCAACTACGCCAAAGCCTTTGACTGTGTGAATCATAACAAACTGGAAAGTTCTTAAAGAGATGGGAATACCAGACCATATTACCTGTCTCCAGAGAAATCTGTATGCAGGTTGAGATGTAACAGTTAGAGCTCTTTATGGAACAACTGATTGATTCAAGATTGAGAAAGGAGTAGGACAGCCTACCTGCTGTCAACTTGTTTGTTTAATCTATATGCTAAGCACTTCATGAGAAATGCCAGGCTGGATTAGTTACAAGCCAAGAGTCAAGATAGGTGGGGAAAACTTCAAAACCTCAGTTATGCTGATGATACCAATCTAACGGCAGAAAGCAAAGAGGAACTAAAGAGCCTCTTGAGTGTTAAGAGGAGAAAGAACCAGTTTAAAACTAAATATTAAAAAAAGTTAAGATCATGGCATCTGGCACCGTTACTTCATGGCAATAGAAGGGGAAAAGGTGGAAATAGTGACAGATTTTCTCTTCTTGGGCTCTAAAAACACTGCAGTTGGTGACTTATCCTTGATATCAGAAGATGATTGCTTCTTGGCAGGAAAGCTATAATAAACTTAGAGAGTGTGTTGGAAAGCAGAGACATTATTCTGCTGACAAAGATCCATATAGTCAAGGCTATGGTCTTCCCAGAGGTCACGTATGGTTGTGAAAGCTGGATCGTGAAGAAGGCAGAACACCAAAAAATTGATACCTTTGAATTGTGGTGCTGGAGAAGACTCCTGAAAATCCCTTGGAGAGCAAGAAGATTAAATGAGTCAATCTTAAGGGAAATCAACCCTGAATGCTTGTTGGAAGGACTGACACTGAAGCTGAAGCTCCAGTATTTTGGTCATCTGATGTGAACAGCTGACACATTGGAAAAGTCCCTGATGCTGGGAAAGATTAAAGGCAGAAGAAGAGGGCACCAGAGGATGAGACGGCTGGATGGCATCATCAATGCAATGGAATAAACTCGGGCAAACTTTGGGAGATGGTGAGGGACAGGGAGGTCTAGCATGCACAATCCATGGAGTTGCAAAGAGTTGGACACGACTGAGCAACTAACACTTTCACTTTCATATGTGTGTGTGTGTGTGTGTGTATGTATATATACATATAGATGACTATATAAACAAATAAATATATATAATGCAATTAGTATAAGGCTATATACATATATGATTTCATCATATAAAATGTTACATTGTAGAAATCAACATAAAATAGAATATTTGGGACTATTTCTAGGATGGTTCTGACATTATAAATTAGATAACAGCATATTTTTCAGATGAGGAGCCAACAGATGCTATTTATTAAGCTGAAAATCAAATACTTCTTTACTTTATCAGACTTTGTAGTGAGGAGAGTATTTCTGTTATACCATAAAATTCCTCTCTGTGGTTAAAAGCTCTGTCCTTTGTTCATCTTATGCCCATAAGGAATTTCCAGTGGTCATTTCTATCTTCTTGCTTAGAAATTTAGAGAACCAAATAGTCCTGCATATTTAAAATAGAAGTTTGAGAAAATTAGTCTCTCATTCATCTATTTAAAGCTAATGAAAAAAAAAATCTTGTGGTACTCAAAGGTGTTCCTCTCATCTGCAACTTGACGAGGAAGTGTTTGCATCCAGTATTTCACATAAACATCAGGACACATTCAGACATAGCAAATCAGCGTCAGTATCTACCTCAGTTCTTTACTCAAAACTGCTTTTACTTTACGTGACTCACATTTCTACCTTGAAAATAAACATATAATCTACTTTGGAACATTTGATACTGATCCCAACTTCTAATGGTTCAGAATTCTAAATAGTAATAATGTTTAACAGAAGAAAGATTTTTAAACTGTTAAAATTACTCTCTCATTTAACATTCCATAAGCAGCTCAGTTGTAGAAACTATCAGAATAGAAGCATGAAAAAAACCTATTGATACTAATAGGCAATATGATGTTTAAACATGCATGTCTTAGTTGAATGGTGGAGGTAAGAGGAGGTTGTAGGAAGATTGTATTTTTAAGAGCAGGAACCCAGATTCAGTCAATATCTGTATTTAAGAAGACAAAAATCACTCATTGGTTATATGCCGGGGTCCAGCCTCGGCAGGATCCAGGGGGTACCCTCAGGATGAACGGCGTCGGCGAGAGAGAGAGACGTGAGACTAGCCTTGATAGGGCCAAGTCTGCGAGGGAGAGAGAGAAAGAGAGAGAGAGAGAGAATGACCAGACGGGGGTGCAGAGGGTCTGGAAGAGTCTGGCAATGCTTTATTTTTTACCATAGCTTTTATATCCTAAGTTAGTACATTTCTAAGGGGAAGATAGTTTAACATTACGTCAGCTTGTCCTTCAGGAAACCAGGGTGTTTTCTGCATACTTCTTTGTTTATGAGGGTCTTGTACATTATCTTCTGGCCTTGGGGCCTATTGACATTTTCTGACCTAGGTGAATGCAAAGCTGTTTTCCGTAATCTATTCTTTAATGAACACAAAGGTCAGTCGTTTTTGGAGAAGTTATCAGTTAAATTTATCTAAAAGGTTTACCACACAAAGACTCTGCAGCTCCAGTGAGGCAGCCCCTGTTTAGCATTCCTGGTTAAAATTAACAAATTTAAACTCTTATTTTTCTAAATCTTTAACTATAACCACTTTTAGAATAATATTTTTATGTTCTCTCATAGGGCTTCCTCACCCCCGAAGGGCTCTGTGCCTACTAAAGACTTTAGGTGATCAGGTTCTTTATGCTGTTTTATGATTAGGATATTATAAGCAATCATGTATATTAGTACCAAGTGCATAAATGCATTTGGCTAACAAAACTACCAGCAAAGGAGTTTGAATTAAAACACTCCTTTCACCCTAAATAATTTCATAAAATACCACCACCTGGGAAACTTATTGTTTAAAATTCTAAATTGATTCTTATTTGGGAAGAGATCGGGGAAGGCCTTCCTGCCTGTGTCAGAGAAATTAGGGAGTAGTCCATTGAGGCAGGCATCAGAAAGACAGATATCATCTTTAAGGTGAGAGCCGGGGGCAGCTTTCCGAAATCCCTGAAAACCTGATCTGCCTTGCCTATCAGGCTTTCTCCTCATGACCTTGTCATGGGTGGGATCTCGTGAGCTGGCCTTTTCAAAAAAACCCCTGATAACCTGATTCGCCCTTGTTCGGAAGGTTTTTCTCCCCTATGGCCTTTCAAGGGTGGGGTCCTGTGTGTTGGCTCCCGGCAGTTATACATATATATTTTACCTAGCAAAGGCAATGCTTTTGAGCTCTATCATCTATATCCATGTGTCTCTGAAATCTCAGAGCATGCATTCATGTGATGACTTTCAGACAGTATTCTCTGGTATATCCAAAGAATAAACTAATGCTAAATGGTCTCTTCGGGAATTACTTATTGCCTTAGCCTCAGTGTCATCATTCTGTAAACATTTGAATTTACTAATTAAAATTTGTAAATAAAATACTAAAAAAGCACAATCAAAACCAGAACATGTGACAGGTAACAAATTTTGCCATTGCCATAAAGCTTTCTTAACATTCCAGTCCACCCTGTAAATTTGGTGCCTATTGTTTTGTTCTACAGTTTCCAGAACATTCTCTTACACAAACATTCCAAATATACATGTGATTATAATGGAAGCAACCCAGCTTACAGATATGACCCAACATATTTAGACTTAGGGTTTTGATTTAGTACAAGCCTCCAACCTTGAGAAGGGCCAATCAGGGCCGATTCTCCAGAAATCTGAAATTGATCATCTCTGGACTCATAATGCTACATGAACTAGCAATATATAGAAAGCCAATATGAGAAAAATAAAACTAAGCTGAAAATGAGACAGGCAACTTCTGGGACTGTACTCAGCTCATACTTGAGATCTGACAGAATTAATTGCTGTTCTGTTCTGTGAGACATATTTTTATTTATAATAAGGTTTCTCTCTTGTTTTAAGCTGGAAACCTTGGTATCTGTTATTTGTAGCAAAGTTTTAACTAACAATAGTACTTCATATACTAGATAAGTAAACAAGTATAAAATTTTGTTATCAAAATTATAATTGGAGTCAAACTGACAAATGAAATTCAACAGTGATTTAAAAAAGGACAAAATGTTATGTATTTTTATGCAGATAAAGAGTTGAATCAAATCAGGACTGTATGTTTCATTCATTTATTATTTGTGCATAATTATTTATATAAAATGAATTATTTAGAACTTTCTTACTTAAAAAAAATACTGTTGTTTTTCTCTTATAGCTATGGCAGAGCTTCTGTTACTGGAATTGCTCTCCTCAGTCAAAAGCTAGAAAACTAGTAAATATATATGAAACAATGGATTTTAGACTATGAACAACAGACAGCAAAGAACTTTGATCTGGAGAGTTCTGGGTAAGTTCTATAATTTCCTTGGTTTTCTCTCTGGAGGTACTTTCTAGATTATGATGCTGAGAGGTGAACCCAAGCAGAGGGGATGGGTTTTTGAGTTAGAGACACTTAAGTAGAAGTTAAAGGAAGTTAAGGGATCTGAAATTCACAGGGCAGTATAGAAGAACAGAGGAAGCTACACAGGAAAATACCTCCTGAAGTCTGTATAAGTTACTTTGTGTCGTTTGCTCAATATCAAGCTGTACATACTCAGTGCAGTTTCATAAGTCTGGCAAGGTGCAGTGGCTAAGAATAAACCAAGTTTTTCTCATTCTCAGTGTTTACACAGAACTGAGAGAGTTCAATTTCCAACCAGCCAAAGTTGAGAGACTGTATTGAACACCTCACATATTCAGTGGGGATGACAAAAGGGTCATTTATTAGTATTTAGTGTTTGGGTGAATAATACTCTAGCCCTGCCTTAGCATAGCATAAAAGAGAAGAATCAAGATGATCCATAAGTAATTTAAATGCCTGTTGTAGAAAATGCCATGACTCTTTAAAGGTAAGTAACACAATCCAGATACTAAAAAAATATACAGTGTCTAATGATCATCATCCAGTCAAATATTACTAGATAGGTAGATAGTAATTATGTCTCATAGCCAGGAGATAAATTAGTCAACAGAAACAGAGACAGAATGACAGAAATAATAACATTGTACATATGAATTTAAAATAGCTATTAACAATATGCTCAAGAATTTAAAGAAAGCATGAACATAATTAAAGGAAAAATTGAAGGAGAAATAAAACCTATGGGATAACATTAAAAGGAACAACAACAACAAGATCCTTTAAAAAAAAAAAAACAAACTTGAAGCAACCTCCCAAGAAGTTTTAGTATGGTTAAAATTCAAAGGAATGACATTATCAAATGTTGGTGAGGATGTGGAACAACCAGAATTCTCAAACACTCTTGGCGAGTCTCTAAACTGGTTCAGGAACTTTGGAGAGGGTTTAGGCCATTGTGTTGTGTTAGAAGCAAGGATGTATTTAAAAAATGATTGGACTATGTCGAAATCACACAGACACAGTCTTTACAAGGAGATTCTTACAGCAAAAAAACAGATAATTTCAGGATCAGAAGAAATACTGTATGATATTATTACCCAGTAAATAAAGTAGAAAATAATTAGTCCATATTTACATTGGTGTTTTTCAGTTGGTAATTCATGTCTGACTGTTTCATCATCCCATGGACTATAGCCCCCAGGCTCCTCTGTCCATGGAATTTCCCAGGAAAGAATACTGGAGTGTGTTGCCATTTTCTTCTCCAGGGGATCTTCTAGACTCAGGGATTGAACCTGTGTCTCCTATATTGACAGGCATGTACTTTACCACTGAACCATCAGGGAAATCCCCATATTTATATAACTCAATCAATCAATAAATTGAAAGATTGATGAGGTATGGAATATACACATAATTTTCAGATGCTATTGTTTACTCACTAAGTTGTTTCTGACTCTTTTACAATCCCATAGACTGTAGCCCCCAGGCTCCTGTGTCATGGGATTGCCTAGGCAAGAATACTGGAGTGGGTTGTGATTTCCTTCTCCAGGTGGTCTTCCTGACCCAGGGACTGAACCCACATCTTCTGCTTTGGCAGGTGGGTTCCTTACCACCAGGGAGCTGATTTTTCAAATAGCTCTCTCCCAAAATACATATTGCTTACAAAGAGTAAAAGAGGAGCTTTGCAATGGAGAATCCTAGCAGACACTACCTTAATCAAGCGATTGGTGTGAATGCTTTCTGTATTAGGACTAACTGGAATCATATGCCACTTGATAGGATGCAATTAGAAGAACACAGGGTTACTCTTCTATGCCTCATTCAAAGATTCATGAAAAACCTGGATCTAATTGGGAAGATATTTAAAAATTGGTATTCTATAAATCACTGGCATTTAAGCTTCAAAAAATATTAAAAGTCATAAAAGTCAAGTAAAGTCTGAGGAATGTGTCCAGATGGAAGTAGATTAGGTGTAAAAGACAATTGAATGCTGTGATGACTCTTCTCTGGATTATTTTACTGTAAAGAACTGTGGAGAATACCTGAAAAAACTTGAAGGGGGTCTTAGGATTGTTGGGGGGAGTGTATAATCTCCTTGGTTCTATCTCGCTGCAACAGGAATTTGAAACTGTGGACCAGTGTTATAGCACGGTTACTACTGCTGCTGCTGCTAAGTCGCTTCAGTCGTGTCCGACTCTGTGCGACCCCATAGATGGCAGCCCACCAGGCTCCGCCATCCCTGGGATTCTCCAGGCAAGAACACTGGAGTGGGTTGCCATTTCCTTCTCCAATGGATGAAAGTGAAAAGTGAAAGTGAAGTCGCTCAGTTGTGTCTGACTCTTCCCGACCCCATGGACTCCAGCCTACAGGCTCCTCCGTCCATGGGATTTTCCAGGCAAGAGTACTGGAGTGGGGTGCCATTGCCTTCTCTGAGCAGGGTTACAGCTCAGTTTTATTTGGCAAGCAAAGGAAAATACATCCTTGAGGAGTGAGGACAGACCAATCCAAAAGAGGTGAGCAGCTCAATTTTGGCTCTTCTTTTTATGTTTTTTCTCCTCCCCCCGAGCCTGCCCTATGTAAATTGGACTAGCCAGGAGGGCTATTTGTTTCACCTGAGGTTCTCACTCTGATCCTTGGATTTTATTTTTTTCCATTTTCATGAGGTTTTCCTTTCTTTGTCTTTTAGCCACCACCATTTTGGAATCCTTTTTCCTATTCTACCTACCTGACAAGATTATATATATATATATTATATATATTAGTAGTAGTAGTGTATGATATTCTATCCTTATTTTGATGGTCCTATTTTGGTTATTTAGGAGTGTGTTCTTATTTTAGGAAATAAACACAAACAGGTTCAGTTGTAGTGGTACATTAAGTCAGCGAATTGCTCTAAATAAAATAAAATATTTTAAAATTCTACTTGCAATATTGCTGTAAGTTTGAGACTGCTTAAACAATTAAAATTTATTTGTTATCTTTAAAAATATAATCAAATGGAAAGCCACTGAGTATGAAATTATATTTACTATATACATATATATATGAGAAAATTTATATTCAGAATACCTAAAGAAGTCATACAAATCCAGAATAAGGTGGTAAACAATCCAGTCTTTAAAATTTCAAAAAGATTATAGCAGGCACTTCACAATGAAAATATTTTAAAAGTCAAATAACCACATGAAAGGGTGCTGAGTATCATTAGTCACAAGGAAATGCAAATATAGTGAACTACCACTAGACACTGTCCATAGCCACAAATGGCTAACGTTTCTTAAATGTCTGACAATTCTAGGTATTTGAGTGGGTGTGAAGCAACTGTTACTCTCCTGTTCTGCTGGTTTCCACTTTGGAAATAACTTTATGGTGTTTTATAAAGTTAAACTTACATTTGCTATCTGACCCATTGATTTTATTCTTAAATATTAACATTTACAAAGATAATGAAAATGTACATTCACTTTACAATGCATATGCAAATATTCATAACAGCTTTATCCATATTAATCCAAATTGAAAAGAGTGCAAATGTTCACATCAGGTAAGTGAATAAACATATCTTGGTGTATTAATATGATAAAATATGAGGTAGGAATAAAAATGCACATTATTTATTTCATAGAATTATTTTTGACGATTCCCCAAAATACCGTGCTTGGTATAAGAATCCAGGAATGAAAGAGCTTTTATTGCATGCTTTTCTTTACATAAAGGTCTAAAAAGAAGGAAAGCAAATAAATAATGGCACAACACAGATTTGTGTTTTTCCGGTGGGGTTGAAACTTTTGAAGTTTTTTTTTGGGGGGGGGGGAGTCGCTCAGTCGTGTCCAACTCTTTGCAACCCCGTGGACTGTAGCCTACCAGGCTCCTCCGACATAGCATTCTCCAGGCAAGAGTACTGGAGTGGGTTGCCATTTCCTTCTCCAGGGGATCTTCCCAACCCAGGGATCGAACCCAGGTCTCCCGCATTGGAGGCAGATGCTTTAACCTCTGAGCATACCTAACCTCTGAGCATAACCTATGGACATACCTAAAATGATTGAGGGGGTGGCTATGTAAGTGTTTATATTTGCCCAAACTCATCAAGATACAGAGGGAAATGTATATTTTGTTTTATATAGCTTATATGTCAATAAATAGACAGGAAAAGAAAAAGGTTAGTGTTACATATCATGATATAGACTACAGTTCAAAATATATAGGTCATATGGAATCAGTGCTGTAGTCGATGGGGTTACAAAGAGTCGGACACAACTGAGAAACTGAACTGAACTGATGGACAGTAATGAAAGTTCACCTACTAAAGCCTGTAGCTTTTGTTTTGTTTTTCTGTGGGACCAAAAAGCTGCTTGAAGCTTAATTTTACAGTTGTGAATTCCCTGCTGGATGCACAATACTCATCATCATTCATAGACCTCATTCTAGGGCTTAATCTTACTCACCAAATGTGATCATTGTTCTATCACTTGATGTTAGTAGAAAGCTACAAAGGAAACCTTTGTGGAAGATGGATAGATTTTTCTGTTAATGCTCATGGATAATTTGATAAAAAAGCAGATTCCTGTTTTTTTGTTTTTGTTTTTGTTTTTTAGTTAGGACTTTGCTGCTTTCTTACAATCTAGTCAGAGATCCCACTAGTAACAGAAAACCTTTGGCAATAAAATTTACAGTAGGAATATTTACATTTCCAGATAACTAGCCTAACAGCTTTTAGATGAAATTAATTTCCATCAGTGTGTATGCTGGAGCATTTATCCCTCTTAAATGAAAGTGAAAATATGTCAAGGTCTGTTGGAAATTTGCCTTTTAGGGTTAGAAAAGCCAATCTAGGAAAGGTAATGAATAATATTAGAAATGAAAATGCATAGCAAGAGATTTGCTAGAACTCATGTGGAGAGAGACAGAAAAAGAGAGAGAAACCATTGTATTTATTAGAGCTTTTATTATTTTATACATTATTCCATTTAAGTTCTATATATTTACCATGTAGACATTAATTGGGTATTTTATAAATATTTCACTTGAAGGGGGACCCCTTCCAGGGCCCGAAACTGGGCTCTTGTCTAACACTCGGAAATGAATTGTCCGAGGAGACACATGTTGACAAAGCAAGAGATTTTATTGGGAAAGGGCACCCGGGTGGAGAGCAGGAGGGTAAGGGAACCCAGGAGAACTGCTCTGCCGCGTGGCTCGCAGTCTTGGGTTTTATGGTGATGGGATTCGTTTCCGGGTAGTCTTTGGCCAATCATTTTAGTTCAGAGTCTTTCCTGGTGGCGCACGCATCGCTCAGCCAAGGTGGATGCTAGCAAGAGGGATTCTGGGAAGTGGACGGACAGGTAGTGTCTCCTTTCAATCTTTCCTGAACTCTTCCGGCTGGTGGTGGCTTATTAGTTCCGTATTCCTTATCAGGATCTCCTGTCATAAAACAACTCATGCAAATGGTTACTATGGTGCCTGGCCAGGGTGGGCGGTTTCAGTCAGTGTGCTTCCCCTAACAACTCCCCCCTGAGAGACTTCACACTCAAGATGCTTCTTGGGAATTGGGGCGAAGGTCTCTTTCTTCTGTAACTTCTTCCTGCTGTGCCTGGGCGTAGGCCTGCCTAGTAGAGTGGAAGTCTCTCTCTACCTGATCTAAGTTGGGGTGTTTTATATCTGAAACCAGCTTTCACTCTTGTAATAACAGTGACTGAGTTTGAAACTGTCAGTGCCTCTCAGAGGTAAAATAGACAGGGGCCAAACAGGAGACCTAACAGGATGGTCATCACTGGTCCCCAGAAACAGGAGGCACCGCTGGGATGATTGGCGGGTGGTCAAGCAACAGAGCTGTGTTCTAAGAATCTTATGTTTAGTCTGAAGTTACCATCTTTCACCTGGGTGGGGGCTCTAGTTCTGTAGAAGAACTCAAAAGACATTGTTATGCATATATTTTTTTTGAGTCGGAACCAGGACCCGTCTCAAGGCTGTACCACCGTTTGATTGTTTCCCCTCTGTTTCTGTATTTTTTTTTTTCTTCTCTGATTGGTAATTGTTTGAATCTACCCTTTGGAACTCAGGGAAGGTCAAGGAGGCTGAATAAAGCCTATATTTTACAGTTCAGTAGATCTGTACTCCAGAGTCGCCACCCCGCGGAGTCCTGTTTAGTTTTATTTAGGGAACAGGGCAACTATGACTGTGATAACTTTTTGTCAAAATGGGGCACAGGACCGCCTCAGCTTGGAGAAGAGACACTGAATTGGAAGTATTCCTGAGTTCCAAGTCCTAGATTTGAGCCTTGTATGATTAAAATCTCAATCTCTTGGTCTGCCATTTTGTTGTAACATACCCAGTTAGTAGTAGCTGGAGAAGGGATAACTGGAGTTTTAATAGACAAAGTAAATTTTTTTCTTTTAGGAGAATAGGCCTGAAATCCAGTCTGGACCTGGCACTTCAGGGAGACTTGTAGCCAGGTGGCCAGTTGCCTAGTTTTATAAAAAGTAAGGTAGAAGTTACTAGCTTCCAGCAGACACTTTTGAGAATGGTAGCATCTAAGCCTGACACGACTCAGAAAACTCCAGTGTTTAGCAATACAATGTCTAATCTGAAATTACACCCATAGTAACACCTGGTTATTTTTCAGGATGTCTGAACCATAGCTGAGTACTCTATTTTGACTTTTAATTTAAAAATTTTTTTTTTAATAGCCAAAGCAGATGGCACCATTAATGATGTCAGTGTTTCTCTAGGTATGAGAAGATGCAAGAATTGGGACTCATAAAATCTCTTGAAAAGATCTAACTATCTGAAGGCCTGTTCTGCCAGTTTTTCCCAGAGCACGGAGCGCCTCATTCCTGATCTTTACCCTGAACTCCTTTCAGGGCCGTTGAAAGTCAGCAGTTGCAGTGGCCATGATATAATCACTGTAGATGTAGATGGCAAGTGTCAATCTTCAGTTGGCAAAGCCCCTTTTTGCTCACAAACTTGACAATGACTTTGAGGGGGGCATTTTATGACCATTTTATCCCATGGTGCTCAGAATGTCCATTCTCAGGTTTGGCAAAGATTTTGTCGACCAGCCTCTCAATGTGCTGTTACTGGATTAGGCCATAAAACAGTATCTAAAATTTTCTGGACCACCTGTCTTACTAGCCTCTGGTCCAGGAAAACATTCCCTCTTGTTGCTTTTTCTCATATCTAGAGTTACACTGTCATCATCATCGATTTCATAAGGAACTATATATTATTTTATCAGAGGCCTCAGTCACACATTTGGCAGTGTAAGAAACAGCAATTTTGTAAAACAGGTGAAATACAAAGAACATAGCCAGCAGTATTAGTAAAGTCACGAGTAAGACTTAAGAGCTTCTATTAGATGTAGCCCAGTATATCCCAGGTCGTCTGACTTAGTCTACTCTGTACGAATCTTTATCTTTCAGGGAAATTATACATTGGCACCACCATCTATAAGGCACACAGCCCAGTTTTTTAGTGTTACTAGACTGGTTATCTTTAGTATGATTTAATTGTTTTTAACACAGAGACTTTAAACCTAAATTACCATAGCTTAGTGTTATCTACATAAATCTATCTCATAATTGTGGGAGACTTTTTTCTTTTGCTAAAACTTCTTGTGTTGCTCTGATTGAGCTTGAGGAATAGAAAAAGGCTCAAATTTATGGCCAGAGTCAGAGTAGGCATTATTAATTGGCCCAGTGAAGGGATCCCGTCTGGTAGTATCATAGTAACCTGAATATGACTATAATTTTTTTAAGTAAATTTCCTCAGGGCCAATCAGTTAGAGTCTTGTAGTAGAGAAATTTATCAAGGTAACCCGGAGCTAGACACAGATAATTGGTCACAAACCCAACAATCGGATTGATTTTTAAAACTAGCATAGTATCAGGCCTGTGATAGAAAAGCATTTGATTTATATGCAAAAGTCTAAGAAGTCAAGAAAACATTATAAATGATCATATGAATCAGGTCCAGCATCTTGGACAAGCTGTCTACCTCTGATGTTGTTGTCTTCTCATCCTGGTGTACTGTAGTTTCTCTTGTTTGAACATCATTTTAAGGTGAGATCAGGTCAGCTGTCTTCTCTATAGATTAATCCAGTGTAGGGGCCTTTGGAAGTGGGAATTAATCTAAGAGTTAATTTTCTTCAGTTTCATTGTGCAAGAGTTAGTTAAGAGTACCTGATAAAAAGTCCTTCCATCTACGTTGGAGACAGTCCCTTAAATTATGTCTTTTTCCAGTCCTGGTTGCAGGTCATGAGGCATCCAATTTTCATCCAAAGATAGATTATTGAGGTAAGCTTCAGAAACAAACTTAGGGTGTTCTTTAAGAATTTAATTAAATTTTGCATTAATATCACATAACAGCAAAGGACTATCTAAGAAATGAGTCTTACTACATGCAGACCTCCATGAACAAACTGGGATTTAACATTTTTTGAAATATTTTTTTTTTCCAAAGTTACCCTCATTTTTATCAAATATAACCAAATTAAGGCTATTTTGTTTGCAAAATAGGTCTGTTCTCACTAATTTTGGTCTGATGATTTATATAACCATAATTGATTATAGACTTTTTATTTTGCTGAAACACCTATAGAATCTCAGACTGAACTTTTAATATAAAACAGGGCTGGGAAACTCACACCAAAGGCTTATCACAGATTTTGAATAACAAATCTAGGTGAACTCTTTTCTTTTTAAGGTCTCAAAAATTCCTTGAGATTTTTGTACCTGTTAGTGAGATAACCTTTTTAGCTCATTTGATAAACTTACTGGAAACTTAAGAGTTTCAAATTTCTGGAGGAGTCAGATAGAGAGAAAATATAATTGTTTTGTTTATAACGTAATTTTACCAAATTATTTTTATAATTAGTTTGAGAGGAATGTTTTCCTTACTCCCGGAAAACACAAGATTTAAACCTGTAATTTTTCAGATAGAAACCATAAAAATTATAAGCATATTCGCTGGTTCATTCAGTCCTTTGTTAACTTTTGTGAAGTCATCAGGTTTCTCATTAGAACACCAAGACATATCAAAATGTTAAGAACTCCATATAATTTTTAGGATATCTGTATTAGTAATTTTACCATACATTATAACATGAGCAGATTTTTTTGCTCATTCGATAATCTTTTTCATGTAATTTAACCAACCAAATAAACACAGTTTAATATCTCTCTTTGGGATGTTTCAGGGGCCCTCTGAAGCACCCCAAAGTTAGCTAGAGGTCAAAGGAACTTTAAAAGAATTCGATTTAGGAATTTTTATCGAAAAGATCAATTAAAAGCGTTTAGAACATTTGGTCAGATTTAGTCAATGTTGATGGCTGTATCATTTAACTTGTTGATATGTCACAATGGGCGTAAATACCAAGGCTCAAGGTCTAGTGAAAGTCAGCTCTGCCATCTTGGACCTAATTGGCTCTAAGCAGTTTTCTTACACCCATGTCATTCCTAACAAAATCTACTTATCTAACTAATTGTAATCCAATTTTAGAAAATCCTGATTATGCATAACTCTTTTTAGTATTTTTTTCATACTTTTTTACTGAAATCACTCTTCCTGCTTTCCTTTAGCAACCAAGAGCTAACTTTTATATTAGCATTTTATAGATTGATGAACATAAATACCAGTGATAAATTCTAAAACCCTTGCTTTCTTAAAACATTTTAGGATGGCATCAAACATTATTCATTTATGGTCCCAAATCTCTTTAGTTTTTCTGTAAAAGGAAGTCAGTGTTTAGTAGTAAATGTTTTAAAATCTTATTTCATTTGGAAATGACCTAATTATTTAATAGACTTCTAATACTTAGTTTAGCACAACCCTTAGAAATTTAAGTTACGCCAATCTGGGGAGACTATTGTAGACAGATATTCTTAAAGAATACAAACTCATATCTCATTTACATTTTTTAGAAGTTTCTTCACTCGAGGTAATTTCCTTGTTGACAAACTTGTAACAGATATAATATTTAACTTATATTAAACCTAGGTTTAATCTTTTTCTTGATGTTAATTACTCTAAGACATGTCTATATTAGATAGGTCAACAAACAAACATTAATATCAGATATTTAATACTGAATATTTCCCAGTTCACCTGAACCTGGAATTTATTGTTTAATTTAGAATTATTTGATTTGTAAGCGCTTACCTTTTTTTTTTTAAGCCAATTAAATAGAGCTCATTTACAAATTAACCTAAAAAATATTACCCAGAGACAAAAACATACCAAGACATATTTAGACAGACACACTGCAAGATCTAGCTTCATTTTCTAAGTTTGGTCATGAATTAGATATTACAATATAAAATTTAAATAACATTTTAAAAGGCTTTTTCTTTTTTCTCTCAGTCTCAGGAGTTAGAGATGGTCTAGATAAGTGTTCCTGAGAGCCCTGGTCTCAAGGCACAGGGAAAGAAAATCAAGTTTTAACAAAATGGCGGCAGGTCTAAATGGTGGCTAGACAAAGCAAAACGGCCGTCACAAATCACGACACAGAACAGAGTTAAAACGCACACATATAAACCTGGCAGTCCTCATCAGACACTCCCTTAAATACAAGAATGCAGTCTCTCAGAAAACCTTCTATAGAGACACAGAACTTGAGATGTCTTTAAAGATTTCAAAAGGAGGAAAGGAAGCCAGGTTGAAAGAAGGAGGAGGAGGAGGCGGGAAAGGGGGGCAAAAGGGGTGGCCTTACAGACGTCTCCTGCCACCTGCAGACACCCAGGCGTTACGGGACTTTTCCCTGGGCTTCCAGAGAAGGGAGGACTGGAACTCGGCCCTACCAGAAACAAGACCAGAATTCGAGTTCTCTGCCAAGAGGAGGTGATCAGTCTCCAATCCACAGCTCAGGCTGAGGCCCTTCGACCAGATTCCTGCGTCCAGGACCGGGGGACTAGAAAAACGGGAAGGATAGGAAGGGCTAAGGAGAGGAAAGAGAGAGGGAAGGGGAGGGAGGTCAATAAAATCTCTTGTTCCTTACCGGTCGGGGCACTCTGGCCAGTTGTCCGCGTCAGGAGGAGACCAGGGACAAAAGGGTCCCAGTCGCGGCCGCTGGGTCTGGTCCATTGGCAGGCAAGCTGGCCCCTGAGTACCCCGAGTGGTCAGGATGTCAGTCTCAGCGAAGAAGATGTCCCTTCGTGGTCGCCATTTGTTGCAGGAAGGGGGACCCCTTCCAGGGCCCGAAACTGGGCTCTTGTCTAACACTCGGAAATGAATTGTCCGAGGAGACACATGTTGACAAAGCAAGAGATTTTATTGGGAAAGGGCACCCGGGTGGAGAGCAGGAGGGTAAGGGAACCCAGGAGAACTGCTCTGCCGCGTGGCTCGCAGTCTTGGGTTTTATGGTGATGGGATTCGTTTCCGGGTAGTCTTTGGCCAATCATTTTAGTTCAGAGTCTTTCCTGGTGGCGCACGCATCGCTCAGCCAAGGTGGATGCTAGCAAGAGGGATTCTGGGAAGTGGACGGACAGGTAGTGTCTCCTTTCAATCTTTCCTGAACTCTTCCGGCTGGTGGTGGCTTATTAGTTCCGTATTCCTTATCAGGATCTCCTGTCATAAAACAACTCATGCAAATGGTTACTATGGTGCCTGGCCAGGGTGGGCGGTTTCAGTCAGTGTGCTTCCCCTAACAATTTTACTGTTATATTTTCTTTTAAGAAATACAAAGTGAATTTCAAAAAGCATCATGACCACCTAAGGTCTCCTTAAAAGTAAATTTTATTGTAGATTTCTTTATATATATATATATATATATATATATATATAGCAGATATATATATATAGCAGCTGATTCTTATGTTATTTCTCCTTTCCAAGCCCTCAAAGCAATTTTTCTTATTTCCTATTTTTTTTAAAGGATGATTCCCACTTGGTGACTCAAAGTGATAGAGCTAGTGGTTGCTTTAACAGCCAGCGGATACTTCGGTCTGCTTGGGTGAACAGCAGAGATTGGAATTGTAAGCAGCTATCTTCTTTTTCTCTTTTTGTAGTTGGCCCATAACTGCTGTTTTACCAAAACAGAATCATTGCTTTCCCACTCCTCAAAAACATCTCCCCTAATTATACATACTGAAACCATATGTCTGACAGTATAACAAAGAGAGTAATACTAAGACTTGGTTTCAAATGTTAACCGAATATTGAGATCAAAAGGATGCAAAACAAAAATTTAAAGAAAGCAGCCAACAGATACTCCTGTCAATCAGGAAAATTAAATTCTTATTTCCTGTCTTGCAAATTTTATTCCTAGACAGATATTTGGCACTCATTGCTTGGGCCTTGTCTGTCCCTGTGTGGGGAATGTGATGGGTGGAAGAGGGAAAGAAGTTAAGTTGAATAACATGGCACAATTACTGAAGGGGGGAAAAATGACCAAAAATAACTGATTTAATTTATTTGGAAGTTTTTTTAAAGAACATGGTATTTTGTAAATCATACATATAGTATCACAGTCACTTCATAGGAGAGAAAAAAATCCTAAGTGACCATAGAGAAAACACTGCTGGGAGCATATCTGGGTGCCAAAATGGCAAATTTTGACTGTGTGTTTTCTTTCAAGTGAGAAAATACATTTTCAAGTTTAGACCTCAACGAAATAGAAAAAGACTTCTTTCTTAACTGCATACCAAGAATGCAAAGTGAGCAAAACAATGATCATAAAGAGCATGAAATGCTTAATTTATAGACATTAGTTGTGATATTCAGCAAACAGAATGAAACAAATAAGAAAATGCCCCCAGGCAATGATTTAGTGTAAAATACTCTGTAATGCATAACAAAGAGGATCGATTTAGAAAGAGTACTTAAATCCCTCTGTTTAAATGCAAAGGTTAAGTCTTTGGCAGTAAGTAAGCCTCATTGCAGAAAAGACCTCATGGAGATATAGTAGAACCTCAGTAGTACTGAAATCAGAGAAATTCAAATAAACAAGAATCATGTCTGCTCTCTTACTCTAGACAATTCCATTTGTGAATATGAACTGAAAGCTTATTCCAGGAAAGCATTATTAAATACATTCCTTTCATCCTTCCAACAGTGTTCCTTTTTTTTTTTTTCTTTAGCCAGATACTGTCCTATATCTACTGATTGAAATATTGTACAAGACAGATAAACTATTTCCTTCAAGGAACTTAGTTTTATCTTGGAGGTTACTAATCATACCAAACAGAAGGCCAAGACAGCCTCTCTGGTTGATTAAATTTTGGCAGCCAGCTTTCTGCCTTAAGGCCCAGATCTCTCTTTCTTTAGAGCATTTACTGTGGAAAACTCACAAGTTTAAATCCTTCCTCTACCTTTTGAGATGTAAAAATCTTTAAAAAGTCTCCTGCTAATTTTACAATCCAGAGGGGTTTTTCTCAAGGACCTGGGAACCATCCCTTTGAAATGTAAGCGCTATGGAAATTAGCACACATATCTCCAAGTCTCTAGAAGAATAGGAGGCTGACTTCTCTGGCCACCTCTTCTCCAAGCTGTCAACCTAACCTGGGTCATGAATATACGAGAATGTTCACTTTCCCTTTGTGTAAAGCCAATTAGCAAACACAGATGCCCTAAGAACTCCTCATTAAGCTCAGAAAACCTACCAGAAACCTTGGGAGAGACACAGAACCAAGAATTACTTACAGTGCCCAGAAATAATTCATCCTGCTGACACCTTGATTTCAGATTGCTAGCTTCTAGAACTGTGAAGCAAAAAAAAGAAAAAAAATTTATATATATGTGTGTGTGTGTGTGTGTGTGTGTGTGTGTGTGTGTGTGTGTGTGTGTGTGTGTGTGTCTGTTGTTTATGCACCCAGGTTGTGGTAGTTTGTTACAGCAGTCACAGCATATTAATACAAAATAATGCACACACACCTAACAGGATTTTTGAGAGGCTTAAATTAGGGTACATTAATATTGTAGCATCACTTTACTACCTTTGTCTCTGAAGTTTTAAACAGGGTGCTTGGCTTGGTTTATTCATGTAAGAATTAACTGAAGCCCACTTAACAGATTAGTGAATACAAACTAAGTAGTATGTTTGGAATAGACTTATCAATGTATAACATAGACTTATGACATGTTAACTCTTTGCTACTCAATTTTGAGTTTTCCATGATTTTCTATTTATAGCATAATTTATTTCTCTAATTTTGATAGTTTCAAAACTATGTGTTAAAAATAGTAAATTCAACTTTGTGCTTAAAGGTCTAAAAATATTTGCATTACTATTAGCAGGTCAACTACTTCCAATCCAATTAAAATACTTCCCAATTACTTTCCAATACTTTCCAATTAAAATACTTCCAATCACAAAATATTTGCAGTTTCTAAGAAAAAACATATTATTTAGAAAATAAATTTCTTAGGATGAAATTTAAAGAATTGTTACCAAAGCCAAAGATATTCATCACAGTCTTATGAAATTCCAAGTACATTATTACATTTAGAATATTTTCTACTTCCAGGTGTATAATAAGACATAAAAACCAATTGTGGAGGTAAATGAATTCTTAGTTGTTGGAAAAGAAGGTGTTATGGAAAACCTTTGCATTATATTGAAGAAGGATGTCACAAAATTAGATAAGAAACCTCAAATATGAAAACAAACATGGACATTTGCAAGAGAATGTAGCAACAACAAAAAAATGAAAAATGAATGGACAGATTTTACTTATTTTCTGAAAGAAAATAAGAGACAGCCTCTGCTAGAGTAGGTTTTGAAGTGTTTTGACCTCTCTGGAAAATGAATTTTAGTCACAATTTTATCAGTCAATGGTCCTTAGGCACTCTTAAGTCTTACTGTATAGCTCTTAGCTGATGCCAATGACTGCAAATTAATTAAAATAATTCTGACCTTTGGGCTACAGAAAAGGAGGAAACAAAGTACACAGAAGCTTTGATATAATTATGCTAGCTTCAGTTAAACTTTCACTGAATAACCTATTGGAATATGTATTGAAAGGGCTTCCCTTGTGGCTCAGCTGGTAAAGAATCCCACTTGCAATGCCGGAGACCTAGGTTCAATCCCCGGATTGGGAAGATTCCCCTGGAGAAGGGAAAGGCTACCCACTCCAGTATTCTGGCCTGGAGAATTCCATACAGTCCATGACGTTGCAGAGTCAGACACAACTGAGTAACTTTCACACATACACACAGTAGCTCTCAACACACATATGATGAAGTTAAATAAAAGAATAATTTAATTTTCTTTTGAAAATGAATTAAATCTATGCATTTTTTTTAAAAAGGGATACATCCCAGTCAAATTTTCTTTATTGCATTTTGTTGTTTGCATAATCAAAACTCGAGTGTTCAAGAAAGTATATTAAACTTGAATAGAGTGAACAAATGGATTACTTAGAATTTAAATGCAAGCAGTATAAGGATTTATTCTCCATCGCTTGTAAAAAGAATGCACATTACAATGTATAAAAATCACAGACATCATAGATAGGAGTAATACATTGATGATACTTCAGGAAACTAGAGACTTGGTGTACTCCTGAAAGTAGATTCAGATCAATATTAATATATATATTCACATCATAAAATAAACAGAAACTTCTATATTCCCCTGGAAAACAATTTAGAAACTGACTATCCCATAGTAATGCTTATGGCATGTTTTAAGGTGATTTACATTACTTCAAAAATTTGAGATGTAATATATTTTATTTATGCTTAAAAGTAAAGATAGAATATAAAAATTTAAGTGCTGTTTTCTGTTGATTGAATTATAGCACAGTTTCACATACTGATTGGTGTGCTATAGAGTGTAATATCCTACAAATTTATCAATTATTTGTAATAATACTCAGTTGGTGTGGAATGCCAACATGAGAATACTTTGTTATGTATTAATTAATAATTTTTTAAGATATGAAAGCCAGAAAAAATAAGAGTTCAGCTCCATGCAAAGAAAGAAAGTGGTAAACCATATCCCATTCAAAAACAACAGAAAACTTTGTGTACTTTAAATATTGTGAGTTTGATTTCTCTATGTAATATATATTGTTTATTTCACTGTTATTAATGAATCATCTCTACCAAAATACAGAATCTTTAGAATACAAGTAAATTCATTTAGCTGAACCCAAAGTATCAAAAATAATGACAATGTTACTGGAAAATAATTCATAACAATTAATGCAGTTTAAATAGATCATCACTTTAGCTTATGTCCTTTGTCTTATTTTCAGTTTTAATTAACTGGCCATAAATTCTGGTACTAGGTCTTTGTGTGTTTTTATGTATGTATGTGTATATCTATATGTGTTTGTTTCCTGCATATTTAAAAATGTGAAAATATGAAGTTATATTGTTTTCTTCCTATAGTATTCAGATATTAGAACAATAGTTTGCATTTGATTTCATAAATCTGCTTGTAGATCTACTAAAAATGGACTCTTCTGGCTTTTAAAAATACAAAAATAATTTCATTGGCTATTAAAGTTAAAATACAAGAGTTACATGATTTAATTTTCTTTAAATTTTCTAAATTAGTTATAAACCTAGGGTATTCTTACATAAAGTTTGACAGTTCAAATAATATATCCTGGTCCAACTTAAAAAGTAAAGTGTTTGGATCTTAAAGTATTGAAAAGCATAGAAGTATAGAATTTCAAATTACTCTTTTTCAAGTCTTTAAACCACCATCTAATATACCCTACAGAAAAATATTTTTTAAAATAAACTTAAAATAGGATTCATATCCATTTTACTTTATCTCTGTCAAACTAAGGAAAGCTAGTTATTGTACACAAAGTTTGGTTTTTGATTCTTTGAATGTTGAGGTAAAGTTGTCAACTACCATAATTGCCTTGGGATATTAGGAATGCATTGCTCACTTCAAAGCTAAGTATTAGGTGGTGGACTTCTCATCACTCCATGTTAAACCATGTCAACTTCTCCCGAGAAAATACACTAGAGCCCATCAGATTAATGTACTTTTTATTTCTTCACTCACGGAAGAAAAGTTCCCAGTGAGAATACCCAAGGCTTGAATCATTCAAATAAATTGCTTCAATTCTCTCTAAGTTCATAGTCACTATGAACTGACTCAGGCTTTCTTGATTCAGACCTGTTAATACTGAGATACTATGTTAGCCATGTATTTTGAGAACCCTAGGGCTCCAGGGGACAGTATTTACATAGACTATGATGGGAATGGCATCACTGGAGTTATTTAATGCCACCTCACATTTTCTATGTGAGACTTGTCAAGAAAGACATGATGGAGGGACTCCATACTAATTAGAATGTAAAAATCACAACAGAATGTTTTTACCAACCTAATAACAAGATATATGAGCAAAAAAAAATCAGCTTTATGACAATCGGAGGTTAAGATGAAAAAAAAAAAAAAAGGCAAAAAAACCTAAGTGAACTGAATTCCAGAAAGTGGCATGCCCTTCCTAAGAGACAAGAGATACCCATGACTGATTCTGTTTCTAGTAGAGTGTCAAAATGATTAAAAAAAAAAATAAAAAAACACTGTATCTTGTTGCCATACCCAAGTGACTGACAAGATTCTAATCAAGTGAAAGGCAACATCTTTGGTGGACAGGCATGGGGAAGGCATGGGAACCGGACAAGATATCACTCCAAGTTCATGACTATCCCCCTTAAACTGAAGACAGAGAGCTCTTTTGAGTGCAAGGCAGCTGCCCATTAGATGCTGGAGAAGGATAAGTGAGGTATCCTTATCTTAGGAATATCTCCCCAGTAGTTAAAGAAATGATCCTCCAATTAAAAGGCAATGACCTGACCAAAGATGGGGACAGAACAAGAGTCCTGAAAGAAATGCAGTCCTCCAAATCTCTGCAGGACTGCAATGAGTGTATTGTATCATTTCTCTGAAGGGCAGGTGTGTGGCAGGAAAGCAGAGTGTCATGTCTTAAAGTTTTGGGCTTCCTGGGTGGCACTAGTTGTAGACAACCCACCTGCCAATGCAGGAGACATAAGAAACTCAGGTTCGATCCCTGGGTCAGAAAGATCCCCTGGAGGAGGGCATGGCAACTCACTCCAGTATTCTTGCCTGGAGAATCTCATGGATGGAGAAGCATGGCAGGCTACAGTCCATAGGGTCACAAAGAATCAGACATAACTGAAGTGACTATGCACACACACACCAAATTCACATCTTAAAGTCATCACCCCTAGAATCTCAAAATGTGCACTTACTATGAAGTAGTGTCATTGCAGACATATAGCAGTTATATAGTATCTACCATAAGATTCTTGCTTTTGTGTAAAGTAATATATTATTATTTGAATATAAGCTGTGAAAAGTAACTGTTACATGGTATAATCTCTAGAGCAATTATAAATAACACAAAGAATAAATGGTAAAAAGTCATTCATAAAGTAGAATCTGAAATTTTACAATTATAATAATTGTCAAAATGTATTTAACCAATTTTAACATCTACTTAAGATAAAGTATCTTAGCAATTGTGGAATAGAATGGCATTTTATCAATTTTATAAAGGGCATCTATTTTTAAAAGTTCTCAGATAACTTCATATGTAGTAGGGGAATACTGAACAATTTCTCTTAAGATTGCAAATAACACAAAGGTGACCACTATAATCCTTTCTATACAACGTTGTACTGAAGTCCTAACCAGTGTATGAGGGCAAAGATATGAAATAACAAACATAATATTTGAGAAAGAAGTGAAAGTATCACCACTAGATTATATGTCTTATAGGTGTCTCAAAGAGGACACAATTGATACCACATCCAAATTTTTTTTATTTGAAACTTATCCCATGCATGTGGCATAGATTAATGTATCAATTAAAACAGTTGTTAATTATATAATGAATCTTTCTGGAAAACAGAGCATAAGCAATCAGATCAATGGAACAGAAGAAAGGCTAGAAATAGATAATCTACTGATATTTTTAAAAGAGATAGTTCAGTTCAATAGAGAAAACAAAGTTTTATTTTATTTTTTTAATTTATGATGTTTAAAAATGGATAGCCAATGGGAAAAAAATTACTCATCACTCACTCCACACACAAGAATGAACTGAATATGTATTGTGGCCCTAATCATAACAGGCAACGTCATAAAGTTTGTAAAAGGAAATATGAATTGTCTTAAGACTTTTGAAGTAGAAAAAAGATTTATTATTTGGAACATGGAAGAAATTGACCATAAAAAATTGCTAAACTTAACTTAATGAATATTGGCAATTTCTTATCAAAAGACCCACCCAAAAAAATGATGTTGCGTGTAACAACTTGGGGCAAGAAATTCACAACACAAGTATTTCTTAGAGAATATATTAGTATATAAAGAATTAAGAATCAGTAGCAAAAATAAAATATGTGCAAAAATATTTGAATTGACACTTCACAAAAGAAGACATAAATTGAGTAATAGATCCATGAAAATTATGCAACACAATTAGTCTACAAGAATGGCAAGCTAAAATAGTAAATAATTGGGTACAAAACTAGAAGTCATTAATAGGACAATGGATAAAGATATTGTGGAACAGTAATATAATAGACTTCCACTCATTAAAAAGGACTGAACTATTTATACATGCAATAACATAGATGAATCATAGAAATCACGATTTGTAAAACAAACCAGATATAGAAAAATACAGAATGTATGTTTTCATTTTTGAAGTCCTAGAATTGGCAAAAGTAATCTTCAATGACAGACCTATCTCTCAAAAAATTTACCGAAAAGAAACACAGGAGGATCCTCTATGTTTAGTTTTTGTATAATGGACAAATAGTATACAGCTGTCAAAACTTACTGAACTAAATATTTACAATCAGATGATTTACCTCTATGAAAATTATGCCTCAAGTAATTACAAAACCCGGTATCTATCTTATCTAGCTAGCTATCTATCTAAATACATACATGAACACACATACACACACAATCAAATCTTGTCTGCAGTAGTTATATTCTATTAAGTTGCCTTATATACTGAATTAGCAAATACTAAACTATTGATCTTAAGAGAATGAAGGACTAGGTTCCTGTGAACTCTGGTCATAACCTTTTTGTCAACTGATCAATGCACAACCTCATTTTATATGTGTTTCTGTTAAAGGTAATTTAACATACGTTGTTGATTCATTCTGACTTACAGCTAGGACACTAACCAGCACCTCAGCACAGTGGGGAGGGCGTATTTTCAAGAGCAAAATCACCAACCTAAAGCCCAAAAATGTGGGGAACATAGCACTAAATAGACCATGAAAAGGACACTTGCTTAGATCATGAAAACTGAAACAAGAAGGCTTTTGTTTGTCCTCAGCTGAAACACACAAACTAGGGACCTTTAATTTTTTGCCACTCTGTGCATATCCATGAATGATTGCAAAACTGCCTGTAAGTATTAATTTGAACCTTACGAATAAATTTTAGCAAGTAGGTGAAATTGCAAATTAGGGATCTATGAATGATGAGGATTGAGAAAAACATACAAATGGAAGATGTGATTATTGACTCTTTCCAACAGGCTCTAAAGGAATTCTCAGTATTTGGCTCTGTTTTGGTTTTCTCTTAACTGAAGACTCAGACTACAGGAAGATTTGTTGCTTATGTTGAGATGTTGGTATCAAAGTGGTTGAAAGTGGAAGTATAGTTCCTCTCCCATATAAGTTGAAATAGAAACTTATTATTAAGGTTCTCTAGGGGACAACTTTCTTCCCCATATCTTGCTCAGTCTAAGTCTCACTTTCATTAATATTTAACTCAACTTTTTTTTTTTTTTTTTTTTAGAGATCATCTCTTTCCCTTTTTTTAATCTGTGAACTACCTGTTGAGATGAAATCTGAGCCCAGAATGTAGAACAAGGCCTTCTTAGGCACTGGTACTGATATACCAGTATTACACTCTCTTTCTCCTCGCCATCAAATAATATTGTAGCATGAGATTTGTAATCTCTTTGCTTATTTTTGTTCTTTGGTTTTCTTGTGTGTGTGTGTGTGTGTGTGTGTATTTCCTTGGCTGGTCAATTTAGCTTGGTTTGCTTCATCCTCCTTAAAACAAGACATTTGATTATATAATCTTTACATAGAACAGCCTGAGTTAATTTCAACATCAATAGCTTTCCAAAGAAATTTTTAAACCTGTCACTCCAAGATGATCATTCTAAGATAAACTAAATATTAAAAACAATTAGATTTCCTACCTCCTATTAAAATTATATATTTATTTACTTACTTATTTGGATGCATTGGGTCCTAGTTGTGGCATGCAGTATTTTCTGGTGTGGCACAAAGGTTTCTGTCTAGCTGTGGCATAAAGGCTGTAGAGAGCATAGGCTCAGTAGTAGCTCTGTAGCATGTGGGATCTTAGTTCCCCCATCAGGGATCAAACATGTATCCCCTGCACTGGAAGGCAGATTCTTAACTACATGACCACCAGGGAAGTACTTTCCATTTCTGTTTTTAAGAGAAAATTTAATTTGATCTTCTAACAAAAACTTGTTTAAAAAATAAAATCTAATCTTTAACAGGGCATCCTTTCTTTAAGAGATTAAAAAAATAATGACGTATTTAAACTACATAAAAATGAACTTTTGTATTGATTGTTGCTATTATTTTGAAAAGTTTCCCTTAAATAGATACAAATAAATCTTCATTTAAACCTTAGTCATAACACAATACGTTGATTAGTAATTGGGATTAGAGGGCAGCAGCAACTGAATTATATAATGGAATAACTTAGTCTGGTTTAGGGAAGCATTTGCTCCCTATATTTCTTCATTAATTCCCTCATGGCTTGAACTAAGGTTTCAATGTTATAATAGAAATGATATACTTAAGAAATTATATGCACTTCTATGCAAATGAAGACTGCAATGAGGTATTACATCACATGGTCAAAATGGCCATCATCAAAAACTACAAAAAACATACATGCTGAAGAAGTTATGGAGAAAAGTGAACCCTCTTAAGCACTGTTGGTGGGCACATAAATTGATACAGCCACTGTGGGGAAAGTATGGAGATTTCTTTAAAAACGAGGAATACAACTAACATATGAGCCAGCAATCCCACTGCTGGGCATATACCGAAAACCATAACTGAAAAAGACACCATATCCAATGTTCATTGCAGCGCTGTTTACAGTAGCCAGGACATGGAAGCAACCTAGATGCCCATCAACAGATGAATGGATAAAGAAGTTGTGGTACATGTCCATAGTAGAATATTACTCAGCCATAAAGATGAATGAACTTGAGTCAGTTCCAGTAAGGTGGGTAAACCTAGAGCCTAGAGTGAAGAAAGTCAGAAAGAGAAAAACATGATATATTAATGCATGTATATGGAATCTGGAAAAATGGTATTGATGAACCTATTTGCAGGGCAGGAATAGACTCAGACATACAGAACAGATTTATGGACATAGCAAGGGAAGGAGAGAAAATGCAACTGCTCAATCGTGCCTGACTCTTTGTGGCCCCATGGACTATAGCCCATCAGGCTTCTCTGTCCATGGAACTTCCCAGGCAAGAATATTGGAACAGATTGCCATTTCCTACTCCAGAAGACCTTCCTGACCCAGGGATCAAACTCATGTCTCTTACATCTCCTGCATTGGCAGGCACGTTCTTTACCACTAGCGCCACCTGGTTCTCTAACAAAGGTCTCAGGGGTCAGAGAGGGTGGGATGAATTGAGAGAGTAGCATTGAAATGTGTACATTACCATGTGTAAAGCAGATAGCTAATGGAAAGTTCCTGGATAGCACAGGGAGCTCAGCCTTGTGCTCTGTGACAACCTAGAGGGGTTGGATGGGGTCGGAGGTGGGAGGAAAGTTCAACAAGGAGGGAACTTGTGTATACTCTATGTGTACACCCTATGGTTGATTCATGTTGATGTATGGCAGAAACCAACACAACACTGTGATTATTATCCTCCAAATAAAAATAAAAACATTTTTTTAAAATGTAAAAAGAAAACTTATGCATTTGTCATAGTATTAAGATAAATATATCATACAAAGCAATATCATACTTATTATTTATTAGTCTTGATACATAATCAGATAAATTTAAATGTGGTACTTTTGGTCCTCTAATGTTCTAAGGTAAAAAATTTGAAATTTTTCCCATTAAGAAAATCAAAATGTTTGGGGAATCATTATTTTCTTTCTTCTTAGATAAGCTTTAATATTATTTTTCTTACTGGCCAGTGACTGAAATAGACTGTAGTGTAGCAAACTCCATTTTGGCCAGTGGGTGAAACTGATTAGGAAAAGAGTATTGCAAATTCCACACTGGAAACCCACTTAAGGGCTGTCACGGTGATAAATGTTAAAGCTTAAAACCTTCAGGATTTCCCTTGGGGCTCAACTTACTCAAAATTCTGAGAATTTAGATGACTAAAGCAAAATATTTTTAATCTGTGATAAATTTTACATTCTCTCAGAAATGGTCCCTTGTTATTGATTTTTTTTACTTGTCAGTGGTTCTGTGTATTCCAGCTTTCCATTAATGTGAACTTAATCTTTTCCTCAGTCATAATGTACGGGCTGTTTCTCTTAGACTGTCTCAGTTTACTTACTTCCATAAGGAGTAATAATGAAACAACAAATAAAACAGCAAAGCAAAGTCTCCATTGTTCTTTCTATTTATTCAGTCCAGTTCAGTTGCTCAGTCATGTCCGACTCTGTGACCCCATGAAACTCAGCACGCCAGGTCTCCCTGTCCATCTCCAACTCCCGGAGTTTACTCAAACTCATGCCCATCGAGTCGGTGATGCCATACAGCCATCTCATCCTCTGTTGTGCCCTTCTCCTCCTGCCCCCAATCCCTCCCAGCATCAGGGTTTTTTCAAATGAGTCAACTTTTTGCATGAGGTGGCCAAAGTATTGGAGTTTCAGCTTCAGCATCAGTCCTTCCAATGAACACCCAGGACTGATCTACTTTAGGATGGACTAGTTGGATCTCCTTGAAGTCCAAGGGACTCTCAAGAGTCTTCTCCAACACCACAGTTCAAAAGCATCAATTCTTCAGTGCTAAGCTTTCTTCACAGTCCAACACTCACATCCATACATTCTATTTATTACATACCATCAAAATAACATTTATTATCTGATTATTATTTCACTAAAGAATTTTATTATTGATATTAAAATATATGATCTTTTGTACACTATTTTGAAATTTTGTTTAGCTCTGTTCTATATGAATTGCAAGATTTTTTATTTTAGTTACAGAAGCTAGCTTTACTGGAATTACCTACAAAGCAACCAGGTACTAAGAATTTGAATACAGGCAAATTGATAAATAACTTACTTTAAGTTAGTGTCTGTAAGTAGTATAGCTAAAGATCAAAATTTGCAGGCCTTGGGGCAAGATAATGTGTGAATTTATAACTTTCATGTGTTTGGAATTTCTGACTAAGCAGAAAACAGGAATAGCACATCTTTCTCATATTTCTTCTCTGAGAAACAATACTGAGTGTCAACTCATAATATCATCCATGTAATGAATGACCAAGAAATTAGTATAGTTTTGTACATGCTTGGATTTGCCTATAACATTTTGCTAAACAAATTTAGTAGTGATATGATATCTATTATTTTATAGGATTTTTGTCTCAGGAAAACAACAAAAATAACCTAGATACCTCAAAGTCTTTCATTAATCTTCAAGTAAATAGCTTAAAGATGTTTGTAGATTTGGTTACTTAAAAATAGATGACTTAATAAACTGCCAGAAATGCCCATGGCTTGATTCAAGGAAGCTATGAGTATAATGCTTTATACGGCAAAGGAAATTTACAAGCATAATAAAAGGTAAGGACCTTACAATAAGCAGAGTGGCCTGGATTATTCAGGTAGGCCCAGTCTAATCTGATGAGCCCTTGAAAGCATCCGGGAAAGAAGGAAATCAGTGAAGTGAAGCAGAAGTCTGGTGAGATGCAGTAGGCAGGAAGGTCAAGGAGGTGGGTTCCAAATGTTGTTGCTTGTTCTGAGATGGACAGGGCTGCAGGCATGGACTGGGGACTCCTCTGGACACAGTCAGTTGCTAGCTGATAGCTAGAAAGGAAATGAGGATCTGTCTTTGACTTAAGGAACTGTTGCCAACAATGTGAACTAATTGGAAGCATATTCTTCTCTAGATCTTAAAGAAAGGAATGTAGCCAACAAACTCTTGATTTTGGTCTTGTGAGAGAGCAAAGGAAACAGCTGAGTCCCACTGTGCTAGCAGTTATAGCCCACAAAAACTGAGATACTAGATGGGTATTTTTTTAAGCCTCTAAGTTTGTGACAACTTGTTATGGCAGCAATAGAAAACTATGGAGGTGTAGAAATATTTTAAGGATTTTATGTGAGGTGTTATAATGGGCTAATACCATAAGTATTAACTATAAAGAGTTTCCCTGGTGGCTCAGTGGTAAAGAATCCACTGTCAAAGCAGGAGACCCGGGTTCAATCCCTGGGTTGGGAAGATCTCCTGCAGAAGGAAATGTCAACCTGCTCCAGTATTCTTGCCTGGGAAATCCCACAGTCAGAGGAGCCTGGCGGGCTACGGGCCACGGGGTCACAAAAGAGTTGGGCATGACTTAGTGACCAAACGACAACAATATTAACTATAAAATGGCTGATACCATAAATAAATCAAATGAAACATAGTGTGTTCTTTTTTATTCGGGTATAGTTGATTTATAAATTGTTAGATTCTGGTGTACAGCAAAGTGATTCAGTTATTATGAGCATTATAGGATATTGAATATAGTTCCATATGTTACACAGTAGGACCTCATTTGTCTATTTTATATATAAGTAGCTTGTATCTGCTAATCCCAAACTCCGAATTTATCCCCCCTTTCCCCTTTGGCAATGATATATTTGTTTTCTAGGTCTGTGAGTCTGTTTCTGTCTTGTAGATAAGTTCATTTGTATGATATTTTAGATTTCATATGTAAGTTTAACATGGTATTTGTCTCTCTCTTTCTAACTTCGCTTAGAATGACAAACCCCAGGTCCATCCATGTTGCTGCAATTGGCACTGCTATATTCTTTTTATGGGCTTGCCTGGTGGCTCAGACAGTAAAGAATCTGCCTGTAATGCAGGAGACCTGGGTTCAGTTCCTGAGTTGAGAGGATCCCCTGGAGGAGGGCATGGCAACCCACTCCAGTATTCTTGCCTGGAGAATCTCATAGGCAGAGGAGCCTTGAGGGCTACAGTCCATGGGGTCACAAAGAGTCAGACACTGCTGAGAAGCTATGCATGCACACATTCATTTTATGATTGAGTAGTATTCCAGTGTGTGTGTGTGTGTGTGTGTGTGTGTGTGCGCGCGCACACGCGCGCGCATTGTTTATCCTAGCCATGGCTCAATAGTTTGATTCCTCCTTCCCAGGGCTGCTGTTATCACTTGAGAAGAATTTATCCATTCATCTGTCAATGAACATTTTGATTGTTTCCATGCCTTGGCTATTTTAATAGTGCAAGCCCAGGATGTTCTTAATGTGCATTGGAAAAGTTAGTTGAAAATACCTCATAAAAGTAAAACACTAACAGAAAATGCAACAGATTTATTTTAATGTAGTGTTTAGCTCTATTCCCTTAGATATGTATTATTTAATGAATACATCTCAAATATTTTTTGTTTGCATTACTATTTGAGCAATGTGGTCATAAATGTGCAAAGGCTGAAAAGAGAAATTCCACGAGTACATGTAAAAACCAAAATATATGTCCTATATTATAATGAGGCAGAGCTTTGAAATTATATATATTTTTCCAATTTCTGACATGTTCCATTTTTTAAAAATTTCCTTTGTGTGTTTAATTCTCACATAAATCATCTTTTCTTGGAACTCATTCTATGCATGTTCCTAAAGGCTTTAGCATTTGATATGGATGGCATTCAGAAAATAATGCACTGTTTGTCCTAGCCATGGCTCAATAGTTTGAGTCCTCCTTCCCAAGGCTGCTGTTATCACTCAAGAATGGTCTTTCTTTCTTCAGAAGCAAATGAAACAAAGTTCAAGTTGCATAGTACAGGTATAAAAATCCCTTCCATGAAAAACCTATACAGGAAGTCTCTTTTCTTAAAAAGGGCTGGGCAAAATTATGAAATCAAACATTGGTGTAAGTTCTTAGTTCAGTCATTTTCCTTCAGTGTAGTGAAAGTGAAAGTCAGTCATGTCTGACTCTTTTTGACCCCATGGACTATACAGTCCAAGGAATTCTTTAGGCTAGAATACTGGAGTGGGTAGCCTTTCCCTTCTCCAGGGGACCTTCCCACCCTGGGATCGAGCCCAGGTCTCTCACATTGTAGACAGATTCTTTACCAGCTGAGCCACAAGGGAACCCCCCAAAAGTTCTTATACTAAGATCACAAATGTCTATACTATCATCCTGACCAGCTGAGAGGTTACTTTCTCAATGATGTGATTCACTGGTTGTAAATATTTTTAAATATGTTTATATAGTGTCCTACAGTCAGAAATATTCTCCTAAATACAGGACAGTTATTTAAATTGTGAATTTATGTTGAATAAAATAACACATAAGTGCTTAATTTTGCTTCTTTTCTAATATAAGCATTTTGGGATATATATTTTCTTAATATATTGTTTTACATATATTGTTTTACCTGTGTCCCACAAATATTATGATGTATTAAACTTATTTTAAAGTTCAGATAATTCTCTAACATCTGTTACTTTTTCTTTGGCCCACATGTTCTTTTTTTAAAATTCATTTTCTAATTGGAGGAAAATTGCTCTACAATGTTGTGTTGGTTCTTTGACCCATATGTTCCTAGCTTCCAGTTTTCTGGCTGTGTTCATTAAATAATTTTTCAAAAATTTTGCTATTTACCTGATAGAGTATCCTATATGTTATCCATTGTTGGAAATGCGTTCTTGTTTGCTTTACTGCCTGTAATGTGGTAAATTTTTGTAACGTTGTGTGTACTTGAGAACAGAGAAGGCAATGGCAACCCCCTCCAGTGTTCTTGCCTAGAAAATTCCATGGACGGAGGAGCCTGGTGGGCTGCAGTCCATGGAGTCGCGAAGAGTCGGACATGACTGAGCGACTTCACTTTCACTTTTCACTTTCATGCATTGGAGAAGGAAATGGCAGCCCACTCCAGCGTTCTTGCCTGGAGAATCCCAGGGACGGGGGAGCCTGGTGGGCTGCCGTCTATGGGGTCGCACAGAATCTGACACGACTGACGTGACAGCACCAGCAGCAGTACTTGAGAAAAGCAAGTATGAGTTTTCTACCTAATTGTTGAAGGAGAAGACTGTACATGTTAATTTGGTTATAATCATTAATTAGACTATTTACATTTTATATACCATTAGCAATACTTTATGTTTGAAGTCTATTATTATAAAGAGAAATGAGTGTTAAATTATTCAATTATATTATTGCTTTGTCAATAGCTTTTGTTAATATGTCACTTTTGCTTCATATAATTTGAGTTGATAATATAAGCTTTATACAGATTAGAATTTCACTGGATATTTGATTTTCTCTAACTTGAATAAAAATTTTTGCCATAAAGTTAATCTGACTAACTTACATATTAACCATTAACTTAATTTTAATAAGATTAATAATAATGGATAATAAAACTATTAATTATTATTATTATAAATATTATTATTAAATAAATTATTGTTAAATATTAATAGCTTCTTTTGATTTTATGTATTTTCCATATATATACACTCTCAAATTCTTATGTCTGCATGTGTGTCCTGAAAAATTGGTTCAGCAGGATGTTTATGTATGTATGTATGTATGTATCTGTCTACCTAGCTGTTCAATTCTAAGCAACTGACTCACACAATTATGAAGGCTAGGCAATCCCATATTAAGCAGGGTAATTTTCTTTAATCAGTTCACCAGTTTAGATGCTATATCTCTCATCCAAAACAGATCCCTAACAGAAACACTTAGGATAATATTATGAAATATATGAGTACCCTGTAGTCCAGCCATGTTGACAAAAGTAACCATCACAGTGTGTCTCATAAGTGGCATATAGATGACTTTTTTATCCAAGTTAATCAAATTGGTCAACTTATATTTATTTTTAAATATTTCAATATTTAAATGTATATTTATATATTTGGAATATTTGTGTCATTCTCTTTTGTGTTGTCTCTGCCATAATTTTGTTATTTGTGCATGCCTGCTAAGTCGCTTGAGTCGTGTCTGACTCTTTGCAACACCATGGACTATAGCCTGTCAGGCTCCTCTGTCTATGGGATTCTCCAGGCAAGAATACTGGAGTGGGTGGCCGTGCCCTCCTCCAGAGTATCTTCCTGACACAGGAATCGAACCCGTGTTTCTTGCATCTCCTACATCAGCAGGCAGCTTCTTTTCCACTAGACATACCTGGAAAGCTCTTTGGTATATGTACTTCTCTTTCATTTCATCTCATATTTTGTATTGATTAAATTAAAAAAAATTCTATATCTTGTTGCTGATCTGAAAGTTAAATATTCTGTGAGTTTTTATCTTTAAAAAAGTTAACCTAAGAATGCTGGGCTGAGCTGTGCTAAGTCGCTTCAATCATGTCCGACTCTCTGCCACCCTGTGGGCTATAAACTGCCAGGCTCCCCCGTCCGTGGGCTTCTCCAGTCAAGAATGCTGGAGTGGGTGGCCATCCCTCCTTGAGGGATCTTCTTGACCCAGGGATCTGAACCCGCGGCTCCTGCAGCTCCTGCATTTCAGGCAGATTATTGCAGAGCCACCAGGGAAGTCCAACCTAAGAATACTTTAATTGAAATTAATTTATATACCTTTTCTTTTCATTATAAAGTACACAGAATAATAGAAATAGCTTTTTTCATCCATATTTTCCAGATAAAGACACTGAGTTTGAAAGAGTTTCCCTGGCCTGCATACAATTTATAAATGATGAAGTTAGGGTTTGAGGTCATGGTCCCAGTTTTAAAGCACTTATGCTTTTTCCTCTGCATATGTGTGTGTGTTTATTTTGTTGGTTTGTTTTACTTCCCTGACATTAGACTTGAACTGTACTTTAAAGATTGATGCTGTAAACAATTTCTACACCTTCTGCTTGACGGTTCAGCATAGCAATTAGATAATGTGTAACAACAAAAAGTGTGCAAAATTTAATATATACATATATATAAAACATCCTGTATTGTTATTCAGATTATCATTGTTGCATTTCTCATGATTATTATTGCAGAGTTTCTAAATTCAGTTGTTCTGTATTTGAATTTAGTAAGGAAGATGGCTTAAGTATACTCCTTTGAAAATACCCAAGATTTCCCCAGTGGTAGTTCTAACTGAAATAAAGCTCTCATCCAGCTATAACAGGAGAGTGTTTTCTAATTTTGAACACACACCACTGGTGTACTCACTGAATTGTAGCCATCAAAAACACATGTTCAAAAAGTGACTTTCTTTGCCTTTATTCTTTGTTAGACAGAACCAGCCCTCATAAGGGACTGGGCTTATTTGTACATAATTCATTTGCTTGACCCAAATGATAAAGTCTAAATGTAATTGCAGTATCAGCCTAAATTGCCCTGTACTGCTGTGGTTGACTCGCATATGCTGTATGATACACAGTTAATAGTAAAGCAATACTGAATTCCAACGTTTTCCAAAGAAGTGAACACATGGGGCAGAATTTGGATCTGGATTCACAGAAAACACTCATTAAAATCATTAAACATTTTGCATGAATAAGGAATTTGGTACCAGGCCTGTGGTGTCCATGTTAATAAGGCAATAGCTATTATCACAAGAGCTAATGCATTTCTGACCTATAGGGTTTAATAACACTCAGTTACCTCAGAGAGATGCAATAAAATTTATTAATTTTTGTAAAGCACTGTCAATTTTAAAGTGCAATGTAATACCTAAGTATTAATATATATTTTCTCAGTGTAACTTAAAAAAATTACTTTGTGACAACATTTTATATACCCCACAGAATCATTTAAAACATAATATCTTTGATACATCTGCTTTTTTGGCCTTCCTTTTAAGTAAGCATCTTCAAAAAGAAGAGCTCTGCAGTTTCTAGTTCTTTACTTATTTCAACTTTGCTTTCAATACCTTTTTATCCCCAGCTTTTCTTTATCAGGAAAAAAATGAGAATACTCCTTTGAAAAGTATGGGGGCTTAGTCCACTTTAAAAGAGCGATATATAAGATGTAGCACTTGTCATAAAACATTACAGTTTTGATTTAATATATAAGTGCAGTTCTTTATCCTAGAAAAAGCAAATTCTCTTTATAAATTACTGATGACATTGCTAAGTCATATAGTAAAGAACAATGTGTTTGAAACTTAAATGAAATCTCACTTTGCTGCCTGACAGGAATTAATGTAAAGTATATTAAACTGTTAGAGAGTCTAGCATTTAGTTAAGATCTGTAAGATTTAATATTCTTAAATTTATATTTGATACCTGGGTACAGTCTACTTTTGAACTTATGTTTATGGATTAGCTAAATTAGCAATGATCTTAAAAATTTTTTTCTTTGTCTGTCGCTAAGCATCAAAGATATCAGCACTGGTTTCCAAATTTCTGGCCAGGAATTCAGAATAAATGTCAGGAGTAGTTTACGGTAGACCAAGATATTGTTATTGCTCAGTCGCTCAGTCATGTCTGACTCTTTGTGACCCCATGGACTGCAGCACACCAGGCTTCTCTGGCCTTCACCAACTCCCAGAGCATGCTCAAACTCATGTCCGTTGAGTCGGTGATACCATCCAACCATCTCGTCTTCTGTCGTCCCCTTCTCCTGCCTTTAATCTTTCCCAGAATCAGTGTCTTTTCTAATGAGTTGACTTATTTCAAATATTAGGGAATCCAAGATATTAGATCAATGTATTAGGGAATCCTAAAAGACCTACAGCTATGAATAAGAATATTGTGATTATTAACATTAGCTCTGTGTCTAGCCAACATAATGCTCTTAGAGACGTCACTTTGAGTCTGTTTCTTAGAGAAACAGACTGTTCTTCCAGAACTGTTCTGTAGTCTGTTCTGCTACAACTGTACAATGAAGTTTATCTTAGAAAAGTACTCATCTTAGCTCTAAATTCAAGGGATTCTGCTCATGGTATGAAGGAGAACAATGGGGATATCCAGAGATTTAAAGCTAGAGGATAGGAAAGGAAATTTAAGTTCAAAGTAACATTCACACTTGACCATGTGACCTAGTCACTGTATAATCTCCAAGTGCTGCTGGCAAAGTCTTATAATTTGTGCATGAGATTAGGAATATTACTGCTGTAGATGTTCTAGATCTCCTGGGATACAAGACTAAGGAGCTAAGACTTATTTTAGTGGAATAATAGCAAGTTGGGAGGTTGGAAGTGGTTGGCAGCCTTGAAGTGTGAACTGGATGATCTGACTACTCTGTAACTCATTTTGTAAGCTCTAAATTTATGTTTGGAAATGAATCATTAACAATTGCTGACTTTATTAGCAAGTTCATATTTGGTCTGCTTACTTTAAATCTAAGAATGTAACTATATAGTATCTTTATGGAATAAAGTACTTTATTCTTTATTGTAGATATATGTATATAAGTATATGGGTCTCTCTCTCTCTCTCTCTCTCTATATATATATATATATATACATATATATATATATACAGGCCACAATATGATTATGTATCAAACAATGATAAAATCTCACTGATGTGCCATATATTAATATTAAATCATGTACTTGTAGATGAGTTTATAGTTGGCTCAGTTTACTAATCAGGTAATCTATGCTTGGTCTATTCTCACTTTTGTGCCCGAGGACTAGAGGTCACCAGACCTAGCTGGGCTCAGATAAAGGGGCTCCTGCTCCACGTGTCTCTCATCCCTATTCTTTAAACCAACCATTGGGCTAGTCTGTGCATGTACTTCTCATTGAATTGGCATAGAATGTGGTATTTAATGGGCTTCCCTGGTAGCTCAGATGGTAAAGAATCTGCCTGCAATGTGGGAAAACTGGGTTGGATCCCTGAGTTGGGAAGATACTCTGGAGGAGGGCATGACAACCCACTCCAGTATTCTTGCTTGGAGTATCCCCATGCACAGAGGAACCAGACGGGCTACAGTTCGTGGGGTCACAAAGATTCAGACACAACTGAGCAACTAAGCACAGGTCATTAAAGTTGTTCATTTTTTTCAAGGTTGGCTTGACTATTCTTCACCTTTTTCTCAGTATAAACTTAGAAATCAGCTAGTTCATGTCCAAAGGTCTCATGCTTTGATTTATTTAAATTTTATTGGCTGTATATATGAATATTGAGATATTCAATAGTATATTTTTTCCCTAATGTCTTTATTAATTTCTGTAAGTAATACTTACTAGTTTTAGGATATTGAACACTTATTCAATATTTCTAACATTTTGTTAATAGTGTATAAAAGTGATTTCTCTATTTTTGAACTAATTTTTAGAGTGTATATTCTTTTTGATTTTTTTTAAAACAAATATATCTTCTAGTAGTTACCTTTTAATTTACTTTTCTCCATTTATTTTATCTTTTATTTTCCCTCTTGCTTTTATTTTCTTGTTTTACATTGGCTAGAGTCTCTATTGTAATTATTAGTGAAGTTACTCAGTCATGTCCAACTCTTTGCAACCCCATGGACTGTAGCCTACCAGGTTTCTCCATCCATGGGATTTTCCAGGCAAGAATCCTGGAGTGGATTGCCATTTCCTTCTCCAGGAGATCTTCCCAACCCAGGGATTGAACCTGAGTCTCCCAAATAGTAGGCAGACGCTTTACCATCTGAGCCACCAGGGAAGTCCATTGTAATTATTAGTAGAAGTATAAATGGCAGGTTCCATTCTCTTGTTTCAAGTCTCTTGGTGAAAAGATTCAATTAGTGAAAATTAAGTATAATGTCTGGTAGATTTTTTTGAAATTTTTTATTATAACTCTATGTAACTATAAGATACATATGGTAGAGTGTACAAATATTAGTGAAAATTTTATAAAGTGAACATTTGTACAGCAACCTAATCATTCAAGATATAGAACATTTCTAAAACCCCCAAAACTTAATTCATGCTACTACTTTTCAATCTTTATATCTCCCTAAATGGAAGAAATTTTTTTTTAGTTTTACCATAAAATATTTAGTTTTAGCTTCAATAAATTTATATATATAAAATCATCCACTAAATATTCATTTATTTTGGCTAGTTTCCTTAATAGTCCTTAATATTACATCTGCCTGAGTGACCCATGTTAATGTATAACTCATATTTTATTCTCTTCCACCTTACTATTGATTTGAAACTATACTAAGATGGAATATTTATATAATATGAATAGATCATATTTTATCCATTCCACTGCTGATTGTAATTGTCATTTAGATTGTTTTCTGTTTGATGCTACAAGAACAAAATAAAATGCTGCCATAGGATTGCCAATTCTGAGATGAAGAGAGCATATTTTTCTCAATGCTTCCTACTAAGTACAACTGAAATCCCTGGACATTATATAAAACAAATAGAAGACTCTGAACTCTGAAAGGTGAGGAGGGGAAGACAGGTTAATGTTCTCAGGATCCAAGGAAAAATAAGTGGTGATTTCCCTTGTATTTCTTTCTGTCTCATATACCCCAGAGTTGAAGATAAAGAAAATGGCAATTCTGAAACATTTATTGCAGACAAAAAAGTCCCCAACAAATGTGTGCTCTGTAGCTAAAGATGAAAAAAGGGGTAACTTAACAGAACAGAACATTTAAAGATAAAGGTTGCCCTATTTCAGCATAACATTAAACGTTTAAAACAGCAATAATCCAATTACTTAACACTTAATGAACTCATTAGTCACTGTGTTTGTAGTATACAAGAATCCTGTACATTATCAAATACAAATTGTGATTTCTCTTTGCACATCATCATGCATTGTAATAAAAATGAAAAAAAAATTAATGATCCTAAAGATAGTGTCTTCACTGGGTACAGATTGATGTTATTCTCAGTGCCTACCAGAAGCACACTCTGAAATCGATCAAAGACTAAACCTCAGGGAAAAGATGGAGAAGAAGATAATAGCACAAAATGTATTTAAATGGCATGAACAACAAATAGATGCCTACTGGGAGAAAAGCTGATATGTAACTACAGTGCACTGTACATGCTCTTTTTGTGGGCTTACACAAAATGTTTACTTCCTGGCATGCATGCAGGTTGATTACAGCTGAGTTTTCTTTTACACATTGAATTTTTGAAAAAAAAAAAAAAAAAAAGAATTTATTTTGATATTGAGAATTTCAATAGCAAGATGTGTATGTGTTTTGGGAAAGTGATTTTATGATTATAATTTATTTCACCATCGTTGCCCAGAAGTATTAGTCATTCTTACATGCTAATAATGAACAGGTGAAAAACGGTTACTTAAATAGCTGATGTAGTCAAATATATTTGCATTTCTGAACCTCCTAATCCCTGGATTGGATTCCTTGAATTAATGTTTTACCACATAACTCAAACCAATCACTTATAAGTGGATGCCTTAATGAATGTAATATGCTTATGGTGTATAACTGAAAGAATTCTGAATCTAAAGTCAGACAAATGGAATTAATTTTGTGACACAAGATTTCCAAATCTGCAAAAGTCTTTTAACTTCTTGGAGCTTCTGTTTCTTTAATATCGACGAAGTCATTCCTGAAACTTACATAATTTCCATGGCAATAAAATGAAGTGAGTAGAAGTATGTTGCTTGTTGGAAAATATTAGATAAGTGTAGCACGTTAACTAGTATAATGATGATACACTTTCAGTCACACATGAGATGTAAACTTGTTTTTCTGTGTAACTGATACAACCTCTTTTTGTCTTGAGCATAGTGCACACCAGAGATGAAGACTGAATTTTAGTCAATTTAGAAAATAAACCATGCATTATCTAACAAGGGTCTTGTTGGATGACATAAGAACTATTGCATGTATCTTGCATATTTCTAGGAATTTGAACCCCTCAAAAGTCAAATATTAGAAAGTTAACATCTTAGCACTGTGTTAGGCAGAGTTGCATACAAAAAAATATAACTTGAAAAAAAATCAGATCTTCTATTTTTATTTTTATATTAATCTCAATAATTCTCAATCATGAGATGTTCTCTGACTAAATGAATACTGACTATTTAAAATCGAATCACCTAACCACATACATATGAAAGTTTTTTAAAGAGATGAAAAGGCATTCCTATATTTTATTTTAGTCACGCTTTAGTTATTGAGGTTATCTTTAATGTTTTTTTTTTAAAGGACAGTAAAATAGACCTTGTATTGTCTCATACACAAACTCAAAAAATGAAAATTATGGAACTTTCACTGAGTCAACTATAACAGATATGACTTGTCATAGCCCTAAAATCTCTCATAAAATTTATCCTGAGCTAGCAAGATGGAGATCATGTTTTAAGACTTGCATCTGATTTTAGAAGCCCATTCTCCTCTGGCTTTCAGTCTGATGGCAGATATATAGAGTCACATTTTTCAGGTATGGCTTTAAGAATGCAAGCAGAAGACTCTTAAATCCATCTCACTAACAGGTTCACTCTTAATTGAAAATGCCTCTACATTGAGATTCAGAAGTTTCATTAATATTCCAGGGTTAACAGTAGCACTAATACATTGTACTCAACTTTACTTCTTTTATACAAAACAATTTCATTGTGCATTATGGTCCAGCACCACACCTCTGTAATTTAAAACTAATTTACAGTTTTCGATATGAGAAACTAGCACACAAATGTTTTAATAACTGTTGTCTATTGTAATGGTTGTTTTTTAGATTGCTAAAGATCAGGTTATAATGGCTATAGTTTTCAAGTAATACTGATTTTGGGATTAATGAAGTTTTTCTATTTTATTGTTTTTTGAAATGTTGGATGACAAATTTGGATAAAAATATATTTATCATATTTAACTCATTTGGGGAAGAGAAAGTGGCAGGAGGCAAAAATAGTTATATCGGTAATCCTAAATATTGTTTTCCAGGTATTTTTATTACTTCCTTGTTCCTGGACCTAGTGCAGAATTGTTTCATCAGCTCCCTTATATTTGGATGTCGTTACAAGATTTGTTCTGGCCTATGGTTTGTGAGTATAGAGTGGTACATGTAATTTTCAGCCTGGATACTATAATTATCAGTGTGAGGCAGTCCAGAACTTTATTTTTGTACTGTACTTTCTCTATTAAGGAAATGTGTATCATAGTACCCAGAAGACACAAAAAAGCATGTAGTATAACCAAGAAAGAAAACTCTGCTTTAAGTCAGTAAGATGTTGGTGTTGTTTATTATCTCAACAAAACCTACCCTATCTCAGCTGATTAATTATTAGAATTGTTGCACTGCCATAACAAACACAGTCTACAATCTATAGAATTGGCTTGGAGAGTGACAATGAGCAATAAAGGATATTTTTGTTGCAAAACAGAAAGATAGTTATCTGTGTTATGCAGTTATAAAAACTTTTGAGTCAGAATATTGAATTACACATGATAATGTGGAAGCCATTTAATATAGCCAATGAACTTCTACCTTCAAGGGCAGAGACTAGAAGACAAGGTAACTGGATGCATTGATTCCTATAGGCTACACCTGAAAAAACAATTGCAAGCTTTAGAGGAATTCTCCAGAATTCAGTGAAGATGTTTCAGTTTAAGAAATGTAGAGAAAATAGAAGAGATCTAGACATTATGGGACATTTTAAATGGGGAAGACACAATAGCTTACAATTTGTAAAACCTTTGACAAACATCAAATCAAGGAGGTAACGGTCACTTAGATTGTTGAAATCTCAGCATGTATAAAAGAGAACTATGTATGACAAATATGACTAAGATGGCCTTAACATTCTCTTCAGATTGGTTAAACTATAGACAGGTTTCTTCCTTATTCTAGATTCCATATATTTTTCTTTCTTTTTCTTTTTTTTTTTTTTTGGTAAGAGTCCTTACTTTAGAAAACTTGCCATCAAAAATTAATTCTCTACTTTTTGGAGATTTGCATCTTTTCTCAGCACCTTGCTAGTTTTAGAACCCAGGAATGTCTTTCTCAAATAACTTGGAGCCATCCTTTTGAAATGTCTTCATCCTCTTAAGTCATTTACAATTTTTATTTGTTATTTGATTATACCTCAAAGTTGGGAAAAATTAAGAAAGAAATATATGGCCCCTATCTTTTAGTATTTGTGGGACAATAGAAGCCTCACTTTGGTAACCACCAATTAGCAAAGGCAGGTGGCCTAATCACATTGACAAATTTCCCTGCTAAAATCTTCCAGAACATTTTTTTACTAACTCAACTCAGTGCTTGAAAACTCTCCTGCTGGAGTTTAATCTCTCTTCATTCTTGTAATAATATAGAATGAAGACTTCATTGCCTGTTAACCTGCCTGGCACATTTTTTCCTTGACAGCTATACAAAATGACTGAAGAAAAGAATCTGATAAATACGAGATGGAAGGTAAAATCTGAATAATGAAAAAGATGTCAGAGAACACTTCAGAACTTATGTAGAAGAATTAATGGGCACTAAATCTATTTAACTTGACTTGTAGCATCAATCTTCAGAGAAAAGTGATATTACAGAAACTACAGTAGCCAAGCAACTATTTGGATGTTTCTGGCTTAACCAAAATTGTGACTTGTGCATGGTCAGTTATACCAATAATTATCAAATGCATTTGCACCATGATAAAAAGCTTTCTTTTAGAAATAGACATGTCTCATAGTCCTGTGACATTTACAAATGTAAGCAACAGGAAAGTATCAAACTCCATCTTGCAATTTATTAATTTATTCTAAAACAGGATTTTTCAAGGAGAGTTCTGCCTAATGTTAGGATTCTAGATGTCCTTAGGTGACATGGGTGATCCTGATATGAAAAAAACCTGATATTTGGACTTCAAGTGCTTATATGATGCTAATATAGTAACTACGCAGCCCTACTTAAAATTTTATGTTTCATACTCATATGGTTGTGCGCAGTCAGACCATGTTCTTGTATTTGAATCTATTTTTATTTTTGACATGAAAAAGGGGAGACCACAAATAATGGGTAAGTGCTGAATTTCACAGAGGGAAAAATGGTAGGCTTATAACATAGCTGCTGCCTCCTAAATTGCCTCCTTCACTAGCCTCTTATATCCAACTGAGAGACACACTTCAGTAAGCAGTCTCTACTAGTGTAATAGAAAACTGGAGGAAACTTTTATTATAAAGAAGGAATGTTTATCTATTGCAACTCAGCTCCTTCCCTGTAACAATGCTTTTTTGCAGGTATGGTGAAGCATAGAATGGGTAGGTTAGAAGCTATAGTGTAATGTTGTTATGTTTTTTTGTAATTTTTCATTAACTTTTCATTTGTATTATATTTTATATGATATTGAAGTTTATGTTTTATGAAGTATCTAACCATTCAAATGTAAACAGCAGGAAAGTAAACAAAATCCATTTCGCACATTTTCTGAAGTAAACTGAAGAGATGGAAGAGGAGAATTCTAATCCTAGGACAAGGACAATTCTAGTGAGGTGAGTGATAGGTCTATAATGAAGAATTAAAACGTACTTACTAGTGTGTAAAATTAGGAAGAGTGAAATACTAGGAACAGTGCAGAGTGATAAATTGAAAGCTTTCCTTTTTCAAACAATAAAATGAATCAGTGCGTGAATAATATGTCACATATGCTGGAAATGTTTTGTATATTAAACTGAAAAACAACAGGTCCTTTATCTTGGCTGATTAGTCAACAAATTTCACCAATATATTTTATGCTGTAACATTAATAAAATCTGTAAGTGATTGTGAAATTAAAGAAAATGTTTTCTGTTATAAAGAGCTGACAGAAATAAGCAAAGGGCAAGATATATTTAAAGTTTTCTCTTTATATCAGAAAAGAAATGTTCTAAGAGAAACTATGTTGACATTTATACTGAGGTTGCCCATCAGTGGTTTTCTATGAGAGTTGTTGCCTCTATTATAATATTAAAAAAAATTCTGAAATTCTCATGAATTTCAAACAAACTGTTTTCTTCACAGAAAAGCATTGCGGCATAAATTCTTAGAGATAGAATGAAAATATTCTGGAAGTTGCTACAGAAATGGTCATCTTTATTAAACCAAGATCTGTTTATTTGAAACTATTTAAAATTTTGTGCAAAAGCCAGGATTAAAAAAAAAATGAATTTCATAGTACATTGAAAAATCCTGTGGCTTTACAGGAAAAATTCTCAAAGAGTATATTTTAGGGAAAAATGATTATGGGAGTACTTTTAAGGAAATGATAGGCACAAATGTAAAGGTAGCACAAATAAGAAATGAATCCCTTCTAGTCTAAGCTAGTGAAACTGGAAGGTTATTCATTACAACAGCATAATTTAGTTCACATGTATCTAAACACGATATAAGAAAGATAAGAATTACAAATATGATCAGGTTATTTTCCCAGCATACTAACCCAACAGAATATTCTTTCAAACATAGGATAGCATCTTATTTTAAGTAGAGGAATGACAAAAATGTTTAAGTAAAAGCAGGGCCTTTATAAGTAGTGACACCTAAAGTTGTCAAGTTTATTTTTAGGAAACGTAACAACAGAAACAAAAGAAAAATGCAACGAATTACAGCATATATGGCACATTTCAAGCAACAGCAGCAACTTCAGATAAACATATATTTAGAAACAAAAAGAAGTAGACTGCTATCACCTAGCACAACTGCTGTTTTAGAAATTGTTCCTCCAAGTTGAAACCTACACTTCTCTTTATTGAAATTCATAGTCATGCATAAACGGAATATTGAGCCATAGATCAAAACAGAAAAAGTCAAATTACAGAGGTGTGGTTACATTCAAACTGGTCTGCTTGATTAAATATGTAACTTTCAAAAATGAAGTATCACCTTGTCGTGATTAGTTTCACAAAGCCATTATGCTTAGTAAAACTTCGTAAATTCTCAAATACAACATACCGCTTTTTTTTTTTTTTAATGTGGCTTTTTTCTCATTTATCTGTACCTACCCAATACATTCTTGGAGGTTAAAATTTTAATTTAAAAAATTAAATTGCAAGTGTACCTAAGAGAACCCTGGGATGTTACAGGCTAGCTAAACTAACGTAGCAGCGGCGGCTCCGCAGAGGGGCTGCGCGCGGCCCCGAGCGCGCTGAAGCGAGCCCGGCCCGAGCCGGCGCGTCCCCGGGGCCCCTTCTCACCGACCCTCATTCCCCGGCTCCAGGATGGGTGCGCGCGCGTCCGGCGGACCCGGGTGAGACCGGGTGCCTGCTGCAGTTGCTCGGGCTGGTGGTTCTGGGCGCTCAAGAGGCGCGGCCCCGGCAGAACAGGGCCTGTCAAGAACAGCCTCCGCCACAAGCTCAGCGGCGTCTGGCAGAACCTCGGCAACCTGTTCCAAGTGCCACGTGCGCGCAGCTCTGGAATTCGTGACAAGGCGGACCGACAGGTTTCTGTTGGGAGTGGCTATGTTTGTGGAAACCCTGTGGAAAGTTTGGGCAGAGCTCTTGGGAGTTCTCGGACTTGATGGTAGGTGTGAGAACATTGATCTGAAGGCTCTCTTCATTCCGGTGCTTCTCGAATTATGAGAGGGGAACCCCGGAGGGGTAGCACTTTCCTGGAGGCTCAGCGTTAAAGAATCTGCCTGCCGATGCAGAATACAGGCTTGATCCCTGGGTGGGAAGATCACCTGGAGAAGCAAATGGCAATTCATTTCAGTATTCTTGCCTGGGAAATCTTATGGACAGAGGAGTATGCGGGCTGCAGTCCATGGGGTCGCAAAAGAGTCAGAGGCTACTTAGCAGCTGAACAACAATCCAGGGCGGGTAGGGCTTCACTTCTTGGGGTTGCAAAAAAGAGTTGGACACGACTTAGCGACTTAACAAGACTAGCGAAAGCCTTCATGGATAGTGATACATGTAAAGAGATTTAGAGGTATTGCCAGTAGCCTTGGTTACCGGAATACAGACACGACTGAGAAGATATGTCTCCAATTCAGTAGGTTGACAGATTGCTAATATAAGTGATTACAATTATTAATTTTATAAATTAACTGTCTCGTTAATGATTCTTAATATTATTCTCAATAATTATTAATTTTATCATTGCTGCCTGTGTCCAATTTTGTTTTTGTTTTATAGGAATGCGCCATTTCATTAAAAATCATATATCTTGGAAAACTGCAGAAAAGGAGACAAGGTGTGGGTCTTTTCTCTACAATGTCTGGGTATTGGAGCATGGGAATATTATTTAGACTTTCCTAAGCAGATCCCCTACTAGGATTCTCTTAAGCAAGTGAGGCAAAATGATTATAAAAAATGTTGGAAATAGTGTATTAGATTCTCATTGATGGTATTATCATCAGATAATAATGGTCAGGTCCTGTCCGAACTTTTTTTGCTGTGTATCCTCCTTTGGTTTCTCCTCAGGAGTGGGGCCCAATCCAGTTAACCAATCACTCCTTTTGCTGACAGCTAAGAAATTCAAACAGTATAGTGCATGTTTAAGAAAAACTAATGCTAGAGCTGTGTAAAACAAAAAATAATTCAGAAGAACATAAAAGAAAATGTCTGAATTTCACACAAGCACAATTCCTTGAACTCACCAAATTGGTCTACAAAAATCTCTGATAACTAGTTTATAAAAAGTGTATAGTTTTATATCTATATAAAACTATATATCTATAGTTATATTTATATAACTATAGTGTATAGTTACTATATCACAGCTATCATTATACACTAAGTAACATCCAGTTGTTTTAACACAGAGAGACTGTTTAACTCCAATACAAAGACTGAAAAATCTTTAACTCCTCAGTTAGACTCTAGCTTGATTATCTTATTTTTAGTTATTTGTTATATCAAGTAGTAAATTTAAATTATATGTTAAGATAATGCTAGCTATTGTAAGAAACACAATTTAATATGGCTCAAACATGATAGAAGTTAAGGTTTCACACATATAAAAACTAAGATGTTATGTTCCTGAAACCCTCCAAAAAATAATTGAGGACCCGGACTCTTTCTTCTTGGAGCTCTCTCTCTTTTGACACTCATCTAGGAGAAGGAGAAAAGAATTATAAATTCCTGCATGTGAAAAGCTTTTATACTCAGACCTGGAAATAGCACAGATTCATAGTTCACTAGCCAGATTTTAGTCATATGATCATATCTAACTGCACACAAGCTGGGAAGTATAGTTCATTTGTGTTCCCAGAAAGAAGGGAAAATTGGTTTGATGAAGAGCCTACCAGTATGGCTCAGAGGTTAAAGCATCTGCCTGCAGTGCAGGAGACCTGGGTTCGATCCCTGGGTCAGGAAGATCCCCTGGAGAAGGAAATGGCAACCCACTCCAGTATTCTTGCCTGAAGAATCCCATGGACGGAGGAGCCAGGTAGGTCCACGGGGTTGCAAAGAGTCGGACAAGATTGAGCAACTTTACTCACTCACTCATTCACTTCATATATCACATGGTAATTCTATTCAATCAGTTATTTACCCTACAGTCAGAATAAACATCCTAAAAATGGAAATCTGCACATGCAACTCTCTGAACTTAAAATCTTTGATGTCAGTCCATTGTCTTCCACATAAAGTCTAAACTCAGTAACAGTATTGAGGAAGCCCACTAAGGTCAAGAATCTTCTAAGCTCTTTAACCTCATTTTTTCTGCATACCAAACTCCAGTTTTACAAAACAAATAAATAAATAAATACATAAATTTGCAGTCTATATCCTCACATGTAGCCTCTTGCAGATACTATTAGTTCTATCTGCAGTGCCCTTTACCCTCTACCTCACCTTACTAACTCCTATTTTTTCTTCATCTGTTAGTTCAGAATCATAATATAGCAAACATGTATAGATTACATTCCTTTCCTATGTGCTTCCATACGGTTTGCATTTACATTGTTTCATGCAACTTCCTGTGTAATGAAACAGAAATATTAATAGTTACTTTTGAGTGTACCCCAGATCTCTTTTCTTCTTGTACACTAAAGAAGATTCCTACCCACTAAAATGTAAATATTGGCATTTTAGGAATCACTGAACTAAAATGGACTGGAATGGGTGAATTTAATTCACATGACCATTATGTCTACTACTGTGGGCAAGAATCCCTTAGAAGAAATGGAGTAGTCCTCACAGTCAACAGAAGAGTCCAAAATGTCTTGGGTACAGTCTCAAAAACAGAGTGATCTCTGTTTGTTTCCAAGTCAAACCATCAGCATTACAGAAATCCAACCACTAATGCTGAAGAAGCTGAATGGTTCTATGAAGCCCTACAAGACCTTTTAGAACTAACACCAAAAAAAAAAAAAAAAAAGGATGTACTTTTCATCATAGGAGACAGGAATGCAAAAAATGCAAAAGTAGGAAGTCAGAAGGTACCTGGAGTAATTGGCAAGTTCAGCCTTGGAGTACAAATGAAGCGGGGCAAAGGCTAACAGAGTTTTGCCAAGAGACACACTGGTCACGGCAAACGCCTCTTCAACGACACAGAGAGAACTCTACACGTGGACGTCACCGGAGGGTCAATACTGGAATCAGATTGATTACATTCCTTGCAGCTGAAGATGGAGAAGCTCTATACAGTCAACAAAAACAAGACCGGGAGCTAGCTGCCCCAGAATCAGGTCATGAACTCCTTATTGCAAAATTCATACTTAAATTGAAGAAAGAAGGGAAAACCACTATGCTACTCAGGTATGACCTAAATCAAATCCCTTATGATTATACAGTGGAAGTGACAAATAGATTAAAGGGATTAAATCTGATAGACAAAGTGCCTGAGAACTATGGACAGAGATTGGTAACATTGTACAAGAGGCAGTGATCAAAATCATCCCCAGAATATGAAATGCAAAATGGCAAAATGGTTGTCTGAGGAAGTCTTACAAATAGCTGAGAAAAGAAGAGACGCAAAAGTCAAAGGAGAAAAGGGGAAGATATATCCATATGAATGGAGAGTTCCAAAGAATAGCAAGGAGATAAGAAAACCTTCCTAAGTGACCAATGCAAAGAAATAGAAGAAAACAATAGAATGGGAAAGACTAGAAATTTCTTCAAGAAAATTAGAGATATCAAGGGAACATTTCATGCAAAGATGGGCTCAATAAAGGACAGAAATGGTATGGACCTAACAGAAGCAGAAGATACTAAGAAGAGGTGACAAGAATAGACAGAAGCACTATACAGGAAAGAACTTAATGAAATAACCACAATGTATGACCACTCACCTAGAGCAAGACATCTTGGAGAACGAATTCAAGTGGGCATTGGAAAGCATTACTATGAACAAAGCTAGTGGAGGTGATGGAATTCCAGCTGAGCTATTTCAAATCCTAAAAGATGATGCACTCAATGTGAAATGTGAAAGTGCTGCACTCAATATGCCAGCAAATTTGGAAAACTCAGCAGTGGCCACAAGACTGGAAAAGGTCAGTTTTTATTTAAATCCCAAGAAGAGCAATGCCAAAGAATGTTGAAACTAGTGCACAATTGCACTCATTTCACATGCTAGCAAAGTAATGCTTAAAATTCTCCAAGTTAGGCTTCAAAGGTACATGAACTGAGAACTTCCAGATGTTTAGGATCGATTTGGAAATGTCAGAGGAACCAGAGGTCAAATTGCCAACATCCATTGGATCATAGAAAAGGCAAGAAAATTCAAGAAAATCATCTATTTCTGCTTTGTTGACTATGCTAAAGTCTTTGACTGTGTGGATCATAACAAACCGTGGAAAACTTAAAGAGATGGGAATACCAGACCACCTTATCTGCTTCCTGAGAAACCTGTATGCAGGTCAAGAAACAAAAGTTAGAAGCGGACATGGAACAACAGACCGGTTCCAAATTGGGAAAGGAGTATGTCAAGACTGTATACTGTCACCCTGCTTATTTAATTTATATGCAGAGTATATCATACCAAATACCAGACTGGATGAAGCACAAGCTGGAATTAAGCTGGGAGAAATATCAGTAACCTCAGATGTGCAGATGACACTACTTTTATGGCAGAAAGCAAAGAAGAACTAAAGAGCCTCTTGATGAAGGTAAAAGAAGAGTGAAAAAGTTGGCTTAAAACTCAACATTAAAAAAAAAAATGAAGATTATAGTATCTGTTCCCATCACTTCATGGCAAACAGATGGGGAAACAATGGAAACAGTGACAGACTTTATTTTCTTAGGTTCCAAAATCACTGTAGATGGTGACTACAGCCATGAAATTAAAAGATGCTTGCTCCTTGGAAGAAAGCTTTTGAACTGTGGTGTTGGACAAAGCTTTGAGAGTACATTGGATTGCAAGGAGATCAAACCAGTCAATTCCAAAGCAAAACAATCCTGAATATTCACTGGGAGGACTGATACTGAAGCTCCAATATTTTGGTCACCTAATGAGAAGAACTGGCTCATTAGAAAAGACCCAGATGCTGGAAAAGATTGAAGGTAGGAGGAGAAGGGGCTGACAGAGGTTGGATGGCATCATTGACTCAATGAACCTGAGTTTGAGCATGCTCCAGGAGATGGTGAAGAATAGGGAAGCCTGGCATTCCGTAGTCCATGGGATCACACAGAGTCAGACATGACTGAGTGACTTAACAACAACAAAAGAAGATTCTGGGTTTATGTGTTCACTTACTTTCCCTTTCTCTTCTTTGAGATAGAATTTCACCAATCAAGAAGGTACCTAAAGACTTTTGAGAGTAAAATCAAAAATTGGAAAAGACAACAATTAGGCATATTCTCTCAAGAATAATTGAGAAAAAAAAGTATTTTCATTACCCAATTACTAGTAGATGATAGATAAAAAAGGTACCATGTAATGACAACAAATTTGGAAAAGTAGGGAAGATGTGTTGGAGAGATGACAATTGTGAACCAAAGGCATGTGGCATGAGAAACTGTAAAGTGATTTGGTGTTAGAAGAGATTGTTGCTGCCTTTGTTCTTGCTGCCTTTCACATTCCTTCAGGGGTGGGAAGGGAAATAAATATCAGAATTAATATTAATATGCTCCTTGAACAGGAAACCACTGTGCAACTGATCTACATAGGTCATGATTTCATTTTTAAATGAATAGCTTTTTAACATTTTATTTATTCATTTAGTTTGCTATTTTTTGGCTGTGCTAGGTCTTTGTTTCTATACCCAGGCCTTCTCTAGTTTCGGCGAGCAGGGGCTACTCTCCAATTGTGGTGCGTGAGCTTCTTATTGCAATGGCTTCTCTGGTTGCAGATCACAGGTTCTAAGGCACATGGACTTCAGTAGCTGGGGCTCCCTGGCTTTAGAGTTCAGGTTCAGTAGTTGTGGTGCACAGGCTTAGTTACTCTGCAGCATGTGGACTCTTCCTGAAGTCTTTGTGTATGTGTGTGTGTGCGCGCTGCTTTGCTGCTGTCGCATCCAACTCTTGTACTAGGGACAAAACCAGTGTCCCCTGCACTGCAAAGCAGACTCTTATCCATGGATTACCAGGGAATGGATTCGTAAACTTTTTTCGTTTAGACCTCAGTGTAGTTGAATTCTAGTGCATTGCCCATTGGAAACTCATAAAAATTCACTGAGATTCAAAATAGAAGATTTTCAAGGAGAGCTAATATCATAGATTAAAAAATGCAAATATAAATTCAGTAGCCTTAAAGCTACATGTGCAAGGAAAAACATATACATGGATTATGTGGGAAGCATTTATTCCCTCTCATTTTTATAGAGAAGAGGGGTATTGCACCCTCTCTCAAGAAGGGATTATTGGAAGAATAATATAGTATTATATTGGAATACTATTGGAAGAATAGAATAGCACTGGAAGGATAACTCTAGTCTAGCCTTCTCTTCTCACGGCTTGCTCTTTGCCACAGAAGGATTGATTCATAATTGTTGAATCTAAGATAAGGTCCAGCTTGCTCACCTCAACCATGTTTCAATACTGACTGAGAAATGTCTCTGCAAGTGATAGTTTTCTTTCTTCCCTTATTTTTCCATGCAGTAAGTACTAGCAAAGTTTCAGAAAGAAATTATAAAATACTCTTCTGCCTATCCTGGGAGCATTAAGAAGAAATAATAGAAAACGTATTTTTTCTTTGGATTCAAACAATATTCTCTGACCTAGCTTTAAAGGTAATATAGCTAATTTAAGTATATTTTTTCATTTTGATTAGAAATAGGTGCAATTTATGACCAATTATTATCCTCAAACTCCCCCCACCACAATATTGTATGTACAAAGTCAAAGTTTTAAATTATTAAATTGTAATTGGAGAGGGACTTTCTACTTTGACCTGATTCTAAAGTTTTCCACATTTCTGAGTGATACGGAGTCAATTTTATAATACATCTCTAGTTGCTTAACACCTTTCATTTAAGAAACTCAAAATTTGTATGAAAAAAATGTCTGCTTAATGGTGGGCCAAAACACTGAATATGGCCTACTAGACTGAGGGAACAATGTGGCTGAATGGTAATTCTCCTTCTTTCAGGTAAAGCTCCTCTTGCTTCTATCAGTAGAATCTCTAGTAACAACTCATATTTGCAGTGTTTTGTTATAATAGACTATACTTTGTTAATTCTAATCCCTAGCAATTATGTACATATGATAATGAAGAATAAGTTTTTAAAAAATAGTTAGTATGACAGATTCTGTTTATGAAAAGAGATAGTGGTTTATCTCTTTGCCTTGGAGATAACCATGCTTCCAAATCTAAAGAAGTTAAAGCATTAAAGATAGGTCTTTCATTTCATGTATCACATAGAATGAGAAATTTGTCCAGCAATTCTTCACTTCTTTCCAATTTCTGATTTTTCTATCTAAGAATTGGAACAGTGTGAATTGAAATAAAATTGAAAAAGGTACAAGTGCCTTTTCTTCCTATATTGAGGTTCACTTTTTTATACATAATATAATCTATGTGATTTGCCCTAAACCCAAAGACAGTATTAAAAAACTCAAGATTTATTGAGTTAAGGTACTAAATAGTTATAATGATTAGCTAGCAAAGAAATGAGAGATATAAGAAAAATTATTAATATTAACTTGTCTGAAAAGTATTATAAGAAAATTACTACTTTGGCATTAATGACTTTATCAGAGCCTAATCTGAGACTATAAGGATGAAATTATTTGATACTATTAGCTAATAAAAACAGAATTTCATATATTCTGATTTTTCTCAATAACCTCTCCAACATGAGGTATTTTTAAATATTCCAAAACTGTTTATATCCCTACTACCCTCTAATATGTTTGGATATGTCATATACTTGCATAATATAATCTAACAAAATACTAATTTTCTATTGACATATATGCCTGGTAAAAGTGCCTCAATCTAGTTGTTTCTGATCATAATAAAATTTATGAAAGCATATACTGGAGTAACTAATTTTTTAATTGGCTATAGTCTAAGGTATTGAATATGTTAAATAAATTATCTGTATATATATTATTGTGGTAAGCCACATTACCAAAAATTTACCTAAAAGGGTCATGATATATTGATATTTAAAACTATTTGAAGTATATGTTGTAGAGAATTTAATAATATATGCCATCCTACCCAAATGAAATTCACTTTTAAAAAGGAGAACTACAAATTTTTATATCAATATCAGAGGGAAAATAGTACAGCACCTGTGGTATTAGAATAGTGAAATATTCAATAGAATCCAAAAGGTAATTTTAAAAGAAAGATAAAATGAAAGTACCCTCTATTATTTATGTGTGATAACACAGATAATGTAGAGTGAAGCTGTTAAATATCAATACAAAGTTGAACACAACACAACTATAGTCTATTGACATGTACAAAACTTTACAAGTAAAAATAATGCTTCAGAAAAGGATTTCACACATCCTAGACATCAAACACTTGCACAGAGTCAAAGGTAGATTATAGTACACTGCGACACATCAGTTAGCACTCTGTTAAAAATGAGCAGTTAAAAGGCAGTTGTGATTTAAAAAATTAATTTACTCATCAAGTCTTACAGTGATTCAGAGGTAGCAGAAGAAATACTGGTCTTAGATGTGGAGTGAATATGTGTGAGTATGTATGTATGTATACACATATGTGTATACACGTTGTATATAGATATGTTGTGTACTGTGCTAAGTCACTTCAGTCATGTCTGACTCTGCGACCCTATGGACTATAGCCCTCCAGGTTCTTCTGTCCACAGGATTCTCCAAGCAAGAATATTGGAGTGGATTGCCATGTTCTCCTCCAGGAATGGAACCCATGCCTCTTATGTCTCCTGCATTGACAGGCGGGTTCTTTATCACTAGGGCCACCTGGGAAGCCCAGTATACAGCTATAGGACACTTTTACTCCATTCCTGTTGTTTGGCATGTGCGTATTTTTTATGCATGGAAAGTCAGTAGATAATAACATACTAAGTCTCAGAGAAGTTAAGAAGTTTAATTAAGACCACCCAGTACACATTTAGTAAATTGCAGACCCAGTGGTTGAACTAATTTTAATCTGACTCAAATGTCTTTGACTTTTTCTACTATGCTACTCAAAACACTAATGACAATTCTGCCATTGGTTGACTCTCAAACACTTGCTAACATGTAGATTCCACATTTTGGGATGGTCCCAAATGGCCATAAAGTAAGCAACTGGGAGTTAGGAGGAGATATGGGCAAAAGAGCCAATTAGAAAGAGGTTGAATAGCTATTAGCTAACTCTTTTCTTCTACTGCCAAATACTCCTATCATAAGGAATTGTGCCATAGAAGGCTGCCAAAATTTTCCCCATCTTATCTTCCTCATACATCTCTGAGATGTTTGTTACATCATACTTTGCCTTTTCAAGATGCTCTCTCAAATTCATGTTAAGCAGATATCAATATTGAGATTTGGGGGGGGGGGCAATGGCAAAAGACATTTTAATTCATTCAACAGATAAGAATCTAGAATGTGCAAAGCACTGCAATGTAAGAGAGAAGCATAGTCCAGAATTTAAAGTGTGTGGGATGTTAGATATTAAACAAGAACTGAAAAATAAGCTGCAATGCTATCTTATTATGGGCTTCCCTCATAGCTCAGTTAGTAAAGAATCTGCCTGCAATGCAGGAGACCCTGGTTCCATTTCTGGATAGGAAGCCTGAGAATAGCTAAAAGATCCATCTGCAATGTGGGAGACCTGGGTTAAATCCCTGGGTTGGAAAGATCCCCTGGAGAAGGGAAAGGCTACCCACTCCAGTGTTCTGATCTGGAGAATTCCACGGACTGTATAGTCCTTAGGATTGCAAAGAGTTGGACACAACTGAGTGACCTTCACTTTCATCATGCTATGGACAAGTCAATTACTTCATTTCTTGGCCATCAGCCCACACATCTAGGGCTATCAACCCACACATTCTGGTCAAAAACGTTTTCAGAAATCAGCTTTATTTTTTTTCCTGAAATTGGGCCACACCTGGTGCCAATTGCCACAGATTGTGCTTCACTGAGCTTAGAGCCATCTCTGGAAGATAAAGAAGCAGTACTGGGTGAAGAGAAAAGTTGCCATGGGATATAATCTCAGCAGAAAATCTCAGCTAACTTCTCTGATGCTGGATAGACTTCCACAGTTATCCCCATATAGGGTGAGGGTGCTAGGCCCTCATACATGTGATTTCATGTGAGCTACGCTGGGTGGAGGGAAAGGTCCTGGGAGTGCTGACTCGTTTCAGATGAATCGGTTCTTAAAAGGCCTGACAGCTGAGGGTTGTTTGCCGCTAGGCTTCCTGGGAACTAAATAAATACATCTAATGAAGTATTTGGCAGAGCCTCAGTATCTCCTTGACGAGGTGTCTCACAGAGCATCAGAGTGTTCTTTCTAACTGCTAAGCCAAGAGGGACAGGATGACTGGCTGTTTGGGTTTGGAATATCAGCAGGATGATCTGTGCTGGAGGTCAGTGTAAGTGAATTTTCTGTGTACATATGATCAGTAAAGCCATGATCTGGTTATCTCTCTTCCCAAAGGGAGAAGGGAGATACTCTGAGAAAGAAAGGGTCTCAGACTAGGACTTGGAATCGCAACAAATCAAGGAGGGCATACTATTTTTGTTCTTGAATCATGTGGGTGGGCACTTAATAATTTGGAGTTCAGAGAGCGTCAGGAACAGAAAAATTAAATAAGAAATGCTATATTTACCTCAGGTGGAAATGAGGTTTCATTTTAAAGAACATGAATAAGTTTAAAGGTGAAATGATCATATAAATAGAGGATAAGTCTAGTGCCTTTCAGCGGCTGAGTCTGGGAGATCTTAATCTGAATAGGTAAGAAAGGTAACAACAAAAAAAGAATTAATATTAGTATCAAATGGATTGTATTGTTGCTTGAAATATATGTTCTTAAAATTATGTATGACTACAACCCTGACAAACTCATTTTGAGTCTTTTCCCAGTATATTTAGAACAAATGGATTCAGGTGTTAGGGAGTTCAGAAAGAACTAGAATCTCTGTTGGTGCTCCTTCAAATTATACTTTAAAACAAATGAATGGATTCTTATTTCACAACCTAATGTAGCTACTTTTAGAATTAAGGGAGGGATATGTTTACCAGGAGGACAGGATAGGTTTGATGGGCAATGTAGAGGGTTTTTGGCATTATTTGAACTCTATGTATCACATCATATATATAATATCTTATAGAAAGAATTTTTAACTTTTAATTGTGATATATATTTATATATTTTATATATAGATCAGATTTTTAACTTTTCATTTTGAGATAATTATAGTTTAACTTGCAGTTGTATAAAATATAGAGAGATCAGCTATACTTGCTATCCAATATTTCTCAATTGTAAGATATACATAGCTGTAGTAAATATCACAATTAGGAAATTGACAGCAATACAACCCACTCACCTGATTCAGATTTCACCAGTACTACTTGTGTGTGTGTGAGAGTGCTTGTGCATGCATGCATTTAGTTCTGTACAATTTTACAATGTTTTTAACATGTCACTATGTTTTTACAAGTATATGTAAATGGAATTTGTATTCTGACCTTTGAAATTCAATTGAAATGCTTTTTTTTGAAGAAAAAACAAACTCCATGTAAATTTGATGTAATTCCCTGGTAGCTCAGTTGGTAAGGATCTACCTGCAATGCAGGAGACGGCGGTTCCACTCCTGTGTCGGGAAGAATCACTGGAGAAGGGATAGACTACCCATTCCAGTATTCTTTTGGGCTTCCCTTGTGGCTCAGCTGGTGAAGAATCTGCCTGCAATGCGGGAGATCTGGGTTTGTTCCCTGGGTTGCTAAGATCCCCTGGAGAAGGGAAATGCTACCCACACCATTATTCTAGCCTGGAAAATTCCATGGACTGTATAGGGGTTGCAAGAGTTGGACACTGATAAATGACTTTTACTTTCACTTAGGATTATAAAAAGTAATTTATAGAGGACATACCCAGGATAAAGGGAACTTTTTAGTTTATGATACATAGAGATATTATTCCAGGATGATTGGCTTCAGCTTTTTATGATGCATCTATGCAAAATATGTATTATTTTAAAGAAAGAAGGTAGTTACACCTAATGCCTATATTTTAGTATCATTCTAACTTTTATGTTAGTAATTGCTGGTAGGTAAAGATGCTCTGATATTTTAGTTTTCCAAATCTTATATCACTGTTCAGATGAGGAACATGTGTAAATCCATTCTAGATGGTTCAAAGAGGAATCTGACTTGTTTAATTTTCTCAGGACACAGTTTTCACTACAAATTTTGAAGGACAGAAATAAACATACCATGTTTATGTGTGTGTATGTGTTTGTATAGACACCACATATGTGCATTCGTATGCACATAGACACACAAACTTCAGTAAGCTATTTCTTCTATTTCATGTGAAAGTCAATGTTTATGTGTCAGTATAATATATAATTTTCTGCTGAGTACGCAAAATATACATGAGGACATAGATCTCAAGAACTAATGCTCTAATAGGACACATGCTGAAACTCATTATTTAGATTCTAGTCAACTACCTTAAAGGTCAAAATATTCCATATGTTTCACATAGTATATTTTCCTTTCTTTTTTCATATATGACTAGTATTTTTTCCTGTACTTAATTCCTTGGACAAACAAGATTCTTAGACAAAAATGAGGCTATATTTAAAGTCAGCATAAAGGAATTTGATTATCAAATTTGATTGTACTTAGAGACTTATATCAATACATTTCACCATCTTACTGTTTTCTAAACCATAAGTGAAAATCAAATACACTTCTGTGCATATCTTGCTTGCCTTCTAAACTCATAAAGCAAGAAGTAGAAAATAATAATACTGTTTCTAGTGAGGGTTTTCAGAAGTAAAAAATTAGATGTACTATAGAATTGCCATAGATTATAACATTAATGTAAGTTCTTAATTCATGAGTAGGTTAAATTTTTAAAAATAAAATCCTTAACTGCAACTGATCTAAAATTCTCTTTAGTTGATACATTTGGAAAATATTTAGAGTATTTTGTGTCCAATATTTCAAATATAATTTTGACATAGTAATAGTTTCTTGTATCTTTGAGATGAGAAGGAAAACAAAAACATTCAAGATGTTATTATTTTAACTTTCTTTTCAGACCGGTATAGATCAATGTCATCGTGAGAAATCAAAAAGCACTGCATGTGTTGAGAATTTTCATACCGTATCTGGATATATCACCATAAAGAGATTGTGCAGAACCTTTGTTCCCATTTTTATAACTTTGCATATTGCTGAATATATCTAATAGGATGTTATTTAATGTAGTTTGTAAAATTCTTTAATAAATGGATGATTAGATTTATACAAATTTGGAGAGAATTTTGGTTACCATTCATGTCTTCAAAATCTCCATATATTTAGGCTCTGTTATATGTCAGTGAATTAAAATATTACGCAGAACTACAGCCTCATAAGAACTAAATATATGAACTGTGTTTTTCTGCATTATTGACATTATACTTGTTTATTTGTTGTTAGCAATTATGTGTTGCTTATAGAGGAGATTATATAAGATATAAATATAGATTTAATTTAAAATTCATGGGGAAAACCATACGATTCAAAAGGAAAAGCAATCTTGACATTACTGAGTTATAAAAAGACTATAAATACAATTCTTAAAAACATGGAAATATAATACAGACCTGAAGAATGACCTTATTTACTATTAAATTATTTGCATAATGCTGATAAAACATTTGCTAAGTTTTAACTCACATACGGAGTTAAAATGCTCTCTTTAAAAAACAATTTAATACATCTGCATCTCTTGTCCTACTGATTTTTGTAAAAGAGTAAATGCATTAGCTACTGCTGGGCAGAAGCTTAAAAGTGGATCTGAAAATGCTATGAAATTCACTATTCATTTGGATAAAGTTTGAATTTTAATTTCAATAACCTCAACTGAGAAAAAGGAATACTATTAAATCATGATATTATTTGGTTTTTGTTTAATTTATGTATTCACCTACTCTTGCTGATTAACTGAGTAGTTAAAAGCTGTCAGGAAAAAAAAAATGTAAAACTGAGCACAAATTAAATTTGTTTAACTACTTGAATTCTGAATTCATATCAGTGTGTTTTGACAGATATAGAAATGCTTCAATAAATAGTAGAGCATTGATTATAATTTAATTCTTATGAGACCTATATGAATATATAATACTGGAAGCTATGTTTTCCTTTTCACTATTAATGGTACCAGTCAATTCTCTTTCATTGTTTTTTGTTTGTTTGAGGGAGGTTGAAGAAGGAAGGTATGAGTACTCAAATAACTTAATGAAAATTAAATTTAATAGAATCTAAAATGGAAATATATTTGCTAGAGGAAGCAAAAAAGGTTGCTTTCTTTCAAGCCTGAGACATTGGGCTTCTTAAGGCCTGAAAACTTACATACTTTATGTAGTTACATGGTAATTTATATTAATCATGGTACATAACATAAAGTTGATTAATTAATATTTATATAATTGAATTTTAAGTGTTCAGTAAACCGAATTGTGAAATTGACATTTGTTTATACCATAATTTGGCCCAAACAAAAACGCTGCCATCAAAGGACAATCTATAATCTTGATGGTGTATTTTCTACCTAACTCAAATTCTTTAATGCAATGACTGATATAGCCATCAGTAACAGCAAACTGTCCCTTGTAACCTATGCAGATAGATAAGATTATCATAATCCTTCTATTTATGATTTTATTTTTTTCATGGTAAGACTAGCACTTTAAAAAATTATTAGAATATAGTTGATATGTTAATACAATGTTGTGTTAGTTTCAGGTGTATGAAGTGAAAGTCGCTCAATCATGTCCGATACTTTGAGATCCCATGGACTGTATCCATGGAATTTTCCAGGCCAGAATACTGGAGTGGGTAGCCTTTCCCTTCTCCAGGGGATCTTCCTGACCCAGGAATCGAACTGAGGTCTCCTGCATTGCAGGCAGATTCTTTACCAACTGAGCTATTAGGGAAGCCCCTAGTTTCAGGTGTATAGCAAAGTGAATCAGTTGTGCATTTATTCACACTTTTAAGATTCTTTTCCCAGAAATGCCATTACAGCATGTTAGGTAGAGTTCCCTGTGCTATATAGTAGATCCTTATTTATTATCTATTTTATATATAGTAGTGTGTGGTATGTCAATCCTAATCTCCCAATTTATCCCTCTCCCTCACCCTCTGGTGACCATAGTTTGTTTTCTACATCTGTGATTCTGTGCCTGTTCTGTAGATAAGTTCATTTATACTTTTTTCTTTTTTTTTTTTTGATTCCACATATAAACAATATCATATGGTCTTTCTCTGTCTGACTTCACTCAGTATGACAATCTCTAGCAATATGACAATGACATATTGGTATAAATGGCATTATTTCATTCTTTATTATGGCTGAGTAATATTCTATTATATATACTACCACATCTAGCAGTATACCTAGTCTTTCAGTGCATCAATTAGTTGACCTAAAATGGTGATAGCACAGGAATGAACACACAAGTCAACACAAATGTTTCAGAGATGCTTCAAGAAAATAATTTATTTGTTGTTGCTAAATATAATCCATAAATTCAGAGAAATCTTATTTGAAACTACATGAAATAAGATAATAATCTAAAGTTTAATACTAGAAAGTTGGATGACATTGAAATGAGTTTAAGTAAAATACTCAGCATCTCAGTAATCACATGGTTATATGGGAGAAAGACTATGAAGACAAAATCTTGGACTAAGAAAGAAAATATAGCTATATTTAAGGATTAACTATTATTGATATGATAATATGCCACCTGCTTCTACATATATTTCCTCATCTGTGTACCTGATAATTTCAGAACAGTATTGACACCTTAATTCTAGATGGTAAAACGATATTTGAGACTTGCTAAAGATCACATGGCTAGTGTGTGGTAGAGCCATAATTTTAATTCAGGTTTTTCATTCTAACTCCAAATTTATGACCTTGTACCATGAAGATAATTTAAACTTCAGATAGGTTAAAGAAGAGAGATAGAGAAAATGTACACACATACTTGTCATTTCTGGTGCTCTGCATTTCCATCTGTGTAGCTTTTTTATCTGGTATTATAGTACTTAGACCTGAAGTCTTAGGCCTTTGAATTCTCTTGTACTGAAGTCTTACTAGTGATGTATTATAGCTTGTATATGTGTGAAATCATCTTTATTTCATCTTTTCCTTTTTCAGTGGTTCATTCTAGCTATAGATCGCAATCAGCTGTGGTGGTCTAGATTGGCATCTCATACTCATAGATGCAGAGGTATGGGATGGCTGCCTATATGGGTCCTGGTTTCTAGTAAGGAAGTTGGGAGGGAGCAGGGAGGGACTTAGATTGCTGGCAGAAGTATACACAAATACCTGTGGGGTGATAAGTGGTGAAATCTGCAGGGAGTCTGGGATGCCAGTGATGACTCTTGCCTGTCTTCAGTGACAGAAACTCGAGAGTTGTCTACAGAGTAGATGCCTGAGAACTGTGATCATTCCCATTGTTTGGCTAATATTGGTAATCCCTGTTTTTCTTCCTTACTCCTAGCCATCTCACTTATGTCTCAGTTTTGCTGTTTTGTAGCTAAATTAAAAGTCGTAAGATGAGGGGAGCTTTGCCTAGTTAAGGAGTCTCTTCTTGGCATTGGGTAATGCTGGCATGGGTGATGAGATGCTGCAGGAAAATAAGGTATTCTTCATATTTTTAGGTGGTGGTTCTCAAGATTTTTGTTCCACAGCATTGCTGAAGTTTCCTAAGCAGATTCCCAAATTCTCAAAGAACTGTTTTATGGTCATGGTTAGCTGTCTAATTGTTGATATCTGTGTGGGGAATGGAGGCCAGACTCTACCATTCCGCTATCTTAATAATGGGACTCTTCCTTTCCTTTTTATAATCACCTTCCTCCCATTCACAATCCTTCCTAAATCTTGAAATCACTAACTTGTTCTCAATCTCTATAATTTTGTCACTTCAAAAATGTCACAAATGAAATCATTTGGGATGTAATATTTTGAGATTTTTTTCATTCAGCATAATTCCTTTGAAATCCATCCAAGTTGTTGAGCACATCAGGAGTTTGTTCCTTTCTATTGCTGAATAATACAGATGTCCTACAGCTTGTTTAGCCACTCACTCACTCAATAATGTATAAAGTGTTGACAGTGTGTGGCTGTTCTGAGTAAAATGTCTATGAACATTTGTGTATAGGTTTTTGTATGAAAATGAGTTTTCATTTATCTGAGATAATATTCAAGACAAAATTGCTAGACTTAGATTGATCATGTGCCTGGTTTTAGAAGAAACTGCCTAACTGTCTTCTAAAATGTCTGTGCCATTTTTATCTTTCCACCAGCAATGTATGAGTGATTCAGTTTCCTTGTGTACTTGCCAGCATTTAGTATTGTCACTAGTTTTTATTTTAGCCATTCTGATAGGTGTAAACTGCTGCCTCATTGTGCTTAAAAAGTCACATAGCCATTCATATCTCTGATGGCTACTGATGTTGAGCCTTTTTTTCACATATTTGCCATGTGTACTCATTTATGGGAAATATTGGTTCATGACTTTTACTAATTTTCTCAATTATTTTATTATTCATTTCATATTTGTTTCCTGTGTTTCTGATTCTCCTTTATTGTGAATTATAAAACATTTTCTAGGATTCATGATTATGAATTTGTGGTATGTTTTAATTATATTGCTTATATAGTTTTCCTAGTATGAAGATACACACACACACACACACACACACACACACATACACACAGAGCCAGTCTACTGCTATAAATTTACCACTTCCAATGAAGGGTAAAAACTTTATTTCCGTTTTGGTTCCTTTATATTTGCCACTTTTTAAATATCTTTGCTTTGATATCAGTTGTTATTTTGAATTTTATTTGTATAAGTATATTCAGAAACCTGATGGAAATAGTCTACTACATGTCTATTACATGTACTTATATTTATACTCTTTCCATTGTTTTTTTCTTTCTGATCCTTTGAGAGTTCATCTTCTATCATTTTGTTTCTGAAGAATTTCCTTAGTCTTTCTTCAACAGTAGGTTTTTTAATTTCCTTCATCTAAGAATGGCTTTGTTTTTCCTTTGAGAGATTGAATATCTAGACAACAGGCATGCAGTATTTTAAGATAGAACTCTACCGATAATATGTAGTGATGAGTCTAGGAATCCATACCACAACATCTGTAGCAGACAGCCCCAGTCAAGACTTGATCAATAACTGACAGCTTTTTTTTGTCCCTGATTCCAATGTAGGACCAAGTGGAAAAAACCAAGTGTGTTTTTCTAACTAATCATTTAGGATCCCCTGCTACTAGTTAACCTGCCTCTAGTTTCCCCATGTCAACAGTTTTCAATTAGGGACTACCTGAAGGCTTCTCTTTTTGCCATTATGAAGTTTTTAATTTCTTGGAGTCTCTGCCAAATGTAACCAATGTTGTCAGACTCACTTGCTATATAACAAGCTCTGAACAAATAGCTTTGCTCATTCTCATTTGGATGGTCTTTATTTAGACACCTTCATTCCTGAAGAATATTCTTGAAAGATGAAATTGGCAGTTCTTATTTCTTACTTTTCAGTGATTAAAAAGTGTTGTGCCACTTACTCTCTGATTTCAAATGAGAAATTTAATGTAACCTGAACTAGGGTTCTCCTATAGGTAATGTCTTATTTGACTGTTTTCAAGATTACTTTTATTTAGTTTTCAGAAGTTTAATTTTGCTGTATCTCAGTATGGATTTATTTCAGTTTGTCCTATTTGTGGTATTTCTTGGTTCCTGTAATCTGTAGGTTTATAAATTTCACTAAATTTGAGCTCAGTCATTATATCAGCAACTTTGTATTTACTCACCTTCTGAGACTCTAATGGTGTGAATGCTGTTTTTTACTGTCCTATAAATCGTAGAGGATGTATTTTTTAAATTTTACCCACTCTTTAATGTTCCAGTTGGGTATATTTTATTGATCTGATGACAGGTCCACTGATTATGTCATCTCTATGCTTAGACCCAATTATTTTTCTTTTTTAAGTGTAAGTGTTTTTCAGTTTTATAATTTCCTTTTCATCCTTAAAATTCTTGTTTTGGATATTTATTTTTATTTGTTACAGAAGATTAGCAGTTTCTTGTTTAAATTTTGTTATCATTGCTGTTTTAAAATCCTTGTTGTATAATTCCACCATCTGATTTCTCTTGGCGTTGATATCAGCTGTCTTTTCTCATTCCAGTTGTGATTTTGTGTTTCTTGGAATGACAGATATTTTAAAATTGTTTTCCTGGGTATTTTATCAGTATGTTAGGAGTCTCTGAATCTAATAGAAGTCTTCTATTTCAGCAATCACTCTGTTTAAGTTTAGCATACAGATCTTGACATGTTTTTATGAGGTATGTTTCAGTTTTGTATTTTCTTTTAAACCGAAGTAAAGTTGATTTACAATGTTTTTTAGTTTTAAAATATACAGCACAGTGATTTTAATATTTCATATTATACTCCATTTAAAGTTATTATAAAATATTGAGTATATTCCTTGTGCACTGCATTATATCCTTGAATCTTACTAACCTAGATTCCCTTTCTCTATCTTGCTCCTCCCTCTCCTCCTCTTCCTCTCTTAACTACTGGTTTGTTCTCTGTATCTGTCTGTGAGTCTGATTCTGTTTTGTCATAGTCATTTTTTAAAAAATTTTTTGGAGTTCACACAAAAACAAAAATATACAGTATTTATGTTTCTCTGTTTGAATTATTTCATTAAGCATAGTACCTTCCCAGTTCATCCTTGCTGTTGGAAATTTTTTTTTTCTTTTAGATAAGTAGTATTCCATTGCATGCACTCATGCATGTATGTGTATGTTATCTCCAGCTTTGCTCCCACCCCCGCACCCACCCCTGAGAAATTTTGTGGCAATCTTTCATTTTTCCACATACATTTTAGAATTATTAGTTCTACTTCTGTGAAGAATACTGTTGGTATTTTGATAAGGATTATACTGAATCTGTACTGTCTTTAAACAATATAAATTATTCTAATCTTTGAACACAGTATCTTTCCATCTGTGTCTTTTTCAGTTTTTTGCATCAGTGGCTTACAGTTTTGAAGTAGAGGTATTTTACCCTCTTAGATTTATTCCTAAGTATTTTACTCTTTTTGATGTAATTCTAAATGGAATTATTTTCTTAAATTTTCTTTTTGATGGTTTGCTGTTAATGTATAGAAATATAAGACATTTCTATATTAAATGTATTAATTAAGTGTATTAGATTTGTATCTTGCAACTTTACCAAATTTATTGATGAGTTCTAGTAGTTTTCTGGTAACATCTTTAGGATTTTCTAAATGATATGTTATCAGCACAGTGAAAATTTTACTTCTCCCTTTCAAATTTGGACCTCTTTTATTTCTTCTGATTGCTGTGACTAGGATTTCAAAATTATGTTGAATATAGGTAGTGAGAATGGCACTCTTGTTCCTGCTCTTAGAGGAAATGCTTTCAATTTTTCACTGTTGAGTATGATGTTAGCTGTGGGCTTGTCATATATGACCTTTTTTATGTTGAAATATGTTCCATACATACATTTTCTTGCATCCTTGGGCTAAATCCCAGTTGATTATGATGTATGATCTAATGTATTGCTGAATTTGGTATGTCAATACTTCTTTGAGGGCTTTTACCCTTATGTTCATCAGTGATATTGGCCTGTAACATTTTTCTTTGGGTGACTTTGAAATCAGCGTGATGTTGCCTTGCAGAATGAGTTCAAAAGTGGTCCTTCCTTTGCAATATTTGGAATAGTTTGAAAAAAATAAATGTTAATTCTTCTCTAAATGTTTGGTAGAATTAACCTGTGAAGCTGTCTTGTTTTGGACTTTTTTCTTTGGGAGATTTTTTTTGTTGTTGTTACTGATTCAATTTCTTTGTTGGCAATTGTTATTTCTATTTTCTATTTTGCCTTGGTTCAGTCTTGGGAGATTGCATATTCTAGGGATTTATCTCTTTCTTTTAGGTTATCCATTTTATTGACTTATTTTTCATAGTAATCATTTATGACTCTTTATATTTTTATGGTATAGTTGTCATCTCTCCATTTATTGATTGTCTCTTTGTCTTGATTCTGGCTAAAGGTTTAGTGATTTTGTGTTTACGTAGAATCAACTGTTAATTGGATGTTTTTTCTCTCTATGACTTTAAGTGTCTATTTTATTTCTACTCGGTGTGATGTTGTTGTACTTTTTCTGATTACTTTAGGTATAAGGTCAGGTTTTGTATTGGGGTGATATTTTTTGTTTTTTTGTTTGTTTGTTTGTTTCTTGAGGTAGGCATATCTTTATAAACTTCCCTGTTAGAACTGCTGGTCCATGTATTTTTTAATCATTTTGTTTTCATTTTTTAAATTAATTTTGAAGGATAATTGCTTTACAGAATTTTATTTTCTGTCAAAGCTCAGCATGAATCAGGAATAGGTATACATATACCCCCTCCATTTTGAACCTCCCTCCCATCTCCCTCCTCATCCCACCCCTCTAGGTTGATACAGAGCCCCTGTTTTGAGTTTCCTGAGCCATACAGCAAATTCCCATTGGTTATCTATTTTACATATGGTAATGTAAGTTTTCATGATACTCTTTCCATACATCTCACCCTCTCCTCCCTTCTCCCTATGTCCATAAGTCTAACCTCTATGTTTGTTTCTCCACCGTTGCCCTGTATATAAATTCTGCGGTACCATTTTTCTATATTCCATATATATGCATTAGAATACAATATTTATTTTTCTGACTTACTTCGCTCTGTATAATTGGTTCTAGATTCATCCACCTCATTAGAACTGACTGAAACGAGTTCCTTTTTATGGCTGAGTAGTATTCCATTGTGTATAAGTACCACCACCACTTTATCCATTCATCTGTTGATAGACATCTAGGTTGCTTCCATGTTCTAGCTACTGTCAATAGTGCTACAGTGAGCAATGGGATACATGTGTCTTTTTCAATTTTGGTTTCCTCAGGGGATATGCCTAGGAGTGGGATTGGTGGGTCATATGGTGGTTTTATTCCTAGTTTTTTTTAAGGAATCTCCATAATGTCTTCATAGTGGCTGTATCAATTTACATTCCACCAACAGTGCAAAAGAATTCCCTTTTCTCCACACCCTCTCCAGGATTTCTTGTCTGTAGACTTTTTGATGATGGCCATTCTAACTAGTGTGAGGTGATATATCATTGTGGTTTTAATTTGCATTTCTCTAATAATGAGCGATGTTGACCATCTTTTCATACGTTTGTTAGCCATCAGTATGTCTTCTTTGGAGAAATGTCTGTTTAGGTCTTTTTCCCACTTTTTGATTGGGTTGTTTTCTGGTATTGAGTTGTATGAGCTGCTTGTATATTTTGGAAATTAATCCTTTGTCAGTTGTTTCATTTGCTATTATTTTCTCCAATTCTGAGAGTTGTCTTTTCACCATGCTTATAGTTTTCCTTTGCTGTGCAAAAGCTTTTAAGTTTGATCAGGTCCCTCCCACTTGTTTACTTTTGTTTTTATTTCTGTTATCCTAGGAGATGGGTCATAGAGGATCTTGTTTTGATTTATGTCATCGAGTGTTCTGCCTATATTTTCCTCTAAGAGTTTTATAGTTTCTGGTCTCACATTTACATCTTTAATCCATTTTGAGTTTATCTTTGTGTATGGTGTTAGGAACTGTTCTAATTTCATTCTTTTACATGTAGCATTCCAGTTTCCCAGCACCACTTATTGAAGAGGCTATCTTTATAGCACTGTATATTCTTGCCTCCTTTGTAAAAAATGAGGTACCCATAGGTGCATGGATTTATTTCTGGGCTTTCTATTTTATTTCATTGATCTATATATCTGTTTTTGTTCCAGTACCATACTGTCTTGATGACTGTAGCTTTGTAGATAATCTGAAGTCAGGAAGGTTGATTCCTCCAGCTCCATTCTTCTTTCCCAAAACTGTTTTGGCTATTCGGGGTCTTTTGTGTTTCCATATGAATTGTGAAATTTTTTGTTCTGGTTCCATGAAAGCCATTGGTAATTTGATAGAGATTGCATTGAATCTGTAGATTGCATTTGGTAGTATAGTCATTTTCACAATAAATATTGATTCTTCCTACCCAGGACCATGGAATCTCTCTCCATCTGTTTATGTCGTCTTTGATCTCTTTCATTAGTGTCTTAGAAATTTCTGTGTACAGTTCTTTTGTCTACTTAGGTAAGTTTATTCCTAGATATTTAATTCCTATTGTTGCAGTGGTGAATGTGATTGATTCCTTAATTTCTCTGATTTTTCATTGTTAGCATATAGAAATGTAAGTGATTTCTGTGTAATGATTTTTGTATCCTGCTACTTTGCTAAATTCACTGATTAGCTCTAGTAATTTTCTGATACTATCTTTAGGGTTTTCTATATACAGTATTATGTCATCTGCAAACAGTGAAAGCCTTAAGTCTCTTCTGATCTGGATTCCTTGTATTACTTTTTCTTCTCTGATTGCTGTAGCTAGGACTTCCAGAACTGTGTTGAATAACAGTGTAGAAATTGAACATCCTTGTCTTGTTCCTGATCTTAGGGGGAATCCTTTCAGTTTTTCACCATTGAGAATAATGTTTGCTGCAGGTTTATCATAAATGGCCTTCACTATGTTGAGGTAGGTTCCTTCTATGCCCATTTTTGAAGAGTTTTAATCATAAATGGGTGCTGAATTTTGTCAAAGGCTTTTTCTGCATCTATTGAGATTATCATATGGTTTTTATCATTCAATTTGTTAATATGGTGTATCACATTGATTGATTTTCATATATTGAAGAATCCTTCCATCCCTGGTATAAACCCAACTTGATCATGGTGTATGAACTTTTTGATGTGTTGTTGAATTCTGTTTGCTAAAAATTTGTTGAGGATTTTTGCATCTATGTTCATCAGTGATACTGGCCTGTGGTTTTCCTTTTTTGAGTTGTCTTTGTCTGGATTTGATATCAGGATGATGGTGGCTTGTAGAATGAGTTTGAAAGTGTTCTTCCTTCACACTTTTAAAAGACTTTTAGAAGGATAGGCATTAACTCTTTTCTAAAATTTGATAGAATTCTCCTGTGAGGCTATCTGGTCCTGGACATTTATTTTTTGGGAGATTTTTGATCACAGCTTCAATTGCAGTGCTTGTAATTGGGTTGTTCGTAACTTCTATTTCTTCCTGGTTCAGTCTTGGAAGATTGAACTTTTCTAAGAATCTGTCCATTTCTTCCAGGTTATTTATTTTATTGCCATATAGGTGTTCACAGTAGTCTCTTATAATCCATTGTATTTATGCATTGTCTGCTGTAACCTCTCCTGTTTCATTTCTAATTTTGTTCATTTGATTCTTTTATTTTTTTTCTTGATGAGTCTGGCTAAAGGTTTGTCAGTTTTGCTTATCTTCTCAAAGAACCAGCTTTTAGTTTTATTAATCTTTACTATTGTTTTTCATTTCTTTTTCATTTATTTCTGTTTGGATCTTTATGATTTATTGTATTCTATTAACTTGGGGCTTTTTTGTTCCTTTTCCAGTTTTTTTAGGTGTAAAATTAGGTTGTCAATTTGATGTTTTTCTTATTTCCTGAAGGAGGATTGTATTACTATAAACTTCCCCCTTTCAACTGCTTTTGCTGCATCCCATGTTTTGAGTTTTCATTGTCATTTGTTTTTAGAAAAATTTTTTTTATTTCCCTTTTGATTTCTTCACTATCCTTTTGGCTATTTAGAAATGTGTTGTTTTATCTCCATGTGTTTGTGTTTCTTACTTTTTATTTTTTTTTTTTTTAATAATTGATATATAATCTCTCAGCATTGTGGTCAGAGAAAGTGCTTGATACGATTTTATTTTTTTTTAATTTACTGAGGTTTGATTTTTGACCCAAGATGTGATCTATCCTGGTGAATGTTCCATGTCCACTTGAGAAGAACGTGTATTCTTCTGCATTTGAATGGAGTGTCCTGAAGATATCAATGAAATCCATCTCATCTAATATATCATTTAATACTTGTGTTTCCTCATAAATTTTCTGTTTTGATGATCTGTCCATTGGTGTGAGTGGGGTATTAAAGTCTCCTACTATTATTGTGTTACTGTCAATGTCTCCTTTTATGTCTGTTAGTGTTTGTCTTATGTATTGAGGTGCTCCTATGTTGGGTGCATAGGTATTCACAATTGTTACGTCTTCCTCTTGGACTGATCCCTTGATCATTATGTAATATCCTTCCTTATCTCTTGTAATATTCTTTGTTAAGGTCTATTTTGTCTGATATGAGTGTTCCTACTCGAGCTTTCTTTTGCTTCCTGTTTGCATGGGACATATTTTTCCATCCTCTCAGTTTCAATCTTTATATGACTTTAGGTCTGAAGTGTGTTTCTTTTTGACAGCATATATATGGGTCTGGTCTTTCTTATCCATTCAACCAGTCTGTACTTTCTGGTTGTAGCATTTAATCCATTTACATTTAAAGTAATTATTAATATATATGTTCCTATTGCCATTTTCTTAATTGTTTGGGGTTGATTTTGTAGATCTTTTCCTTCTCTGGTTAAATGGACTTATATAGTTAAGAAATATATTTGTTGTAAAGCTGGTTTGGTGGTACTAAATTCTCTTAACTTTTGCTTGTCTGAAAAACTTTTTATTTTTTCATCAACTTTCAATGAGATCTTTGCCAGGTACAGTAATCTTGGTTGTAGATTTTTCCTTTTCAGTACTTTAAATATATCCTGCCTTTCCCTTCTGGTCTACAGATTTTCTGCTGAAAGATCAACTGTTAAACATATGGGGTTTCCTTTTATGATACTTGTTGCTTCTCCCTTGCTGATTTTAATGTTTTCTTTGTGTTTAATCTTTGCTAGTTTGATTAGTTTGTGTCTTGGCATGTTTCTCCTTGGGTTCATCCTGTATGGAACTCTTTGTAACTCTTGGACTTGGTTGACTATTTCCTTTTCCATTTTGGTGAAATTTTCAACTATAATTTCTTCAAAAAATTTTTCATACCCTTTCTTTACTCTTCTTCTGGGACCCCTAAAATTCTAATGTTGGTGCATTTGATATTGACCCAGAGTTCTCTGAGACTGTCCTCAATTATTTTCATTCTTTTTACTTTATTCTGCTCTTCAGAAGTTATGTTCACCATTTTATCTTCCAGTTCACTGATTTGTTCTTATGCTTCAGTTATTCTGCTATTGATTCCTTCTAGAGTATTTTTAATTTCAGTAATTGTTTGTCTCTATATGTTTATTGTTTAATTCTTCTAGGTCTTTGTTTATTGATTCTTGCATCTTCTCCATTTTCTTTTCAAGACTTTTGATCATTTTTACTATCATTGTTCTGAAATCTTTTTCAAGTAGTTTGCCTATTTCCTCTTCATTTATTTGAACTTCTGTCTTTCTAGTTTGTTCCTTCATTTGTGTAGTGTTTCTCTGCCTTTTTGTTATTTTTTTTTTTTTTTAACTTATTGTGTTTGACATCTCCTTTTCACACGCTTCCAGGAAAGTTGAATTCTTTCCTTGAAGAAGGTTGAATTCTTCCTTTTGGTTTCTTCCCTCTGAAGGTTGCTCCAGTGGTTTCGGTAAGCTTTGTCTAGGGTGAGATTTGTGCTGAGCTTCTTTTGTTTGTTTTTCTTCTGATGGGCAAGGCTGAGTGAGGTGATAATCCTGTCTGCTTGTTTCTATTTTTGTTTTTGTTTGTTGTTTAGATGAGGTGTCCTGCATAGGGTGCTACTGGTGGTTGGTTGATGCTGTGTCTTGTATTCAAGTGGTTTCTTTTGTGTGAGCTCTGACTATTTGATACTCCCTAGGGTTAGTTCTCTGGTAGTCTGGAGTCTTTGAGTCAGTGCTCTGACTACAGAGGCTTAGGGCTTGATCTCTGGTCAGGTAAGAAGATTTCACAAGTGGTCTGTTATGGCATTAAGTGAGATTAAAACAAATATACAAAAATGAGAAACCAAAGATGAACCCCAGACAAATGGCAGTTAAAAAATCAGACAAACAATAATTAAAATAATGGAATATACACATATACATATACACTCATGAACAATGTCAAAATAGTCCAACAAAAATAAAGTACAATATGTTGACACGGTGAACAAGGAAATCTACAATTATACTTACCAGTTAAGAACAAAACCAACTAAAGCACAAACTGGAACACAAAACTAAAGCAAGGTACCAAGTAGGGAATAAAGCAATGAAACTAACAAATATGTTGAGAGGGAAGGAAAGAAGGAAAAAAGAGAAAGAATAGATATGCTAAGTTAAGTTAAAGAGAGGTAGATAAAGAAGATTTATATACATTAAAGATTAACTGCAAGGGGAAGGAACATCAGGAAAGGGAAACAAAGGAAGAAATGTAGAAAAAATATAATAAATTTAAATAATTAAAAATTAAAATTATAAAAAAGTGAAAAAAAAAGAAAAAACAGAAGAAAGAAATAAGAAGAAAAAAAAGAGGAAATCTCCATAGAACTGCAAAAGCCCAAAGTAGAGGCAGATGTTTATAACAACAATAAAAAGTTACTGAATATATACATACACACCCATAAGCAAAATCAAAACAGTCCAACAAATGTAATGTACAATAAATTGACCAGTGGAAAAAGGGAACCAAAAATTATATCTACCAGAACAAAACTGACTAAAGCACAAACTGGAAAACAAAACTAGAGCAAGGTGCCAACTGGAGAATAAAGCAATGGAAATAAAACTAGCAAATATGTTGAGAGGAAAGAAGAGAAAGGAAGAACGAAAGCATAGATATGCAATGTTGAATAGAGGTAAATAAAGAAGATTTATATATGTTAAAGATTAACTGCAAGGAGAAAAAGAACAGTAGGAAAAGCAAGCAAAGGAATAAATGTAGAAAAAATAATAATAGGTTTAAAAAATTAAAAATTAAAATTAAAAAAATAGAAAAGGAAAAAAGGAAAACTCCACAGAACTTCAGAAGCCCAACATTGAGGCAGAGGTTTATAACAACAGTAAAAAATGACTGAGGGAAGAAGAAAAAAACCTCAAAAGCTTAATTGGATTTCATAGTGCCAATAAAATCAACAACTACAACAGGGGGATGGGGGGTGAGGGGAAAAATCCAAAAGAACCTACAGAACTAGTCAAAACATAAGAATAATAAATGTTTTTCTTGAGTCAGTGCTGAGTCCTTTCCCTCACTGGGAGCCACAGTCCACCTTACTTCCCTAGGATGCCCTCCAACACTGTGTTGATCTCTGGACCTGCTATGGGGGCAACTCAAATTCTAATCTGGTCCTACTTCTATATGTTCTTGCCTCCAATGACCACAGCTATCAGAACTAGTGCGTTTTCTTTTGTGGGAGCTTTCAATGACCTTTTTTGTATTCCGTAGACAACAGAGTCTGCCTAGTTGATTGTGTGGATTTAATCTGCAGTTTGTACAGCTGGTGGGAAGGTTTTGGGTCTTTTTCATAGAAACACTGCCTCGGTTTCAATTGTGGTTTTATTTCCACCTCTACATGTGGGTCATCCACTGGGGTTTGATCCTGAGGCTGCCCTCGAGGACTTGGGTTTACGCCTGTGAGGGCCAGGTGTGGAGGTGGTGCAGCTGCTTGGGTTGCAGGGGTTCTGACAGTGCCAGGCACGCAAGGGAGTTGGTGGCTAGGGTAGCAGAAAATAAAGTGCTCTAGAAGGGTATGGCAAACATTATTTGCCAATATGCTCCAGTATTCTTGCCTGGAGAACCCCCGTCCCTGACAGAGAAGCCTGGCAGGTCACAGTCTATGGGGTCACAAAGAGTTGGACATGACCGAAGCAACCCTGTGTGCATAGATGCAAAAGTTGTTGCTGTTTTTTTTTTTTTTTTTTTCTTCCCTTTTGGCAGCTCTGACCCAGTGAGAGTTGAGAATTGAGCGTGAAGGTGGCACAACTTCTTGGCTTATGGGGACACTGGCAGCATCAAGTGTGCAGGGACATGGACTGCCCCAGCCACAGGAGTTATGGCCCTATCAGCGTCTTTTTTCCAAGCCTCTTGTAGCTGGCAATCAGAAGGCCTCTTTGGCCAGCCTAGTTGATTGATTGTGTGGATTTCATCTGCAGCTTGTACAGCTGGTGGGAAGTTTTGGGTCATCCATAGTTCCGCCCATTCAGGCACTTAGAGGGCTCCCTTGCCTGGGGTCCTTCTCTGTTGTTCAACATGTCAGGCACATAGAGGGGGAGCCCCTGGCTGGGGTCCTGCTCTGTAGACTGGTGCATCAGTCATTTAAGGGGCACCCTAGGTAGGGTCCTACTCTGTAGTTCAGTGCATTAGGTGTTTGATGGGCCAGCCTCTCTATTGTTCAACTGTAGATACTGGCAGATAGGGAGGGAGACGGATATGGTGATGGCTCCACCCCCTACACATGACTCAGCAATATTGACTTGCTTCCGTGGCAGGCCAACTTTCCTCCACAGGCATTTCCCACCATGATCTCCTCCCTCACATCCCCTCAATCTGTCTCTCTGCAGTCAACAGCAGCCCTCACCCTGGAATTGCTCCACAATTCCTAAACTCCAGCTCCCAGCTACTGTGCCTTCCAAGGGACCAGCCTTCCTGTCCAGGACACGTATGGCTGCAACAAGGACTGTCTGATTCTCATTCCATTTAGGCTGCCACAGATCAGCTGTTTCACTCTCAGCCTTAAATGTTTCTCCTCTGACTCAGACAATTGCCCAATGTGGGGTTTGGACCCCTGCTTCAGTTCCCACACCCACTAAGGGCAGGTCCAGTCCTACTAACGCTCCTGTTTTTCCCCCAGTTCCTTCATCCTACCGAGTTTTTCATGGATCTATATATTATTTTCCACTGGTCAGGTACTCGTGTATGCTCTCAACTGGTGTTTTGCATGCACTTCTTTTTCTGAAGGTGCATTCCTGATGTATCTATGGAGAGAGATGTACTCCACGTTTACCTACTCTGCCATCTTGTTCCATCACCTGTTTTCATTTTTGTCTCTAGGTTTTGTGTTTTTCTTCTTTGATTTCTTCAATTTAAGTAGCATATTAGTTAGTCTCCAAATGTTTGTGGTTTTTGCAGGTATTTTTAAAGGTTGTAGTTGGTTTCTAGTCTCATAGTTCTGTGATCAGAATAGATGATTGATTTCAATTGTTTTAAACATACTGAGCTTTGTTTTGTGGCCCTGTATGTGTTCTATCCTGGAGAATGTTGATGTGCACTAGTGAAAAATAGTATAGTCTTTCTATATATATATATATATTTTTTTTTGTCTGATTTATATAATTTATCTTGTCTAACTTGTCATGTAAGGCCAGTGTTTTCTTATTGATTTTTGTTTGTTTTTTGTTTTTTCTGGATAATCTATCCACTGATGTAAGGGGATTGGGGTGCTAAATTCTCCTACTATTGGGTTACTGCCAATTTTTTTCCCCTTTATGTCTGTATTTAGTTGCTTGCTATATTGGTTGCATATATATTTATAATGGTTATATATTCTTAGATTGATTCCTTTATCATTATGTAAAATCTTTTATTATCTTGTTACACTCTTTGTTTTAAAGTCTATTTTGTTTGATATAAGTATTGCTGCCCTGACTTTATTTTCATTTCCATGTGCATGAAATACACTTTTTTCACCCTCTCGGTGTCTTTAGATCTGAAGTGACTCTATTGTATAGAATATATATATATATATATATACACACACACACACACACACACACACACACACACACATATATATGTGTCTTATTTTTATATCATTCAGCCACTCTGTTTTTTTGATTGGAACACTTTGTCCATTTACTTCTAAAGTAATTATTGATGGGTATGTACTTATTATCATTTTGATAATTGTTTTGGGATTGCTTTTATAGTAACTTTTGTTCCTTTGTTTTTCTTTGCTCTTTTCCCTTATTTCACTATCTTTAATGTTATGTTCCAATTCCTCTTTTTTGTGTGCATGTATTATTTTTTATTACCATGAGGTTTATATATAGTGATCTCTCTATATATATATTAATATACATATACATATATAATTATTTTGGAATATTGACCTCTTAAGTTCAGATACATTTTAACAACCTTGCATTTTTACTCCTCCCCCTGAAGTTACTGTTTTTACTTCATATTTTACATCTTTCTGTGTATCCCTTAACAAATTATTTTGCATATAGATAGTTTTACTCTTTTTGTCTTTAAACCTTCCTTCTTCTTTTTATCAATTTGCTTTACTTGACCACAGTTCAGCTGGAAACCTTACAAACCTGTGAATTGTATATAAAAGCCACCCAGTACTTACTCTCACCTCACTGGGCAACATATATCTCCTAATAGTATTGTTTCTGTCTCAGATCACACTTTTACACATGTTACCATATCAATCCTACTTTGAATATGAAATCTTCAGTAGTGTTTTCTGAACATATTTCAGCTAAATTTTATTATCCAATAAGATCTTTAAAGCTTAACACTAAAACCTGTATGATTGTATCTGGAAATTGCATTGGAGGGGGGAAAAAAATATTGCTCTGGGAAATTAGTCCTTCACCTTGATACCTAAGCCTTTGCTTTCTAATGGAATACCCCTATTTAAGTAACACTATTTTTCTATGGCATATTCATTTTTAAATTGTGTATTTTTTGAGAGCTTTCAGTGTTTGAGCTATTGTCACACTTTATTTAAAGTCATGTTTTCAGTAGCCTTAGGGAAACACCATTTCCCACCATTCTAATTGACATGTTTTTTGAGAGTATATTTATGCACTAAACCAAACATCCCATTACACAATTTAAATGTGTTGTTAAAAGATGTATGTCCTTAATAAATGAAGTACAATATCCATGGAGAGGGTGGTAAAGAAGAAAGAAAATATTTTAAAATTTGTGATTTGATATTTCCTAGACTTGCTGCTTATGTGTTTTCTCAATATTTTTAATGGAAATATTGCTAGAATATAGTAATAATATAGTTGTTGAGGGGGGGAAAAAGAAGATGGAAGAAAGAAAGAGATATTTACCTAGGACTGTTGTAATGATAACAAACATAATGATGTTTTCATTCAATTAGCCTGAGAATTTGCTCTGCCTGTCAAGTTATTGTCAATATGTTTGTGATATGATTCTATGAAATGCAAAAGATAAGCAGTCTATTTACTTTTGAAAACTTGAAGTTTAAGAATATAATGTCATTTAGAGTTTTGGGAATTATTTATAGCATTTGTTCACAATTAGTCTTCAATAGGAAGTGTCATTCTGATGGGGTAAAGGAAAATAAAAAGTTGTCCATCTTATTACCGTTTACTATAGGAATGAATTGTTGACATTAAAAATATCTCTCCCATGTCACATTACCATAACCTAAGTTGGTATTGCCAAAAGATGCTGATGGTAAAATTTTAAATGTGTTAGAAGTAGCTTGTTTTTACTTCCTTTTAAATATTCTTTCATTATATCTGTTAAATATATTTCATTATATGTAAGTACAAACACTTTGAAAAAGCAAGGTTCATTTCTAAAAGGGAACCATCAGGAATCCAAAAAATTTGGAGCAGTGTTGTATAAAATAAGACATTTCTGGCCTCATGATTCATCAGAATCATTTACTTCTTGAATCTACTTAATGTTTCATCCTAACCAGTTGAATTACAAAGTGTTTGGATGCTTCACAAGTTTTCCTGTTACTGTTGCTAAGTTTACAGTTCTTCAAAATTGGGCAAAATAAGGGAATCATTTTAAAACTAGGAAAGCAAAATAACGTTTTATGTATAAAAGGATTTTCTTTATGTTTCATGTCTCAAGCATATATTTTGAAATTAATTGGGATGTGTGTGGAAACATAATTATCTAAAAATATCAAGTATCTTTAGTTGAACAACATATCTCCTACACTTCTAGGCAAATTTTAAGAAATTAAAGAAGTTAAAAAATCATTTTTAATTAATAAATGCACCCAATAGGAGATCACCTAGATATACAAAGCACATATTAACAAATCTAAAAGACTAAATTGATATACCCCTATGTTCAATAATAAATAGAACATCCAAGCAAACGTGAGTAGCACTACGTACACCTAACAAGCAAAGCAGAACTTTGTACCCAACAACGGAGTGATACCTATTCTCTTCAGTCACACATGGAATGGTCTCAAGGCTAGGTCACATGTTAAGTCACAAAAACGCCTTAACAAATTTATTAAAATATAAATTTTGACATTTATCCACCTAACACTAAACCTAAAATTTACTTCTCCCAATTACCAACTTATTTGTGGAATCAATGATTCAAAAATTTCAAAATTTATGAGAAATGAACCATCATTTGAAGAAAGTGAACATAATATGGAATTAGTGATTTTTAAATGTTTCATTTAAAATTGAATATTGACTATTCAATTGAATATTGAATACAAACAATTACAAAAAGTATGACATTTAATACAAATACATGTAAATCATATAATGATTTTTTGTCTGTGTTAGGCATCCTGTGAAAATTCTGTGTATTTCTACAAAATTGTTATTTTACTCATTATTCAGTACTATATCTCACAGTAGGAGATATATTGTGCTCAATTTATACCCAAATGATTATTGAAATACAAAAACTTTGAATGCATTCTATATTTGCACATCTACATTTGGGGAGTCCTGTTCTTTCCTATCTATATAACTAAGAGTTGCCAGTGTTACACTGTAGATACTACTCTACAAATATTAGAGAGGGTTGTATGAGAATACATAACAACTGCAGCCAGGACTCAGTCTGTCTTGTGGGATATTTTTTCCTAATCCACAGAGAGACTGGTGACATGATTCAGAATGTCATCAACAAAACTGAGATGGAAAAGGGATGTGCATAGTTCAAGGTACTGTCTAGCAGTTCAACTGACCAATTTCTGTCTTAAAACTAGATACATTGCTCCTAAAGGAAGGCAAATGCTTGCTATATGAGAACCATCATAGGTAATATTTCATCTATCTTTTTGGTAATAATTCTAACTTCTTTGAGTTTGGGAAAGTTTGGAGTAGTTTTCAAAGTAGAAAGCATTTAGATTAAGTGGTATAATTTTTACAAAGTGATTTCTGTTTTAATGTCTTAATCCCAGATTTCAAATTTGATTGGGATGCTCATAGAAACAAATATTTTATGCAACTGTGCCTTTAGTGCTTGTATCTCTCTTAGGTAGGTTTCTTGAAGAAACTTAACATGATATAATGAGTCAGAACTAATTCCATAAGCAAGACAAATTCTCTTGTTTAATTTGTGTGATATGTAACAACCAAAATTAACATCATGAGCTCATGCACTTCCCAACTGTAATGTTTTTCTTAAAAATAGACTTACAGTATTTTGAGCAGATAGTGAAACATACCCAGTATATCTGATAAAGCATGTATTTTAATGTGGACAATCAATGGGTAATAAATATGATAATCTTATAAATACTTTAACTTCATTGCCTTCCATCTGTATGTAATAGAACATGAATTCATAATAGCATTTGAAAATATATACATTTAGTCAAATCACTACACTATAAAAGTTAGTGAGCTGAAACCCAGAAAAGTTATGATCTTTCCTCTGTAACATGACTAGACAGTGGGATTCTAATACTGGAATACAGGTTTCTTGGTGGGTAAGCCAAATCATTTTATATAGTGCTCACAAATTGCATGGAAGGTAATTTTCATTGACTAAATCTCCTATGATATGCATTTTAAAGTTACATTTCTTTATATTTAGTAAGATTTTCTTTAGTAAGCTTTATTAAATCATGGCGATAGATAGAGTGAAAAAATTATTTTGTTTTAATAGACAAATGGTGCGTATGAATACCAAAATAAGGTTTGGAAAATATCTTGATAGGCTTTGACAAAGTAGGTGTAATAATGGATGTTTTCTTGGGGAGAAAATTAAAAAATTCAAATACTACTTTACCTGATTCAGGGCACCTTAAATACTTTACTGTGTTATTTGTGATGTGTTTTATTTTTCAGGTGTTTAAAATCTAGATGGCCAACTTCATGGCCATAAAGCTTTCGTATCTTGTGATGTTTGAAATATCTTACATATCTCCTTTTTCTTTATTACTTTCGGTGGGTGTTTTTAGCAGTTTCATTTATTGATATTGACCAAATAATCTGTTTTTAAAAATCTTCCCCACGTGACTTTGTTGTGAGTGTTTTCATTTATGAAAAAGAAATTATTTAATATAAAAGTGTTTGCATGTTTTAAAAGCTTGGAAATTAAAATGTGATTCTGCTTTTTTTCTAATTTCTATTTTAAGTTTTGTGCATTTAATCATTTTATTACACCCACAGTACAATCTTGAGACTTAAAGAATTTCCTCTTGAACTTCTCTGGTTTTTTTGGCTTCCATATTTTTGTTGAAAACTCAGCCATCAATTCTATTATTGTTAATATGAAAAGAATATATCTTTGTTGTTCAGTTGCCAAGTCGTGTCCAACACTTTGTGATCCCATGGACTGCAACATGCCAGGATTCCCTGTCCCTCATCATCTACCATAGTTAGCCCAAGTTCATGTCCATTGCATCAGTGACACCATGCAACCATCTCATCCTCTTTCATCCTCTTCTTCTGCCCTCAAACTTTCATAGCATCAAGGTCTTTTCCATTGAGTTGGCTCTTTGCCTCAGGTGGCCATAGTGTTGGAGCTTCAGCTCAGCATCAATCCTTCCAATGAATATTCAGGGTTGCTCTCCTTTAAGATTGACTGGTTTGATTTCCTCACTGTCCAAGGGACTCACAAGAGTCCTCTCCAGCACTACAGTTTGAAAGCATCAATTCTTCAGCACTCTCCTTCTTCATGGTCCAGCTCTCACAACTGTACATGACTACTGGAAAGACCATGATTTTGACTATATCACTTTGTTGGCAAAGTGATGTCTTTGCTTTTTAATACACTGTCTAGGTTTGTCATTGATTTCCTGCCAAGAAGCAATTGTCTTCTAATTTCAAGGCTGCAGTCACCATCTGCAGTGATTTTAAGAGCGCAAGAAGAGGAAATCTGTCTCTACTTCCATCTTTTCCCCTTCTATTTGCTGTCAAATGATGAGGCTGGATGCCATGATTTTAGTTTTTTTTTTTTTTTTTTTTTTTTTTTTTTTTTTTTTTTTTTAATATTTAGTTTTAATCCAGCTTTTTCACTCCCCTCCTTCACCCCCATCAGGAGCTTCTTTAGTTTCCTTTTGCTTTCTGCCATTAGAGTAGTGTCATACACATATCTGGGTTTGTTGATAACTTCTCACAGGAATACCAGAATCTACACTCCTGGTGGTGTCTTTTCCACCTACCTTCTCTGATTACTTAAAAGATAGCTGTGGTACCTATACATCATGGAATATTACTCAGTCATTAAAAAGAATACATTTGAATCAGTTCTAATGAGGTGGATGAAACTGGAGCCCATTATACAGAGTGAAGTAAGCCAGAAAGAAAAACACCATTACAGTATACTAACGCATATATATGGGATTTAGAAAGATTGGGGCATGTTTTCCTGCCAGAGGTTCTCACTCTGGTCCTCCACAGCGTCTTTCTGAGGCTTTTGTTGGTCACATGTTTCTGCCTTCTTGGACTCCTTTTTCTACTCTTTATCTAATGGTGTCTCTCCATATTTCAGGTACTTTTGTAGGAGTCACTTGTTGCAGGCAAGATTTAAACTAAGTGATGGCATTGGGCTCTCCCTTTCTTGGAAGTGAAGAGCAGAACACAGCTGGGGGAAAAAATTGTTGCTAATTAGGTCAGGTGCACCTATAAAGGCAGAATGTGTCACTTGCTGACCTCATCCATAAAATTCGTCTTCTGGCTGAACTTTAGAAATTAGTTAATAAAAGATTTCCAACTGAAAACAACAACAAAAAAGATATTTAGTAAACTTTTTGTATATAAGTATATAATTATAGTAAATGCCACCATGTTAGTATTATAAACATTGGACCACATTCTATTTGTGCCAAGCATTAATGTATTTCTTTCTATGCATATGAATTTTACAACTTCTATAATTAATTACTTCAGATATATAATACTAAACATTATGTTATTCTGACACTACATATCATTAATTTATTTAACACACCATTTACTACAGTTTAATCATGGGGATGTGTGTGTGAGATTGATTTGTTCAAAGTTTATTGAATTTATGAAACCTGTGGATTTCCCTCTTCTATAAGTTTTATAAAATTTTCTTGTACTCTTTTCAAGCAACTGTTTTGCTTTATTCTGTATATTCTTTCTTTACACATATTACAAACTTTGACAGTATGCCAAGTGTCTTTCAATCTTTGCTAAGTTTTTTTATTATTAAATCTTTGTGCTTAAATTTCAATTATATTAATCTATTTAATCCTATTTTTGCAATATCTGAGATTTAATTAAAATGACTCAATAAAATGGTGGTCTTAAATACTGTTTTGTAACTCAGGAATGTCGAGCTTATTTTTTATTCTACTTTCTTACCAAAATTATTCATTTTAACAATTCAACCTTCCTATATTTTATTCAGTTCAGTTACTCAATTGTGTCTGACTCTTTGCAACCCCATTAACCGCAGCACGCCAGGACTCCCTGTCCATCACCAACTCCTGGAGTTTACCCAAACCCATGTCCATTAAGTCCATGATGTCATCCAACCATCTCATCCTCTGTCATCCCCTTCTCCTCATGCCTTCAATCTTTCCCAACATCAGTGTCTTCAAATGAGTCAGCTCTTTGCATCAGGTGGCCAAAATATTGGAGATTAAGCTTCAACGTCAGTCCTTCCAATGAACACCCGGGACTGATCTCCTTTAGGATGGACTGGTTGGATTTCCTTGCAGTCCAAGGGACTCTCAAGAGTCTTCTCCAACAACACAGTTCAAAAGCATCAATTCTTCGGGACTCAGCTTTCTTTATAGTCCAACTCTCACATCCATACATGACTACTGGGAAAACCATAGCCTTGACTAAATGGACCTTTGGTGGCAAAGTAATGTCTCTGCTTTTTAATATACTGTCTAGGTTGGTCATAACTTTCATTCCAAGGAGTAAGCATCTTAATTTCATGACTGCAATCACCATCTGCAGTGATTTTGGAGCCCCCCAAAATATTCCCTGATGGTTTCCACTGTTTCCCCATCTGTTTGCCATGAAGTAATGAAACCAGATGCCATGATCTTAGTTTTCTGAATGTTAAGCTTTAAGCCAACTTTTTCACTCTCCTCTTTCACTTTCATCAAGAGGCTCTTTAGTTCTTCTTCACTTTCTGCCATAAGGGTGGTGTCAACTGCATATCTGAATTTATTGATATTTCTCCTGGCAGTCTTAATTCCAGCTTGTCTTTCCTCCAGCCCGGCATTTTTCATGATGTACTCTGCATGTAAGTTAAATAAGCAGAGTGACAATATACAGCCTTGACATACTCCTTTTACTGTTTGGAACCTTCTGTTGTAACATGTCCAGTTCTGACTGTTGCTTCCTGACCTGAATACAGGTTTCTCAAGAGTCAGGTCGGGTGGTCTGGTATTCTCATCTCTTTCAGAATTTTCCACAGTTTATTGTGATCCACACAGTCAAAGGCTTTGGCATAGTCAATAAAGCAGAAATAGATGTTTTTCTGAAACTCTATTGCTTTATCGATGATCCAGCGGATGTTGGCAATTTGATCTCTGGTTCCTCTGCCTTTTCTAAAACTAGCTTGAACATCTGATAGTTCATGGTTCACGTACTGCTGAAGCCTGGCTTGGAGAATTTTGAGCATTACGTTACTAGTGTGTGAGATGAGTGCAATTGTGTGGTAGCTTGAGTGTTCTATGGCATTGCCTTTCTTTGGGATTGGAATGAAAACTGACCTTTTCCAGTCCTGTGGCCACTGCTGAGTTTTCCAAATTTGCTGACATATTGAGTGCAGCAGTTTCACAGCATCATCTTTTGGGATTTGAAATAGCTCAACTGGAATTCCATCACCTCCACTAGCTTTCTTCATAGTGATGCTTCCTAATGACCACTTGAGTGAACATTCCAGAATGTCTGGCTCTAGGCGAGTGACCACACCATTGTGGATATCTGGGTTGTGAAGATCTTTTTTGCCCAATTCTTCTGTATATTCTTGCCACCTCTTCTTAATATCTTCTGCTTCTGTCACATCCATACCGTTTCTGTCCTTTATTAAGTCCATCTTTGCATGAAAAGTTCCCTTGGTATCTCTAATTTTCTTCAAGAGATCACTAGTCTTTCGCATTCTATTGTTTTCCGCTATTTCTTTGCAATGATATTAAGGAAAGCTTTCATATCTCTCCTTGCTGTACCTTGGAACTCTGCATTCAAATGGATATATCTTTCCTTTTCTCCTTGGCTTTTCACTTCTCTTCGTCTCACAGCTATTTGTAAGGCCTCCTCAGACAGCCATTTTGCTTTTTTGCATTTCTTTTTTTTTTGAGATAGTCTTGATTCCTGTCTAGTGTACAATGTCACAAACTCCATCCTTAGTTCTTCAGGCACTCTGTCTATCAGATCTAGTCCCTTACATCTATTTCTCACTTCCACTGTATAATCATAAGGGATTTGATTTAGGTCATACCTGAATGGTGAAGTTGTTTTCCCCAGTTTCTTCAATTTAAGTCTGAATTTGGCAGTAAGGAGTTCATGATCTGAGCCACAGTCAGCTCCCTGTCTTGTTTTTGCTGACTGTATAGAGCTTCTCCATTTTGGCTGCAAAAAATAAAATCAATCTGATTTCAGTGTTGGTCATCTGGTGTGTTCATGTGTAGAGTCTTCTCATGTTTTTGCAAGAGGGTGTTTGCTTTGACCAGTGCATTCTCTCTTCTCTTTGCCCTGCTTCATTCTTTGCTCCAAGACCAAATTTGTCTGTTACTCCAGGTGTTTCTTGATGTCCTACTTCTGCATTCCAGTCCCCTATAATGAAAAGGACATCTTTTTTGGGTGTTAATTCTAAGAGGTCTTATAGGTCTTCATAGAACTGTTCAACTTCAGCTTCTTCAGCATTACTGGTTGGAACATAGACTTGGATTACTCTGATATTGAATGATTTGCCTTGGGGATGTGAAAACCCTAATTTTAAATTATACTATTTTAGTATCTGGGACTTGAATTCTAAACTCTGTCTGCCTTATACTTTAGCTGTCCACCTCCTTTATATTATAAAGGAGGTTCTTTGCAGTTTCTCTCCGAACATATGAGGAGTTTGGAGATTTTCAGATGTAGAAAATGACTTCTATGCAGACTTTGAGTCTCCCACCATGGGATTCCTCCTTCAAAACTTCACCCTACACATCAGCTTTCTCCTCTTATTCCTCATTCCAATAGGTCCATGTATTCTTTTTAGAGCTTTATTCTCTGATGTTCCTATGAACTGACTGAATCATACCTTCACACAAAAGTACCTATTGTTTCAAGAATCATATATCCTTCAGTTGCTGCTCATTACTGCATTTTTTAATTTTTAGGTTTTATTTTGTTTTATGGTAGAAAGCTTTATTCAAAAGATAAGCTATCTCATAATTCAAAAGCTGTCTCATAACTAGAACTGGAATTCCCCAACAAACCACCCACTTTATTGTATCAGTGTCCCACCCAAATAAGTAAAACAACCAATACCCTAAGTAAGAAGGAATGTAAAGTATTTTAGAAACAGTTGGGAAATTTGTGAGGAACTAGGTGTGTTTACATGACCAGAAACATTTCCTGACAAGGCAAAAACTAAACTTTGAATTAAAGGTAAAAAATACTGTAATTAAATGACAAGCATCATTCCCTGGAATACAAAAATCAGAAATTCCTCAGATTATGTCCAATCTTTTTTATTCAATAACAAAGGATATTTTGTAAGAGCTCATTGAAAAGAATCTGACCATGTAAGTTGATTTGTCCTACATTTGTAGTTATCCAACTATAAGCATTTCAACCACTAATTGATAATATCATAGAAAACAATCAAGCATTAGACAGTTGGTTTTATACTGTGTTCTTTAAGTAGAAATTCATAGATTTGCTGATTTTGCAACTAAAAGAGAGGAATATAATAAATTATATTTGTGTTTTTAGTACCTGGAAATCTTGAACATAACTTTGGATTAGAGATACTGGAAAGCCTAGGGTAGACAAACTTCTAATCCAAACTTAATAAAGGAATTATCAGAAGTATAAATAGTAAGTATTCTAAGAATAGATCAGTTCATAACTAATCTCAGAGTTCTCACATTTCCTTTTTCTTATAAATTATATAAAAGGAAAGGGAAAATGAAGAATGCTTTTATTTGGGCACAAGTAAATTTATTTATTTAGATGATTAGGAATGACAAAGTGTCTTATCCTCAAAACATCAAATATTAAAATTTATTTTTTTAAGATTTCACAAAATGTGTATGGAAACGTTTTGATAAATGACAGTGAATTCATTTTCACCTTATTTCACAGAATTTCTACCTGCAGTAGTGGTCTCATATGTTAAATATCCCTGTTGTTGGGAAAGGCTTAACTGATACATGTAGCTGTGCATGAGGATTTTCTTGTCCCCAGATCTTTCCTCCTTATACTTCAACAGTAGCATTTCTGCTATAAGATCATTGTACAATTACAAAAGAAAAAAAAAAGCCTAATTTAAATCTCCTGGCCCATAGTAAATGGTTAATTAATTCTTATAAGATACCTGAAAACATTATCAAAAAAATCCACACCAACATCTGAAGAACCCACAGTGTAACCCATAAATGATAGTGTGGCAATGTTTTTTATTTGATTTAAAGTTAAAATTTGTTGAATAATACCAAACTGGTCTCACTTGTTCTGTATTTCCAAACTAAGAATAATATGTAAAACACTGCTACCCCATCAGTAAAATAGAGAACTAAAAGGTATGTGAATATCTCAACAAAAATATGAGTGTCATGTCATAGGATTTTGATATAGGTTTAAGTTTATCTGGATCTAATACCTGGTTTCTTCTTGGACTATCAATATTTAATAACCTGAAACTAAAGAAAAAATGGTAATTGTAGAAAATATTATCTTGGTGTGTTCAGTATATTATACTCTCTTAAGATAGATCACAGTGTGTATCTCTTCATACGTGGGAAGAAAGTACACTGAAGAGCATTAGCAGTTTCTGTCAACACAATTGCTTGGAAGCATTACCCACCCCAGAGCTCAGTATATTTTTAGTTTTCCTCTTCTTCTTTTTCTCTATTTAAGCCAGGCATCATTAATTTTATGGCTAAAGGCAGAATATTATCTCAGTGAATTGCATAGTTTAAAAATTCCATGTAATTGAAGATTGTACTACTTGCTAAAAAAGTATATTGTACTTATTTAAAAGTAGTTTTGATGCTTCTTACTATGTTATAATATTTAATAAAAGGGAAAATATAGCATACTTAATAAAAAAGAAAATTTTTATGCTTAAAATGCAGTTGTTAGCTTTATGAATACATGGATTATCTTTCAACTAATATAAAAACCTGTCTTATGTTCTTATATATTTTGTGTATCATTACACACTGATTAAATATAACCTTGAATTTCAGTCGTTTGAAATTTAGCAAATCTGGATGAGTTTGGGTGTGTCTGTATATGCATTTATTTATACACCTACTTGTGTCAACCCAGTATTTGTGAGGAGGTACCTGACCTGCCTCTTGAGAAACCTATATGCAGGTCAGGAAGCAACAGTCAGAACTGGACATGGAACAACAGACTGGTTCCAAATAGGGAAAGGAGTACCTCAAGGCTGTATATTGTCACCCTGCTTGTTTAACTTATATGCAGAGTACATCATCAGAAATGCTTGGCTGAAAGAAGCACAAGCTGGAATCAAGGTTGCCAGGAGAAATATCAATAACCTCAGACATGCAGTTGACACCACCCTTATAGCAGAAAGTGAAGAGGAACTGAAAAGCCTCTTGATGAAAGTGAAAGAGGGGACTGAAAAAGTTGGCTTAAAGCTCAACATTGAGAAAACTAAGATCATGGCATCTGGTCCCACCACTTCATGGGAAATAGATGGGGAAACAGTGGAAACAGTGTCAGACCTTATTTTTTTGGGCTCCAAAATCACTGCAGATGGTGATTGCAGCCATGAAATTAAAAGATGCTTACCCCTTGGAAGGAAAGTTATGACCAACCTAGATAGCATATTGAAAAGCAGAGATATTACTTTGCCAATAAAGATCCATCTAGTCAGGGCTATGGTTTTTCTAGTGGTCATGTATGGATGTGAAAGTTGAGCCCTGAAAAATTGATGCTTTTGAACTGTGGTGTTGGAGAAGACTCTTGAGAGTCCCTTGGACTGCAAGGAGATCCAGCCAGTCCATCCTAAAGGAGATCAGTCCTGGGTGATCATTGGAAGGACTGATGCTGAAGCTGAAACTCCAGTACTTTGGCCACCTCATGCGAAGAGTTGGCTCATTGGAAAAGACCCTGATGCTGGGAGAGATTAGGGGCAGGAGGAAAAGGGGACAACAGAGGATGAGATGACTTAATGTCATCACCAACTCGATGGACATGGATTTGCGTAGGCTCTGGGAGTTGGTGATGAACAGGGAGGCCTGGCATGCTGTGATTCATGGGGCCGCAGAGAGTCAGACACAACTGAGCAACTGAACTGAACTGAAATGTACATACCATAAGATTTTATACAAAATTTCAAATGTATGATAGAAGACAGCAAGGTGTAAGGGGCAAAGCATAGATTTTTGGAATTAGATTGCTTAAACTTAGTGTCATAATTTCATAATTTACTACTAATAAATTACTAGCAAGTTATGTAGGACACCACTAAGCCATATCTTTAGAGTATTGCTATGAAGAGCAAATGAAATATTACATGCAAATTGCATTATGTATAAAATAAAGTACTTTGATATCAAAGTTACTGATCTTGAAAAATATTTATAACATATATAATAGTTACACTTTACTTTCATTCTGCTCTCTAACCCATTTCCTGACTTTGCAATTTTTCTGGGTAGAGGGCTAGCACAGTTATTTTTTCTATATATAGCTAAGTTATTCTCTAGCCAGCAGGCAAAAAGAGTTAGTGGCACATTGTGTCCAGGGAGTTTGCTATACCAGTCTTTTAAATGAGAAAAATTTTAACTAGAAAGAATTGACGTATAATAAGAGTGAACATTTTCTTACATCCTTGCTGAAAGGGTAACTGTAGAATTTTATTTTGAGGGTATATATCTTATAAATTATTGATATGTAAAGAAAGAAGTTAATGGTTTGACTGGAACCATCAGTTAAGGTAAGTAAATAGATGACAGGTACATAGGTACATACACAGAAAGAATGTTTTGTCAATATTTTCACTCCCATTATCATGGATTTTCCTTGCAAGCCATCTTGTAAGCAAGCTACTTTCTAGAACAATTCTCATTTTCCAGGTGGGAAAGTCACTTCGAAATGAAAATGGCATTCCCAGAACTTCATCACCACTTGATGCTGAAGTTTTTTGTGTTTTTTTAATAATACAAAATGTGTCATCCTATGCCTTCCCAAAAGGCTATCTAAAGGACAAATATTTTACATTAATGTATCACATCAATAAATACAAAAGATCTAGCTTCTCTCTCCCATTCTTTGCCCCTCATAGAATGTGCCAAGGAGCCTCTGGGTACAGTAGGTGGTCGCTTTTACAGACAAGTCAAATCAGACTCCAGTTTACAGTTGTATTGAAACAGCGGGCTTCTGGATTAAAACCAAACCCTGAATAGAGAAAATCTAATAGGAAAATGCCTTCTTTCCCTTATGCTAAAAATATTACTTTATCTGAGTTTTCTGATAACTGCTTTTTAGAAATGTTGGCTAAGCTTAATTAAGTCATGTTATAACTAATGCAGCTGATGTAAGTATAGATGTCAGAATAAATATCATCAAATTATGTTTTTATTGGGAAAACAAAGTTATACTTCCATAATCACCCCCACTTTGCTACCCATTCATATGTGTTCATTTTATGATTAATGCAACCATTTAAAAGTTAACGGGAGCCGTGTTAGCTACCTGCTGCTTCCACATATTTCTAAGCTAGCATACACAACTTGCACTACTAAATATTGGAGTAACATCTTACAGAAATAACCAAATGAACCTTTTGGCCCACCTGATAACCCAAGATTCCGGGCCCTGAGCAGGAAAAATGTAACAGTATTAATATATTTTTTAAAGTGCTTTAAGTCACACTATGATTAGTTAACAAAGGCAGTTACTGTGTTAATGAAGGGGAAATTACTTGTATTGAATTAGTTGATATTTTTTCTAATTATGGCACTGCAGGTGTTTATATCTACAGATTGTTCTGGTAAAGTAATTAGATCTAGCAAGTGCATAAATTACATTTGGTTAAATTAGTTTATTACCAGATAGGAATTTAATGAATTCCAGGTTATGCACTAGTCATCAGAGGTTACAATGACCATTTACCATTATGTTAGGAAATAAGTTCAAATTGGGTAACAGAATTGCCTTCGGACAAAATTTCATTCTTGAAGAGACTTTTATTTGGAAATATAAATCAAACAATAAATGGTACAAATTTCTAGTTTTCCTCTACCACCCAGTCACTTAATCCAATGATCTTTCTCAACACCAGTAGAGTGTAATCAGACACATGTTGACTCTCTGTGTTCAGGTAAAGTACTCAAACCATTATCTTGATGCAGTTACTTATTTATCTACAAGGGAAATTTAGTCAGTTTCCCTGGAAGCCAAAACAAGACACAAAAAGTCTTCACCCAGTGAAGAACTGCCTAATACACAGATACACAAAACCAAGTCTGGTCTACAATGCCAATTTCTCTAACAGTCCACATTAATTATATGAAGTAAAAGCAGGTTATGTTTTTCCTTTTTCTCACGTAAAAGTAGCACACATATTCATCATGATTCCATTTTCCCCTGCCTATCAGGAAAACCAGATCTAAATTTCATACTTACTTAAAGTTCCCCTTAAAATCATTTCTCCCACAATTATAGGTCATACATCGAGATCCAGGAATTAAGAAAAGCTCAAATTAACACAAAAATGAACATTGAATGCACACTGCATTCAAAGTCTAAATTCATGAGTAGACATAGTGTTCTGCTTCCTATCATCCTCTAATCCCCATTTTTTTTAACTTAGATTTTGCTTTTTACCTTTTTTGCTTTATAAGATTAGTCTTTATTACATGCTTTAAAATAATCATATTTAGATGGTGATTGCAGCCATGAAATTAAAAGAAACTTACTCCTTGGAAGGAAAGTTATGACCAACCTAGACAGCATATTAAAAAGCAGAGACATTACTTTGTCAACTAAGGTCCATGTAGGTCAACTAAGGTTGACTAAGATCTAGTCAAGGCTCTGGTTTTTCCAGTGGTCATGTATAGATGTGAAAGTTAGAGACTATAAAGAAAGTAGAACACCAAAGAATTGATGCTTTTGAACTGTGGTGTTGGAGAAGACTCTTGAGAGTCCCTTGGACTGTGAGGAGATCCAACCAGTCCATCCTAAAGGAGATCAGTCCTGGGTGTTCATTGGAAGGACTGATGCTGGAGCTGAAACTCCAATACTTTGGCCACCTGATGCGAAGAGCTGACTCATTTGAAAAGACCCCGATTCTGGGAAAGATTGAGGGCGGGAGGAGAAGGGGATGACAGAGGATGAACTGTCTGGATGGCATCACCGACTCAATGGACATGGGTTTGGGTAGACTCCAGCAGTTGGTGATGGACAGGGAGTCCTGGCGTGCTGCAGTTCCTTGGGTCGCAAAGAGTCGGACATGACTGACCGATTGAACTGAACTGAACACTACCTAATCAATACAGTATTAAATCATGTACTAACTCTTTGTTAGCTGGAGGGTAGTTGCTTTACAATGTTGTATTGGTTTCTGCCACACTACAATGTGAATCAGTCATAAGTATACATGTGTCCCTTCCTTCCAACCCCACTCACTATCCCACCCACTCTGAGTTGTCACATAGCACCTACTTGACCTTCCTGTGTTTTACAGTAACTGCCTACCAGCTGTCTGTTTTACACATGGTAATGTATACGTTTCAATGCTACTCTCTCAATTCATCCCATCCTCTCCTTCCCCCGCTGTGTCTAACCGTCTGTTCTCTATGTCAGTGTTTCTATTCCTGCCCTGCCAACAGGTCCATCAATACTGCTTTTCTAGATTCCATATATATGTATGGAATGCTAATGTATGTTTTTCCCTTTCTGACTTACTTCATCTGTATAACAGGCTCTAGGTTCATCAACATCAATTCAGCTGACTCACATTTGTTCTTTTCTATGGCTGAGTAATATTATATTGTATATATGTACCACAACTTCTTTATCCATTAGTCTGTCAAGGGACATCTAGATTGCTTCCATATCCTGGCTTTTGTAAATAGTGCTGCAGTGAACATTAGGGTACCCGCGTCTTTTTGAATTCTGGTTTTCTCAGGGTTTGTGCCAAGTAGTGGGATCGATGGGCCATATGGTAGGTTTATTCCTAGTTTTTAAATAAATCTCCATAGTGTTTTCCATAGTGGTTGTATCAATTTGCATTCCCATGCACAGTGCAAGAGGATTCCCTTTTATCACATTCTGTCCAGCATTTATTTGTAGGTTTTTTGATGATGGCCATTCTGACTGGTATGAGGTGATGCCTCATTGAAGTTTTGATTTGCATTTCTCTAATAATGTGTGGTGTGAACACTTTTTCATGTATTTATTGGCCCTCTGTATGTCTTCTTTGGAAAAATGTCTGTTTAAGTCTTCTGTCCATTTTTTTAATTTTTTTTTTAATTTTTTTTTTTTTTTTTTATACTGAGCTGCATGAGCTGCTTGTATATTTTGGAGATTACTCCTTCATGCCTTTTGCTCTTTATTCAATGGTTTTAAGATATAAACCTATGCATTTTGTTATACACTTCCTATATTCTAAGTATGTGGATTACAACTGAATTTTTACCTCTAGTGCATGTGACTTTTTTTTAAACATTCAAATCCTAATCCATAAGGGAAGTAAAGGCCATCAGTAAATCATACGTGTTGTTTGACACCAGAATCTTTTACAAACTTTTTTTTCTAAATTAAAATGGCTGTGCTAACTTGAATGTCCTCATAGAAAGATTGATAATATAGGAAAGCTACCAATTAAATGACACTAAAAAAGCAGCTGGTTACACATTATCAGAAATCTTGTTAACCTTAAAGAATGTTAAGTCTTCAGTAAAATCAGAAGGAAAACATAGAAGAAATATGCTCATTAGGACTGCATAATGTTCTAGCTTGAAAAGTCTACATGAGGGGAATTTCCTTATATTTATAAGATGCTTAAAGGGATCATTAAGAGAAGGATTTCTCCTAAACAGTAAGATCAATTAAAGTAGCTTGGTACAAGGCTAAAACTCATTAGACATAAGCTATTTCTTTTTTTCTGGTGTTTTATAGAGGAATTTTTACTACCTCATCAACACTATGAACTTGAGTAAGACGAATTATGGACTTAAAGCTACCATAAAAGTAACTTATTAACAATATGCATGGGATCGTGCATCAGTATATGTTATTTACTTTAAAAATGCTTTCAAAGTCATTCTCATTCTATCTGCTTAGCAACTTTTAGAGGCAACTGGGGTTGTATTAGAAACAAAGACAATTGCAACAAAATGATTGAATGACATATCTAAGGTAATGAGATACTGGAGGTTGAACTGCAATAAAATCTCATGTGTTTTCAGTTCAAAATCCATGAATTTCTTGGCAAAGTATACATACATGCCATCTAGACAAAATTTAAAAATTCTGTTTCCATAAGTTTTAAAATTTTTTAAAATGTATGTTTCTCTCTGTATAAGTACTTAAAATCAAACAAAAACACAAGACAAAAACCTGGAATTCAGAGTCTAATAAATATTCCAATTTTATTTCTGAAACTGTTACTGTTATCACCTGAAATTTGTTTTTCAGTTTCTGTTTTACTTTTCTCACTTTTATTTATGAAGTAGACATGACAAGAAAAACATGTAACAATATTATCTTATTGTAGTATAATGCTTTAAGCATGGGAAAAGTGATCATTCCTCTGTGCATATAATTCTTTGTAGACTAACTTTAGCTTTAAAAAAAGTTCTCATTTATGGCTTCTTACAATTACAATCCCTTCTTATTGGTAAGGTGAATAACTGTCAACTGACACCTACCTATGTACTAAATAAATAAATATGAATTAAGCAGTCTCCATAATATCCCTTGCTCCATGCCATATTTAATCTTATCCATTTGTTGTTGTTTAGTCACAAACTTGTGTCAGACTCTTTGTGACTTGATGGACTATAGCCTGCCAGGCTCCTGTGTCCATGGAATTTCCAAGGCAAAAATACTGGAGTGGGTTGCCATTTCCTTCTCCAGGGGATCTTCCTGACCCAGGGATCGAACCCAGATCTCCAGCATTGGCAGGAGGATTCTTTACCACTGTGCCACATGGGAAGCACCAATCTTTTTCATAGATACCTCCTATTATTGAAGACAGGGACTAAGTAGCCCAGTAGAGAGAGAAGCCAGACACAATGCTCTGAAAAATATTATGACAGAATAAAATTAGGATATCAGATTGAGTATATATGAGAAATAATGCTGGATCATTTTCATAATTCATCTTCATCACAGTGGTGCTGCAACTAATTAATAGTTAATGAAATACATGCAAATTATTAATGAAACACTTTCTGTTTTAAAAGCAATTCTGAGAAAATTAAGACATTTGCAAACACTGTTAATGAGACATGCAGTTCTAAATGTAATAGATGGCCAATACATCCTGGCATTTGTATTCTTCAGGGATTAATAATCATGAGAGGGAAGATTCAAGTAAAATTATTTTTTTTAAAGTTCTTAATACAGAACTCTGAATGTTGTTGCTGCTTTAGTACCTTTAATTGTACAAAATTGTCTATTCATATATGCAAACAGTGATTCATCATAAACTTTTAAAAAATGAAGTATTTTTAGAATATTTTTAGGTTCACAGCAAAATTGACTGGCAGGTAGATTTTCCATTTACCCTCTGCCTCTACAGGTTAGCCTCCACCATTATCAACATCCCTTGTCAGAGTAGTATAATTTTTTATATTGATCCTACATTGCACATCCTTATCACCAAGAGTCTTAGTTGACATTAGGGTTCATTCTTGGTGTTGTATATTCCTTGGGCTTGTACAAATGTATAATGACATGTATCCAGCACTATGATATCTTACAGAGTGTTTAAGTGCCTTAAAAATTATCTGTTAACTTATTCATCCTACCCTATCCCCCCAACCTTGGAAACCACTGATCTTTTCATTGTCTCCATAGTTTTGCCTTTTCCAGAGTGGCAAATAACTGGAATCAAGATTATACAGGCATTTTAAATTGGTTTCCTTCACTTACTAATACACATTTAAGGTTATTCCTTATCTTTCAGTGGCTTAATAGAATATTATTAAGTGGTAAGAAGAAGCTATTTATTACCTACCTAAAAACATCTTGGTAACTTCTGCATTTTGGCAATTATGTATAAAGCGGAAATAAAATTTCATGTGCAGGTTTCAGTATGGACATATGCTTTCAACCCCTTTGCATAAATACCAAGGAGTGCAATTGTAGAATCTCAGAGAATGTTTTTATTTTGTAAAAAGTTGCCCAACTCTCTTCCAAAGTGACTGTACCATTCTGCATACCCATGAGCAGTGAGAGAATTCTCAATGCTCCATATCCCTGTCAACGTTTGGTGGCATTAGTATTCTGGTTTTGGCCATTATCATAGATGCATAATAGTATCTCACTGTTTCAGTTTGCCTTTCCCTGATAACATATTCTGTAGAGCATATTTTCATATGTTTGTTTGTCATTTGTATATTTTTGGTGAAGAGTCTGTCTCGCCATTTGGCCCATGCTTTAAATGGATTGTTTGTTTTCTTATCATTGAGCTTTATAAGTTATTTGATATACTTTGGATAATAGGTGCTTATCAGATGTATATTTCACAGATATTTTCCATAAGTCTGTGGCTTATCTTTAGATTCTTTTGACAGTGTGTTTTGTACAGCAAAAATTTTTAATTCAGTGAAATAAAACTTTGAATTCTTTCATGGATTGGTCTCAGTTCACTTCAGTTCAGTTGCTCAGTCATGTCTGACTCTTTGCGACCCCCTGGACTGCAGCACACTAGGCTTCCCTGTCCATCGCCAGCTCCCAGAGCTTGCTCAAACTCTGTCCATCAAGTCGGTGATGGCATCTGACCATCTCATCCTCCGTCGTCCCCTTTTCCTACTGCCTTTAATCTTTCCCAGCATCTGGGTCTTTTCCAATGAGTCAGTTCTTCGCATCAGGTGGCCAAAGTATTGGAGTTTCAACTTCAGCATCAGTCCTTCCAATGAATATTCAGGACTGATTTCCTTTAGGATGGACTGTGTCAAGACCAGCTTGACAAGCAGGGTTTCCGAAAGCGCAATACGGTGAGCGAATGAGAAATGAGACATGAGAATCCAGATAAAAGCGAGGATCAGGGGACCAACACCACTCCAAGGTGAAGGTGCTGAAAATGAATCCAAGCCAGCTTTATTATACTTTCAGCTGTGAATGAAAGAATACGTGGGGAGTTAAACTATAACTCATGTGGCCTTCGGGGCCAAAGAACAAAAATCACTAACCATTGAGTAATTAGGAAACAGTAATCCATAACAAATCAGTAACTAAGACTAATATTCTTATCTGTAGATTTTCCACCAGATACATAAAACATGTGACTCTGAGACACCAGTTGAGAAATAATCTCGGGTCGGTTTTCTGACCCCAGGATCATATCTTGTTTTCGAGATTATGAACTGTTTCCGCTGGACTTGTTCCAAGAGTCTATAGCAGCCAGTTTATCAATAATTGTAAATTTATTTTTTGACCCTTGCCGGGGACTGCTTTTCTTTTATTCTTCCTGTCCCCTCAGGACTGGTTGGATCTCCTTCCAGTCTAAGGAACTCTCAAGAGTCTTCTCTAACACCATCGTTCAAAAGTATCAATTCTTCAGCACTCAGGTTATAGTCCAACTCTCACATCCATATTTGACTACTGGAAAAACCATAGCTTTGACTAGACAGACCTTTGTCAGCAAAGTAATGTCTCTGCTTTATGCTTTCTAAGTTGGTCATAGCTTTTTTCCCAAGGAGCAAGTGTTTTTTAGTTTCATGGCTGCAGTCACCATCTGCAGTGATTTTGGAGTCCAAGAAAATTAAGTCTGTCACTGTTTCCAGTGTTTCTCCATTTGCCATGGAGTGATGGGACCAGATGCCATGATCTTAGTTTTTTGAATGTTGAGTTTTAAGCCAGTTTTTTCACTCTCCTCTTTCATTTTCATCAAGAGACTCTTTAGTTCCTCTTCACTTTCTGCTATAATTGTGGTGTCATCTGCCTATCTGAGGTTATCAATATTTCTCCCAGCAATTTTGATTCCAGCTTGTGCTTCATCCAGGCTGGCATTTTATGTGATGTACTCTGCATATAATTTAAACAAGCAGGGTGACAATATACAGCCTTAATGTACTCCTTTTCCAATTTGGAACCAGTCTGTTGCCCCATGTCCAGTTCTAACTGTTGCTTCTTGACCTGCATACAGACTTCTCAGGAGGCGTGTCAGGAGGTCTGGTGTTCCCATCTCTTTCAGAATTTTCCACAGTTTGTTGTGATCTACACAATCAAAGACTTTGACGTAATCAATAAAGCAGAAGTAGATGTTTTTCTGGAACTCTCATTTCTTTATGTGTGTTGATCTACAGTTCAGTATTGTTAACCCTTGCAAACGGTATAAAGAGTTATAGCCTATGTCTGGAATCATTCCTTTCATTGTGGTTGCTCAGTTTTTCTGGCACCATTTGTTGAAACAACTGCATTTGCTCCATTTTATTTCTTTTGTTTCTTTGTCACAGATTAGTTGACTACCATTATGCTATACAGCTTAAACTTACACATTGATATGTAAATTATGTCTCAGTAAAACTGGAAGAAAATCTTAAATGAATTCACAATACTTGCGGTGAATCTATTTCTGCTCTTTATTCTATTCCAATAATTTCTTTATTCTTTCACCATTAGCAAACTGCCTTGATCACAGCAGTTTTATAGTAACTTTTGAAATTGAGTAGTATCAGTCCTCCAATTTTATTCTCCTCTTTCAGAATTTGTTGCTTATTAAGACTTTTTACCTCTCTATATATGTTAGGCTCAGTTTTCTGTTATCCATGAAATAACTTTCTGGGAATTCGGTTGGAATTCATAGATAAAGAGGGGAGGAACTGACATATTGATAAAGTCTTCCTATTCACGAACATATAATATGTCTCTATTTAACTCTTCATTTCAACAGACTTTTATAATTCTTCTCATATAGATCTTGTGCATATTTGTTTGATTTACCCATACGCATTCTATTTGGAATTCCAATTTAAGTGGAATTGCATTTTTAATTTGAAATTCCACTTGATCATTGATAGTATGAAGTGACTCAATTATCAGTATTAAACATATCCTGCAGTCTTGCTAAAATTGTTTACTAGTTCCAGTAGTTTCTTTGTTGATTCTTATATTCTACATAAAAAAAAAAAAAAAGTCCTGAATTAAAAGCATTTTCTTTCTTCCATCACAATGTCTTTGTGAAAGAAATCTTTCATTTCTTATTATTGGATTAGCTTAGACTCCAGCATGATGTTGGACAGCCATGAGAGAATTTCCTTGCTTAGTTCTCAAAGTTAATAGGAAATTTTGAGCTTATCACCGTTAGCTATGATGTAAACTGAATGATTTTTAATAAATATTATAAATATTCAAGTTTAGAAAGTTCTCTTCTGTTCCTAGTTTGAGAAGTTGTATTATGCATGAGCATTGGATTTTTTCAAATGCTTCTATATTTATATATGTAATCATGTGGTTTTCCTTCTTTAGCCTATTGATGTAACAGATTATACTTTTTTTTTTCTTTTGAATGTTGAACTCGCCTTGGAAACTTGGTATAAATCCCACTTGGTTGTGGTGTATAATTTTGAAAAAAATTGTTTTAGATTTGATTTACTAACATTTTGTTGAGGTTTTTTACATCTGTATTTATGAGAGGTATTGTCCTGTTTTCTTGTTTTTATCTTGGTTTTTTATGTATAAGATTAGTGCTGGCTTCATCAGATGAGATATGAAGTATTCCCTCTGCTTCTATCCTCAGATAAACATTATAGAAAACTGATAATTCATTCTTAAGTGGTTGGTAAAATTTTCCAGTGAACCAATCTGGGCCTGGTGCTCTCTGTTTTGGAAGGTTATTAGTTACAGATACAATTTATTTAATAGATAGAGGCCTATTGAGACTGCCTATTTCTTTTTCAGTGAGTTTTAGAAGATTGTGTTTTTCAAGGAATTGATCCATTTAAACTAGGTTGTCAAATATGTGAGTATAGAATTGTTCATAGTATTCCTTTTTACCCTTTAATTCAAATTTAATTCTGTGGGACCTGTTATGTCTTTCTCTCTCTCTCTCTCTCTCTTTTTTTTTTTTTTTGTTTCTGATATCAGTAATTTGTGCTCTAAGTTAGTCTGCCTATACTGCTATTAATTTTATTAAAAATTCTTAAGAACTCACACTTGCTTCATTGATATTTCTCTATTCACCTTCTATTTTAAATTTCATTGATTTCTGCTCTAATTCTTATAAATTATTTATTTTAGATTTAATTTGTTCTTTTTCTAGTTCTAAGATGAAACTTAGCTGATTGATTTTTAGATCTCATATACACATTCAGTGTCATAAATGTCCATGTAAACTCTGCTTCCACTGTATTCATCAAATTTTTATAAGTTGTACTTTCATTTTTACTTAGCTAAATTTTTAAAATTTCTCTAAATATTTATTATTTGACCCATGTGTTACTTAGAAGTGCACTGTGTAATCTTCAAGTATTTGAGATTTTCAGTGCATCTTTTTGTTATTGATCTAAGTTTAATTTCATGGTTGTCTAAGAGCAGACATTGTATGATTTCTTTTAAAGGCGTTAAGGTGTGTTTTGTGGTTCATAATATGCTGTCTTGGTTAATGATTCATGTGAACTTAGGAGTGTATATTATACTGTTGGATGAAGTAGTCTATAGACATCCATTTTGATGGTGTTATTGAGTTAAACTATGCCCTTACTGATATTCTGCCTGTGGAATCTGTCCATTTTTAATAGGGTGGTGTTAAGTTTCCACTGTAATAGTAGATTCATCCCTTTGTCTTTGAGGTTCTAAATATCAAGTTTTTGCCTCACATATTTTGACACATTTGTTTCCTCCATATGAAAAATAAATGTGTGCACCATTATTTTCTGATAAATTTCCTTTCTTAGAAGTTGGCTCTATCTGAAATTAATATAGTTACTCCCACTTTCTTTTGATTAGTGTTAAGATCATCTTTACTCTGCTTTCCATTTACTTTTTTGGGAGGAGGGGGAAGGGACACACCAAAACATGCGAGATCTTTGTTCCCTGATCGGGGATAGAACCCATGCCCCTTGCAGTGAAAGAGCAGACTCCTAACCACTGGACCACCAAGGTATCCCCTCAAGTATTTATTTCTTTTCTTCTTTCTCTCTTTTCATAGGATTCCTTTTATTTGAATGTTACACCATTTGCAAAGTCCCATTCTTCTCCAATATGCTATTCTTTTTCAATCTCTTTTGTCTTTTTCACTTTTGAAGGTTTCTGTTGAGATATGCTCAAGGTCAGAGATACATACGTCTGCTGTGTCCAGTCTGATACAAAGACCCACAAAGACATTTGCCATTTTTGTTGCAGGTATTTGTCATTTTTGAATCTCTAGCATTTCATTTTGGTTCTTTCTTATGATTATCATCTCTCTCATTAGAGCCCTTAGTTATTATAATTGTCCTAAATTCCTGCTCTGATAATAGCAATGTCCATACCATGTCTGATTCTGATGCTTGATCTCCTCAAATTGCAGTGTTGCCTTTTGGTATGGTTTATAATTATTTCTTGAAAGTTATACATGATGTACCACGTAAAAGTAACTTCTGTAATATGGTTTAGTAATGTAGTGATGAGCTGTAAGAATGGAAAAATAGTCTATTAACTTCTGATTAGGTTTCAGGCTTTTAGTGAATTTGTGCTATGGACTATACCCTTTATATGTGCTTAAGAGTTCGTTCTTTTCTTCAGTAGCACAGGATGCTAGAGGAGGCTGACGTTGAATATTTCTGTTTTCTATGTGGAAGGTTACCTGCCTGTAGTTGGATATCTCCCTTCTTCTGAAATAGTTAGGATCTGATAATACCTCAGTGGGTTAGGCACGGGTTTGTTAATTTCTCCTGAAGGCTGATTTATTAAGAACAGAATGTCTTGGAGTATTTCAAGTGATTTCCTTTCTTCTCTGTACACTGGTCACATGAGAGGGTTTTTTGCATATTCACTGTGGGAACCTGGTTAGAGCTACATGAGGTAAAAGTCAAAGTGTGGAGCATGCCCAGTGATTTGGTACTGCTGAATATTTTAACTTTTAGAGCGGCCCACTCTGATCATTGAGCTGTTTGTCGATTGTTGTTCTGGTGTCCTGCTGATGGGACGTTTCTTTTATGGTAAGTTGTGATTTTCTGTATTTGCCTGACTCTCCAATTTTGTGGGCAGTTGTTTGCCCTGTAACCTCACGTCTCTTAAGAATCTAAGGACAGTTGATTTTTGTTTTTTTTTTCAGTTTAATTGTTGTTAGAATAGCTTGCCAACTTCTAGACTTGCTTCATAAACTTTTTAAACTATTACATTTTATTAAAATATGTATATAAATGACCATAGAAGCCAGAAGGACCAAAGCTCCACCTTATTCAGCATTTTGATTATATTTGAGAGATGAATATAATCTGAGAGGTAGGAAATAATTTCAAAGTATTAGAGGACCATGATCGTACATTTTTTTTTATGATCATACAATTTTATTTCCCTTCCTATTTCACCTATAATGTATTAGTATTCAAAACAGAGAATTTAAGGATTTCTGGGAAATAAGTTTATATTGAAATGAGCCTCTTACACACATACACATAAGAAAAAGGCAAATTTTGTAGAAATTTAAACACTCAAAATCTTAGTAAAAAGCCTTTTCTTTGGATGTTTAAGTTTCCCATCTTACCTTATTAAAAGTGATTGTACTTTTAAAAACCAGTGGAGATTGCTAGAATATCACCAGAAGACTTGAAATGGGAATGAGGAACAAATGCGTTCCTCTTCTAAAATCAGCAAATTTTTATACAGATAGGCTATTTGGACAGAAATACTAAAAGAATGTTGTTCAGAGTTAAAAGACCACTGATTTCTCGCCCCCCCCCCCCCCACCATACTCAAAACTTAAACCACAAGAAATTTCCATTGACTGTCTTAACTCTTCTCCCCAAAGGAGAAGAGTGTGTAACCTGATTGATCTTTAGTAAAATGTGGTCACCTTTTACTAATTTATTTGAAAGAAGGATCCAGGACATCATTTTTTCTACCTCCTTCACTCAAATATACTATTTTCTATATCTTGTTCTCAGCTCCTGGAGTAGAAATAATTTTCCTGTCTTTGTTAATCACAATATTCCAGAGCCCATGGATGGCAAATTGGGTAATTCAAAGGCAAGATTTATGGTCAGGATTTAGAAAAAGTAAAAGGCTTTATCTGTCTTATTCAACTGAGCTTTAAGCAATGACTCTTCATTTGAGATTTGTTTTTAAATGAATTAATAAAGTTGATAATAATTTCCTAATTGATTATATGTACTTTATAGCAAAAATTGAGTGGTCCAGAGATGACTTTTCAGAACACCTGACATGTATAGTTGGATGAACTCTATGAAAGACTAGGAAGATGATTCATAAAATTTGCTTTAATCTTAAGATAACATTCAAATGTATATTTATTATAGTTGTAATTAGATTTTATCTAACATTTTACGTAATTTTATCTAATTAGATTTAATCTGGGACTTCCCT